>NC_062294.1:52576529-53181265 GCF_902655055.1 Lutra lutra
GAGAGCCAGAGAGAGGAGGGACAGAGACTCAGGGCAGAAACTCAAGCCCAGACCAGGAAAGACCCACAGAACCACAAACTGGGGGGCAAGGGCGCCCTGCCATCAGGAGAGCCAGAACAAAGGGCCCAGGCGTCCCCTCCCCCAGTTTCCCACAACCCCCATCTGGGGAGGGGCTGGCCGGCAAGGGCGCCTCCCCTCTGGCCCTCGGCCCCGCCCCTTCCCTCCCCTCCCCCTGCGCCGTGGGCTCGGATCCAACTCAAGTTCCCAGTGACTTTCCGGAGGCCAGGAACAGGGGAAAACTTTTTCCAATACAGTCAGATCCCGCCTCCCAGGCGGCTCCACGTCTTCCACAGCTTTCCCAGGACCCCAGAGTCCAGGCTCCCATCCCCCTCCTCTCTCGGACCCCGGAGCCCAGGCCGAGACAGACAAAGACCCCAGGCCGAGTCCGGTGGCGCTGAGGCGTTCAGGACCCCCGTAGGCCTAAATCCCAGCCCAGCTCTCCCCCATGTGGCCAGACAAAGGGACGGAGGAGCCGGGTAAGAAAGATCCCCACTAATTTCCCGCCCGAGGCCCCAAACTTCCGAAGAGGCAAGACTGAAGGTCCAGAAAGCACTGTAGCTCGGCCCTATGCCACCCCGGAGGCCTCCTTTCTCCATTAGGAGGATCAGACGTCCACAAATGATACACAGAAACCCAACTCGGTCAGAAACACGCACCGGGTCCTTTCTCACTTCATACCCACACCGCCGCATACACTCGCACCCACCGGACACAGCCGCCAAAGTCCACAGCCCTCACCCACTCCCGAGCGCACAATCCCAAACTCAGACCCAGCAACAGACACCCCAACTCCGGCGAAAGTTCCAACACCTCACTAAGACTCAGTCCCAAGCGCAAACTCGGACCCGCGGGCAAAAAGAGGGGGCCAAGCAATTTACAGACCCTCCCGCAAACACCTCATCTCATAACTCGTAGCTTCCCACCCCAACTCACACACCCCAAAGCTGGATCCCCGACTCCCGCCGGCGCCTTCCTACCTCCCGGCCTGGGGCTGGGGAGCCGCGGGCGGGCGGGGCTCTGCGAGGGAGAAAGTTGCCCGGGAGCTTTGTTTGGGAAAAGTGGGAGGGACCGGAGGGGGGGGCGGGCCCGGGCGCCGGACACAGGGAAGGGGGATCCGAGGGTGACAGTTTGGAGGAGGATTTTTGCTTTGGCAAAGGTGGAGTCTAGCTTGGGCATGGTAAGAACTTCGGAATTCGAATGCTTGCGTCCCTGGAGCGGAGAGGGATGGGGGATCCGGACTCCCGGATTCCAGGGAGGAGGTTGATGGGGGCCAAGAAACGTGGGTCTGAAGGAGCAGGGGTATGGGAGCCTGGACTTTTGACTGCTCTCTAGTGTGTTTGTATGTTGGGGATGTGAGAGTGATAATAACACAAAAGATATTTCTGTTCAGCCTCAAATATAGTTTTGAGGATTAAGGTATGTGAGGGTGGGTTTCCGTGACTTTGCCAGAGTTGAGAGGCGGGCGAGAGGACCAGGGGTTTATTGGAGAGCCACGGGAGAGCAGACTCTTGCAAACAAACAGACGCGCCAGTGGACTGGGGTGGCAGCTGTCCCAAGACCAGGAGAGACTGTCGAAGCCCCAGCAGAGAAGAGCTAGGGCCCCGACTCCTGGGTCCCTTAAAGAGGGGGTGTTGGATGTTCAAACTCAGGGAAATAGAGGGGCCTGGGGTCCGGACTCTGGGACCCTAAGGCGAAGGGAGCCTAGATTCCGGGCTCCTTGGAAGGTGGAACACAGGGCTAGATTTAAGTTTCCGAGGGTGGGCTTTTTAGTGGAACGGAAGAGGGCTCCCATTTAGCGTCCCGACATGGCACTCTGTTGAATGCAGAAATCGTTTCAAATCCCAAAGACGAGAAACTCAGAGGAAAATACAAATCGAGGGTAGATGAACCACAGGGTTCGGACTCGAGTACTGGGAGCCTAAGAATGGAACAGAGGGGTCTGACTGCGAGACCTGGGGCACAGAGGACTGGCCCACGTGTGGGGGCACGGTTCTAAGTCAAAGGGCATGGCCATCTGAACTGGAGTAGGGCTCGAGGGCCAAGATCCTAGAATACAGGCCACACTAAGTCTTCAGGGCCGAGGTCAACCGGCAGGGGCGTGGTCTGACGATGGGTGTGGTTAACTGTTGGGGGCGTGGCCATAGGGCGTGACCACCCAATAGAGGGCCCGGCTCTTGGGTGAGGTCAGCAGATGGGGCGTGGTCAGATAATAGGGGCGAGGCTAAGGCTCGCGGAGCTCACCCAACGCTCCGGTATCCCGCCTGGGCTCGAGACCAGAGCTGTTTGGAGTTTAACAGTCCGTGGACCGACGGCCGGAGTCTGAGTCCGGTGACCGGACTGTGGTCTAACATAAGGCGGGACCCAGGAGAAGGGGCGGGGCGTGGGAGAAGGTGAGGAATGAGATTTGGGTATGAATGCGGGCGAAGAAGAGGAATGAGATCTGTTTGTGAGGCAGCGCCCTGAGGAGCAGAGCCTGGGTGGAGGGGCGGGGCCTGACGCGATGGAGGAGGTGGGGGGCAGAAGGACGGAAAAGGGGCTGTGGGCGGGGTGTGAGGAATTGCTGGGGCCAAGGATGATGGGAAAGCGATGCTTGTCTTGGGTGGGGGCGTGACCATTTAGGGGCGGGGACTCTGACCCCCTACCGGTGCCACAGCCTCCCGGCCCGCCCCGCAATGTGGCAACCTCTGATCCTGCTGCTGCTGGTCCCCTCTGCCCTGGTGCCCCCCTCCACTGCAGCCCCGATCCGCGATGCTGATGCCCAGGAGAGCTCCTCAGGTTTTCTAGGCCTCCAGAGCCTAATCCAAGGCTTCACCCGGCTGTTCCTGAAAGTGAGCAATGGCAAGGGTTGGGGGTAAGAAGAGGTAAAGAGGAGAGGTACAGGCGCAGATGGGGACTGAGGGATGGAAGTGGTCCGGAGAGACAGAATGGAAGACGGGTTGAGTCCAGGCAGAAGGACAGGCGGCAAGAGAAGGAGTCAAAAGGACCAAGGGAGATCAACAGAGAGTGACAGGCAGACCGAGGGATAGGAAAAGAGGGAGGAAATTAAGCAGAGAGGGAGATGGGACAGAGACAAAGACTGATGGAGAGAGAGATTTGGAAGGAGAAGGGGATGGGGCCACAGAGACAGTGGGATGAGGGGAGGAGGGAGCAAAAATAGGAAGGTAATGAGACAGAGCCAGGTCAGGTAGGGGATGGGGCAGAAGGTGACCTAGTTAGGACCTAAGGGTCAGAGGACTGAGAGAGAAGGAGCTGGGTGGTATGTGGGGCAAGGTCTCAAGGACATCCTGGTAGGGCTGCAGCTTTACTGGGGAGTCTTGAGGCCCAGCAGATCAATGGTCCCTCCTCTGGCCCAAGGATGACTTGTTGCGGGGCATGGACAGCTTCTTCTCTGCCCCCATGGACTTCCGGGGCCTCCCCAGGAACTACCACCAAGAAGAGAACCAGGAGCACCGGCTGGGGAACAACACGCTCTCTAGCCACCTCCAGATTGACAAGGTGCCTGTGCCAGGAAGTCCCTCCTGGAGTCTCCCCACAATCCCTCACGCTGCAGTATCAGTGGGGAGGAGGGCAGAGGAAGGAAGCGGTTTTGTTCTCACTCTCTCCTCCTGTCCTCACAGGTGACAGACAACAAGACAGGAGAGGTGCTGATCTCCGAGCAGGTGGTGGCATCCATTGAGCCAGGAGAGGGGAGTTTGGAGGGTGATTGGAAGGTTAGGACATGCCCCTGACAAAAATGTCCAAGCCCAAACATTTTCTGCAGTTTAGGAGAAGATGACACTCCCATTCCAACTGCTCAGCACCTTCTCTCCCTGAGCCTCAGTTTTATCATCTGTCAAAGGGACCAACGAGGGGCGCCTGGGTGGCTCAGTGGGTTAAAGCCTCTGCCTTCGGCTCAGGTCATGATCCCAGGGTTCTGGGATCGAGCCCCGCATCGGGCTCTCTGCTCAGCAGGGAGCCTGCTTCCTCCTCTCTCTCTGCCTGCCTCTCTGCCTACTTGTGATCTCTGTCTGTCAAATAAATAAATATTTAAAAAAAAAAAAAAGGGACCAACGAGCTCTCAGAAATGAGGTTTACAACCTCAGTATATTTCCCACTCACTTCGTAAACCCCAGTGTGTTTTTATCTCAAAGTACTCTGCAAACCTCCAAGTATTTTTTAATCTGTCCCAAAGGGCTAGGCAGATCTCTCTCTCGTAAACTTCAAAATGTGATCTTTCATTCCAGAGTGTTTGATCAACCCCAAATGCTTTGCGTTGCTCACCTTTATAAATTTCTTAAGGGAGATTCTAGCCACAAAGTGCTTATTTTCTTATCCTAAAATGTTTTAAGAACCCCCAAGCACTTGGCAAACCCATAAAGGTCTTCTACACCCCCCTCCAGGTTTTTATTTTTAAATTTTTGAATCAACAGAAGAGTTGAAAAAAGACATAATGCAGTAAACCTGTATTCCCTTTTCCACAGAGCAAGGTTTCTTAACCTTGGCACCATTGGCATTTGGGGCTGGATAATCTTTGGTTGTAGGAGCTGTCCTATGCCCAGCAGGATGTTTATAAGCAACACTACCTCTACCCACCAGATGGAAGTCGCGCCCCCTCCCCCACCAGTTGTGACAACCAAAACCATCTAGATACACCGGCCTAGATACACCACTTGTGAACATTTTACCACATTTACTTTATCTTTACTTTTTCACTTTTGAACTCTGTGACAGCAAATTACGGACATCAGGACACTCCACCCTTAAATCCTTCAGTGGGTATCTCCAAAGAATAATGCATTCTCCCGCACGACCACGGTAACATTTTTTTTTAAGATTGGCTGTGGGCCAGCAGCATTAGCTGCTGTGACAGACAGAGATCACAAGTAGGCAGAGAAGCAGGCAGAGAGAGGAAGGGAAGCAGGCTCCCTGCTGAGCAGAGAGTCCGATGCAGCGATCTCAGGACCCTGGGATCATGACCTGAGCTGAAGGCGGAGGCTTTAACCCACTGAGCCATCCAGGTGTCCCCCATGGTACCGTTTTTATACCCAAGAAATTTAACATTGAAAATCACACCATTACCTCTATTAGTTTGCTAGGGCTGCCTTAACAAAGTAGAACAGATTGGGCGGCTGAAACAACAGAAATGCTGCTTCCCAGTTCTGGAGGCATTCAAGGTATTCAAGGTCAAGGTGTCACGAGGGTTCGTTCTTTCTGAGGCTGTGATGAAGAATCCATTCCATGCCTCTCCACTAGCCTCTGGTGGTCTGCAGAAAATGTTTGACATTCCTTGAAATGCAGAAGCATTCCCCACACCCCCATCCCTGCCTTCATCTTTCATGGCCTTGTCTCAGTGTGCACCTCTGTGTCCAAATTTTGCCCTTGACATAAGGATACTGATTGCATTAGATTTGGCTCATCCTAATGACCTTGTCCTAATGAAGTCTGCAGTGACCCTGTTTCCAAGTAAGATCACGTTCTGAGGTACTGGGAATTAGGAGTTCACCATACGAATGAGGGTGGGGGCGTGGAGACACAATTCAGCCCGTAACAATCTTCTACAGGACTTCTCAGAAAAATGCTGCCTCTGATTCAGTAGGTCTGGATGTCTAATTTGCTAATTTGTGTATTCTAACAAGCTCTCAAATGTTGCTGATGCTGCTGGCCCACAGCCAACACTTTGAGTAGCAAGGACCGAACAGATATTCAGTACGTACTCAAATGTCCCAAAAGAAGGACCAAAAGCTGTCCCTAAGAGCTGATTTGGTTTTTGATCCGGGATTCGATCGAGGATCCCACGTTGCAATTGTAGTCATGCATTAGAAAAGCCAGGAGCTTTTAATCCCAAAGTGATTTGTACATTTCCAATTGCTTTCTAAACCTTAGAGTATGTTTAATCCTAAAACGCTTTGAGACCTCGGAAATGTGCTTTCAATCCCAGAGTATAAATCTCGGTATTTTTTATTCTAACGCATTTGTAAACCCCGTGCTTTGTAAACCACAAAATGAGCTTTAAACTCCAAAACTGCCCTGTAGGCGGCAAATTGGGCAGAGTATGCCAGTGAGGAGGTAGCATCCTGGGATTGTCATTTGGAGTTTGAGACCTCTCTGTCCCTCCTCCCCAGGTACCCAAGATAGAGGAGAAGGAGGCCTTGGTGCCACTCCCAAAAGCCATCGACAGCTTCCACCCAGAACCCCATCCTCGAGTGGCCTTCTGGATCATGAAGCTGCCAAGGCGGAGGTCCCACCAGGATGTTCAGGAGGGTGCCCACTGGCTCAGCGAGAAGCGACACCGCTTGCAGGCCATCCGGGATGGGCTCCGAGAGGGGACCCACGAGGACAGCCTCGAAGAGGGGACCCAGGGCTCCTCCCACTCAAGGCTGCCTGCCCGGAAGACCCACTTCCTGTACATCCTCAGGCCCTCCCAGCAGCTATAGGGGTGGGAACTGGGGAACACCTGCATGTACCCCCGCACCAGACCCCACCCCAGGCACCATATAGAAATAAAGTTCTTACATCTAGCAGCACTTTCTCCTTTCAGGATCTGTCCCCAGGCCTCAGCCAACTGGGTCATGGCAAGTCCCCCCGATCCCAGCCTTAAGAATAACATCTGATTGTGCCACTGGCTCTTGCCAAGGTCTCCAGGTTCAGTTTTCTCACTCAGATGTCTGCCTGCTCATCGATCACCTTTTGTTACCTCCAGCCCCATCCATCCCCTCAGTTGCCGACCTCATCACCTCCAGTCCTATCTGTCCTCCTGTTCCCAATGTCTGTATTTCTCCTGTTCCCAATGTCTGTATTTGTTTCCTATCCCTGCCCCAAAGAGTGATCACAAACCAGCAGAGAATGCATATGTATTCCTGGCAGATCTACAGGTCAGAAATCCAGAATGCCTCAGCTGGTTCTCCGCACAGAGTCTCACAAGGTCAAAATCAAGGGGTTGGCCTGCTGGGTTCTTATCTGGAAGATGCAGGGAGAATCTGTTTTGTTTTGTTTTGTTTTGTTTTGTTTTGTTTTGTTTTTTGTCAGTGAAAAAGCATAAGCAGGGGGAGAAGCAGGCTCCCCGCTGAGTAAGGATCCTGATGTGGGACTTGGTCCCAGCACCCTGGGATCATGCCCTGAATCAAAGGTGGGCGCTTAACCAACTGAGCCCCCAGGGCATCTCTGCACACTCTTATTTTTATGTTTTCATTCCCTGACTTTTTTTTCTTGAAAGATTTTATTGATTTATTTGACAGACAGAGATCACAAGTAGGCAGAGAGGCAGGCAGAGGCGGGGTGGGTAAGTAGGCTCCCCCCGAGCAGAGAGCCCAACTCGGGCCTCAATCCTAGGACCCTGGCCTGAGCCAAAGGCAGAAGTTCAACCCACTGAGCCACCCAGGCGCCCCAACATTCCCTGACTCTTGACTTACATGCTGACTCCATCTTCGACTTGCTGTTTGTCTCTCCCTTTGTCCCTCTGTCTGTCCCTCCATGCCCAACTCCTGACACCAACTTTGTCAGCCAGGCCTGATGCCTCAGCCAAACCTGGAAGTTCACAGACCCTGTCTTGGGTGCCCTGTCCACTTTGCCCCCATGCCCATCATGTCTCCTGTTCCCTCTGAGACAAGACCTCTCATGAAGTAGACACATCAGGGGATGCCTGGGTGGCTCAGTCGGTCAAGCAGCTGCCTTTGGTCATGATCCCAGCATCCTGGGATCGAGTCCCACTTCGAGTTCCTTGCTCCTTGGGGAGCCTGCTTCTCCCTCTGCCTGCCACTCTGCCTGCCTGTACTCTGTCACTCTGACAAAATCTTAAAAAAAAAAAAAAAGGACACATCAGGATCCTCTTGATGCTGAGTCTGAAGGATATAGACATGAGTTTTCTCCCTTGAAGCCCAGGCTCAGGGTCAGATCACCCCACAGACACACCCAACGCACTCGAGAACTTAGAAATGCATGGGCATAAATAAAAGTGAACTTTCTTTTGAAAATTTAGGTTTGGGGACGCCTGGGTGGCTCAGTTGGTTAAGCATCTACATATGGCTCAGGTCATGATCCCAGGGTTCTGGGATCGAGCCCTGTGTCAAGCTCCCTGCTCAGCGGGAAGTCTGCTTCTTCCTCTCTCTCTACCCCTCGCCCCGCTCATGCTCTCTCTCTCTCTCTGATAAAATCTTTTTTTTTTTTTTTAAAGAATTAGGATGGGTGCCTGGGTGGCTCAGTTGGTTACAGATCTGCCTTCAGCTCAGGTCATGATTCCAGGGTCCTGGGACTGAGGCCTGCGTCAGGCTCCCTGCTCAACGGGAAGCCTGCTTCTCCCTCTCCCATCCCCCCTGCTTGTGTTCCCTCTCTCGCTGTCTCTCTCTCTCTCTGTTAAATAAAATCTTCAAAAAAAAAAAAATCAATTATACCCCTAAACATTTAGAACAAAAAAGTCCAAATGAAATTTTTAAAAATATGATTCATGTTGGCATAAAAAAAAAAAAATACCTAGAAATAAACCTAACAAAGATTTGCCAGGTCTCTCAACAGAAAACTATGAAACATTAATGAAACTGATTAAAGAAGATCTAAATAAATAATTCAGAGCAACAATACTCATAATCACCAGGAGGCAGGAACAAACCAATGCCCATCAAGCGAAATGGTAAAATTGTGGCATATTCATCACTGGAAAATTATACAGCAGTGAAAAGAATAACTCGCTGCTATTCGATGAATCTCATAAACATAATGTTCAGCAAAAGAAACCATAATCCAAAGTGGTTACCTTTGGAAGGTAATGCTTAGGGGGAAATGTGACTAAGGCTTCTGGGTTGTGGACAGTGCTCTCTTGTTTTATGTGGGTAGTTCCATTAATGTATTACACTATACAAATTTTTTTTAAATATTTATTTAAGAGAGGGAGAAAGCACACATGCAGTGGGAAGGGCAGAGGGAGAAGGAGAAGCAGACTCCCTGCTGAGCATGGAGCCTATCGCAGGGCTCATCCCAGGACCCTGAGATCATGACCTGAGCTGAAGTCAGATGCTTAACCGACTGAGCCACCCAAGTGCCCTACTCTATACAGATTTAATTAAGCTATAACTTAAGATTTAGCACTTTATGTATGTTACAACTATAATTTTTTTAAAAATTATTAGGTCTTACAAAGTTATCCACACCTCAAAAAGGGAGGGAAGGAGGAAGGGATAAGAAATACTGAAGAAATAAACAGAATGAATCTATACTAATAAAGTCAAGGAGCCCACCACTAGACAGCCTGTGCTTAGAAAACACTTGACAAACATTCTTTTTTTTTTTTTTTAATTTTATTTATTTATTTGACAGAGAGAGATCACAAGTAGATGGAGAGGCAGGCAGAGAGAGAGAGAGAGGGAAGCAGGCTCCCTGCTGAGCAGAGAGCCCGATGCGGGCCTCGATCCCAGGACCCTGAGATCATGACCTGAGCCGAAGGCAGCGGCTTAACCCACTGAGCCACCCAGGCGCCCTTGACAAACATTCTTATTGAACTCTCAAGACCCCTTTAGGTGGGTACTATTTGTTCCCATTTTAGAGAAGCTGAGGTTCAGAGAGGTGAGGTCACTTGCCAAAGTCACACAGCAATGGCACTGGTTTTGTCTGATTCTATATCTCACACTTTTAACCACTGATCACATCACCTGTCAAACAGGTTCTTTCCCAGGCCTTATGACAAGTCACCATCTAATAGCCATAATAATAACAATTAGCAACAATTACCGCTTTAAGTCCTCAAGGTAACCTAAGAAGCAATTACTAGCTCCATTTCTGGGAAGAAACCTGAGGCTCAGAGAAGGTAAGCCATTGTGCCAAGGAAGAGATGGAGCCAAAATTCAAACCCAAGAACGTCTGCCTCCAGGCCAGGCCCATAGCCTTGTCATAAAGTCTGTACTGCCCAGGAGCTAAGCAGTTTGGATTCCATCCATTGGTTCACTCATTCATTCAACTTTTTTTTTTTTTTTTTTTTTTTTTTTTGAGCACTCACACTGAGCCAGACATGTTCTAGCCCCAAAGCAGCTTCTTACTGCATATAGCTCACATTCCAGTGGGGGTGTTAGTACAGAGATATACAATATGTCACGTTGTGAGACACCCCATCAGGACCACTAAGAAACAGTAAGTGGTTAGTGAGATGGGGGCCTAATGCAGTGTGGCAGGGGAAGGTCTCTCTGAGGAAGTGAAAACTGAATGAATGGTGGTGGCGTGAACCGGAGGATGCAGGACTCCTTTTCTGAGTCTCTGCTAGCAGAAAAGTGGAGTAGATGGGACATCTTGTGCCCCAAATCCTTATTCTTTTTTTTTTTTTTTTTTTAGATTTTATTTATTTATTTGACAGAGATCACAAGTAAGCAGAGAGGCAGGCAGAGAGAGAGAGAGGGGTAAGTATTCTCCCTGCTGAGCAGGGAGCCCGATGAGGGGCTCCGATACCAGGACCCTGATATCATGACCTGAGCAGAAGGCAGAGGCTTTAACCCACTGAGCCACCCAGGCGCCCCCCAAATCCCTATTCTTGGGAGTCGATTTTGGATTAATTCCCTTCTCTAGCCTGGAAAACTGGGAATATTTTACCCCCACTCTCTCTCATAAGGAATGATTGAAACGGTTTGAGAAAGAATCCTTCCGGGACCAGAGCCACAGAGGGCGTAGGAGTAATAGAGCAAGAGAGGGTAGGACATCATTGTGACGGTGACCCGGCACAGAACAAACGGCAGAAAGGGCATGACTTAGTAGCTAATTAGAAGTGGGGGGATGGACAAGGGGTCCCTCAATCCAAATCTCCCTTGCTGGGGCCCATGCACCCAAGCTTGAGGCGGGAGAATAGACCCCAGCACACGGGACGCGGACGCCCCTCGCTTCCCCCACCATCCCACGTTCCTCCAACCTTGGCGCGCTCGGCCAATACGCATGCGCCCGCTCCACTAGGCGATGTGCGCGACCTGGTTGCCCTACGCATGCGCGGCCTCGTGGTGGCAGGTAACCGACGAGACTAGAGCGAGCTTTCCCCCCGGGCGCGCCTGCGTCGCGGGGAGGAGCCCAGGTGGGGCGGGGTTTAGAGACCGCGCGCGTTCTCGGTCCCGCCCCGCGCTCTCTCGCGTTTTCCCGGCGGGGACGGCGCACGCACGTCCTCTTTTCCTGCAACTGCCGTTGGTCAGTCGTGGTCCCCCGCGGTGTCCCGGGACTGGGACGCGGGCCCAGGTACGCCCTGGCTGTGGCGAGGTTCCCCAGAGAAACCCTGTCAGAGCCGCCCATCGTGGGGGAGCGTCCCCAATATCAAGGTCTTCCAAATCTTGTTAAAATTTTCCTGAAATCCTGACCAGATACCCTCAGAAATACTGAAAAGGACTCAGCAAGAAGTCCGTAGATGACCCCTGAAATCTTGTCAGAACCTTCTCGAAATTGTGTCAGACTTCTCCCTCAGAGCCTACCAGACTACCCCGCCAAATCCTGTTACGCTCCCTTCCCTTCCCCGAAGTCCTCTCAGAGAGCCCCAGAAGTCTCGTCAAACCCACCAAAACTCCTGTCATATTCCCCTCCTGGATCCTCTCAAGAGACCTCTGAAATCCAGCCAGACACCCCAGAAATCCAGAAACACCCCCAGAAACCTGGTCAGAGACCGCTTTAAGATCCAGACCCCCTTAACACCTGCCTCTAGCCCCCTCCTGCTCGAACCTGCCTGTCAAAGACCCTCCCTCACTCCCTCACCAGGAGTTTACCCTCCAGTCCCTCTTGAGGGCTCCCAGTGCCAGACCCTCCCTCACTGGTGCCCCACAGCCATCACCCGTTGTCCAAACCCTGGACCGGTCTCCCTTTAAAGGCCGCTTTTTCTAGGACATTCTAAAAGCTGCCAAGAAGTGTGGACCCAGCAGGTGCCAGGGAGATCAGGGTCAGGGGAGGACTTGGTGAAGAAAGGGGTGATGAGCAGGTGGGGTGAGGACAGACAGGCCCCAGGTGACCCTGTGTTGACCATGTGCCGCAGGGTGCCCAGTTCAGCTCCAGTGGGCACTGTTGTCCAGTGTAATTATTAACACCATTCTCACCCTTAAAAGTGCTCTGGACTTGGGACAATGAGTCATACTGGACAACCAGTCAACCTGGTTATAAGGGAAGCAGGACAGGTCATTGTCAGGGCACAGAGGAGGGAGTCCCTAACTGGTCCATGGGCTCAGGGAAGGCTCCCTGGAGAGGCTGTGAGCCAGGGAAGCGGCCACAGGTGAGGGTGGTGTGTGTGATGTGATTTGGGCCTGGGAAGACCGTGGAAAGATACAGAGTTCCCGTGGCTGTGATGAGTGTCAGGGACCTGGAGGTCAGCCAATGGGGAGCATAGTGACAAAATGAGTCAAGGAATTGCAGGGAGCACTTTGTCCCACACGAGCCAGAGGGGCTGGGACTTGGTCCCGAGGGCACCAGGGATCCATGGCAGGGGTTGGAGTAGGAGAAAGATGGGGTCAAATTCACACAAGAGGCCAACAGTTCCAAATACAGGCTGATAAGGGCAGAATGTCTTGTCACCTAGGGTGGTGTGGGAGCCCAGGGACAGCAGCTCATTCAGAAACATTTTCCCAGAGGAGAGGATGTGTGAGCCAAGACTGGAAGGGCTAAAAGGAGGATCCCAGGCAGAGACCTAGAGGTGGGCACAGCCAGGCCAGTTTGGGAGAGAGCATGTAGCTCAGGGCTCCTGGAACTGCAAGAGTGATTTGGGGCACGGAGGCAGGCAGGGCCAGGCCATCCAGGGCCTTCGATGCCGGATCCAGGGTCTAGGCTCAGTCCCTGGGGTGCTGGGGAGCCATGGGAGAACACTAAGCAGGGGAGGGGCAGGTCAGCTCTAGGACCCAGCACGGATGGACTGGAGGGGAGATCCTCAAGACTGGGAGGCGAGGGAGGAGGATGGGATGAGGGTCCAGGGGGAGAGGATGGTGCCTGGCCCAGAACTGTAGGGAAGGAGAGGAGGGGACGGGTAGAGTCATAGGGCAGGAAGGACAAGGTTGGGGACTTGACGGGCTGTTGGCAGAAAGGGGGGAAGAGGGGAAGCAAGGAGGCAATGACCCCCATCCACTAGCCCCCCTCTTTGATCTCTGCTGCCCCGTCCTCGGCCCCCCATTTTCCCAGCCCACACCTCCAGTCCATAAAACAGGTCTGAGCGGGAGCTGCTCTGGTCGCAGCAGGGGTGGGCAAACAGGTTCTGAGAACCCAGAGCGGCCTGGGGCACAGGTGGGGCAGGGTGGCTGGTCTGAGGAGGCCATTCCCATTTGTCCTTCCAGGAGCTCTCAGAGTCGGAGAGCCTTTGTCAGCCCCTCCCGGTGATGGAGGCAGGCTGTTAGCCTCTCCAGCAGCTGCGGAACGACCACGGTGGCCCATGGATGTGCCAGAGAGTCGCGCGGATGGCCCCGCTGCCAAAAGTAGGTGGCTTGGCCCTCTGTTTGCCCCGTAGGAGGATGAGGAGGGAGCAGTGGGGGAGCAGGTGCCCGCTTGTGCCTCGGGGACCTGGGAGAGGTGGCTTGGGTGTCTGAGCCTCCACCTTGGCACAGGGTGGGAGTGGGGGAGCGAGCTGTCGTTGAAGGACCTGCTGTTTGGACACTGTGTATCTCACTGGCTCTGGGGCAGTAGAGCAGAAACCTCTGCTCGGAGGAGCACCCTTCCCTAACAACCTGCCAGCTCGGCCCTCACTTCATTCAGATCTCTGCTTCCTTCGAAAAGCTTACTTTCACATTCTCTCCCCTCTCCTGCCTCTCTTTATAGCACGGACATCTGTTTGTCTGTTTCATCTCTGTCTCTCCCACTAGAACTTGAGTTCCATGAGGTGGGGTCTGTTTTATTCACCCTGGTATTCCTGGTCCCTAGAGCAGCGCTGTCCAACATGCCAGCAGTAACTGTAATTTTAAATTTTGTTAGTAACCACATTTAGGTTTTTTTTTTAATTTAAAAAAAATTACATATTTATTTGAGAGAGAAAGAGAGTGGAGGGGTTGGGGCAGAGGGAGAGAGACCCGCAAACAGACTCCCCACTGAGCGCAGAGCACCACACGGGGCTTGATCCCAGGACCCTGAGATCATGACGGGAGCTGAAATCAAGACCTGGCCGCCCAACCCTCTGAGCCACCCAGGGGCCCCATTTAGCCACATTTAGAAGAAAAAAGAAACAGGCAAAATGGGAACAATAGATTTTTATTTAACTTACTGTATCCAAAATGGTATCCTTTCAGCATGTAATTAATATAAGAATGTATTGGGGATAGTCTTTTGATTTTCATACCAGGGCTTTAAGACCTGGTGTGTAGTTTACAGTAACAGAGCATCTCAATTCACAGGCAGCACAATTCAAATACTCAAGAACTGCATGTGGCAAGTGGCCGCCCTAAAACAATGTCCAGCTTGTAGGTGCTCAGTTATAGTCCCTGATTGTTTGGATGGATGCAAACTAAAGCCGCGTGAAAACCAGCTTTGGGAGGAAGAGGCAGGGAGACAAGACACTGGGTGGCCTTCTCTGAAATTCACCTGCTAGGTGGGAGAGCTCATTGTGATGGGGGAGGAGGCTCCCACCCTAGGGCAGAGGCAGGACCGCTTTTTCGAGGCTCCCAGTGTCCAGCAGCAGAGCCTGCATCTTTTCTCAAGGCCACAGGCCTGGACTCGCCTCAGGAGGCTTTCCAGAGGGGAAGGCAGGAGGGCAGACACCTGGTTGTCAGGACCCAAGGGCAGGTGGAGAGAGTGACTAACATGGCAACTTCGTGGGCACCAGCAGAGGGCGTGCGGCCACCGCTCCCGTGGGTGAGGGCTGAGCCAGCTCTGGGAGGCTCCTGAAGGAAAAGGAAGGACACACCGTAGAGAGATGGAGACAGAGGAGGGCTGGGGGTGGGAGGAAGAGAAGCGGAGGGAGTGGAGGAAGGAGACAGAGGCTTGGGGAAGGGAGAGTCACCAAGATATGGGAAAAGAACCCAGAGAGGGAGAAATGAGGAGGAAGAAAATAGAGAGGCAGGGATCCGGAAAGAGAGGTATGGGGAGGAAGATGGAGAAGAGGAGTCAGAGAGAAAACTAGAGAAGGGCAGAGACATACAGAGAGAGGGACAGACACTGAGAAAGGAAATGAAGGAAAGAGAATAGGAGAAGCAGTGACATGTTCCTGAGGGGCCCCAGGAAGGGACCGTAGACCCATGTAATGGCCCTGCACCAGACAGTCCGGGGCTGACTCTGGCTCCGCTCTCCCTGGCTGAGCAGCCCTGGGGAGTGAGCTCACTGGGCTCTCGGTCCTCCTGGGTAACATGGGGAGCATAGCAAAAAGAGATAAAGCCCCAGGAGGGGCCCTGGTGTCCCCTAACTTGTGGGTCCCCTCCACCTTTCCCTAAGAGCATGGGTTCAAATGTTCAAACCTGAGGGGGCTGAATTCTAGCTCTCTACAAAGAACCCCAGAGAGTAGAAGGAATTAGATAGAGGGCCCATGGGCTCCTGCATGGTTCAGTCGGTAGACTGTGTGACTCTTGATCTCAGGGTCGTGAGTTCAAGTCCTACATTGGGCATGGAGCCCATATTTAAAAAAAAAAAAAAAAAGAAAGAAAGAAAGAAAGAGCATTCATATGTTGAACAGATGACCTGGGGCAAGTTCCTAACTTCTCTGTGCCTTGAGTCTCCTCATCTGTAGTGTGCGGCTAATAATAGCAGCTACCATGGTCCATAGAAAAGCCCCAGAAGAGGAAGGATATCTACTAAATGCTAGATAAATATTCAGCTCTGTGACTGAGCCTCCACCACCTGCCAGGCCTTCGGCCCAGGGCCTTTCTAGATTTTATCTCAGTTCTCCCCTAGGAGGGAGGCAACACCCCCATTTTCCAGAGGAAGAAACTGTGGCTCAGAGAGTCTATGCTCCTTGCTCAGGCCTCCCCTTGGGTATGTCAGACCCTGCAGCCTGTGCCGGGCCTGCTGTTATACCCAGTTGTTCAAGGGCAGGGCAGGGAGTCTGGAAGGTCACTTCCAGTCCCAGCGACTCCTGGGATCTCCTGTATCTTGGAGCATTTATTGAGTGCTTACTATATGCAGACACTGTGGATACAGCAGTAAACCAACAGCTGTGGGGACATGCACATTGTGTGTTCATGTCAGGAGGGCTGTTCCCATATACAAACCTAGCCCTCCCAGCCCTGGTAAGGTAGGAAAGGATCACTACCTGCCCATTTTACCGGTGGGGAAACTGAAGCTCCGAAAGGAGAATTGACATGCCCACAGTCGTGTGGCTAGGCTCTGAGCTC
Organism: Lutra lutra; assembly: GCF_902655055.1. NCBI lineage: Eukaryota > Metazoa > Chordata > Mammalia > Carnivora > Mustelidae > Lutra > Lutra lutra. Next base: position 52,592,801 of record NC_062294.1, read on the forward strand.
CTAACTGCTCCCCCACCGCCCGCCCTCCCTAGATCACCCACCCCCTCTCATCTCAGGCCCCTGGCTGTGGGCGCCAATGATGCCAGCCTGGCCTGGGGATTCAGGTAGGAGAGACCCGCCTCCCCTCCCCCGCCCCATGCAGGCTGGGAGACTGGAGATGTGGCCGGCAGAATCGATCCAGGCTGTCCGCGCCTTATTGGATTGTTCCTGGCTCCTGAGCCCCTCTTCACCCTCAACTCCTCCCAGAATCCTCTCTTCTTTGCCCTCCTCTGCTCCTAGCCCCCGCTGAGCAGAGCCTGGACAGCAGAGGAAGAGAAGAGGAAAGGATGATCTCAGAGCCTTTGACCTCTGGGCTCCTGAGTGGCTTGGACACAAAGGATTAGACAGCAGGGAGACTTCCTGGCATGAAAGATGGGGTCCACATCCTCAAGGTGCAGAGCGAGGAAGCCACTCAGAGACCCTTAAGTTGCTGTCCCCGCCCACCCAAAGCTTCCTGCTGTTCCCCAACAGCTCCAACTCCCAAGTAGCTCAGAATAAATTCCCTCCCCTCTGCAGGAGCACAGGACCTAGGGTCACTCTTTCTTGGCTCTCTTCTCACGGGTGGGGCTGACCCTTTTCTCTCCCCAGTGTACCTCTGGGACCAGTTGGAGGAGGGGAGCCTCGGGACGCTGCTGAGCTTGGAGGAGCAAATACTCAACTCTACGTTCGAAGCTTGTGACACCCAGAGGACAGGTTGGGGTGGGGGGCAGGATGGGGGCCAGGCAGCAGTGGGCCTGGGAGACGTGAGGAATAATAAGGAACAGAGGGGGCTGCTGGGAACTGGGGAGCTGTAGAGAAGGGGCTCTTCTTGGGGGGCCTGCAGGTTGAGGTGGGGGTGATTGTGGGAAGCTTCGGGAAGGAAGTGGATAAGGGGATGGAGGCCTTTCAGGGTGAGGACATTAATGGAAGAGTGTAGGGCCTGGGGAGAGGGAGGGAGAGCAGCCACTGTGGGCCTGATGGGGTACAACAGGTCCTCGTGCTCCACCCTGTGAGTGACGATGGCCAGGCTCCATTTCCAGGTGAAAAGGTTGACTCAGAGGAGGGGAAGGACTTGCCCAAACTGTCTGGGTTAAGCTGTGGTACAGGGGTGCCACCAGCCCAGCCACTGGTATCCTACTTTCAAGCCATCACATGCCCCTGCCCCACCTGCCCCAGACTCCCTCACGACATGCTCTGTCCCCAGGCCTTGTGGCTGTGACCCACGTATTAGCATACCTGGAGGCTGTGACAGGACAGGACCCACAGGATGCACGCCTCCAAACACTGGCCTGCAACCTGGACCCCAATGGGGAGGGCCCTCAGGCCACTGTGGACTTGGACACCTTCCTGGCCGTCATGAGGGACTGGATCGCTGCCTGTCAGTTGGATGGGTGGGTCTCTGCACCTCTAACCCTCCCCCGGAAAGTCCTTCCTAAGATCTAACCTCACTGCAGCCAGCATCCTTTGGGCACCGGGACCCACTGTGGTTTGAAGGAGGATGAGAGAAAAGTGAAGAGATGGGGTTGGGGGGATGTGGTGGAGGGTCTGAAGACAAAGTTCCTAGGATGAGGAGGCAGAAGTAAAAGGGAAAGGGAAGATGTGGGGGAATTGGGGGGCTGACAGAGGCCCTTCCCCATCCCTTCTCCAAACACAGTCCTTGCCCCTCCTGCTTTTCCATCTGGCTCAGGGCTCTTGCCATCTGGCCTTACCTTCCTCCCCACCGTGGTGCTGTCAGTGCTCCTGCTCTCACCTGACCTGGCCCCTCCTCCTGCCACCAGCAATCCCCCTGCGTGGCTGGTCGGGATTGGGGGTGGCTGCAGGGGGCTCTAAGCCTCATCCCTTTGATACAGGGGATTAGAGCTGGAAGAGGAGACAGCCTTCAAGGGGGCCCTGACCTCCCAGCAACCGCCATCTGGTGAGACTACTATATATAGAACGAAGCAGGCAGGCCCAGGGTCAGACAGTGGGAGGGACTTCCCACCTGGGGATGGGAGCCAGGGACATTGGGTGGGACCCCTGGAACATTTGCTCTCTCCTGGAGCTATGAGTTTGGCTTTCTAGGCACCTCCATGGCTGCCTCCCCACCTTCCCTGAGCTTTGGGGTTTTTTTTTCTTCAGGGACTGGTTCCAAGTCCTCTTCCTAACTGCAGCCCTATCATAGAGGCCTGCGAGGCCCTGCCTACTTCTCCTTGTCAGCGTCACTGGGCTCCTGCCTACTCTCTAGTCTCTGTTCCCTCGGGCCTCCTGGCTCAGCCTGGAATGTGCTAGGTGCCTGCCCACCACGCTCTTCCGAACCCTAAACCTCCACACCTGGGGAAGCCGGAGGATGCCCCGGACTGTGGTCCCTGGCTCTCCGGGCTCGCTCACAGACCCGCATTCCTCTCCTGGAGAAATCTGACCATCTGATTCAGTTCCCTGTCCTGCTGTTTGGTTAGTTGATCCTTTCCCCCATTTTATCCCCAGGACCTCACACATACGAGGTGCTCCATAAAAAAGTGTTCCTGTTGTACCTTACAAAAACAAAACAAAAGCAAAATAATAATAATCACAGCTTTGTTGATGTTCCCTTGGACCTCTTTCAGCAAGGTCAAGGGAAGGGAAACACCCCTCTGGGTGGGGGAAGGGACAGGACGAGGAGGCTGGAGGCCAGGAGGTTGGGGATGAGGTTGTGGTGAGGGTCCAGGAGGAGAGAGAGAAGCCTGAGCTAGGACTGGCCGAGACAGTGAGGAGCGTGGAGCAGATTCAGGGAGGAAGATGAGGGTCTGGAATCAGGGGGACTGTGGAGATGAGGAGGAACAAGGGAGCCAGGACAGCCCAGTGACCAGGTGAGTGGGTGGGAAGGAAATCGGGAAGAGGAACAGGTTTGGGGGTAGCTAAGGTGCTGCTGCCCAGTGCTGTGATGAATTCAGGGCTTCGAGAGAGTTCCAGCCTGAGCTCAGGGTATCAGTGAGCAAGAGGCCTTTCAGACGGTGGATATAATCGTAGCCCCAGGAGCAGATGAGATGACCCAGGGCAAATGCGAGGGTGAGGCTAATAGAGGCCAAGCCCAAGTCCTGGGGCTCCCCGACACCTAAGGTCACCGAGGAGCCCACCACCCTCTGTCTGTCTCCCTCCAGGATGCCCAGAAGCTGAGGAGCCAGCCAACCTGGAGAGCTTTGGAGGCGAAGACCCCAGAGCTGAGCTGTACCTATGCACCCCCCAACACCTTCCCCACGGCCCATGCCCTCCAGCCTCCCTGCCATAGGCCTCGGCGGGGTCCTTGGGGGGGGGGTGAGGGATGGGTTGTCGGGGCGGCTGTGCTGCTAGGCCTGGGAGAGCAGGGCAGTCTCTCTCCTGTTCCTCATTCTCTAGAAAAGCCTCATTTCCCCACCACTGCCGCCCCCACCTGGGAAGGGAAGTGGGTGGGAGCTGTGGCCGGTGACCAGCCCCTCCCTGACCCCAGGCCCGCCACCGCCGACCTGCTGAGCAGCCTGGAGGACCTGGAGCTCAGCAACCGCAGGCTGGCCGGGGAGAACGCCAAGCTCCAGCGCAGCCTGGAGACCGCCGAGGAGGGGTCCACACGCCTCGGGGAGGAGATCGCGGCCCTGCGCAAGCAGCTTCGCAGGTGGGCTCTCCACGTGCTCTCCCTGCACCTCCTTCCCTGTCTTCCACCCTGCGCTGTCCCGTCTGCTCTTCCTCTTTCTCTTTTGTGTTTCCCTGGCTCTTGTCACTCAGCCTCTTGGGTTCAGACTCCCCTCTCTACTCTTCTCTGTGTCTCTATATCTGCCCCCTATGCCTGCCCTGTGGTCTTTCTCGTATCTGTCACATTCCCTTTATTTTAATCTCCTGCTCTTTCCAGGTTTCTGTCCCACCCCTTAGTTTTTTATGTAGAAACTGGGGCTCTGTGTCCTGCGCGAGGTTCTTTCCCCGCTTTTCCCTCTGGGTTTCCGTGTCCCACCCCACCCCAACCCCCCAGGTCCCTGTCAGGATTTCTCTGTTGCTTCTGACTCTCTGAGTGGCTCTGTCTCTCTGGTCTCTATTTCCCTCGCGTGCGGCCCCCCTCAGCACCCAGCAGGCCCTGCAGTGGGCCAAGGCCGTGGACGAGGAGCTGGAGGACCTGAAGACTCTGGCCAAGGGCCTGGAGGAGCAGAATCGCAGCCTCCTGGCCCAGGCCCGGCAGACGGTAGGTTCTGGGCAAGGGGTACAAAGGTGCCTTCTTCCTTCCCCCTTTCTTGGAGTCGGAGCAACAGAGCCTGACAGTGGAATGGGAAGGGGCAGAGGTTACCCCTGCTTCCTCCCTGACCCCAGGTCCTGCTTGATCTGACTCAGGGTGCAGATCTATTTGCCACCCCTCTCATGACAGAGGGGACAACAGGAGCCATCAGGGCTCCCAGACCTGTTCTCCCAGCCTTGCTCCTCCATGACCCAGACCCAGGCAGGATGGGTTCCCAGGTGTGGGAGAAGGGAGAAGGCAAGGAGGCCCAAAAAGAAGCCTTTGTCCTCTCTCTGGGGTCTTTCAGGAAAAGGAACAGCAGCATTTGGTGGCCGAGATGGAGACTCTGCAGGAGGAGGTGAGCTGAGGCCCAGTACCCACCCCTACCCCTCCCCCAGTCCCAGGGATCTCCCGCCCTACCCCTGCTGCCCCCAAACACCTCTAGCAGCCTGCACCCAAACACCCTGACAGTCTGTAGAGGGAGATTCCAGAATCCCAGCAATGTACGAGTGTCTCTGAAAGTCACAGCGCTGTGTGCCCTGGTTGGTAAAACTGTTGGGCATGGGGCGGACTGCCTGGGCCTGTGCTGGGGTTGCCTACGTAAGCATGGGTCAGTCCCATCTCCTCTCTGTACTTCACTTGTAGCAGTGGCCAAAATAACAACCTCCCTCGTTGGGTGGTGTGGGATTTAAACACGGAGATGCTTGTAGTCTTTTTTTTTTTTTTTTTTTTTTTTTTAAAGATTTTATTTATTTATTTGTCAGAGAGAGCGAGGGAGAGAGAGTGAGCACAGGCAGACAGAATGGCAGGCAGAGGCAGAGGGAGAGGCAGGTTCCCTGACGAGCAAGGAGCCCGATGCGGGACTCGATCCCAGGACGCTGGGATCATGACCTGAGCCGAAGGCAGCTGCTTAACCAACTGAGCCACCCAGGCGTCCCGGAGATGCTTGTAGTCTTAGGCACGAGGCAGGACCCATGGGCAGTGCTCGCTGAAAGTTTACCCCTGTTGCTCATATGTTAGCATTTTTTATGGTGGAAAGAACACAGGCTTTGAAGTCAGTCCTGAGTTCACATCCCATCTCTGCCACCTTCAGGCATGTGACTCCCCCTTCCCAAGCCTTTGTTTTATTCTCTGAGAATGGGAGGAGACTATCTGTTCGGCAGGATCGTCTTAGAAACAAATGACAGTGCTCAGCTGGGGGCCTAGCGCAGTGTCCACAATGGCCCAGTTCAACCACATGTCCGATTTGAGCCCCGTTCTGTCTGACACAGAGGACATGATCTTAGTACATCTGGGCCCACCTAGTCCTTTTTAGGTGGAAACTGAAACTCATCAATCGATGAAACTCGTCACCACCCCTCTGCAAGGTGGCATCTAAGTGGCTGAAGACCCACACGGCATCTCAGTGTTCCAGGAGGCTGCCGTCCTCTCTCAACGTCTGTTCTCTCTGCTGGTCACGAGATTGATGCTCATCATCCCATCTGGTCCTCAGCCTTAGTCACCACCACACGCTGGCGTCCCCTTGGAGGCTGGCATTGCCCTGGTCTCTGGACATCCAGTTCTCACTGCATCTGTTGCCCGTGGCCCTCTGGAGCCCCCAAGACACGAGAGCCTCTGGGGTACTTCCTCAGCCCCTCCCACACCCTTCCAGGGCCATAAAGGAGGCTTAGCTGATTTCCTGAGACTTTGTGGCCACAAGGGGCCTTGTTGGGCCTCTCTGCCTCCAGTCCACACACAGCCATCTCCATTCTGTTACTCACAGGCCTTGCTGGTTCTGAGACTGAGCTGAGAAATGCTCCCTCTCAGATTCCCAGACATCCCAGCGGGAGTGTGGTCCAACTGCAACCTTCCTCTCCACCCTTCGCAGCTAACCCGGGGTTTGGGGCTGGCGCAGGGCCTGTTTTCCCTCTACTCTCTTCTTTGACCCTCCTCCACCCCTCCCCTGCCCTAAGGATTTCTGCCCAGTCCAGACAATGATACTGATTCTGCCCGATCCCCCCAAGTCTCTTTGTCCTACATCTGTGTTATGGCTTTTACTATTTTTTTAAAAAAAGATTTTATTTATTTGATAGTGAAAGAGAGCACAAGCAGGGGGATCAGCAGGCAGAGGCAGAGGGAGAGGGAGAAGCAGGCTCTCCGCAGAGCAAGGAGCCCAATGTGGGACTCGATCCCAGAACCCCAGGACCATGACCCAAGCCAAAGGCAGATGCCCAACAAACTGAGGCACCCAGGCACCCCTGGGTTTTACATTTAAATCCAAAATTTTCCCACTATTGTTCTCTGGCTCTTCCATGAAAATTCCGTCCACTGGGACGACGGGAATCTCACCATGGGATGGTTGCCACAGTGTGAGGCATGGGGTTCAGGCAGGATGTGACTGTTTTCTTCCAGAACATCTCTCTTTAAGAACAAGGAGATGGGACACCTAGGTGGCTCAGTCAGTTAAGCTGTTGCCTTTGGCGCAGGTCATGATCCCACCCAGGGTCCTGGGATCAAGTCTCACTTTGGGTTCCTTGCTCAGCAGGGAGCCTGCCTCTCTCTCTGCCTCTGCCTGTCACTCTCCCTGCTTGTGCTCTCTCTCTGACAAATAAATAAATAAATCTTAAAAAAAAAAAAAAAAAGAAAGAGCAAGAAGAGATTTTCCCTAAAGCCCCATGGCAGAACCCTCCCTCTTATATAAAGTGACATTATATGATTATAGCCAAACCACTCCCTGGTATGGGCACTCCAATCCTGGATGGCCCAAAACACTTTCAGCTCCAAGGAAGAGAACACTGAGGAAATGGTGGCTTCAATCCAAAGGACACTCACTTCATTAACAAGAGACTTTGAAGTTCTCCGTGTTGGTTTGGTGATTTGGGCTTGTTCATTGGCCGATGGCCTCGTGATCTCAGATGGCTGCGACTGCTCCACCCTCGTGGCCTTATTCAAAGAGGGGCAAGCGGGCCCAGCTAATGCTCCTCCTATGGCTCTCCTTTCGTCAGAAGGAAAAGCACCCCCACTATACCCACTATCCCAGCATACCTCTCCCATCACGCTGGCAGGAATTGGATCACATGACATCCCCAGCTGCAAGGGATGCTGGGAGAATATTTGACCTTCCTCTGCCTCGAGTGGGAGATGAGCAGTGAGAGGGAGCGAGAATGGCTGCTGGGTTAGCTAACCAGTCAATTCTCCTGAATCTGCCGAGATCTCCCGAATCTTCCTCTTACTCACCCCTCCGGAGTGGGGCTAGGAGCCACTTTCTCCCCTGGAGAGTGGACCCCCAACGAAAGCGGAAGGACTCCGAAGGGTGAATTGCAGCCAGCAATCTCTGCCTCCTCCCAGCGCAGAAGGCCTGCTGCCAGGTCAAGTGCCTTGAGCAGCGCCTGGGACATCCTAGGCGCTCGATAAACCGGAGCTATTCTTGGTTGCCTCCCTCCCTACCTTCCCCCTGCCCACAGCAGCCTACAGAGCATCTATAGATGGAGTTCTCAAGTTACAGGAGAATAATGCTGGTGTAAGGGACACTCAGGATACTCGGCTTTCCTACAAAGAATCTTCAGAGCAGGGCTCGGGTTACTGCAGAAGAAGGCAGGAGAGGCTGAGTAACCAGGTTCCCTGCTGGGCAGCCCAGAATCCAGCCTCCAAATCCCCACCAGGTGGACAGATGTTGACACAGCATTCCTGGCCTGTCCTTCCTCTGCCCTTCACCTGGCAGCCCAGGCCCGCGGAGACCAAGAAGGAGGGACGGCTGATGGAGGACTTGGAGCCCATCCAGCTGGAGAGAGGGCGGAACTGGCCCTGGTGTCCCCAGGGGCATGGGGAGGAGGGGCGTGGCAAGGGAACTCCAACTGCCTCCCGGCCCTGAAATGCTTTTGCCCATGGCTGCTACACATCGAAGTCAGCACAAGTTGCTAAGTTTTTGGTGCCTGGAAACTCTCGACTGGATTTGGGGCCACTTTATTGTCAGATCCCGTTTCACAGCTGGCATGGGCTGCCCCTTTCCTGGCCCCCTTGTTTTCTCAGATAATTCTCCCCCTGGAGGATTCAGGGTGGCCTAGCCCTGCCACTTCCGAAGGCCCCTCATCCAGGCTGCACAGGGCCCAGGCCCTAGGCCTCATCAGAGTCTGCCTCCTGAGTTATCATCTGCTTCGGCACCGGTCCCCACCTCTAGCGATGAGCTCCCTGAGGCCAGAGATGAAGCTGTTCCCCATTCTCACCCGGGGCTGCGTCTCACCCCAGAGAGAGTCCGATTTGGTGAGTCTACTCACTCACCAAGTGACCTTGGCCAAGTTTCTTAGCCTCTCCACTTATCAATTTCCTCTGTAAAATCAGAAGGTGAAACCAATGAAAACATTAACAACCAGACATGACGTTCTTCCCAAATGGCACAACGTGACATGCATAGCAGCACCCAGGAAATCTTCCTCCCCCCAAAATTGAACAGGAGCTTGGACAGGGTGCTGGATCTACCCACCAGTTTCAAGGAAATGAAGAGGTTGGACAAATATGATGAACGTCCTGTGGAGGGAATGAGAACTCAGGAAGCCAAATCTGAATGCACAAATTCTACAGGACAAATAACTTGATTTATTCCCCAAAAGACGTGCCTCAAAAAGTACCTGGGTTAGGACAGGTGGGCGACCATTGTCAGAGGAAAAGAAATGAGACATTTCAACCAAAAGCCACAGTCAACCTTCTTTGGATCCTCCTACAAACAAACTAAATGTGAAAAGACCTTTGTGAGACAACCAAAATGGAAAGAAAAGAAAAGAAAAGAAAAATCCACAAATTTGATACAAGATTGTAGTAAGGAATTATTACTTTTGTTAAGCGTGATCATGGTGGTGTGAGTTTGGTAAAGTAAACAATTCCTTAAGTAGGAAATTAAAATGCCAGAGTCGTTCTAGGCAGAAATCACAGGCTACCTGGCATTTGGTTTAGAGTCATCTGTTCAACAACAACAACAACAACAAAACTTGGAGAATAGGGAAGAAACTAGGAAAATATAAATAATTATTGAAGCTAGCTAGTGGGCAGTGGGAGTCCATTATACTGGTATTTTTACTCACATGTGTGTGAAAATATTTAGAATGTGAAGTTTTGAAAGTATTTTTAAAATATATATTTTGTATTTCCTGAACATTTGGTATGTGCCAGGCACTGTTCTAAATGCTCTGTGCTTATTAACATAGAGTAGTGTGTGTTTGCAATGAATTACCTCCTGTACAGCCTGGGGGCGCGGGGCTCAACTTTTCTGTGCCCCACTTGCCGTTATCTGCACGATGGGAGAGGAGACCTGAGGTAACGCGGGCAAGGTGCTCAGACGTGCTCGCAGATACTGTTATGAGCCCCGTGGAGTGGATCCTGTCTCCTCAGATGAGCACCCGTGACAGACAGAGAAAACACGGCTGAGATCTCGTAGGCGGGGTGGAGGGATTCAATGGGCCCAAATACATAACGCGCTCAGCACGAGTTGTCCGTCAGGTGATCAGGAAATGTCAGCTGCGGGCGCTAACATTACTGTTGGCCGAAGTGGTCCTTCCTTCTTCCAGAACGGGAAGCTGCTGGCGGAGCAGGATGGAGTCAAAAGGAGGAGTGAGGAGCTGGCCACGGAGAAGGAGGCTTTGAAGGTGCCACCCCTTCCTAAGTGTCACTTCTACCAACTTCAGCCCTTCCAGCCGAGTGAGAGCGGGGACTTCATCGAGCCGTCAGGCTCCCAGGGCTCCTGGCAGCTCGGCTGAAATCCCTCTCTGGGTGGCTGATGTCCAGAGACATCACGGGAGGTTGAGGAGTGGGGCTCCGGAGAGCTGGGTGGGCTGGGGAGGGCAGCGCCCGCTGAGGCCTGTCCTGGGAGGCCGGACAGATGGATGGACTCCTTCCTCGGCAGCGGCAGCTCTATGAGTGCGAACGCCTCATTTGCCAACGAGATGCTGTCCTCTCAGAGGTGAGGGGCCTGGGGGTGGCGAGGGGACATTTGCCTTCCATGTGCTCCTGCCCCAAGGTCTGGGAGTCCTGCCTGGGTCTTAGCCCTGGATAAGCAGCACAGAGAGGTCAGAGGGTTCCCCTGGCCTGGCAAGCCTGTCCCTGCAGGACCTAGAAACCTGATGCTCTCCCTCAGGCCATAGCTCCTCCCCCAAGCTCACCCTGCCCATCTCCCCTACCCCTGCCTCTGCATCTTGGCGGAGCTGGGCCCCGTCTTACTGGGCTTTGTTGGGCTTCCCCAGCGCACTCGCCATGCGGAGAGTCTGGCCAAGACGTTGGAGGAGTACAGAACGACCACCCAGGTAGCCTGCAGCCTTCCCGCCCTCGGCCCGCTGCCTGGCCCTGCTCTTCTGCCGTCTCTGCGTTCACTGCCTCCCTCTGCGCCTGTCTGCCTTGTGGAGTGTGTGTGTCTCTGGCCTTTTCACTTGTCTTCTGTTCCTTTCTCTCTCTCTCTCTCTCTCTCTCTCTCTCTCTCTCTCTCTCTCTCTCGCACCCTGTGTATCTCCACCTCCGGTCCATTTTCATTCTCTGTGGGAGTCTTGTCAGTGCATTTCCCCTGCCCATCTCTCTGTGTGTCTGCCTTTCTTTGATTTAGTCTGTCTGTCTCCAGGGGTGACTCTACCCTCCGTTGGTCCCTGATCATTAGGCTTCTCCTGCCCCTCGCATGTCTTTGCCTCTCTGTGAGTCTGTGTCCGTCCATGTCTCTTGTTCTTAGTTTCCCGGGCTGCTGGCTTACCTTCTCCGTTCCTGCTGCTCTCTGTCTCTCTTTGGCTTCCTAAGTTTCTGTCACTGCTTTCTTCCTCTTGTCCCTTGGCAATATATGTCTGGAGGAGCCCAAAGAAGTCAGGGGAGTGGAATTGACTGTAAAAGGAGCCCAAGGCCGGGAGATAGAGAAGAACAGAAAGACAGGGGTCCCCCACTCCCTCCTTTGCAGGAACTGAGGCTGGAAATCTCACATCTGGAGGAGCAGCTGAGTCAGACCCATGAGGGGCCGGATGGGTGAGTGGAACATCAGGGGTAAAGGAGGCAGGAGGGGAGCCCACAGGCAGGGGCCCCCAACCTCCAGCCACAGGGTGGGCAGAGCAGCCTCCTCAGAGTGGGTGGACTGACCCGTAGGGGCAGGCGCAGAGAGAGCCGCCCCTTGACCATGTGGCCAGGCTACTGGAAGGGGCCCAGGCGAGAAGAGTGGGCTGGACCAGGCTGCTGCCCCCGTCACTGGGCGTGGAGATCGAGGCCATTCGGCAGGTAGGCCTGGCTCCTCGGGAACATCCCAACCCCCCGCCGGCCACAGCTCTGACGCAGCCCTGATTCACACCCACCCCATCTCCCCCCCAGGACCATCTCAGTCCTTTACCTCATTCCTACCCCAATCCTTGGTCCTGCTGCCAAACCCTTCCCAGGTCTTGCCTCCACCTGCTCCCCAGCCCAGCCTCACCCTCGCCACACAGCCCCCCACCCAGCTCCTCCTACCCCATGCCTCAGCATGTGTCCATCCCCATCTCTGACCCATCTTCTGCCTTCACCTGGCCCTCCTGACCTCAGAAACAGCTTCTCCTCTCCCAGAAACAAGAAGTGGCAGCCGCTGCTCTCTCCAGCCCTCTGTGTGGAGTGTGGCAGTGGGAGGAGGTCATCATTGAGACGGATGAGGAAGTGGAGCTTCTGCCTGAAGCCCCGGCTGGGACACTGGTGAGCATGGGTGGGGGGGCTCTGAAACCACTAGAGTCCAGGAGCTGGAAGAGGGGCCTGGGACTCCCATGTGCCACGAGCTTGCTGCCCATTCCATGGGCAGACATTGACCAAGGGCCTTCTGGACACAGGCCGGAGCCAGGCAGAACACCATCCCTGCCCTCTGGGGACTGGCCCTCCAGGGGAGTAGACAAGAGCAAACAAAGCGAATGCAAACAGCACAGTGGTAGTTTTGTCATTGGGAAAGCACTGTCTGGAAGCCCTGCGTTTACAATGGTCCTGCGGGGGGAAGTCACGAAGTGAATCGTTCCTCCGGATACCGTAAAGATACATTAAGCTTTTACTTTGGGGATAGAAGGCACCGTAAGAACAGCTTAGCAAGCCCATGTGGAAATCTTGAACTCAGCCATGGCGGTTGTTTTATGACTTCTGTAATTACCTGAGCAGTATTTCCACATCCTTCGAAACAACCGAGACAACTCATCTCTATTAAAATAGAGATTTTAATCTATTAGTGCCAGAAGTCTCTCTGTCTGTCTGCTTTTTTTTTTTTTTAAGGAAATATTGCTAACAGGTCTGTAACTGCGTTGTCTTGAAAATAAGACTGCTTCAGAATTATACTGTTCACCATTCTGAAAGGAGAAACTCATTTCTTTGCTCACTTTCTCCCTGGGTTGAGAGAAGCTTTTGCATTTCCCTTCAATGCCTGTGCTGTTTGGTTTCTTTTTTAAAGATTTGTTTATTTATTTGAGAGAGCGAGAGAGCTCGTGTGAGCGCAAGTTGGGGGAGAAGGAGAGGGAGAGGGAGAAACAGTCTCAAGCAGGCTCCACACTGAGCACGGAGCCAACATGGGACTTCATCTCACCACCCTGAGATCATGACCTGAGGAGAAACCAAGAGTCAGATGCTTAACAGCTTAACCAACTGAGCCACCCATGCACCCCGATTTTTCATTTACCTCCCCCAGTATCTCTGCAAGGTAGGCATCCTCACTCCTCATCCTGTTACCCATGGGAAACTGAGGCTCAGAGAGGTCACACATTCCCAGTCACGTAGCCTATGGGTGGCAGAGTCACGTCCTTCTGAGGAGGTGTGAGTCAGAGTGAATTCCTCTGGGGGCTCTTGACACCCCATCTAAAGGAGCACTGATCCAGGCCTCAGGGTGCTACCAGCTCTGGGTCCTAGAATTAAGGTGCAAAGCTGCTCGGGGCCTGGTGGGAAGATCGTGCGAATGGGCCATCCCCATGCAGGGTGATGGGTGTGCAGAGGTGGGGGCCAGGCCCTGAGGGAGCCCAGCAAAGGGAAGACCTGTGTCAGGTAGGAGACTGGAGAGGTGTCACTGGGAAACCGACACTTGAGTTTATTTCGGAGAAGAGAGAGAAGTTGGGCGGTGTCAGGAGAGAGAAGCCTTCCTGGCAGGGGAAAGCACACACACGAGGATGTGGGGCATGAAAGCATAGAACACGGTTGGGCAGCAGAGGGAGTGGCGGGAGGCTGGGGAGCCATGGGGCCCGATCACAACAGGAATTACCTGTAAATCAAGCAGAGAGATTGTACTTTTCTCCATCGAGTCCCAGGATGACTGAGGGCAGGGAGTGGGTGTGGTCAGCTCTCAATATAGAAAGATCCCTCTAGAAAGATCCCTGGTGGGGGCGGGGGAGTGGGGAGCCTATATGGAGAGCGCGGGGACTGACTAGAGGCAGGGAGGCCAGGAAGGAGGCTAGGGCAAGAGTCCAGAAGATAAAAGCCTGAGGCAGGCCAGGGCCTTGGGATAGAGGAGGAGGGATGGGCAGAGAGAAGTGGGGTAGGAGAGACGGGGCTGGGGTGTCTGGGGTGCTAGGAAGGGAGAAGTCAGAGAGACATCAGACTTACCTTGCAGGGACACCTGGGCGGCTTAGTGGGTTGGGCGTCTGCCTTCAGCTCAGGTCACGATCCCAGTGTCCTGGGATCGAGTCCCACATCAGGCTCCCTGCTCAGCAGGGAGTCTGCTTCTCCCTCTTCCCCTCCTCCTGCTCGTGCTCATTCTCTCTCTCTGACAAGTAAATAAAATCTTTAAAAAAAAAAAAAACTTACCTTGCAGCCTAGTGAGATGGGATCCTGAGGGACGGCCAGGGAGCTACCTGGGGTCAGTGGGTGCACAAGCCTGGAGCTCAGGGATGTATTTAGGAAACAGTGTCAGGTTGGCGACTGAGGCCGCAGGGAAGGAGAAACTAGGACCTGGGTCCTGAGAGAGAACAGCTGGGCGGGCGGGCGGGCGGGGGTTGCCCCCAGACCAGGAACCTGGGAGGAGAAGGGGATGCAGGAAGGAAATGCCGGGCTTCCTTTCGGTCCACGTGAGTAAGAGAAGCTCGTGGGAGTGTGAGAGGTTTGGGGGACCTGGAGTCCTGGGTGCTGAGGGGGATGTAGAGCTCGGCCCCCCGCACCCAGGGAAGGAGCCCAAGAGGAGGGCAGGTTTTAGCAGCAGGTGGGTAATTCTTGCAGGGGTCACAGCCCAGGAGACTTACCCTTGCCTTTTCCCACAGAGACACTTGCAGGGAGAGCTAGCACACCTTCAGGGAGGAAGGAAGGAACGATCAATGTGGTAAGAAGCTTGTTCCTTCCAGAGCCATCCCCCTGGCTTGGGGTGACACCACATTCTTGGACATTGTGCAAGGACTGGAAAAGCCCTGGGGGGAGTTGTACCTCATTCCCTCCTTCATTCATTCATTCCCTCCCCCCGAAGTGACCCTTGGCCTGTGAACCAGGATGCGCCACCCCCAGCCCTGCCTTCAGCATCTCCTGGTCTAGAGGGAGACAGACTCTGACCCATCCTGTTCTGAGAGGACATCTGGCACTTCAAGCCAACTGGGGGAAGGCTTCCTGGGGACATGATGCTTGAATGGGGTCCCATAGGAGCAGTACTCATATAGGAGACTCTTAGACAAGAAGACAGTTGTCTGGCTGATGGGACAGCTCAGTCACTTGGTCACTGTCACTGAACATACCTCTCCCAAGGCCTCCAAGGAATCCTGGGATGAAGGAAACCCAGACTGGCCCAGGGAGAACACCCAGGTAGTTAAGAGACAGTCGGTGACTCCGGAATCAGACAGCCTGGGTTCAAATCCCGTGATGGGGTGCTGTAAGCATTACTGTCCAGAGCCCCAGACGTGTGATTGTTAGGAAGCTCAGCGGCAGGCCTCTGGGGAGAGAGAAAGCACGAGATGTCTGGGCCTATCCTCCTCAGGCCTGGCCTTGGGGCCTGTGGTTTATCTCCTATGGAAACCTGTGGTTTCCTGTGATGCCTCCTGCTGCACCCCGCTTCAGGCTCTGGGCTGCGACAACTAATGAGCCGCCTGCCACTGGCCTCTAATTGGACCTGTCTGAGAAAGCTGAGATTGGGCAGGAGGGGGGCTCTGGAGGTATGACCCCCCCCCACCCTGCGTCACCAGGGAAGGGAAGGGAGAAGGGGCTGAGCAGCAGCGGGGGTGGGGGCTGGACATTTGAATTTCCCAGGAACAGGGCAGTATGACCCACAGACTGGGAAGCTGGAAGCTGGAAGCAAAGGAGGAGGTAAAACCCATGGCCCCTAAAGCTGACCAGGGTGAGGGCTTGGACCTTGAGAGGTGCTGCTGGAGGAGCCCCCGGGGGCCCAAGTGGCCATCCCAGGAGATGAGACAGCTGTGTGTCTGACAGGGCAGAGGCTGGGGGCTTACCAGCCGAGATGCCTGTTTGTGTCCTAGTTGAAGACACAGCTGTGTCCTGAGGGTGTCAAGGTGGCGGCAGCTGGAGGGCTGGACCCCTGGTCCCCAGTGAAGGTGGTAGCCTGTGGTATGGCCATCCAGGTCTCCAAGAGGCGTCTGCGTTGCACAGCTTGAGGTCTGAGTCCCAGAGGGGGTGTTTCATGGGCTCGGGCAGCTGCAACCCTCAGAGGGGCAGAAGCTGAGGGCCTGCCCACCGAAGAGAAATGATTTGTGCGGGAACTTGCTCACACAGTTGGCTTCTGGAATCTCTGTCCTAAAGGAAGACCCAGTAAGACTGACACTCACTGAAAGCGGCACAACCCCACAGGCACGAAGTGGCTGCCCTGAGTCTCCGCTCCGAGTCTCTGGTGTTTGGGAGAGTAAGAGAGCAGAAGCCTCAGCTCCCAGCTGTAGCATCAGATAGTGGAAGAAAAAATCAAAAGAGCCTCTTACCCTTTTTGGGGGTCACACACTCTTTTGAGAGTTTGTTGACAATTCCCCTGCCAAATATGCACAACAGACCTACACCCAGCAGCTTGCTCATGGGGCTCCAGGACACCCCCAGGCCCATCCGTGATGCCCACTCCCCACTAAGACCCCTGCTTTAAAGGCTCATCCAGCCCCACAGTGGGAGAACGGGAGCCAGGTCGAAGCAAGATGCTTGCAGTGACTCTGTTGTCCCCCCAGGTTGCCCAGAAGAGAGGAAGAGGAGGAAGCAGTGCCCCAGATCATGGTAGGCAGTCCCCAGCACCCCCTCCCAGTCCCCACCCACTCCGGGGCCTTGAGGAGGGTGACACAGTGGCAGCTCTTCCCAGCCCTCACCCACACCCCCTCTTCTCCCCAGCAGACAGAAAAATCATTCGGCCAAGAGATAACAAGGCCCTTGCTATAGCTAATGAGAGCGGACAGCGCCGTGGGGGGAGGCCTGCGGGCCAGTGGGCGGCCAGAATGTTCCCGGGGGACTCCCCAAGCACACACAAAGGGCTGCGGAGGCTAAGCCTCAGGCCTCACAGACGTGGCTACACCCCCGGAATGCGAAAATGCACACGCACATGCGCCCACGCACAGGAAGGCTGCCGCCCCAGCCAGCCCCAGAACTCCCTGGGGCACAGCGACTGTCACAGCTCCCCCGCCTGGCACCACTCACACCAGCTGCTGTGCTCCTCGAAGCCACAAGGCATGGTGCAGGTGCCCGTCCCCATTCTCAGGCAGGGATAGGGAGGGAAGCTTGGGGAGGAGAGGCAGGGAGCCCGGGGTCCTCAGGGTAGGAATATGAGAGCCCGAACGTGTGCCAGGCATCTGGGCCCCTTTGGGGTCCAAACCCTCCAAAAGGGGGTCTCTGAGCAGCCTGACCCCAAAGCCTACCTCCCCCTTCCCTCCACGGAGATGGGACCCCACCTCAGTTTCCTCGCAGCTGACTTGATGGATGATCTCTCCTGAGCTGTTGGCATCAGAGCTGGGAACCCAACCCTGTGGGGTGCCACACTGCACTCCACCCCCTTCCATGTGGTCACTTCTGTCCAGTGGCTTGAACCAAGGGCCTCTCCCAATCCAGGACCCAGTCTCAAGTTTGTTTCCTTTGTCCCTCCAGGCCAATCTCCCCAGCCCTCTGGGGGACCCGCATCCTGGAGATGTTCTGGAAAGCCCTCCTGAGAGGTAACAGGACCCACCGGGACTGGAAGGGGCCTGGAGGCAGAGGAAAAGGTCAGCGTGATTGCCTCGCCCTCCTTTCTGTCCAGCAGCCCCACCGAGCCCGAGCCACAGCAAGCATTGGTGCCTGTGCCCAGAGAGCTGGTCCCAGTCAGGAGACCAGGCTGGGGCCAGCTCTGCCTGCCCTCCCTGCAGCCTGAGCCACTCAGGTGCGCCCCGAGGCATCTCCAGAATGAGGGTGGCCGGCACACGCTGGGGTACTGCCCCCTGTTGAGACAGCCCCAGCAGCCTCCCACCCTGGGGCCTTCCCTGAGCACTGGGCTGCCTCCCACCAGGATCACTCGGCCGCCGCTGATCCCGGCCCCTGTCCTGGGCCTGCTGCTGCTGCTGGTGCTGTCCATCCTGCTGCTAGGCCAGTCCCCGCCACCCACCTGGCCCCACCTCCAGCTCTGCTACCTCCAGCCCCCCCCAGTGTGAGCCGCTCAGAGCAAGGTCTAGTCAGAGAATTCCTGGGGAATCCTACTGTTATTACCATTGTTGTGCCGTTAGCTGGGAGGGCTCCGGTTCAGGGACCCTAGATACAGTGCTCCAGGATCCGCACCCCTGTGTTGAGTTTTTATGTGAAGTTTTTTGGTTTTGTAACACTGGTGACTACATTTCTGAGCAATAGCAAAACACACCCAACAATGGGTTAAATACTAGGGGTTTATCTTCCTCCTAAAACAAGTCTGGAGGAGGGCAGCTATGAGCCCACAGCTCAGTCTCCACAGCCTGGGGGATGAGGGAACGATGATTCTCTGTGATCCTCTCAGCCCTTCCCTCTTGCTCGGGAGCCGGCAGGTGTGGCTTCATACATCACATCTGTCGGAAGAAGGGGACTTGTCCCTTCCTTTCTTTATAAAGAAAAGACGTGGCCTTCCCAGAGCCAGCAGCAGACCTGTGTTCATGTCTCATTGGCCAGAAGTGTTTGTTACGACCCCTCCTAGCTGCAAGAGAGGCTGGGAGACTGAGCTCCTCTCCCCTCTCCTGGCAGAAAGAGGGAAAGAGACACATGGGCCTGGCACACATCACAGATGTCCCCTGCAGGGCAAACAATCGGCAGGAAATGGACCAGTGTGCCATTAGCTTACTCATCACTTACTGTTCATTCATGTGCTGCGATTAGACCTTAGACGATAAAGCCGTGGGGGCATCTGGGTGGCTCAGTCCATTAAGCATCTGACTTGGGCTCAGGTCATGATCTCGGGGTCCTGGGATGGAGCACTGCAAGGTCTCCCCACTCAGAAGGGAGTCTCCTTGTCCCTCTGCCCCTCACCCACTCATGCTTGTATGCTCTCTCTCTCTCAAATAAAATCTTTCAAAAATTCATTAAGTTATTTGTTAAAGAAAGGAAGATAAAGCTGTAGAAAAACAGGCCCTCCAATGCCAGGCTGAAGAGCCCTGGTTTTCTCCTGAGGATGATGGGAGATTTCAGAGATTTTATTGCTTTTGTTGTTGTTGTTATTTATGCTTTAATTGAGACACAACTTGCATACAGATATATGGATATGCTCGCTTCAGTGCATACACTAAAAATGGAACCATACAGATAAATGGACAAATCTTAAGTATCAGGTGCATGAGTTTTCACATATGCAAACAACCACAAAACCAAAACCCGGGTCAAGATATGAACAATTTCAGCACCACAGAGGGTTCCTTGGGAGAGTTTTGAGCAAGGGAGGGTCAGAGTCACCCCTATTTAAAGGCAGATGGTGGGGGAGCCTGGGTAGCTCAGTGGGTTGAGTCTCTGCCTTTGGCTCAGGTCATGATCTCATGATCTCGTGATCTCAGGGTCCTGAGATCGAGCCCTGCATGGGGCTCTCTGCTCAGCAGGGAGCCTGCTTCCCCCTCTCTCTCTGCCTGCCTCTCTGCCTACATGTGATCTCTTTCTCTCTGTCAAATAAATAAAATCTTTAAAAAAAATAAAGGCAGATAGTGATAGAGGTAGCTGTAGGTTCCATAGGAACCCAGAAAATGCACTTAACCTGTCCTGGAAGGATAGGGATTTTGTCTATATTAGGTAACATCTGTGTGCACTCTTGAAATATGAGTAAAGTTTGTTACATTGAGCAGGGACCAAAGGAGGGTGTCATGGGCAGAGAGAATAGTGTGTGTGTGTGTGTGTGTGTGTGTGTGTGTGTGTGTGTGTGAAGACCAGGTGGTGGGAAAGCACCTCTGTGGGCAGAGAGCCATAGAAACCACCATGCTGCTGGGATTAAAAAAAAAGAGGAGGATGGGGGCAAGGAGGATTGGGAAGAGAGCTTCTGAGCCTGCATGGGGGATGAATATGAAAGGAGGCAGGAGGTGGGGAGAAGGCTGGGGCTTGGTCCAGGTGGGAGAGGATGAGGCTTGAGCTGAGCTGGACATGTGGCTGGGAAGAAGAGGAAGGGCAGAAAGAGGCAGGGCAGGAAGGACAGAGCCAGAAACTGATGGCTGTGAAGGAGGGTGCTGAAGGAAGGGGCAAGGACAGCACGTCGATCTGACCCAGTGACTGGCTCCAAAATGGGAACCCATGAGAAGGAGTAGGTTTCGGGGAACACCAAGCTCATATGAGATGGGGTGAATGTCAGTGTTCCAATAAGTGGCCAGAGCTCTGAGGCTTGAGCCCACAGTCTGGAGATGGGGTTCTGCCTGTTGGGAATTGCTGAAATTTCCTGGGGAGAGGTGAGTAGAGTGGAGGAGGAAGGGCTTCCAGGCATCATTTTATGAAAAGCCTCGAAAATACAGAAGACATCTAGGGAGGAAATATGGGAGGAGTTCAGGCAAAGACCCAGCTAGCAGGCCCTCCAGCCAAAAGCCAATGAAGCTCCTCACGAGGTTGTTGTGATCCTGGCTCAGAGAGCCAAGAGGAGTGCAAGATTTAGACGGGGGCCTGGCATACGGTAACTGCTCCTAACTTTACTCCCATTCCTCCAGGAGAGTAATGGCAAGGTCTAGACTAGAAGTCACACAGATCTGCGTTCCAGTTACCCTTTTGTCTTTTACTGGCGCCGGCAACTTGGGGAAATTACTCTTGACTTTCAGAGTCTTACTTATGAAATTTGGTCAACTCCAGATGGTGTTGAGGAATACAGTTATTCCTTCATGATTCAGTATTTCTGAGAGAAGCAGGCCCACCCCTACACCCTAAGGGCCAATTAGGGCGCGGTCCGCCTCCCAGACAGACAACCCACACGACGGCTTGCCACTCACCCAGCGCCAGCCCCGCCCCCTTCCGCGAGCCCACGCGCCCAGCCCCGCCCTCTTCTCTAGACGAATCAGCGCGCGATCCGCACGAGCCGCGCCCAGGGCGCGCTCTTTGGAGCCCTCTGCGTACCCCTCGGGAGCGGGTTGCCATGGTCACCATTGGGCTAGCGCCTCAGCCCTGTGCCTCCGGGAGTCTGACGCCTGGTCCCCTCTGTCCTCTCCTCCCGCCCCAGCGGTCTCCTGGGACGGGCGCAGTCAAAACCCTGAACAAACTTCTGGAGGCTGCTGCTAGAGGGGCAGAAACCCTTTTCTAATAAACGCGTTTTGCTTCGCGGGCACTGGGTTGAAGTTGTCTCATGGTGTATCTCAGTTAATCCTCAGATGAGGGAAAAACATCCCTCATCGAGGTCTGGGGGAACCTGGTCTTGAATTGTAGGTTCATCTCGCCCCAGAGGCAACCCCCGCCCCATCTTTCCACTGCGCCCAGGGCGAAGTTGGGAAGTGAGGAGAGAGCGGAAAAGGCGACTTTCGGAGAAAGAGCTGGAAGAGGGAGAGAGGGAAACGACGGAAGAAAGAAAAGATCTGAGGGAATCAGGCAGAGAAAAAAGAAAGCGATTAGGAATGGAAGGAAGAGTTTAAGAGGCAGAAAGAAGAGTAGAGAGAGGAGGCAGAGGATTAGGAAGCCGGGAGGGTGAAAAGAGACAAAAGTGCAGAGACTCAGAGAGATGGCGAACAGACACCCAGAGAGGGACAGAGACCTAGAGAAGGGGACTGGGACTCAGGGAAACCAGAGACCTGGTAGGTTGCAGGGAACAAGAGAAGGGGAAAGAAACCCAGAGGGGAGGACGGAGACCCGCAAGTGGGGTGGGAGCAGAAACGCGGGTGGGGAGGGACAGAAGCCCAGAGCGAGAGGAGGGGACAGAGCTGGGGCATGGAGGGAAGCCAGAGCAGGGGGCAGACAGAGAATAGGAGTGGAGGGAGGGAAAGATGATTGGTGGGGGAGGAGGTGGGAAGAAAAGAGAGAGGGGACTGAGGAGATGAGATACACCGGAGTAGCGACGCAAGCCCCGCCCGCGTATCCCGCACGCACACCCCGGGCGCAGGAAGGAGACGCAGACCAGAGCGCACTGCGGGATCTTTATTCGATTGGGGCGGGCGCGGCGCTCAGGGCGCATCCAGCACCAGCAGCTTGTGCATGTACGAGTTCAGCCAGTGGCGGCGCTCGAGGGCGGCCAGCAGCCGCGCGCGCTCCCGGAAGGCCGCGTCGTCCGCCAGGGCCAGGCTCCGCCGCCACAGCTGGGTGGCGGTTCCCGCCCAGGCCCGGCCGGGGGAACGGAGGCTGCGAGGAGACCAAAAGAGCCGGTTACCGCGGGTCCCGGACCCCCGCCCGCCGCCACCTGTACCTCCCGCGGTCTAATTCGAAGCCCTGTCCCTGCACTGTCTGTGGAGTGGCTCGGCGTCTGTCCTCTGTCCCCCTGCCTCCCTCTGTACGGGTCTCTGTCTATTCACCGGGCTCGAAGCTCCCTGAGTAGAGACGGAGTCGATGCCTGTGTCCACCCCCAGCGCTCAGAGCCCGGCCTGATGCACACTAAGAACCCAGTAAACTTCGCTCAAGGAACGAATCACTGCGGCTTCGGCTCCTCTCAAATCTCTCAACGCTTTTCTCAGAATCTTCTTGTACCTCTTCCTCGCGCTGATTCCCTGTCCACACCACCTCTCTCCACCCCTGGTCTCCGTCCGCCTCTCGGTCCTCCTCCTCTCCATTCTCCTCTGCTCTGTGCCCCTTTCTCCTTGGGTCTGGTCCCACCTGTCTGAATCCCCGCCCCTCCCTGGGTGTCCCGGGCGCCGCTTGTACCTGAGGACCCCGGCTGGGGGCAGGGCGACTCCTGAGGCTGTGCGGTCGCCCCAGGGCACAAGCAGCAGGAGCAGCAACAGCAGCAGCCGCACCCGGGGGCTCCTGGACACCTGGCGGGTCTCCATCACCTGTGGAGAGACAGGGAAGAGCTCAGTGAGGCCCACGTCCTGGCCCAGAACCCCGGATCCCACCACCCACCCACCTCCTGCGCCCGTTTTCAGGGCCCGCTACAGCGCAGTGGGCTTGAACAACCAGGCAGCAGCCCCCTTATATCGCCTCCACAGCCCCCGCAGCGGGCAGTGACGCAGACCAGGGGGCTGGGGGCGCCGGGTCAGCTCCCCCCCCCCCCCGGCTCATTAGGAGCCGCCAGCGGTAATGAGGAGCCAGGAGTGGGGGCCCTGCCTCTGCCTTGGCAGCCACCAACTAATTGGGACCAGGAGCTGGGACCTGAGGGGAAGCAGGAGGGGGAGAGACAGACAGACAGAGAAGTGGACACAGGAGGTGTGTCAGAGGGATAAAAATAGAGACCGGCAGAGGGACCATCAGAGCAGAATCCAGAGACACAGAGAGAGACAGGGAAAGCAACAGAGGGACTGATGGGGAGAAGCAGAGACACATAGATGAAGTAACCATAAGAGGGAAGGACAAAGACAGAGTGACAGAGGGGAAGAAAGGGAGCAACAGAGGAGGAAGGAAAGAAGAACGGGGGGGGGGGGGGGGGGGACAAAGGGCCAGCTGGAGATGGAGGGAAGGGGCTCCGAGAAAGCCATGAGATAGAAAGACAGCCAGCTAGCACAGGGATGCCCAGAGAGAAATCCAGGCAGCAGAGAACCAAAAAAATAGAGTCTGAGATGGAGGGGGAGAAAGGCAGCAGAAGGCGAAAGGTAATGGGGGCTGGGGGTGGGGTGAAGGCCGGTGAAGTGACAGGCAAATCTGCAAAGAGGGGAAAGACAGGCCAGGGCCCCCAGGCTACCCTGTGCATGAGGCTAAGCCTTCCTGGGGAGGAGTTTGGGGGCATTGTGAAGGCCCAGTCCCCTCACACTGGCTCTTAAGGCTCTCTGCACACTGCGGGGAGGTGAGCCAAGATTCAGAAGTCCTAAAGGGCAGTAGCAATCTCGGTCCGTGATGGCAAGACATGGGACCCTGGACCCTTATTTCCCCAGAGAGGAGAGGCCTGGGAGCCTGGATTCCTGGATCTGCGGGGAGACAGCTGGAGGCCCAGACTCCTGGGTCTTCAAGTAAGACCCAGTGTTCTAGACTTGGGTTTGCATGTAGGAGATGGCAGATGTCCTGGATCCCTGGTTTCTTTATTTTTTTTTTTTTCTTTTTGATTTTATTTTTAAGGTTTTGTTTATTTGACAGCACAAGCAAGACTCAGAGCTCCATCCCAGGGCCCTGGGATCATGACCTGAGCCAAAGGCAGATGCTTAACCGACTAAGCCACCCAGGCACCCCTAGACATCAGGTTTCAAAAAGAAGATAGCTTGGTTGGGCCATATCCCTCCACCAGATAGATGATCCAATCCCAACTCCCTTCCCCGTTCCAGAGATGATATTCTTTATCTCTGTCCCTTTAAGAGCACAAGGCTGTAGCCAGGCTCCTAGGATCCCCAGAGACAGGGTCAGGTGCATCACCTGCGCCCCTGGGACCCTACCTCCTGCTGCCGCTCCCGAAGCCATTCTGCAGCATTCACCGATCTCTGCGTCCAGCTCTGCTCATCTGCTGTTATCTTGGACCTCACTAAGGTAAGAGACCCCAGGCCCCAAGTAACCGTGTCCTACTCAGGTATCTGGCACCCCCACCTCCACCTGAGCACAGACCTAGGTGTCTGCCCCAGACCAGTCCTGAGAGTCTGGGATCTCAGCGCCATCCTCAACAAACAGTGACCAGAGTCCTGCCCCATCCAGAACCCTACACCCCTGTCTGCTGAGGGCCAAAGAATCGGAGTTTCCAGTCCCCTGGAGTTCAAGACACCTATCTCCTTTCTACCCTGTAATCCAGAACCCCTAATCTTGCTCCCTCAAAATTCTAGGCATCTGCAACTTCAGGGCTCTCCTCTCTAAGGAACTAGGAATTTAGACCCACAATGCCCATCTACCCTCTGGAAATTGGGGTGAACCCCTAGCAGCTTTCTCTCCCAGGTCCCAGGTGTCTCCCTCTTCCCTCAGATCCGGGCCTATCGGGCCCCCAGCCTGCAGCCATTCCTTCTGAGCCTCCTCTAGTGTAAACAACTGTGCGGTGAAGGTGTCCGAGGAGCCATTGGAGAGGAAGGGAGGTCCCCTTGGAGGTCTACACCCTCTGAAATAGAAGTAGAGGAAGTCTGAGGCCTTGGTGAGGTCTGAGGTCCTTCCCAATTTTCCTGGGACCCCCTCAGGGAAACAGATAAAGAAATTAACTACGACTCCCAAGAAGCCCCGCGCCTCCGTCTCCCTTAGCTACGGCAGCTACGGCCCAGAGCCTTCAGGGAGTTGCAGCTGGGTTCCTCTCCTTTCCTGGGCGCCGAGCTGGGAGGGATCTCGGCCCACCTGAGGGACGGGGCGTCGTCTCCGGGTGGGCGTGGCCTCTGGGAGTGGGCCGGGGTTCCCGGCAGGCTTCCAACCTTAGCCCCTTTCTTCTCGCTCCTCCGCAGCTATAGGCGTCTCCCAGAACTATGAAATCCCTCAGCCCGATCCTCTTCTTCCTCGTCTTCCTCCTCTCCCGGCTGGGTTCCAAGGCCGACCCTTCGGCCTCGCCACTTACAGGCTCCGACTTCCCTGAGATGGGCCACCCCTCTCAGACCTCCCCTCCTGCTTCTGAGAATGCCACTAGAGACCTGCCTAACCCAGACTCCCCTGCGACTGCTTACCCCGAGCCCTCCAAATCACCCCATGCAGTTTCCCCTGAGCCCTCCCGCCTTGACTTCACTGAGACTACCAACAATGACCTCCAAGAAACCCCACACCCAGAGTCTTCTGAGAACCCTAAATTTAACTCACCCGATACCTCAATAGCAGACTCCCTGGAGACTCCCAAAATTAACCACTCCGAAATGACAGTTCCAGAACCTTCTGAGACCCCCAAATCTGACCCGACTGACAGTCCACACCCAGAATCCCCTGAGACGCTCAAACCTAATCCCTCCAAAACCCCATATCCAGAATTTCCTGAGACCCCAAGCCCTGACCCTACCCAAACTCCACACCAAGAATCCGCAGAGATTCCCAAACTTAACTCCACCGAAGTCTCACTCGCAGAAGTCTCTGAGACCCCACATCCTGGCCCTCCCAAGATTCTTCACCCCAAATCTCCAGAAACCCATAACCCTGACACCACTGAAACCCCAAACTCTGAATTCCTCCAGACCCTCCATTCCAACTCTACTGAGACCCCCCACCAAGAATCCCATGGAACTCACAACCCCAGCCTCACTGAAATGCCCCAAACAGAATCCCCCACACCCCAGTACCAAGATGCCACAGAGAACCCCATGACCTCTGACCCTGAGGTCTCCACCAGTCCTCACCCAGAATCGACTACACCTTTCAAGGTCAAAGCTACTGACCTAAATGAGCTGCCCCTGAGTCCCAAACCAGAAACCCCTGCAGTGACCCAGCCTGAGTCCCTTAAATTGCCCGCCTCAGTTTCTCCTGGGACAGTTGAGCTGAAGGCCTCCCAGAACTCTAGCCTGAAAGGACCTGATGCCCTTCTTCCCTCAGCCCGGATTGCGGGCCCCCCTGCTCCTCTGGGTTCCCCCAGTCAGCCGGCCCCTGCCACTCCGCGGGCCCCCCAGCGGCGCAGCCGAGGTGAGAGAGTCAGCACTATCATCGTGGTGGAACGAGTGGAGAAGACCGGTGAGGGGCCAGGACCCGGACTTCTGGGTTGGAGGGAGTAGGGGGCTGGGGGTCGGGACTCCTGGGTCTGAGGGAGGGCGGCCTAGGGAACACCCCCCTCCATCGCCCACCGCCCCCGCTCCTGAGTGCGAGGCAGGAGGAGGCTGAGGGATCGTCTGGGGATGTGAGGGTGGAGGGAGGCCGGGGCTCCTGGGTCTCTGGAAGTAGGGGCTGGGAGTTTAGATTGCTCAATCCTTGAATCCTGGTCCTTCAGGCGTGACCCTGGTGGGACGCCCCCGGGGTGCGACGGGTGGGGCCCTCTGCCTCTTCCTCGCGGGGACCGGACTGCTGATCAGCATTTTCCTGCTGCTCTGGTGTCTCTACCGCCGGGCGGCTCGACACCGGCCCTTCGCACACCACCGGCTTCCAAACGACGGGGATGAACCTGGTGAGCGACCCTCACAGCGCCCCTCTCCTTAAATGACTGCATGTTTCTTTAACGCGGTTTCGCCTGGCACTTTAGGGCGCCCTGCCAAAACTCAGGTCCCCCAACCAAGGTCAATAGAAGCCCCGACCCTTCCATGATTCTGCCCCCCAATGCTCCGAAATTCCCGGCGACACGTCCAGCGCCTCTCCCAGTCCAGCTGGGAATTGCAACAGGCTGGGAGCCGCGGATCCCCACAAGCCCCGCCCCTTCCCCCTCCCAGGGGAGCCCTGTATACCCCGCCCTCTCCACTGCAGGCCCCGCCCTGCTGCTCCGGCGCGACGCCCCCTCTTCGATTCTGGGGGGCATCACCCTTTAATTTGAAAACCCAAGCCCAGAAAACAATCTGAATCCTCTTTCCCGCCTCCTCCTTGGCCAGCGGCGCAGCAGAGGGGACAGGACCCCTGTCTGCCTAGTGATGCCCTCTCCCCTTTGCTCCCACAGTTATGCATTTGGAAGCCCCGAAGGACCCCTACGACCTTTACTTTTATGCCCCGGATGCTTGGGTCCCTTCACACATCGCCACTAAACAGCCGCCGCCCACCCCCCCGCTGCCGCCCAAGCTGCCCCCGCCACCCCGCGGGAACCGCCCCCAGAGCCTGGAGCCACTCTCCCCCGCCACACTCCCCAACAATTTCGTGTGAGCCCCACTCGCGTCCTGCCAGACCCGCGCCATCCCCGCACGGAGGAAGGACCCAGAGGTCCTTTCCTCCTGGCACGCTTTGCTGCATAGTAGTCCTCTCGGATAGGACGTTCAACACACCGAGATGCTTTCGCTGTGACCGGAGAACACCGTCTGAGGCCGAATAAATCAAGTGTTCCCCTGACTAGACCCCTACTCTGGCCTGCTTCCTGGGAGAGGGCAGGGCTGGGGCCCTGGGACTCTGGGTCTGACTGGAGGAGGGAGCTGGGGGCCCAGGCTTCTCTGGCCACCAAGGCCGATGAGGGCTGAGTGTGTACACCAAAGCATTTTATTGGGAGTGAGGCAGGGTTTACAGTCACAGAGACGGAGACACAAAGACACAACCCTGCTCCAGGGGAAAACACCCCTCTCTCCCAGCCCCATTCCCTTTCCGGGATTCCATGACTCCTTCTGCATATGGTCCCCAAATTCTAAGCCGAAAGAGGGGAGTCTGAGAAGGGAAGGATCCCAGATTTTGAGTCGTTTAGCCCCTGAGGGACACAACAAATGGCCACTGAGAAAACAAGAGTAGTTCGAAACCACCCAGGAGAATAAAGTGCAAGGAATTAAGGGGAAGAGGGGCATCTGGAAACCACCACAGGGAAGTTCAATGATGGTGGCTTCACACCATTGAGTCGATGGTCTTGAGCAGCCACTATTCAGACCTGAAAACATGTCAGAAAAAGTGCATGGGGGTGGAGAGAGGCATAGTGTTAAAACTGTCATCTTGCTTCCCTAGACATTGTGCTAAGCTAGGGAGAAGGTCTTGGGGAATTTGGTGCTTCAGCAGAACCTGCTGGTGAAGGGAGGGGGTTGCCGGGAGGGGGGAGGGGGCTTGAAACCGCCATTCTCCCTCAGAAACGCTGGTGAGAATCGATCCCTAGAATGGCGGGGATGGGCGATTGGTTAATCCAACCTGGAAAATGCAAAATGGAATCGGGAGAGGTTTGTAACTTCTAGAGGAAGACCTTGAATGTTTCTGAAAGGCAAGGAAGGCTGAGTAGTCTGGGAGTGGGGGTGGAGGTTAGCCCGAGAGTGGGGGGGGGGGGGTTTAAAGGAGAGGGCCGGGGTAGGGTGCCTCAAAACCACAAGAGAGAGTAAAAGATTGAACTGTCCATTCAAATAGAGCCCTGAAAGGAGAGATTTGAAACCACTGAGGCAGAACAAGTGGAGAAGGAAAACCTTTGGGGGGAATTTGGGTATCCTTGAAACTGCCAGTCTGCAGCTTCACTACCCCTGAGAGGTGCGATTGGGAGGGGAAGAGGACTTGACAGCACTGGGGAAGAGGGTGAGTGCTTCTTAGGCCTGCAGCAGGACAGAGAGAACTGGGGTTCCTTGACAGTCACTCAGGCCAGTGATGTGTGGAATGGAGGTCCTGGAAAC
Source organism: Lutra lutra (assembly GCF_902655055.1). NCBI lineage: Eukaryota > Metazoa > Chordata > Mammalia > Carnivora > Mustelidae > Lutra > Lutra lutra. The sequence goes on from NC_062294.1 coordinate 52,621,475, forward strand.
TGCCATTCAGTGGGAGGCACACGGTCAGTAGTCCCGGACAGGGGGTGGGGGTCTTGGGGGCTGAAATGTGCTGTGTGTGGCCCCATAGGAAGGAGGGGGGGCGGGAGGAGCCCCAGGGGGCTCAGCGTCATCCTCCATTTCGCTTTCGTCGCTGCCAGCCAGCTGGTCATGGCCAACGAAACCACACTTCTCTTCGCTCATCTCCTCAGGCTCCGCCCACGGCTGCTTCTCCCCGGAAGCGAAGACCCCGTAGAAGATGACACCCCCGTAGTGCACCAGGGAGGCAATTAGAAATACATACTGCCACTCCTCGCGAGTCTGTGGGGGGACAAGGGGGAGGTGAGGTCAGAGGACAGAGAAACAGAAGGTGGAGCGAGAACCCGAGTGCACAGAGAGGGAGGCAGAGATCCAGAGGGAAGCCGAGAGACCAGGAGAGGGCAGGGATGGAGCCCAGCGACGGTGAAGCCGGTCAGGGAGGTCCCATACACAAACGGGGAGGGCGAGTGGGTCAGGGCTGGCACACGGACCTTGTGCTTAGTCATGGCACCCACGATGATGGGGCACACCATGCCTGACAACGTGCCCACGCCGTTGGAGATGCCCATGAGGATGCTGGCGTAGCGCGGGGCGATGTCCAGGTGGTTCACGTTGAACCCTGGCGAGGCAGCCAGAAGGCGTCACTCCATTGAACCTCACGCGCGCGACTCCCGCCGCCAAGCCGCTCCTCCTCCCATCGCAACCTCCCCCGTCCCTCCTGCTCTTTCCAGGCTGCCTTTTGCCAGGCTGGGAGGTCCCCTTCCTGAGCCAGGAAGTTCCCTACAGAGCTGTCCCGAGTCCGCCAAGCTGCGGACTCGCGGTTCTCACCAGAGATGGCGAAGCCGCTGAAGCCCACCGCGAGGACGAGGAAGGAGATGGCCACGCCCTTGGAGTGCGAGTAGCCGACCACCAGCAGCAGCGTGGCTTCCATGCCGAAGCCTAGGGCCGGAGGGCCGTGTCCTCTGAGCGTCGGCGGCCCCACACCGCCCCTCCAGCCCCAGCCCGGCCACCTCCATGCCTGTCCCGTTCAGCCTTCTTTGTCTCGCATTCCGCCTGCGCCCGTCCTAACCAAAACCTCACCTCCCTAACGTCCGCGACCACGTGCCCCAGAGCCACCACAGCCCCGGCTGGGCCCTCCATGGCCCCGCTGCCTCCCTAGGCCGCGCGCTGAAGACGCAGGGTCCGAGCCCCACCCGTGCACCTCCCCACCTTTCTTCGGTTCTCACTGATTGGGCAGCACGCCCCGCAGACCTCTCCAGGTCCCCCATTCATAGCCCCTCTAGATCGCCCAGTTCCCGTCCTGCTCCGCCCAGTCCCGTGTAGGTCCCGCCCTGCCAGACCGAACTTGGTCACCCCGGGGCTCCACCCGATGGTCACACCCGCCTTGTCCTTCCACCCGGTGGGCCTCGAGAGGGCCGCTGGAGATTCTGTTCCATCCAAGCCGGGCCTTACGCGGTCTACGCCTTTTTGGACACGCCCCTGACCCCACCTCCGACCTCCGGAGGTCCCGCCCCGCCCCCGCCGTCCCAGACCGCGCGCAGGGCCCCGCCCCACTCACCTCCACAGTTCATCAACTTGCGCACGTTAGTGGTGGACATGATTCGGCGGCTCCTCAGGAAGTCCGCGATCTGGCCGCCGATGGGCACGATGATGGTCATGACCAAGTGGGGCAACGCTGACACCAGACCCACCTGCGCCAGAAAGCGTACAGAGCGAGGGCTCAGGGGCGGCTGGCCCGGCATCTCCACCCGCTTCCAGTACCTTTGGCTCCTCCCTGCCCCTTGTTCCAACCTCTCGGGATCCAGGCCCGCTGCTCCATCTCCCCCCGCTGCGCCCCCTGCCTTTCCTTCCTGGGCCCAACCTTGCTGATCTCGAAGCCGAACACCTCTTCGAAGTAGGCGGGCTGGGAGATAAGGAGCAGGTAGAACGTCCAGCTGCGGCAGAAGTTGGCCACGATGATGGCATAGACTGGCATGGACGTGAAGAAGCGCCGCCAGGGTGTGTTAAATTTCTGTGCGGGGTCGGGGAGGTGGAGAGGAGAGGTCGCTAAGATAGAGACCTGGGCTGGGCTATCTCCGTGTCTCTTCAGGCACTCAATTATAGTCCCACAGAGACTCAGGTTTCCCGACCTCACCAAAACCTCCAGGGGCGCAGAGGCGCCAACTTGGCCATGTCCCTGTGGGGACCTCGGCATCCTAGCTTCACAGTGACACTTCAGGGATGCAGGTTTCCCGCCTCTGCAGTGCCCCACAGGTGCATAGGTGTCCGGACCCCACGATGACCCTCAGGGACCCGTAAATGTGAGCCCCCGAATCTATTTCCATTCCATTATGCCCCCTAATTCTAGCCTCACTCATCCCAAGGTCTGAGTGAATCCTCCACATTCAAATCCCGCTCTGCTGGCTTAACTACGCCCCATATGGGTTCTGTCCACAGCACCTGCTAACCCTTTCTTCCCCGCGCTTTAGCTCCGCCTCCTAGGTTCTAGCCCCGCCCACCGCAACTCCCAGTTTGGTCTCCTCTGAGAGTCTAGGGGAACCCACCGCGATCTACACACCGTGGAGGTTCGAAGCCCCCTCTTCTCCTGCCTCCCTGCCTGAATATCTCTCCTTGCCCCATGGCGCCTCCGCCCCCGCAGGCTTGGGCCCTGACCGTGACCGGGTTCATGAGTTTGGCGCTCTCGCCGATGGCGTCCTCGATGTACTTGCGCTCCTCTTCCGAAATGCTGGGGTGCAGAGCCGGGGACTCATAGGAGACGAGCAGCCAGAACAGGTACCAAAAGATCCCGAAGCTGCCTGGGGAGGGTCAGGAGAGGGATGGAAGCGAGGTGACGACCAGCCTCGCTCCGCCCCTGCGCCACCCAGACCAAGGCGTTGGGGCCCCTCACCGTAGACGTAGAACACAGAGCTCCATCCTGAGTACTGCACCAGAACCCCAGCGAGAGGCATCGCGACCACCGCCCCAGCATAGGAACCTAAGGGGGAGGACTCAATGTGTAGACCAGGCTCATCTATCCTCAGATCCGGGAATGGGGCCTCCCAGGCCCTGTCTTCCGGGGACACAGAAGTACAGGCCACAGTCCCTCCTCCCTCAGACCCGCATGTCTGGATCCCAGCCCCTTCTTCTCACCGCAAAAGGCTGTTGTTGCCAAGCGACTCCGCTCTAAGGGCGGGGCCCATTTGCTCCAGATGCCGTGGCAGGCAGGGTACGTGACCCCCTAGGAAGGAGAAAACCAAAGTCAACGAGAAGAGGCAGAGTGAGAACAGGCACAGGGTCGTATGGAGCGGGGCTTTACCTCTACCAACCCCTGCAGGATCCTCACGAAGATGACACAGCCGTAATGGACTCGGGCAGCTGAGGGGATCAGCATGTTTAGAGTGGATGTAGCCACAATGGCAAAGCCGAAAACCCTGGTGGGAAGAGTCCATAGTACAAGAATGGGATCCAGCGATCCCACCAAAGCTAGGATTCTGTTCTTTCTAACCACGGAGGGCCAGGCCTTGTGGTCCCCCAGAACCTCCGCCCCCACCTTCTCTGCAACTCTCACCTCCCACAACCACAAACCCCGCCTTTCTCTAAGACCCCGCTGCCAACCCAGGCCCCTCCTATCCCCCCTCCAGCCCGGAAATGCCAGGCCACACCTTCTAAGTAGTTCCCGCCCACCTTGAGACCCCATCCATGTACCTGTTGGCTGCGAATTTTTGGCAGATAAATCCTCCGGGAATCTGGGTGACAATGTAGCCCCAGAAAAAGGAGCCGTGTATGAGGCCAACAGTCTCTGGATCCCAGTTAAATTGAGCTTTCTGCGGGCCAAAAGGCATGTCAAACCAGTGGCCCAGGCTCTGACCCTCCACCAATCAGCACAGATAGATTTACTCCTTCAGCCAGTCAGCAACAAGGACCCCTCTCACGACAAAACACCTGCCAATCAGAGTTCACGCAGTCCTCCAGGTTCAGCTTGCCCAGGCGGCTGGGCCGCACTACCGTTAGCAGCCGGGCCTGTCCCTGCCTGGAACCCTCGCTCTGCCTGCTTCCCGGCACCAGGGCCCCTTCTCTGAATGTCTAGGGGCCCGTCAGTGGGGTGGGGACTGTGTCTCCACTTACTTCTCTTAACCAACCTACGAACTGTTTGCGGAGTGACTGGGGGGCGGGGGTGTAGTCAGGGATGAGAAGCAGCGAAGGTGCGAAGGTGCGAGGTAATTTTTCCTGAGGTAGGGGCACGGCCTACACTGGAGTTAAAATAGGGAGAAAGTGGGGCGCCTGGCTGGCTCGGTCGGTAGAGCATGCAACTCTTGATCTTGGGGTTCTATGTTCGAGCCCCCGGTTGAGTGTAAAGGTTACATTAAAAATATTTTAAAAAAAAATAGGGAGAAAGTCTGAGATGAGGCGGCCTTCAGGTAAAGGCCAGAGCGGATGAAGCGGGATGTAGCGGAGACCCAACTTCAGAAAAGCCAGGATCAAACTTCAGCGTGGAGCCCGCGATGGAACTGGGATTAGGTTGTGACACTGGGACAGGCGTGGGTGGCAGGTGGAGCAAAGTTGCTAGGAGCCTTACAAGGGAGCAGGGGCAACATGTAGGAACCCCAATACCGGCGCTGAGTCTGTATTTGTAAATCAGGGGCCGGAACTAAATAGGGGCGGGGGCAAGGCTTAGGAAGGGGAGAGCCCTGAGGCAGAAGGGAGCCAGACGTAGGCGGACGCGCGGATGGGCGGGGCTGCTCAGGCTGGGGTTAGAAGGGGCTTGGCCAGGGCTTCGCCCGGGGGAGCGTGACGTCATCAGAGGGAGTGGGCAGGGCTACGTGGGCCCGCGTGCCAGGCCACGCCCCTTAACTACCTGCACCACCACGTGGCCCCCGCGGTGGGTCGTGCTGTTGTTGACCATGGAGACGATGGCCACGCCCAGGTTGCAGCGGATACCGAAGCTGATGCAGAAGCCCAGACCGCTCATGATGGCGATGATGTAGCGACGAGGGAGACCGAAACAGGTGCAGTCCACTACCGGCGGCTCCCGGGTCTGCGTCGTCACTGGGCGCCCGTCGGCACTCAGCTCTAGCGTCTCTGCACCTTCCTGTCGTTTCTCCAGAAGCCTGCGGGGCAGCAAGAGTCCAGCACTCTCGTAAGTCCAGGCCGCCGGCCACCTCCTCCCCACGACACAGGAGTCCAGGGCAAAATCTGCTGCTCTTCAAGACCCTAAGGATCCTACTAAGCCCGCACTCCCTCCTTCCCCAGGAGTCCAGGAACTTCTCTAGCTTCCTTCCCCCCGCCCACCCCTGGGATCCAGGAAGCTGGACCCCCTCTCTCCGTCCCTTTCAGACCAGAAATTCACGCTGCCAGCCCCCTTCTCCTGCAGACTCAGGTGTGGAGGTCCTCAGTCCCCCTTTCCCCCAGCCCCATTATCTCTCGACTCGGGAGTTTTAGACCCCAAACTACACTTGGTGATCCAAGAGCCTGTGCCCCCAGCCCCCACCCCGAGGCCCAGAGACTCTTTCCAGCCCCCTCTCCCAGATATGAGTCTATTTGAGGAAGCAAAAGGCGCTAAGGAGATGCTTCAGCAAAGGTGTCAAAAGAACAGATGCTTCTCAGCCACGTCTGCTATATATACCGCCCGCCCTCCTCCCCTGCCCCCAGTGGCGTGCCCTTCCCTGCTTCCGGGCCCCAGGTGTGGGGCTGACTTCCAGCTGATGTCCTGCAGACACCAGAAGCCCATTCCCTGGGGCGGGGGAGAAGTCAGGGTCCCTGGAATCCAGCAGCCCAGCCAGTCATCCCTGGGGAAACTTGAGTTCAGGCTGTCAGCTAGGGGATAGGGAGGGGGGGTGGCGGGTGGTGTCCTGGCAAGGGACAGATGGCCCTGGTAGGGGGATTGGCTCAGTCCCCAGTGTGGCTCTCGCCCCCGCCCGTTCTGGAATGGGGATTGAGTCTGTGATGATGGATAGCGTATTTGAAGAGCCACCTCACACCCAGAGAGAGGTTGCCGGGAAAGAGAGGTGCCCTGAGACAGGTGTGCAAAGACCCAAAAGGAGGGCGACAGAGATGGGAGGGGGACAGAGGCAGAAACAAAAGGATCAGAGATACAGACGGTGGGACAGAGACCCAGAGAGAAAAGAGGGAACAGAACGGGGACCCTAGGAGGGAAGGGGACAGAAATTCAGAGATGGAAGGGGAACAGAGAGACCCAAACATAGGTGGGGACAGAAACCCAAAAGAGAGGCTACAGATGCAGAGACCAGAACGTTGAGAGAAAGATGGAGAGACCAGGAGAACGAGGAGAGACGTGATTTGTGAGATACGGCCCCTCTCTGAGGCGGGTACGCAGCCAGAGGGGATCGGGCTGGATCCCAGGAAGGGGCTAGAACAGATGGAGGCGAGGGAGACTGGGACGGGGGAGGAAAGAACAGCCAGACGGTCTGGGGGGAGGCGGGTGGAAGAGATGAGAGAACACAGCCACCCTCCCCATCCTAGAACTTAAGGAGGTGGGGGGGGCGCGAAGAAACGGGGGTGGGAGAAAGAGCCTGGGGGAGTGGACAGAACCCTGGAGGGTAGAGGAATGAGAGCCAGAGAGAGGGGGAATAAATGCCCCAGAATGACAGTGCAGGGTGGTGGGGACCGCCCACCACTCCGAGTCAGAACTCAGAACGTGCCTGCCAGTGCGATTAGACTTTGACCCAGAACCCTGTGGTTGCTATTTGACCCTGACACTCAGGAGGTGCTCGTAGCCCCTGAAATTTGATACTCAGTCTAATACTCCAATGTGTCTGGATCTCTGACTGAGGCTTTCTATTTTTTTTTAATTTTATCTATTTATTTGTCAGAGAGAGAGAGGGAACCCAAGCAGGGATAGCGTCTGGCAGAGAAGCAGGCTCCCCGCCGAGCAAGGAGTCCAATGCAGGACTCAATCCCAGGACACTGAGATCACAACGGAGCCGAAGACACACGCTCAACTGACTGAGCCACCCACGCGCCCCATGACCAAGGCTTTCTAAATGGGGTGTGGTGGGGGCTCCTGCATCTAGAAAATGGGAGCAGGGGTAGAATGTGAGGTTACGGAGAGGGAACCTCCAGGTGATCCTGATCATCTCAGGATAGGAGAACCAGGGGTACAGAGTTGACGTGACCCAAGTGCTTCCCCTCCCCACCAGAGAGAGGGGAGAGCCTGGAGGGAGATCCTTCTCCCTTTTCTGGGAGCCTGGAACTCAGGTCTGAGGACTTGAGGAGGAGGAAGAAGCTGCCCTTAGGAAGCAGTTCACCAAAATGAAGACGGTGTCGCAGTCTCCCTCTCTGTGTCTCTGTCTTTGCTTCTCTGGGGTTCTCTGTCTGCTCCCCTGCTGCCCCAAGCCTCTATCCCCTTATATCCCTTGGTACTGTCTTCCCATTGCACAGCTAAGGAAAAACGGAGGTTCAGAAAGCAGAAATAGCATGTCCAAGGTCACACACCAGAGTAGTGATGGGTCCTGATCATCTCCTGGCCCCCGGGGATCGCCCCAACCAAGGCCTGGCTCTCAGGAAGGAGGCACCTTGGTGCCTGTCTCTCCTGCATTCCCCTTCCTCCTGCGTCCTTGCCCCAAGTCACTCTGGGTTACCGCCTGTTTCCTGGGCTGAGGGAGTTCCCCACCCACTCTAGGATCACTCATCTCATCTCGAGGAAACTGTAGCCTCCATCCCCAGCTTGGGAGGGGCTGCCCTGGGTTCAAATGATGACACTTGTACTTATCTGTGGATTTCTCCCCCTTCTCGAACTGAGCCTCAGTTTTCCCAGTTTTGTCTAAAGGATTGAATGGAATCAGGGGGTTATGCCCAATATGGGGCAACCCCAGGGTTGTGTGTCCTGGTGGGAGCTCTGAGCTCTGGGGTCTGCGGCCGGGGGGGGGGGGGGGGGGGGCAGGAGGCAGCTCAGAGAGGTGAAAGTTAGGCACAGACAGACTGAGAGAAACCCAGACACAGATGATAAGCTGAGAAGCAGGGACTGAGGGAGGGGGCCTGCAGAGCACATCCCTCCTGCCACCACCACCCCCTTCCAGCCCCCTCCATCGGCACGTCTCTCTCCCTCTCCTGACTTCGCACTGATGTATTTTGAGAAACTCGTGAAAGGAGGCGAGAAAAAGGGTGGGGAGGGGCTGGAAGATTGGGAAAAGAAGGGGTGAGGTTATCTCAACTCCCCCTCCCCCCACTGCACCATCTTCCTGCTCCCTCCCTTCTGTCCAGCCTTATTCCCAACTCTCCAGTTCCTAGAGGGTGGGGGACATTTGGGGCTAGGAGGTGACCTGCGGTGAGCAGGACTAGTGTTCCTCTTAGAGAAGGACTTGCACAGCCTAAGGAGATGGACTGAGGGTCAACTAAAGATAGGGTCAGGGCTAAGGGGACAGGGTTGGAGGGAACGGCAGCAGGGGCACGGTGCTGATGGGGCCGTCTCCTCCCCACACTATGGCCAGATATTTTTAGGCTTCTCCGAAGCTGAGTAATTTCTCTGACTTGAAGCCAGGGCTGGGGTTGGGGGTGAGAGGCTGGGGGAGGTGTCCAGACTGCCCTGGAGACACTCAGGTCACTGGGGTCATCTCCCTGGATGAAAGGAAGTCCTTCCTAGCTCTAGGCTATATCCTTTGGGAAGTCTACGATCTACGACCCAGGAGCCTCATTTTTGGCCTGGGACTTCCTTCTCCCCCAGAGACCCAGGAAATCCTGGCTTCTCCTCCCAGCTTAGCTCTCCTCAAGGACAAGGACCAATGGGCCCCAATCCGCTTTAGCTTCAGATTAAACTCTCTGAGAGATGGAAACTGAGAAGACACAGGGAGATGGAGACACCCGGGATGGGGGATTAAAAACCCAGAGTGAGGGGAACAGACACCCAAAAGGAAAGAGTTGGAGACCTAGAGAGAGGGCAGCAGAGACTTGGGGGGTGGGGGACAGAGACCCAAAAGGGGGCAGAGATCCGAAGAAAGGAGGCAGAGTGAAGATAAGTGAACGGAGACCAAAAGTGGGGAAGAGGGTCAGAGACCCAAGAGAGGAAAAAAGGATAAAGTCTGGGGTGGGGTGGGGTGGGGCACGGAAAAATGAACGAGGTGATGGATGAGACTGGACCAAGGGGAGGGGACCACGGAAAAAGGAGGAAGAAAACCGTACAGATGGGTGGAACCCCCACCCACGGGCATCGTCCGTCCATCTGTCCGTCCAGGCCCGGGTGGGAATGTGCGTCCTCCGCGGGCCCTCGGGCTCTTTCCCGCCCAGGACCCTCACCACGCTCACCGGTGCAGCCTCCCGAGGGCACGACCCGCTAGCTTCCGAAACTCCTCCTGACGGAACTCCATGGTGGCTGCCCCTGCCGCCGGTCCCCCCGCCGATCCCCCCGCCCGCGGGCCCGGGCGGCCGCGTCCGGGTTCCCGGGGTCCGCCCCGGCCCGGCCGGCCCCGCAGCTCCGCTCGGGGGGAAGGAGGCTGCGTGTGCTGGCTGCCTAGGGGCTGTAGCTGGACTCAGCGTCGGGGGCGGGGCGGGCGGTGGCGATGCCCCGCCCATCCCCCCGATAGACCACGCCTCTTGAGTTCTAGTCCCGCCCCCTTCCGTAGCCCTCCAGCTCCGTTCTGCCCCTGCCCTCTCATTCCAAGACCACGCCTCTGGGCTCTGGGTTCCTTTGAGTTGCATCGCCCCAGTTCTACCGCTTCCCAGAGTTACTTCCCCGTTCCATCCCCCCAGCTCCTTTTCTCTCTTCCCGAGTTCTCTTTGCTCACCTGAGGTTTCCCTCTCCTTTTTAGTTCGCCCTAATTTCGTCCTTGCTTTTCGTCCCCTACGGTTCCATCTTCTGCGTTTTCATCCTCCCAGCCCATCCCTGCGAGTTTCTGTGCCCTCCAGTTCTACATCCAGCCCCCCGATTTCCATCCCCATCCCTTGTCATCCTCAGTTCTAACTTCCTCATTCAGAGGGTGCTTTTCCCATTCAAGGAATTCTTCCCCCCCCCCCCTGAATTCCGACTCCTATTTCGATCCACCCATTGTCCCCTCCAGTTCTTCCCCCAACCGATTTCTTCCCTCTTGGTTTCCATCCGCTGTTTCCATCTTTCCTTTTTTAAATTCTATCCCCTTCCAATTCTATTTCCTCTCGGGGCGCAGGCCCCTCCTAATTCTTTCATCCTCTATTTCCTTCCCCTCTGAATCCCATCTCTCAGTTACACGCCCGTCCCCATTAGCGACCCCCATAATTCCCAACCAGCCTGGAATCTGTCCCACCCTTTGCATTCCGTGCCTACTCCCCCCGAGTTCTCTTCCCATCCCCTTGAGTTCGGTCCCCTCCCCTGAGATCTGTCCCTGCCCTAATTTTTGCCCCCTCCCCCCCGGAATCGCTCCGTCGGAGTTCTGTCCCCACCCATTGACTCCTTTCCCCGCCCCCTGAGTTGTGTCCCCTCCTGCTGGGGTCTGTCCCCACCTTCTTACTCCAGCTCTGCCAGCCCTGCCCCTTTGGGGTTGAACCCGGACTGTTTCTCCCGCCCAGGTCCTGCCCCTGCTCCTTTCCACCAGCCCTTCTCCCCGACGCTGAGTCCACCTCCAGATCCAAGCCCAGGGAGGGTGCTCCTTTCCTCACAGCCTCCCTGAGTCGGGCTGCAAATGCATTTGGGATTAAATTTTCATGATGTGGCACAAGCTCTCAAGGGGGTAGGGAGGGAGCAGCCCGCGCAGCGGGCGGGCGCACGGACCCGGTGGCCCAGCAGCCACTGCCCGCCACGGCCTCCCGTTTCTCGCCTTGTCCCGCTGGGTCTCTGGGTCTCAGTTTTGCCTATGTTTGAGAAACCCCCGGACTCCCGGGGAGTGGGAGGTTGGGGGCTGGGACTACAGGGTCTGAGGGAGGAGCGGCTGGAGACCCGGGCTCCTGGGTCTGAGGAAGAGTAGCCCGCGGAGCCGTCCACTAGCACCACCCTGTGGCAGCAGAATTCCCGACGCGGGTGCGGAGGCGGCGGCCGCGGCTCCGGGCCAGGTGTGAAGGTGGAGCAGATGGTGAAGAGGAGGGAGTAGGAGGGGGGCGCCGGCCGCTGCCAAATCTCGGGCCTTCGCCGGAATCATCACCATGGAGACCAAAGAAGGCTGAAAGGACCCAGCTCCACACTTTTCTGGGACCTGGGAATGAGTTCCTCGGCCTCCCACGGAGGGTCCCCCTGCGAACTACAAGTCCCAGTGGCCACTGGAGCTCACCGTTTGCTTCGGAAGAGCCGCGCTCTCCGAGGGCCGCTGGGAGTTGTAGTTTTCTGAGACACCAGGCCGAGGCTGCGAGACGCCCTCTGGTGGACTAAGCGCCACGTTCGGTCCTTCATAGGTCCAAAGACCCCGCATCGGAGGTTATCCCCCTACCTTTCCACCTCTTCACCATCTATCTGTTCCTGTTTCCCTACCCAGTTCAGTCCTTTCTAACCACACTAATCTCGCTGTTCTTCCACATTACCACTGAGGTTCCTCCGCTTACCTATCCTCCTAGGACTCATGGAAGGAGAGGTGTCAATCATGCATTAACTCAACATTCATTGAGTTCCTTCTAATTCTAAAGCATTATCACACCACAGGGGCATACATTCAACGAGGTAACACTGGATGCCAGACACGGCCAGATTCTAACTCAGCCAGGGTAGATCAGAGAAAGCTTGAAGTTTGAAAAGCTTCCCAGAGAAAGCTCAATGAAGGGATGACTTGGGAGGGGGCGGAGGGAGGGCCCACAGGAGAGGAAACAGTACTTGCAGAGTCAGGAAATGGGACACAGTTTGGTGGGATTGTGAATTGAAGCACCATTCCAGAAACAGGAAGCTTGTCAGGATGAGAGGTAGGAGAGGCTAGAGATGATGGGATGCATCAGATGACCAGTGGACTCAGGAAAGGTCCCCTGGGAGGGCAAGACAATTAGACACTTCCTGGGTTTTACTGGAGAAAACAGACTGAGTGAGAGGAAGGACGGGAATAAAATGAGGCATAGGGGCATCTGACTTTGGCTCAGGTAATGATCGTAGGGTCTTGGGACAGAGCCCTACATTGGGTTCCCTGCTCAGCAGGGAGTCCCTCTAGTCCTCTCTCTGCTTGTGCTCTAATAAAAAAAGAAAAAAGAAGCATCAAGGGGGCCACACCAAAGATGCCTGGGGTGCTAGGCTGAGGGTCTGGGACCTTCTCCTGGGGCACTAGGGAGCCAAGGAGGGGACCTGAAGAAGAGAAGGGAGGGTCACCTCTGGGACCTTGTGGGATAGGAGGGGAGAGACTAGAGACCAGAAGCCCGGGGAGAGGATCTGGAGAGGGAGAGGCTGAGGCCACAGCTGGGGCAGTGACTTCTCTGTGACTCTAGGACCCAGTCCAATGTCCCTCTTCCCTCCCATTCCTCATGTACTCCTAGCCAGCCACAGAACAAAGGCAAAAATCTTTTATTTCAATTTCAGAGAAGCCCCCCACCAGCCTCTTCCTCCACTTGGAAGCACAGAAAGAAATCCAATCAAGAAGACACTGACAGAAGGGGCATCGCCACCATCAGTTGCTGAGGAGAGACAGGAAAAAACAGGATAAGGATTAGGGACAAGGAGTCCCGGCCCCCCAGAGTGCCCCAACTCCCTGCACACTTCCCCCATCTCCCCAGGTACCTTTCTCTTCTGATGGAAGGCTGCCTTGCTCTCCTCAGAGTTGATCCGCAGGGGGATATAGGCATCCAGATGGTACAACTGCTGGGGGCCCCCCATCACCAGGCGGTTCTCCCCGATCTCCAGTGACAGCCCCAGAGCTCCGTCCTGGGAATAGAGAGAAATAAGCTCACCCTTCCCTTCCCAGAAACAGGGCGATAATCACGGGGACCAGGGAGAAAAGGCTCCTGTGTTGGGATACCATATGTAAAGGGTCTTGTCTTCCAGGAAAAAGATGAGAGACCGTAATTACAAGTCCTTGTGACTGAGCACTTACAATGACCAGAGCACCCTCAGGACGGCTCCCACAGGTCTGGCAACGAGCCCCGCTCCCTCCCCGAGAGATCCTAACCCTTCCAGACCTTTCTCTGGCTCTGGTCAAGCGTGCACTCACCAGTCGGGGGAGGTCAATTTCAGCCAAGAGGAGGTCAGGGGCTTCCAGCCAAAGGTTCAGGTGTGGCTTCTCGGGGCTGGGGAGGAGCAAAACCCCAAACTGAGGAGCACCCACCAGGTCCTCGCCAGGGCTCATCCTTCCCTTGCTCCCACCTCTGAGCCCTACTGCCTCGGGGAGCCTTTTGGGTGGGAGTGCTGCTTCTCCCCTCTCTGGGTTCCCAGAGCCCCCAGGACACTGCTTCCTATGGGGAGGAAGAGACGTGACAGAGAGAACCCATTGAAGGCCCACCCTTCCTCAGGTCTCAGGGAGTTAGGGGTGTACAGGTTTCCCAGCTCCTGGATCCGAGGACGCTGCTGGGAGCGGATATTTTGCTGGGAGATGGAGCCCAGGAAAGGCCGATTCTTCAGCATGCGCCACTCTGCGGGTAGGAAGCTCGGGGTCAAAGGTGGTAGGGTCGGGGTTCCCGTTGCTTCCATAGGAGTCATGACAGCAAGAGCCTCAGGGGAAAGGCTCCGCCCCTCGGAGGATGCCGGGGATCCAGCCACACCTCCAAGCTTGGCTTTAGGAAATAGGCCCACTTTAGCCCGACCCTACCCACCCTGTTTTGCAATCTGTCCCATAGAGATGCAACTGGCTCCGCCCCCTGACTATCCAGACTCCGCCCCTCATCTGGTTTCTTGATACTACCCGCCCCAACCCCGCCCCCAACCTTGGGAAGCCCCGCCTTCTCCTTGTAGTCAACAGCCTAGGGACCAAGGAAATCCCTGCCCACCACACTAGCTCCACCATTCCCAAGGGCTGTCCCCAAGATGCTGCCGCCCCTCTAGTCCCCGCTGGCCCAGGCCCCGCCCCTCACCTGGATTCAGCTGCAGACTGTATTTGTCCTCAAGGCCCTCCCTGGCGATGGTGACCACGAGCTCTCGCAAGAAATCGCTGTTCTAGGAGTAAGAGAGGGGGACTGCGGAAGGGCTCCGGGTGGAGGGAGAGGCCCCTGCCCAGGCCTCACCCGCAGCCCCGCCCCCAACCTGCATCCTCCGGTAGAAGTCGCTGTTGACGGCTACATCGTAGGCGGTACAACCCTGGCCTTCTGTGGGGACAAGGCAAAACCAATAAAGGCCAGCAGCCGCAAGAACCAGAGAGACCCGAAGACAATTAGAAAGTAATGGCTCAAGACTTGACCAGCCTCATCTCTTCCCCTCGCGTCTTTTCCCACCACATCCCAGCGCTGACCTTGCCCGTTCCCTGCACACAGCCCTTGCAAAGCTCCCCAGCCCCCAAGATGAAGGTACGTGTCCTTCCGCGTGGCACTGGAGACCCTGTATGGTCTGCTCCTCCCACCTGGAGAGAAGCTCACTTCTCTGTTGGGGACCTGGTCCGTTTAAATTTCTTCCAGTCTCTCCCGATGACTGACCGATCCAATCAATCCAATTCAATCACTCTCCAACTTCTGGACTCCTCTTTCCCTTCTGCCTAGAACCCTCTTCTCTGTCTTGGCCCGATGAACTCCTCCAGTTCCTTCACATCTTAGATCTGACACCTCCTCCTCCAGGAAGGCTTCCCCCCACCCCTGCCAGAGCAGCACAAATCATACCATATTGCAATGGCATCTGTCCCCACCACCCTCGCCTAAGACTAGGAGTGTCTCAAGGGCAAGTTCTGGGTTTGATCGGTCCCTCCTCCCCAGGGCACTGCCCAAAGCGTGGTCCAGGAGGCTTCAGGGGATCATATGTGATTTGAAAGACAAGCATATAGAGAAAGAAACTCAACAGAGACAGGTGAGACAAAGCTGAGAGATAGAGACAGAGGGAGAAGGGTGAGGAAGGAAACAGGAACAAGAGTGAGAGCTGGTCCGGCCAGCTAATGAGGACACCTGCCCAGCTCCCCCTCACCATGGGGTAGGGCAGGGAGAAGGGCCAGCCTAGCCAGGCGGGCAGGACCAGGACCACCCCATGTAGCAGGTAGTGGAGGCCCAGGAGGCTAGGCATATATCACAGAGAAAAGGATAAGGTCAGGAGAGCCATATTTCTGGGTCCTAAGGGAGGAGGGTCCCTTGGATCCTTGGGAAGAAAGGACTTAGGGAGCTAGATCCCTGGGTCCTCCAAGAGCACTGACTTGCATCGAGCTCGGCATGAGGCTCTCCCAGACTCATGGGGATGCGAAACCCAGCTTGGTCTTCCTCCAGCATTTGAAGCAGCTCGTCCTCCGTCATGTCGGCCGGAGGAGGGATGGAAGGGGAGTGACAGATGTTGATGAACACCTTCCCTTCGGAGGAGTTGGTCTTTATGCAGAAACCTGGTGGAAATAGGTTTGTCCTGAGATGTGTGCCTCTGCATACATCTGGGTTTCCATTCATTCCCTCCTCAGTATCTGTTCTCTTGATCTGTCCCCTCTTTGTCCCCTTCTCTCTTTTTTTTTTTTTTTAAATTTTTTTTTAAGATCTATTTATTTATTTGACAGACAGAAATCACAAGGAGGCAGAGAGGCAGGCAGAGAGAGAGGAGGAAGCAGGCTCCCCGCGGAGCAGAGAGCCCGATGCGGGACTCGATCCCAGGACCCTGAGATCATGACCTGAGCCGAAGGCAGAGGCTTTAACCCACTGAGCCACCCAGGCGCCCCTGTCCCCTTCTCTTGATCAGTCCTCTGCTTTCTGAATCTGCTCCCTGCCCCACCCCTGGGATCTGTAACTCTCTATCTTTATTTATTATTTGAGGGAACACAAGCAGGGGGAGTGGGAGAGGGAGAAGCAGGCTTCCCACTGAGCAGGGAGCCCGATGTGGGGCCCGATCACAGGACCCCGGAACCATGACCCTAGCCGAAGCCAGATGCCCAACAACTGAGCCACCCAGGCGCCCCCTCTGTAACTCTCTATCTTTGAGTCTCTCTCCCCCTAGTCACGCCTGTCCTCCTCCTCTCTTTAGATCTTAGTCCCTTCCCTGCTCTCTCTGGATCTCTGTCACAACCCCCTCCATGGCCTGTGTACTCCCATTATTGTGCCTCTCTCCTGCCTCCTATCTCTGTGTCCCCTGCCCCTAGCCTCTGTCCACTCTCTTTGCAACTCTATCCCCCTCTCTCTGGGTTTCTGCCTTTCTCACCAGGTTGTGGTTGGATCTGTGTAGATTCTGGTCTGCTTGTCTGGGCCTGCTGGAGCTCCTTGGAGGCCTGTGTGAAGGAAAACAACCACCTTCATGCTGGCGTCTGGGCCATCAGACCCTCCTTTGTTCTTCAAAGGTTTGTTGAGAAATTTTATGCATAGGAGATGTACACAGAATAGGACATACTATGTCCCGCTCCTCCTTTGAGGACCGCAAAGAACAACCCCAACCCCACTTGCATTTCTTCCAGAGCCTAGAAAACTTGGGAGTTAAGCAACTACAGTTCCATATAGTGCGTTCTGGGAATGTAGTCCCATCCCTGAGCACCCTCGGGTGTGCATATACACGTGTGCGTGAGCGGGTGTGTACACACACACACACACACAAATCCCCCGAATACCCAGGGACCCTGGAGTCGGTCAGTCCTCACCTGCAGCAGCAGCTCCTCGAAACGCGCGGTCTCAGCGCCCATCTTCTCGGCCTCGCTTAGCTCCGGCACCAGCATCTTCGAGTCCGCCATAGACCTGAAGAAGAGACCTAGGCGTCCTCAGCAACACCGACGTGCGCGGGGCGGGGGGCGGGGAGGGACCCTGGCCAGTATCAGAACTCCGTGGCCTGCTGCCGGACACCCACTATTCTGTATGAAATCTAAGAATCTGGGCTTGAGACTACAATTCCACTCATGCCAGACACGGTTGTCCAATCTGTTGGAGACAACAGTTCTAGATGGTAAGTCCTGTGTGCCGAACGTGTATACGACAGCCACACTCCCAGCCTCTGTAACCAAGGTCTTCAGCAGACCACGCTTCCGTCCACCTCAAACGCTCAGACACCAATCCGGGAACCCCACTACGTTCCGGCCAATCATAGTCTAAGGCTGGAGCCACGCCTCTCACCTCAACCAATGAAAACTTTAAACCCGGAACCTAATTTCTGAATGCCACACTTCCTGGGTCGATTAAAGCGATACCTCTCCTCTTTCCAGACTACATCTGGCCAAGCTACTGGGTGGGCAGTCCAGGCTGGCACACTCAATACCTTAATTTAAACGTCTATCCTAAAAGACTCCCTTCTGACCTCCGAATATCGCTTCGTCCCAGAGCTCGAGTCGATTCTCTAGTAAATGTACTTCGGACTAAAAGCTGAACTCCTTGCCCTCAGTATGAACAGGGTGGAAAGGAGATACACAAATGCGGCCACGCTTCTAAATCTGGAGCCTTTCTATTTGCAAGACACTCACATTTTTGTCCTGTCCCCGTCCCCCACCGCGCCTCGCTCTGAGGATTGCGCATGCTCCAAACCACCTTGCCGGCTGGAGCGTGTGGGCGGGGCCACTGGGTCTAAGGCGGGGTTACGCTCTATCTCCCATAGTCCCGCCCCCTGGGCTGGAGGAGGCGGTGCCGCCCTTCGACCTCAAGGTTCCTCTGGGCAGAGCGCCCCGCACTCCTTGGTGGAAAGCGGCCCCGGAGGGTGATGGCTGCTACGCGTGCAAGGCCCAGCGCCCGAGAGATCTTCACCACGCTGGAGTACGGACCGGTGCCTGAGAGCCACGCATGCGCACTGGTGAGGGCCTGCCGTTCGCCGTTGCCCATCTCCCTCCCCAGGCCTCCGGGTCTAGTTTGGCGCGCGGACTCCCGTGATCCACCGCGGCAGGTCCGCCCTTCTGGGTTCCCGTGACTCTGGCTACTCCTTAGGACCCACCCTTGAAGGGCATTCCCTTGAGCCTTTGCGGCTGCTGCCTCTTAACCCTTGAGTCTTTTCTCTTGTTTCGGAGCCTTTCTCGTACCTCCGCTCTGCGGCGATGTTTCCCCGATGCCTCAGAGCCCCCAAAGGGCCTCCTGTGATTCTTCAGCCTCCCCTTCCCGGACCTCCCGTGAATCCCAGGGACTCGGAATTCCTGTAGGGCACCCCTGATCTTCCAAGGACCCCCAGAATCTCCATGGACTTCCCGTGATTCCTCAGAACATCCTGTGGCTTGCGTGGCTCTCTGAGCCCCACCCCGTCGAACTCCTGTGGGTCCCCCGTAATTTCTCAGGGCCCCCATCAATCATTGCGGAGCTCCTAGGATCCTGGGAACCCCAGGATAGCTCAGAACTTAACTGTAATCTCTTACAGCCCCTCAGAATACCCTCGTGGGGCTCCCATGATTCTAAAGCGTCCCTTCAAGTCCTCCTGGGATCCCTCGGGGTCCCCCAGAACCTCTTGTGGTTCCTGTGGATAAGTAGGGTGCCTCGCATATTCTATAATTACCCAGGCTCCTAAGAACTCCTCCCATGGGGCTCTCCTCATCCCACAGGGTCTCTAGCACCCAGGAATGAAAAGCTTAGGCTGGGACAGTGGTCCAAGTGGAAGATGAGGCCAGAGCCTGGAGCGGGTTGTGGAAGTGGATAGATAGATAGGAGGGGATGAGGCAGAGATACAGGAGGACCAGTGTCAGGAGTTGAGAGGGCAAGGCAGTGTCTGGGGTTTGGCTGTCTCTGTCGTCGTGTCTCCCCCACCCCTCACCACCACCACCACCACCACTAGTGGTGAACCCAGGAGGACTGGGGCTCCGGGGATAGACCTGAGCTTGGTTATCACATGGTGAAAGTGTGAGGGACCCTGGACAGCCTTGGCCTTGTGAAGGCATCAAATGTTACTTGGGCCCAAGCCTTCAGGTCTGGAGACAGGGACCTGGGAGTCATCAATGTGGAAAGATAGTTGAACTGAGGGAGTGAGGATCTGGATCAGAGGACAGACCATTCCCACACTTGGAGCTTGGCTAGAGATGGAATATACTGAAATAGCAATAATAGCTAATAGTAATCATAGCAATAATAGCAATAATAGTAATCATAGCTTATATTCACTGGGAGTTCTCTGTGCCAGCCTCTGTGCTCAGTGTGATTAATTTAATCCCCAGAACAGCTGTGAGAGGGGATTATTGTTATTATTTTAGCCATAGCACAGGGAGGCATAAAGGGTATGTAATTTGCCCTCTGTCAACACAGTTTAAAAAGAGGCAAAGCTGAGATTTGAACCTAAGCCCTAGGATTCCACAGCCCATGGTTACCCCACCGCCTCCCAAGCAAAGGTCTCAACCTTCCAATGTGTGAGCCAAACTCAACCAACAAACTGTTTTCTTTGGCCCGCACTTTATTTTTGAAAATGTGAATTAGTGGTCAACTAATTCCCCGTAAACATCCAGGAGGAGTCCAGCTTCTTTTGAAAATAAAAACCCCAAATTTGGCAATGTTTGGCTCACATTCCCTGACAAAAGTCATCTGGATTCAATAGTGACTGTCTCTTTAGACAAGTTACAGAGTTCCCAATCTCCACCAGCCCCTCTTACACTAACATGACTTCCCAGGGCCCTGTGGACATACTTTTATGGTTTTGTTTTTCTTGGGCGGGGTTGGAGAGGTTGGTGGGGTGGGGTGGAGATTGCAAACTTCCACAGAATACTTAATACTGCTACTTACCTATCCCTCAGCTTCAGGAATTGCCAGACATGTGGTCCAGTGTTGCCTTCTTTTGTTTTCTCTTTTTTCTGGAACGATTTAAATCCCCGATGTCCTGTTAGCTTCCAAGAAATATTTGAATTCTCATTTCTAACAGATAAAGACTAATTTTGTAACATAATCACCTAGCCATTTTAATTTAATTAATTTTTTTTTAAGAGAGAGCAAGAGCGCCCCAGCCAGCGTGCAAGCAGGGGGAGGGGCAGGAGAATCTTTTTTTTTTTTTTTTTTAAGATTTTATTTATTTATTTATTTGACAGACAGAGATCACAGGTAGGCAGAGAGGCAGGCAGAGAGAGAGAGGGAAGCAGGCTCCCTGCTGAGCAGAGAGCCTGATGTGGGGCTTGATCCCAGGACTCTGGGATCATGACCTGAGCCAAAGGCAGAGGCTTTAACCCACTGAGCCACCCAGGCGCCCCAGGGCAGGAGAATCTTAAGCAGTCTCCACACCCAGCACAGAGCCCAAGAAGGGGCTCAATCTCACAACCCTGGGCCAAAATCAAGAGTCAGACACTTAAGCGACTGAGCCACCCAGGCAACCCCACCTAGCCATTTTTCACACTTCACATTAGTGGTCACTTTTTTTTTTTTTAAGATTTTATTTATTTGTCAGAAAAGAGAGAGCACAAGCAGGGGGAGCAGCAGGCTCAACATCGAGAAAGGAGCCCAAGGCAGGACTTGACCCCGGAACCCTGAGATCATGACCTGAGCCTCCCAGGCATCCCAGCGCTCATTGCTTAGTATCATCCAATGCCCCGCTCATGGTCGTGCACCTCCAACTATTTCCAAAATGTGTCTTTCCCTGAGGGTATTTGAATGGGAAACTTCTGACTCACCCTTCGACTTCAGAGAAAAAGCAAAAGGGCCAGTTGGCAGGGTAAGAGGAAAATCGGGAGAATGTGGCTTTGGGATGCTAAGAAGAAGAGAGCAGTTGTAGAAGGAAAGAGTGGAAAGCAGGTCTGGGATTTTGCCAGGATCTAGGGAAGCCAGGACCAGGGAGAGAAACATGGGGCAGATATGGAA
The DNA here is from genome assembly GCF_902655055.1 of Lutra lutra. Classification (NCBI taxonomy): domain Eukaryota; kingdom Metazoa; phylum Chordata; class Mammalia; order Carnivora; family Mustelidae; genus Lutra; species Lutra lutra. The sequence goes on from NC_062294.1 coordinate 52,642,142, forward strand.
GGCCAGGTGCAGTGAGATTAAGAGGGAATCCTACCTAGCGCTGCTCTGAGTGTACGATGTGCATTGATGCATTTAATTAATCTTTGCCACAGCCCCGTGAAGTAGCGAGGGGCTGTGCTTATCCCCATTTTCCAGATGGCCAAAGTACTGTTACACCCCAGCTGACATTGAACAATAAATACTAGAGCCAAGATTCAGTCTCCTAGCCCCAGAGACTCCACGCCACACTGTCCCGTTTGCAGTGCCTCTCCGCTCTGCCCTGGGCTCAGGTAGACACGTCACAGCCAAATAAGCTGCACCTGGTAAGCCTGTGTCTACAGCGGGGGTCTGAGCTGCCCCTTGAAGTGATGGCCGCCGGGTGCAGGAGCCACCTGGCTTAGCTGCCCCGCCTTCCAAATAGAACCCGTTACTGCCTGATAACAGTGTCACTGGCATTGCCTCCAGGGTTGTGACAAGGTACACGCCCAATCTCAGGAACTTAGGGCGCTCCAGAAAGCCCCAGTGCTCGGGCCTCCCGTTGGATCTCTATGGCGTGTTCCCAGTTTTCCCAGGCAGGTGCGGTGGACCCTTCAGGAGTCATTGTTGCCTGGTGATGCTGCGGAATTATCTCAGGAATCCTGAGAAACAGGAAGCTCGCCCAGGTCGTTTCTCCATGGAGGAGAAAGGATTTTATTAAGCCATATTTCAAAGTCAGTAGGACAGGGGCAGCTGGGTGGCTCAGTGGCTTAAGTATCTGCCTTTGGCTCAGGTCATGATCCCAGGGTCCTGGGATCGAGCCCCGCATCGGGCTCTCTGCTCGGTGGGGAGCCTGCTTCCCCCTCTCTCTCTGCTTACTTGTGTTCTCTCTCTGTGTCAAATCAATGAATAAAATCTTAAAAAAAAAAAAAAAAAGAAAAAGAAAAAAGCAAAGTCAGTAGGCCAGTCCTCCTATATCTCTGGAGAGAACGTGAAACAGCTTGGTGGGCTCCTTCATAAGTTACTTGTGGAGTTGACCTGTGACCCTCCTGGGTCCACATGCCTAGAAGTAAAGTCAGGTGTTGGAACAAAAACTCGTGTGTGCATGTTCCAAGCAGTGCTATTCACAATAACTGGAAGGTAAAGACGGACCAAACCCGCATCTACTGGTGATAAATGGATAAACAAAATGTGGCCTATCCAGACAATGGAATATTGTATAGGCGTGTTAAAAAAAAAAAAAAAAAAGTTTGTTGTTGTTGTTGTTTAAAAGGAAGAGAAGAGGGGCGCCTGGGTGGCTCAGTGGGTTAAAGCCTCTGCCTTCGGCTCAGGTCATGATCCCAGGGTTCTGGGATCGAGCCCCGCATCGGGCTCTCTGCTCAGCAGGGAGCCTGCTTCCTCCTCTCTCTCTGCCTGCCTCTCTGCCTACTTGTGATCTCTGTCTGTCAAATAAATAAATAAAATATTAAAAAAAAAAAAAAAGGAAGAGAAGAGGGGGAGAGACTGAGGGAGAGAATCTCAAGCAGGCTCCATGTCCAGCATGGAGCCCAGTACGGGGCTCGATCTCATGACGCTGAGATCATGACCTGAGCCGAAATCAAGAGTCGGATGCTTAATGGACCAAGCCAGCCAGACGCCCCAGGAATGGAGTATCGATACATATTACAACTGGATGTTGTAAAAACAGGGTGTTGGACGAAAAAAGCCAGGCAAAACGAATCACAGATTGTAAGGTTCCATTTCTATGAGATATCCAGAGTCAGCAAATCCACAGAAACAGGAAGCAGATCAGTGGTAGCCAGAAGCTAGGGGCAGGGGGAGGGAAGAGTGACTGCCCAGTGTGTACAAAGTTTCCTTGCAAGGGGATGGAAATATTCTAGAAGGAGATCCTGGTGATTGTGGCACGTTCTAAATGCTGCTGAACTGTATCCTTTACAATGCTTAACACGATGAGTTTTTGGTTTTAATATATGTTATGTTTAGGGGTTATTTTCATTCTACACAGGAAAAGAATGAGCAGGGAGGCAGAGGGGTGCAGGTGTCCTCTCCCAGAGGATTCTAGGCAGTGATTGAGCTCCCCCAGCTGCCTCCCAGACCCCATTCCGAACTGTCTTCACCTCCCACAGGCCTGGCTGGACACCCAGGACCGACACTTGGGTCACTATGTAAACGGGAAGTGGTTGAAGCCAGAACACAGGAACTCAGTGCCTTGCCAGGATCCCATCACAGGTATGAGGTGTCCCCCAGCTGCTATGGGAGGGAGAGGCATCTACACCCCCAGCTGGACCGACAACAAGGCCCCATTCCCTTTGCTCAGGGCTCTGAGGTCAGGGTATAGCCAATGGGGGATGGCCAAGATTTCTGGCTCTTTCTGGTAATGGTCATCCTAATTACCACTCCAAGCCCGTGTGGATGCTTTTTGAAGTCACTCTCTACTAAGATCCCTTCCTTGATTATGGGAGACAGCCAGAGCAATAACCAATAGGGTCATCACAGAATGGGGCTGGGGACTAGCTTTCCTGCCTTGGGGTGCGCCCGGGCTCTGGAAATCTCAGCCACCTCCAGCTCTGACACGGGCTCCCCCACTCTTCCCATCTGGGATCCCTCCATTCATCTCCCCAGGAGAGAGCTTGGCCACTTGCCTCCAGGCACAGGCTGAAGATGTGGCGGCAGCCGTGGAGGCAGCAGGGACTGCGTTCGAGACCTGGAGCGGACTCCCTGGAGCCTCTCGGGCCCAGCACCTAGTCAGGTGACGCAGCTGAGGCGTGGGTCTCGGGACGTGGGAAAGGACTCCATCCCCCAGCATCTACTTGAGACTGTGGGAACAGAGACTCTCTTTCCCAAGAGCTCTAGCTCGCCGAATTACTTGCAATCTAAGGCTCCTGTGGGCTCCACACCCTCAAGCCTCTAGCAGCTAAAACATCCCATACACCAGGGCTAATATGAGAAAGCTCTGTTCCCCAGAATAGCCCCAGGGCTCACTGAGCCTCCCATTTTCCCACCCCAGTGCCCATTTTCCATTTTCTCCCATTTGGGGCAACTAGAGACAAAGTTTCCACTTTCTTTTTTTTTTTTTTTTTTAAGATTTTATTTATTTATTTGACAGAGAGATCACAAGCAGGCAGAGAGGCAGGCAGAGAGAGAGGAGGAAGCAGGCTCCCTGCTGAGCAGAAAGCCCGATGCGGGGCTCGATCCCAGGACCCTGAGATCATGACCTGAGCCGAAGGCAGCGGCTTAACCCACTGAGCCACCCAGGCGCCCCAAGTTTCCACTTTCTAAGAGAACAGTTGCTTGGACTACATTTCCCATAAATCTCTGGGGGGCTCTCCACCCCTGGCAAATGATAGGGATGCCCCCAGGAGATCATAGGGATTATAGTCCAAGTACACAGGGGGTGTTCCAGGACTGTGTGACTGAGGGGCAGAGGGAAATGACTCCCCCCGGCTTTCTCTGCAGGCTGGCCAAGATGATCCAGAAACACCAGAGGCTGCTATGGACCCTGGAGTCCCTGGTTTCTGGGCGAGCCATTCGAGAGGTTCGAGACGGGGATGTCCCACTGGCCCAGCAGCTGCTCCAGTACCATGCCATCCAGGCGTCCACCCAGGAGGAGGTGCTGGCAGGCTGGGAGCCCATGGGTGAGAAGCAGGAGTCCTGGCCCCCAGCCCCTTCCTCCCCCATGACCTAGCAGTACCTGCCCCAGTCCCCTTATTTATTCTTACAGGAGTGATCGGTCTCATCTTGCCACCTACATTCTCCTTCCTTGAGATGATGTGGAGGATTTGCCCAGCCCTGGCTGTGGGTAATTGATGGGCTGGATCTGAGGGAGGAGGGGCTGCGGGTCTGGACTCCTGGGTCTGAGGGAGGGGGGGTTGGGGGCCTGGACCCCTGGGTCTGAGGGAGCAGAGGACTGAGGGCCTGGACTGCTAGGTCTGAGGGAGGAGGGGCTGCGGGTCTGGACTCCTGGGTCTGAGGGAGGAGGGGCTGGTGGGGGAAACTGGACCTCTAGGTCTGAGGGAGGAGTGGCTGGTGGCCCGGACTCCTGGGTCTGAGCTGGGGGCCCAGACTCCAGGGTCTGAGGGAAGAGGGCTGGGGCCCCAGACTCTAGGGTCTGAGGGAGGAGGCACTGGGGGCCCAGACTCCAGGGTTTTTGAGCTGCCCACCTTTTCCAGGTTGTACTGTAGTGGTCCTCGTGCCACCAGCCTCCCCGACACCTCTCCTCCTGGCCCAGCTGGCAGGGGAGCTAGACTCGTTCCCAGGAATCCTCAATGTGGTCAATGGCCCTGCCTCCCTGGGCCCGGTCCTGGCCTCCCAGCCTAGAGTCCAGAAAGTGACCTTCTGTGGAACCGTCGAGGTATCTTTGGGGCTGGGAGGGGGACAGGACGTGGCTGGGAGGCCGGAAGGCCCCTCCCTCAGCTGAATTCGGTGGGGATCCTGCAGGAAGGACGTGCCCTTCGGCGGAGCCTGGCGGGCAGGGGTGCCGAACTGGGCCTGGCCCTGGGGGCCGAGTCGCTGCTGGTGCTGACGGAGGCGGCGGATGTGGACTCGGCTGTGGAGGGTGTCGTAGATGCGGCCTGGTCCGACCGCAACGCAGTAAGACCCATGTGCTCGGGGTCCCCTGAGTCCTGGGGGTCATGCATGTCCGTCTCCAGACCTCAGGGCCTCGTGTCTCTCCACCAGTTATAATTGTCAGTGTTTTGGGTCACACGTTCTCTTACCGCGCCAGCACAAGAGGAGCATGGGGCTCATCTTCACCTCAGATTCCTGGATCTCCCCATCCCAGCCCTCCTGTTTCTGCAGGGCCTCATGTCTCTTGTTCTTAGAGGTTCTCTGCACTTTTCTGAGCGGGCATGTCCCTAGTTTTCCAATCTCTGTCTTCACTCTGAGTCACCCCCTTCTGTAACTTGCCCCCTTGCCTGGCTGTTGGGCCTTGGTGAGTGTCTGGGCTCCCCGGTCACTCCTCCCTGACTCTCCTCTGATCTGTGTGTGTCCCCAAGGCTTGGCCCTCTGGGGGGGACTGTCCCCTCAAGGCGGGCCCTGCTTTGCCCTCCCTGACATCCCTCTCCCTCGCAGGGGGGACTCAGGCTCCTCATCCAGGAGTCTGTGTGGGACGAGACGATGAGGCGGCTCCAGGAGAGGATGGCCCGGCTTCGGGGTGGTCGAGGACTGGATGGGGCCGTGGACATGGGGGCTCGAGGGGCGGCCACACATGACCTGGCCCAGCGCTATGTGCATGAGGCCCAAAGTCAGGGCGCACAGGTGAGCAACAGGCACAGACTCCAGGATGCCAGCGGAGGAGGGACCTGGAGACCTGACCCCTGGGTCTGAGGGAGGAGGGGCTGGGGGTGAGGACTCCTGGGTCTGAGGGAGGAGAGGCTGTGGATGGGGGTCTGGACTCCCGGGTCTGAGGGAGGAGGGGCTGGGGCAAGGACTCCCAGGTCTAAGGGGAGAGTGGCTGGGGGCAAGGACTCCTGGGTCTGAGGGAGGAGGGGCTGGGGGTCTGGACTCCCAGATCTGAGGGAGGAGGCTCCAGAAGTGAACTTGTCGATCTGCTTCTCTTCAGGTGTTCCAGGCTGGAGATGTGCCTTCAGACAGCCCGTTCTTCCCCCCGACTTTGGTCTCTGACCTGCCCCCGGCTTCCCCGTGTACGCAGGCAGAGGTGAGCCCTCCAAGGCCCCAGAGATCCTATTCCATCCACCCACCTACGGCCAGACCTGAGCAGCAAGACTCCGCCTGCCGAGGCAGGCACCCGTGGGGTGACCCCTGGGTCTGGGTCCGGGGGCTGCTCACGGTTGGAAGCCGCTCCCCTAACGGATGTTGGGGAGAGAAGCTGGCCGGGCCCCCTGAGCTCTGTCCTCACCCCTTCCAGGTGCCCTGGCCCGTGGTCGTGGCCTCCCCATTCCGCACAGCTAAGGAGGCCCTGGCCGTGGCCAATGGGACGCCCCGAGGAGCCAGTGCCAGTGTGTGGAGCGAGAGACTAGGGCAGGCCCTGGAGCTGGGCTGGGGGTCAGTCGGCACCTGCAGGGGCCACAGGGGGGCAGCCTGTTGGGGGGCGCCCAGCTTCTGCTCTTTTTTCTTAGTCTTGAGGTCTCTATCCCCTCTCTCTGGAGTTCTGCCCGCCCCTCCTCCCTGACTCCAGGCCCCCCACCACTTTCCACTCTTGCTCCCGTCCCCCTCTCTCCCCACAGGCTCCAGATGGGCACCGTCTGGATCAATGCCCACGGCCTGCGAAACACTCAGGTGCCCGCAGGCGGCTGCAAGGAGAGTGGGTCTTCCTGGCACGGGGGCCCCGATGTGAGTGCGCCCCTCCTCCGCCCCGTCATCACGCCCTTCAGCCACCTCTAGCTGTCCCCTGCATCCTTCTGACACTGCCCCTCCCCCAGGGTCTGTATGAGTATGTGCGGCCCTCAGGGACCCCCGCCCGGCTGTCTTACTTTTCTGAGAATCTGAACTATGACACCTTTGGTCTCGCTGTCCCCTCCACCCTACCAGCAGGGCCTGAAACAGGACCCAGGTGAGCTGTGTCAGGGGCTGCGACTCCCAGAATCCCCCCGGGGTGGGGAGTGGGAGAAGGGAGGTTGGGGCTGGCTCCTCGTGGGCTGGAGGGGGGGTTCATCGTGGTCTTGAGAGGTCCCCGTGTGTGGCTCCACACCGACCCTCTCTCCTAAGGAGAGTCCCCATTCTGCTGAATGAAGGACTGAGCTCTCCCAGAGGCATGGCGGGGTGGAGCACAGGGTCTGAGGAGACGTGACCCCAGGACCCACACCCACGCCTCACCCTCCTCCAGCCCAGCAGCCCCCTATGGGCTCTTCATCGGCGGCCGTTTCCAAGCTCCGGGGTCCCGGAGCTCCAGACCCATCCAGGATTTGCAAGGCAATCTCCACAGCTACGTGGCTGAGGGAGGAGCCAAGGATGTCCGAGGGGCCGTGGAGGCCGCTCACCAGGCTGCCCCTGGGTAAGGAAGTCACATGGGAGAACCCAGAGGTAATGGGGCATTAGAGAGAGTGGTCTGAGACCCCCAAGGGCTGAGGGCATATGGGGTCTGGGACTGGTGGGCTGTGAGGTCCGAGCTCCCAAGGCTGACAGGACACGGGTCGTGGCCCTCACTCCCCTCCCCAAGCAGATGGGGCCATGGGGCCTGGAGCCCCATCGTCGGGGCTGCGGACAGAGGAGGGATATCTGGAAGGATCCAGGACCAGAAAGCTGACCCTAATTTGCACTGTGTCCCCTTCCCCCCAGCTGGGTGGGCCAGTCGCCAGGGACCCGGGCAACGCTGCTGTGGGCTCTCGCATCTGCCCTGGAGCGCCGGGAGTCTGCCCTCACCTCGAGGCTGGAGAGGCATGGCGTGAAGCTCAAGGACGCCCAGGCGGAGGTGAAGCTGAGCGCCAGGCAGCTCCGGGCCTGGGGTGCCCGTGCCCAGGCCCAGGGCCATGTGTTGCAGGTGAGCGGGTCGTGTGAGCCGGCAGACAGCGAGGGCAGCTTGGGGTGGGAGTCAGAGCAAGGACCTGGGAGTGAGCTGGACTTGCGGGAAGACAGCGAGAGAGCACGAGCGGGAGGGCAGAGGGAGGGAGACTCTCAAGCAGGCTCTGCACTGAGCGAGGAGCCCGACACGGGGCTCGATCTCACGACCCTGAGATCATCATCTGAGCCGAAACCAAGGTTCGAAAGCCCAACTGACAGAGCCACCCAGGTGCCCCTAACTCCTAGGTTTTAATCTGAGAACAGTGAAAACATGTATCCATACGGGATTTACGCCCCAATTTTATAGCGACATTATTCCTAGTAGCTGAGGACTGGAAGCAGTCTCGCGCCCGGCCCCATCCGTGCCGCACGTGACTCTTGATCTCAGGGGGAGTGAGTTTGAGCCGCTCTTTGGGCATGGGGTTTATTTTTATTTATTTATTTTTTATTTTTTTAAGATTTTATTTATTTATTTGACAGAGATGACAAGTAGGCAGAGAGGCAGGCAGAGAGAGAGGAAGGGAAGCAGGCTCCCCGCTGAGCAGAGAGCCCGACGCGGAGCTCGATCCCAGGACCCTGGGATCATGACCGGAGATGAAGGCAGAGGCCTCAACCCACTGAGCCACCCAGGTGCCTGGAGTTTATTTTTAAAACAAATAAATAAATATGATAAATAAAACAAAAAGTGGGAGTAATCCAAACGTCCCTTGGGAGGTTAATGAACAAAGCGTGCCTCACCCGTAACAGCGGGGCCCTGCTCAGCGTCCCGTGGGTGAATCTCAAAGGGGCTCTGAGGTGTGAAAGAAGCCAAATTAGAAACAGTGGAGCCTATATAATTCTGTATCTAGAAAATTCTAGAAAAGACAAACTGTAGTGAGCGGAAGCAGAGCAGTGGTTGAGGAGGGAGAGGGTTCAGGTGGAGTCAGGTGGAAAGGATCACTAAGGGGCACCGGGAGGTTTGGGGGAGTGAAGTCCATTGTCTTGATTGAGTGATGGTTTCAAGCGATTTGAGGGCATTTGGCAGGCTCAGTTGGTAGAGTATAAAACTTGATCTCGGGGTCATGAGCTCAAGCCCCATGTTGGGCATAAAGTTACTTAAAAAGAAAGAAAGAAAGAAAGAAATAACATATTATGACCCTTAAAATGCACGCAGTTTAGTGAATGTCAATTATATTCAATAAAGTTAAAAAAAAAATTATACACACGCACACAGAAACAAACCCACGGGCCAGGTTCTGAGCTCTCTACACACAATTTATTTCATTTCAACAACAAACCTCTGAGGGAAGCACCGTTCGGCTCATTTGAAAGATGGGGAACTGAGGCCCAGAGAGGTTAAGTAATTCCCCTGAGATCACACAGCTGGTGAGGGGCAGAGCCCACAGCCTGGCTCCAGTCGGCTCTGCGGCTCTGCGCTTTGACCAGTGAATCATCACAGGCGTTGTTACAGAAGAGGAAAGGTGGGGAGAGGAGGAATGGGGCAGACGATGAGGCTCCTGTGCCCAGCCCTTGACCTCCTGCCTGTCCCCGCAGGTGGCAGAGCTGAAAGGCCCGGTGCTCCGGCTGCGGGAGCCGCTGGGCGTGCTGGCCATTGTGTGCCCTGACGAGTGGCCCCTGCTTGCCTTCGTGTCCCTGCTGGCTGCCGCCCTGGCCCATGGCAACACTGTGGTCCTGGTGCCCAGCGGGGCCTGTCCCATCCCCGCCCTGGAGGTCTGCCAGGTACAGTTTCCCGCCTTCCTGCTGCAGCTCCCAGCAGCCCCTGGGGCAGCAGGTGGATGGGAAGTGCCCCAGGCTTGTATTCACCCCACCCCCTTGGTAACCATGGTAACCCCCCACCCCACCCCCATCCAAGCCTGCATTGCTCATCGACCCGAGACCGACCGGAGACCGTTCTGTCCAGGCCTCAAGCGTTCGCCACTCATGACCTGCGTCCCGTTCCTTCCAGGAGCCCCAAGGGCTCTCCCTGGATGCTCACTCCTCACCCAGCCTATTGCCTCCGGATCTCTGACTCCCTTCCCGCCCAATCCTCTCTACTGTCCCCTAGGATATGGCTGCCTTATTGCCAGCAGGCCTGGTAAATGTGGTGACTGGCGACCGAGACCACCTGACCCGCTGCCTGGCCTTGCACCAGGATGTCCAGGCCCTGTGGTACTTCGGATCTGCTGAGGTACCCTTTGCTTTGCTGTCTTTTCGCCGTCACGAACCTCACCGACAGCCTCTTCCTTTTCTGGAATCAGGGCATTGCCACCTTAGAGTTCCAGTTACTAGGGAGGACAGACTCCTCGGCAACCGGGTTAGGAGGTCCTGCCCTTTTAGAGCCAGTTTGCTAAGTAAGGGGGTCTCCTTAGCATAGCAACAAGGGCCCCAAAACCTCATCTCATTGGACAACCCGTTGCTAAGGACCACACCCTAGTAGCAGAACCAGAGGCCCACTGTCCACCCTCCTGATGATAACAGGGGAACTCCTTGTCACCAAGAACCCAAGCCCCATTCCTTTCAATGTGGGCCGTTAATGGGGAGGAAATCCCCTAGCCGCAAAGGTCAGCCTTGTTTCCCTCAGCATCTGGAAGGTCTGTGGACTACAGACCGAGCATTGTAGAAACAGAGCCTAGGTCAAGCCATCAGGCCCCTCAGTAATAAGACACAGCTGCTTGGCATCCCAGCTGGCAGAAGTCCTGATCCCCCTCTTCTCATGCCAGGGCTCCCAGTTTGTGGAGTGGGCCTCAGCTGGAAACCTGAAGCCGGTGTGGGTGAACCGGGGCTGTCCTCGCGCCTGGGATCAGGAAGCCCAGGGGGCAGGCCAAGAGCTGGGGCTGCGGGCAGCACGGACCAAGGCCCTGTGGCTGCCCATGGGAGACTGATGCCCGAGTGCCTCCCGCTCCACCTTGGACAGAGGAGAGATGGACTCTGACAGACACCAGAAGCCTGGAACTTTCTTTTATTAGGACTTCCATGTCCTCCAATAAACTCTAACCAACCTTGGCTGTGCTTCTGAGGGGAGGAAGTGGGGGAGTAGCAACTTCTGGTCTGTTCGAGGCCATCCGAGTTCAGAGACTCAGCAGCCGGGTGGGCTGGCTCTGGTACAACACAGTGTTTGTCAAACAGATAAAGGGAACTCTGAGAAGCCCCGGACAGGACCCCAGGGCCTCTTGTTTCCCCCCGGGGTCTTCTCCATCCTGAGGCTCTCGCTCTTTGATTTGCTCTGCCAATGCGTCGTTTCAGGATCCGTGGTGTGCTGGTACAGAGTAAAAGCACAGTGGCTCTCAGGAGTAGGATAAAGGCCTGGTAAGTAACACTCGCAGGTTCCCATTGGAACTGGGACATGCTCCCACCATGTCAGATTTCCAGCCCAGATGACTGAACAACAAACAGGCTGACAAAATTCCTGATTTTTAACCGTCCTTTCCCATGAACCCATCTGAGTGGCTCCGGCACAATGCCCGTTTCAGAATTCTTTGGATGCCGGGACCCCCTTCATGCTAGCTTAGGATAAGAGGGAATTTTCTGGAAGGCTGCAGAGACCTCCCTCAGAAAATAGGGCAAGACATGCATCTGAGGGGCCCCAGGTCCTGGAGAAACCAAAGGTATGCAGGAACCAGGACTGGTCCTTTCGTGGAGGCACATGATTTCTGGGGTCTTTTTTTCCTTCCTCCTTTTCTTTTTCCTTCTTTCTCTTTGATCTCTGGGGCTTTTCTTTCTTTTTCTTTTTAATAGTTTTTTTTTTTTTTTAAGGTTGTATTCATTTATTTGGGAGAGAGAGAGCGAGCGTGAGAGGGGGATGGTGAGAGGGAGAAACAGACTCCCCGCTGAGCAGGGAGCCCAATGTGGGACTCAATCCTGGAACTCCAGGATCATGACCTGAACCAAAGGCAGCCGGTTAACCATGTGCCACCCAGATACCCCGTCTGGGGCTTTTCTTTTCTTTAACTTTCTTTTCTTTTTTTTTAAAGATTTTATTTATTTATTTGACACAGAGAGAGATCACAAGCAGGCAGAGAGGCAGGCAGAGAGAGAGGAGGAAGCAGGCTCCCTGCCGAGCAGAGAGTCGGATGAGGGGCTTGGTCCCAAGACCCTGAGATCATGACCTGAGCTGAAGGTAGAGGTTAACCCACTGAGCCACCCTGGTGCCCCTAACTTCATTTTCTTTCATAATCTCTATACACAACATGGGGCTTGAACTCATGACCCCAACATTCAGAGTCCAATGCTCCACTGACTGAGCCAGCCAGACGCCCCATCTCTGGAGTTTTCTGTCCCTACCTGTCTGCTTCTGTCACCTCTTACAGCGATGTGACTTTTGGAAAGCTTCTTCACTGCTCTGCACCTGTTTCCTCATCTGCAAAATGGGACTAATAGTTCCAACCAGACTGATTGACTTGGTGGGTACACGGGACATGCTTTGTGAATGCTTGCTGCTCGGTAGAGGTTAATTCTGTCATGAGGCAAATGGGAATAGGCAGCCAGCCTCCTGTCAGGATCTGACTAAGGTTGGGTGGAATAATTACCTCTCCCAGGATCTGGATGTTTGGAAAAGAAAGGAATGAGAGAGCTGGAGGGAAGTCCCTGGAAGGCTCTTGTTCCCATCTGTGGTTTGACAGTTCCCCCCAGGATCCCATGGGCTGCCTTAATGTCCTTCCTAGTAATCTTGTTGCTTTAACCAGCGGAAGGTGACCGCCAGCCAGGTCCACAACCCCCCCAAGTCCAGAGCCCAGGCAAGTGTCCACGCTGCTTCCAGGGAGAGAAAATCTGATTGGCCAGCTTGGGTCAGGCCTCTACCTCTGAGCCAATCATCTCTGTCCTGGGAGGTGGGCAGGAGGACCTGGTCTGAGCAGCCTCCAATCAGGCAGCAAATACCCAGTGAGCGCTGGCCGTGAGTGAGGCGCTGTTCTAGGTGCTGGTGAGACCGCTGGCCTCAGGAGCCCGTGTGCTAGCAGGCGACAGGTGTATTAGGCTCCTGTCGCTGCTGTAACAAAGTTCGGGCCTTAAGTAAAACAACACAAATGTATTATCGTAGGGTCCTGGACATCAGACGTCTGAAGTGGGTCTCACTGAGAGAAAATCAAGGTGTCAGCAGGACTGCATTGCTAGCTAGAGCCCAAGGGGAGGGAGAATCACTTTCCCTGGTGCATGACCGCCTAACACTTTTTTTTTTTTTTTAAGAATTTATTTATTGGGGCGCCTGGGTGGCTCAGTGGGTTAAGCCGCTGCCTTCGGCTCAGGTCATGATCTCAGGGTCCTGGGATTGAGCCCCACATCGGGCTCTCTGCTCAGCAGGGAGCCTGCTTCCCTCTCTCTCTCTCTGCCTGCCTCTCCGTCTACTTGTGATCTCTCTCTGTCAAATAAATAAATAAAATCTTAAAAAAAAAAGAATTTATTTATTTATTTGAGAGCACAAGCGGGGCGGGGGGTGACAGGGACAGAGGGAGAAGCAGGGGCTCCCCACTGAGCAAGGAGCCCATTGTGGGGCTTGATCCCAGCACCCTAGGATCACGACCTGAGGCGAAGGCAGACGCTTAACTGAGCCACCCAAGCACCCCCTGCATCACTTCTCATTGAAAGCAGTGGCCACTCGAGTCTTTCTCTCATGGCATCACGATGACTGTGATCTTCTCGCCTCCCTCCTTCCCTTCCAAATCCGTCTGTGGTGACACTGGACCTACTCAACCCATGATAATCTCCCCATCTCAAGATAATTAACAAAGTCATATATGCAGAGGCCCTTTGGCCATGCAAGGGAACAATCAGAGGTTCCAGTGGACATCTCCAGGGCTAGGTATCCCGCCCACCACAAGAGGAGAGAGACTGAAAGCACGTGAATAATCCAGAAGCATCTGTTCAGTGCGACAAGGTATCTAAGCCAGGCTGAACGTGAAGTGAAGAGGGCAGGGAGCAGAGATGGCAGGTGTAACAGGACAGGCGAGGCTTTGCTGCATTAACAACCCCCAGACCTCTGTGGTCGTCAACCACAAGTTCATTGGTTGCTCACACTAGCTGTCCATTAGCAATGGCAGGGGCCCTCTGTTCATCAGAGCCACGCAGGCTCTGCTGATGTGATTCACGTGAATTAGGCTGACGGAGGCCCAACTCAACATGGTTTCTGCCATTAAAGATCCACTCCCTGCCCCGTTAATCTCATGCAGAAGTGATGCTTGTCACTGTCCTCCTCACTCTCACTCTCATTGAACAAAATGAGTCATGTGACCGTGCCTGAGGTCCCCCCCCCCCCCAAGCAGGGTGCAAGGAAGGACAAGGAAGGACAGCCAAGCAAGAGATTCCCAGACGCACAGATGTGGAGGAGACTTCATATTTTCTTATTTGCCACCTCAGCCCTCGATTTGGAGTTGAAGAAATTGAGGCTTAGTGAGGATAAGGGGCTGGCCAAGCTCCCACAGTGACCCAGCCAGGGTTGGAAGTGACTCTTGCCAGGCCTGACGCGATGAGACGTATCTCCTGGGTCCTCTTGTGTGTCTGGCCCTGGCAGGGCAAAGCTGGAAACCCAAAGAAAAGTCAGACCCAGCAATCCAACAAGCCCCCAGCCTGTGCTCGGAACCCATAATCCGTACATCTGTGGAGGGGATGCGGGACACCGGGGACCCAGAGGAGCCCTCGCGCCAGGCTGGATTTGGAGCTGAGGACTGAGGATCTTTTCAAGGGTTTGGGGAGGGGGGTGAAGGGGAAGAGATAAAAGGAAAGTGGGCCCTGTGGCAGAACGGCTGGAAATTTGTCCTAAGGGCAATAGAGAGCCACAGAAGGTGTGTGAGCAGAGGAGAGGTAGGCTCAGCTCTGGTTGGAAGACAGAAGGTAAGGTGACATGTACTGTAATAAGAGAGGAAACTCAGGGTACTTGGGGTGCCTGGAGAAGGCACCCTACCCAAACTATGTGAGTGTGTGTGTGTGTATGAGGGAGGGAAAGATGGGTGGTGGCTACCTTCCCAAGGAAGTTGCCATGAGTGTTGAAGTTTTTTTCCAGCTTTATTAAGGTATGATTGACAAGGAAAGATTATATATGTTTTAGATATACAACATGGTTTTTAAGTGTATGGAACATGGTAACTTAATATACCCATACATTGTAAAATGGTTACGGTGATCAAGTTAATGGACACGCCCATTGCTTCACAAAGTTACCTTTTTGTGCCTGATGAGAACACTTAAGATCCACTGTCTTAATCAAACTGGAAACAAAATTCAGATATACCCAAAAGCAAAGCAAAAACCAACCTCTAGGAAACTTCAGATGGACAATACAGTATTGATTTTTTGGTTTTGTTTAGAGAGTTTATTATTATTTTTTGAGAGAGAGAGAGGGAGCAGGGGCAGAGGGAGAGAGAGAATCCCAAGCAGCCTCCACGCCCAGTGCAGAGCCCGATGTAGGGCTCAATCCCACGACCCTGAGATCGTAACCTGAGCCGAAATTAAGAGCTGGATGCTTAAGCGACCGAGCCAGCCAGGCGCCCCAATACAGTATTGTTATTTATCGTCACCATGCTGTACATTGGATCCTCAGAACTTTGTGAGTTTTGACCAACATCTCCCCATCTCCCCTGCACACACACACCCCAGCCCCGGGCTGGGGCTAATCGCTGGCGCTCTGAACTGCCTTTTTTAGATTCCACATATAAGTGATACCCTACAAGACTCATCTTTCTCTGGCTTATTTCACTTAGCATCACATCCTCCAGATGTATCCACGTCATTGCAAACAGCAGGATTTCCTTCTTATTATGGCCGAAAGAGATTGCATTGTGTGTGTACACCACATTTTCTTTTTCCATTCACCCATCCATCAGCGGACCCTTAGGTCTTATCTTGCTATTGTGAATGAGGCTGCAGTGAACAAAGAGATACCTCTTGAGAGACTGATTTCATTTCCTTGGGACAAATACCCAGATGTGGGATTTTTGCCTCATGGGGTAGATCTATTATTTTCACAGTATTTTTTTTTGAGAAAGCATCATACCACTTTCCATAGTGGCTGCACCCATTTACATTGCCACCAGACCTTAATCGACTGAGCCACCCAGGCCCCCTAATACTTTTTGATGGTGACCGTCCTAACTGGTGTATGGTGATCTCATTGTGGGTGTGATTTGGTTCTCCCTGATGATGAGTGCGTGCACTGTATCCAGAAAGACCATGAGGATCTGATCTGGCTAGAGAGCAGTCCAGGCAGAGGAGAGCATGTGCAAAGGCCCGGTGAGAAACAGCCTGGTGAGAACTTAGTGGTTTGAATGGTCAACCCCCCACCCAAAAGATATGTCCACATCCTTACCCCCTGGAACCTATGAATGTGACTTTATTTGGAAAACAGTCCTTGCAGATATAATAAAGTTGGGGATCTTGAGCAAAGATCATCCTGGGTTATCCAAGTGGGCCCTACATCTCATGACGAGTGTCCTTACAAGGGACACCCAGAGGAGAGACACTTCTAGAGAAGAAGGCCAGGTGAAGACTGAGTTGGGGATGGAGGTATGCAGATACAAGCCAAGGATCCCTGGAGCCCCCCAGGAACTACCCTTAGCCCACACATCCAAGATGGTGGTGAGACTATGTCACAAGGGGCAGTCCTGGAGGCCAGGGCAGGACAGCAACAGCAGGGAGGTCTGTGGGCACCGCTCGCGGTGGGGATGCCCTCTATTGGCCCCACACGCACCCTTCACCTGCCAACCCCCCACCCCGCCTCGACCCCCTTCTGTCTCTCCCTTTCCAGGTTCCATTCCACTCCGTCCAGTGCCCGGCCCTCCTCCTCCTGGCGCCTCTGTCCATCTCCGGCCAGTCTTCCCTATACAAGGCAAGGATGAAGGCCCCAGGCTGGCCGCCTCCTTGCCCTGCGGTCATTGCTTCCGGCTGGGGGCAGCTCCCCCTTCGTCGTGTGTCCCAGCCAGAGCTTCGACCCAGCTCAGGACTCTGGGGGCGCGAGTCCGCCGCCACCTGTCACCACCAGGTGGCGCCCCTCGCTTCAGCCAGATCCACCCCAGCTCACTGTCGCCCCCCAAAATTTCCTTTCGCTTTCGATCTCTGGCTGTCACCCTGTCTGGCCCCTTCCACGCCCAGCCGGGGCAAGCCTGGTGCGTGAGGAGAAATGGACTCCGGGTCCCCGAGGGGCGGGGCTGGGGTCCCCCTCCTGGATGAGGGAGGAGGGATGGGGGTCAGGTCGCAGGGTCCCTGGCCTGGGAAGGGTTCCGGGGACCGGACGTCGGGGTTCTTAGAAGGGGAGATGAGTTTTCACCATAACTGGGGCTCACGCAGGAAGCCCGAGGGAGTAGGAGGCGGAAACTTAGCCACATCAAGGAGCCAAGGGAGGGGTGGGGAGGTGAAGGGGCGGGTGAGGAAGGGGCTGGGGTGTGAGGGTCTGAGACTCCCTCTTCTGTCCCCTCCAAGATCCGGCCATAGGCATGAGGGGCCTCCGGCCGAGATGATAGTGCTGGCGCCAGCCGGGAGCCCAACAGTGCGTATACCTGGGGGACAAGGCAGGGGAAAGGCAGAGCAGTACCAAGGTGGGTGGAGCTGAGAGAGCAGATGCACAGAGGAGGGGGAGAGAGCAGATGCACAGAGGAGGGGGACATGGACAGGGCTAAGGGAGAGAAGGAAGGGGTGGGGCACGTGCACAGGGCAGGGGAACATGCAGGGGGTGAGGACATGGGCAAGGGTGGGGGATATGGGCAGGGGTGTGACATGGATGGGGCGGGGTACATGCACAGGGGTGGGGAACATGGGCAGGACAGAGGGACATGGACAGAGGAGGGGGGACATGGGCA
Source organism: Lutra lutra (assembly GCF_902655055.1). Lineage (NCBI taxonomy): Eukaryota > Metazoa > Chordata > Mammalia > Carnivora > Mustelidae > Lutra > Lutra lutra. The sequence goes on from NC_062294.1 coordinate 52,659,313, forward strand.
GGGGTGGGAACATGGACGGGGTGGGACATGGACAGGGCAGGGTATGTGCACAGGGGTGGGGGACATGGACAGAGGAGAGGGGCATGGACAGAGGAGCAGGACATGGACAAGGGTGGGGGACATGGGCAGGGGTGGGGGAAAGAAATGGAGGGAGGTGGGTACAAACCGGGAAGGCAGGACCCAGGCGGAGGGAGAAATGGGAGAGAGGAGCAGAGAGGGAAAGCCTGGGGCTGAGGCGAGCAGAGATGGGAGCCTCGGGCGCAGCTGGCAGATGGGGAGAGGAGCCAGAAGGGCCAGCGTAGAGGCAGAGAGGAGACTGGGGAAGGCTGCTCCCAGAGGGACACGGAAGCCAGAAGGAGGAGGGCCGAGCCCTGGACGGGAGGGAATGAGACCTGGAAAGGGAGAAAGACGGCAGAGAGAGAGATGGGGGCTGCAGGGGCGCAGGCGAGGGGTGCGTGTGGAGCCAACAGAGGGCGCCCCCGCCCCGTGTCGCGCCCCCAGACCTCCCTGCTGCTGCTGCTGCTGCTCAGCCCTGGCCTCCGCGGGACCCCCGACTGCTCCTTCAGCCACAGCCCCATCTCCTCCACCTTCTCGGGCACCATCCGCAAACTGGTGAGGGGCTTGTCCCGGCCTCCCTGGGCGCCTGCCTGAGGCCCCGGCTCTGTCACTGGGACTGAGCTCCCCGTCTAGGTGTCCTTCTTTAGGGTTCCCTGTCCCCTTTCTCTGGTTCATTGTCCCCCTCTCGGGGTCCCTGTCTCCCCCCTCTCTCTGTGGGTCCCTGTCACTCTCTGTGTCCTTGTCCTTGTGTCCTGTGTCTGTGTCCCTCTGGCTCGCTGTCCTGCTTTCTCTGAGTCACTGTCCCATACTCTCTTCATTGGTTCCCTCTCTGTGGGTCTCTGTCCCCCTCAGCTCACTATCCCACTCTTTCTCTGGCTCGCTGTCCCCCTCTCTCTGGGTCCCTATACCCTGCTCTCTTCATTTGTCCCCTCTGTGTGTGGGTCTCTGTCCCCTTCGGCTTACTGTCCCCCTCTTTCTCTGCCTCTGCGTCTCCATAGTTCTGTTTTCTCCCGTCCTCAGCCTGGCCTGACCCTGTTTTCTCCTGCAGTCTGATTACCTGCTTCAGGACTACCCAGTCACCGTCGCCTCCAACCTGCAGGACGTGAGTCACCGATGGGTGGGGCTAGGGCTGAGGTGGGAAGGAGAGACTTGAGAAGCACCGCCCCTCGGGGGACCAGTTGGCTGACCCCTGCCATCCCCTCCTCCTCCTCCTCCTCCCCCCCCCATCCCGGGGACTCCCAGCCCCAGCCCCTCACCCTTCCTGCCCCACCAGTCCAAGCCCCCAGCCACCTCTTCTGGGCGGACCCGAGCTTGGGCTGTCTCTCCCAGGACGAGCTCTGCGGGGCCTTCTGGCGCCTGGTCCTAGCCCAGCACTGGATAGGACGGCTCAAGGCTGTGGCCGGGTCCCGCATGCAAATCCTACTGGAGGACGTCAACACGGAGATACACTTTGTCACTTTATGTGCTTTCCAGGTAAGCCCTGAACTTGGGGACAAGCTAGGGGAGCGAGTTGCCTTCCTGGGGATTGGAAGCCAAGCTATGCTAGACCTTGCTGGAGATTTCCTTTGACTAGCAACCCAGGGGAGGTGGGGCTAGAACCCCCAGCCCCCTGGGAACCCCCTTGCTGGAAAGAGCACTTCTCCAGGGACTAAAGGAGGGTGGGGGTCCTGGGCCCAGTGCACCGATTCCGAGTTTATTTCTCAGGTCCTATTGCTGGGCACTGCGGAGGGGTTCTCTCCCCCTAGCAACCCCTGGGGGCAGTGGTCCGAACTCCCTCTGTGACCCAGGCCTCCAAGGGGGGGCCCCCGGTAGGCATTGCCAGGCAGGGAAGGCCCTTGGCCTGAGCAGACTGTGGGGGCGAAGCCCTGGTGACGTCTCCCTCCCCTGCCCCCAGCCCCTCCCCAGCTGTCTTCGCTTCGTCCAGACCAACATCTCCCACCTCCTGCAGGACACCTCCCAGCAGCTGGCGGCCTTGAAACCCTGGATCACCCGCAGGAATTTCTCTGGGTGCCTGGAGCTGCAGTGTCAGCCCGGTAAAAGCCCCCCCCCCCAGCATCCCCCAGCCCCCCTCCCCTCCCCCATCCCACAGCCCCTCACCCCCCTGTCCTGGCCAGCCCAGACCCCACCCTGCTCCCACTGGCTGTGTGACTTTGGGCATGTTCCCCCAAGTTCGGTCCTTTAGCTGGGCCTCAGTTTCCTCACCGTAACAAGGCAGCCCTATCCTGTAGAAACATGGCAACCTCTTGTGTAAGTGCAGATTCTCTAGCAGCCAAGATTTTTTGTTTTTTATAAAGATTTTTTATTTATTTATTTGACAGAGAGAGAGATCACAAGTAGGCAGAGAGGCAGGCAGGGGTGGGGGTGGGGGGAAGCAGGCTCCCCGCGGAGCAGAAAGCCCTATGCGGAGCTCGATCCCAGGACCCTGAGACCATTACCTGAGCTGAAGGCAGAGGCTTAACCCACGAGCCATCCATGGGCCCCTCTAACAACCAAGGTTTTTAAAGGTTTTTGTTTTTGTTTTAAGTGAATTCACTCCCCCACCCCCGCCAATTGAATGTTCACGGTCGTTATTTTTGTAGGAAATGAATGGTGGTCTTGTTTTTAAAACGTTTTCTTTTGGAATCATTCTAGATTCAAAGAAGGGTACAAAGAAATTGTACAGGGGGTGGGGTGGGGGGCTGGTCCTGGACGCCTTTTACCCATGCTTCCCATTCCTGATAGCACGATAGCCACACCAGAAATACGGCAGGGTCCAGTCCTGCTCTAGAGTCCAGAGTTGATGCCCAGTTTACGAGTCACGCATGCGCACTTGTGTGCCCTCGCGTGCGTTCACGAGCACGCGCGCGTGTTGGTACCTTAGGGCTGGCGGGACTAAGTAGCGCGAACTGGGTGATCGTAACAACAGACGTAGATTATGTCACGATTCTGGAGGTCAGAAGTCTGAAATCAAAGCGTCGGTAGGATTGGCTCCTTCCCAAGGCTCAGAGGGAAGGTTCTGCTCCAGGCTTCTCTCCTTGGGCTTTGCGGATGGCCATTTTCACGTTCACCTGGCTTTCTCCCTCTGTGCACGCCTCCGTGTCCAGATTTCCCCTTTTTATAAGGACACCTGTCATATGGGCTGAGGGGCCCGCCCTGATGACCTCATTATAACTTGATTCTTGGTGTAAAGACCCTGTCTCCAAATGAGGTCGCCTTCCAAGGTACTGGGGGTTAGGATTCCAATGTATGAATTTGGGGGGACACAACTCACTCCCTAAAAGCATAGATGTCTTTGCAGTTTATCATACGTGTGGCTTCTTGTGATCCCCACCGCAATCACACGACTTAACTTGACCCCCTTTGAATAATTCCCATCCTTGGCCCTGGACAGCAGCAAATCAGTCCTTTAGAACGATGCTATTGGACTTCATAATTTTAAAATTATTATTCTTTTAAAAAGATGTATTTATTTATTTGACAGAGAGACACACAGCAAGAGAGGGAACACAAGCAGGGAGGAGTGGGAGAGAGAGAAGCAGGCTTCCCGCAGAGCAGGGAGCCCAATGCAGGACTTGATCCCAGGACCCTGGGATCATGACCTGAGCCGAAGGCAGAGGCTTTAACCGACTGAGCCACCCAGACGCCCGTTTAAAATTATTCTTAATAGGGACACCTGGGTGGCTCAGTTGGTTGGACGACTGCCTTTGGCTCAGGTCATGATCCTGGAGTCTCGGGATCGAGTCCCGCATCGGGCTCCCAGCTCCGCGGGGAGTCTGCTTCTCTCTCTGACCTTCTCCTAGCTCATGCTCTCTCTCACTGTCTCTCTCTCAAATAAATAAATAAAATCTTTTTTTTTAAATAAATAAATAAATAAAATTATTCTTAATAATTCATCATTGAGGGGTGCCTGGGTGACTCAGTGGGTTAAAGCCTCTGCCTTCGGCTCAGGTCATGATCCCAGGGTCCTGGGATCAAGCCCCGAATCGGGCTCTCTGCTCATCAGGGAGCCTGCTTTCCCCTCTCTCTGTCTGCCTCCCTGCCTACTTGTGATCTCTCTCTCTGTTAAATAAATAAATAAAATCTTTAAAAAAAAATTCATCATTGAAATCACAAATCATATTTAACCAAATGTCTCCAAAGTAGTACTATTTGAACACATACCTGATACTGTATTTTCGATTCTATTTTGTTTTGTTTTGTTTTAAAGATTTAAAGTATTTTTTTAAAAATTAGTGAGATATTTTACATCCTTCTGTCCCCTACTAAGTCTCTAGGAACAAGTGTGTATTTAACAAGGATGGCGCGTGGGAATTCAGAGTCGCCAGAGACCATGTGTCAACGGCCCCACGGCTTTAAGGGATCAATGAGAAATAATGTCATCAGAGTATGTGAGAGACTATGCGCTGTGGATACTTGACTTGGCCCAGCATATTAAGGTTTACTTTGGGGCACCCGGGTGGTTCAGTTGGTTAAGCTTCTGCCTTTGGCTCAGGTCATGATCCCGGGGTCCTAGGATCGAGTCCTGCGTTGAGTTCCCTGCTCAGCAGGGAGCCTGCTTCTCCCTCTCCTGGACCCCCATTTGTGTGTTTGCTCTCTCTCTCTCTCTCTACAATAAGTACAGAAAATCTTTAAAAAAAAAAAAAAAGTTTACTTTGTGGCCAAGTCCATAACCAGTTCTATAACTGACCCTATCTTAGGAGGAACAGAAAAAATGAGATTAATTTTCTTGGCAGGATCAGGGTTGAGTCTGTGTGAATGTATTCTCCCCACCTTACCCTGGTATTATTCGGAAGCTTTCTGTCCTTGTGTTTGGTACTGCATCTGTCGAGTTCTCGTCTTTATTTTTCTTTTTAGTAATCTCTACACCCAAGGTGGGGCTCAAACTCGCAACCCTGAGGTGAAGAGTCCCTCGCTCTGCCGACTGAGCCAGCCAGGCTCCCCTGAGAGAGATATTTAAAAACCTTCCCCTCTAATTTTCTTACTTTCTCCCCATACTTCCAATCATCTTCCCCTCTATATTAAGCTTCATTGCTCATTTGTATTTACATTTATTACTGTTTGTTCATTTGACCACATTTTATTAGGCACCTCCTGGGTACCCAGCATTGGCGACACAACTCAGAATGAGACCCAGGTGCTTGCACGTGTGGGGTTGACATGCTAATTGAGGCAACAGGCAACAAACATGCAACCAAGTAATTAACAGGAAAAGATCTGAGTGTACTGAGCCCCATGCAGGCAAATTACAACAGGGTGATCGAATCATGGCGTGAGGTGGTTGGCTGGAACGTCGCTGAGGGTTGGGAAAATGAGAACAGCCAGTGCAAAGGCCCTGAGGCAGAAACCTGCCTTCATGTTTAAGGAACAGTGAAGAGGCACATGTGCCTGGAGTCCGGCAGGTGAGGGGAAGAGAGAGCAGCGGGGTGGGGGTATAGAGGGCACAAAGACCCCAGAGCCCACAGGGAGATCACAGCCCACTGGAGGAAAAAGAGGAATAAACAAATCAATACATAAGCACTAGAAATACATATGTCAAATTGTAAAAGAGAATGCAAACTGGCCGGTACCACACTGTTCTAAGAACTTCCCGTGTGGCCACTCATTTAATTTTCGTGACCACCTTACCCAGTGGGTATAATGAACACCCCCATTTTACAGGTGAGGAGACTGAGGCACAGAAAGGCAGGTGGCCCACCTCAAGTCACACAGCCAGCACCGGGCCTGCTTTGGTTTCCTTCCCTTGTCTGGCCCAGCCCTTCTCCTCAGTCACCCAGCCTCTTCTCTCGCCTCAGACTCTTCCACGCTGCTGCCCCCAAGGAGTCCCAGAGCCTTGGAGGCCACAGCTCTGCCAGCCCCCCAGGCCCCCCTGCTGCTCCTCTTGCTGCTGCTGCCCGTGGCTCTCCTGCTGATGGCTGCTGCCTGGTGCCTGCACTGGCAGAGAAGGAGGCGGAGGACAGCCTACCCTGGGGAGCAGGTGAGTCTGCAGGTGGACAGAGGGCATGGGGAGGTCTGGGGGGTGGCAGCCTCAGGTGACCTGTGCCTCCAGTCTCCAGAATGTCCTGCCCCTGTGGCTCGTGGAGTGTGGACTCATCTTGGTGAACCCTTCAGCAGGCTGAGAACCCTGGACTTCGTGGGGGGGGGGGGTTGGGGCCAGGAGGGAGGACAGACTGGAGGCTGGCTGAGGGTCCAGGGTGAGAGGACAAGGCCTGAGTCAGGGCTAGGACCAGCATCATGGGGATGGAGAGGAGGGTCAGGCAGAGTCAGGGGTCAGGGATCAAGAAGGACAGGGCTGGAAGGTCCACAGCTGGCTCAGTCAGTGGGGTATATAACTATTTTTTTTTTAAGATTTTATTTTATTTACTTATTTGACAGAGAGAGATCACAAGTAGGCAGAGAGGCAGGCGAGGGGGCAGGGAGCAGGCTCCCTGCTGAGCAGAGAGCCCAACACGGGGCTTGATCCCAGGCTTGATGGAGCCCCGCATTGGGCTCTCCGCTCGGCGGGGAGCCTACTTCCCCCCCTCCCCCCCACCTGCCTCTCTGCCTACTTGTGATCTCTGTCAAATAAATAAATAAAATCTGAAAAAAATAATAAAAATGAAAAATAAAATAAAATCTTAGGGCACCTGAGTGGCTCAGTGGGTTAAGCCTCTGCCTTCGGCTCAGGTCATGGTCCCAAGGTCCTGGGATCGAGCCCCCGAATCAGGCTCTCTGCTCGGTAGGGAGCCTGCTTCCTCCCCACCCCTCGCCTGCCTCTCTGCCTACTGGTGATCTCTGTCTGTCAAATAAAGAAATAAAGTCTTTTTTTTTTTAAAGATTTTATTTATTTATTTGAGAGAGAGAGACAGTGAGAGAGAACATGAGCAAGGAGAAGGTCAGAGGGAGAAGCAGACTCCTCATGGAGCTGGGAGCCTGATGCGGGACTCGATCCCGGGACTCCGGGATCATGACCCAAGCCGAAGGCAGTCGTCCAACCAACTGAGCCACCCAGGCGTCCCAAGAAATAAAGTCTTTAAAAATAAATAAATAAAATAAAATCTTAAAATAAAGGACAGGGCTGGAGACTGACAGGCTTGGGCAGGTGGCACAGATGACCCTGGGTCTGGCCCAGTGGGAAAGGTGGGTGAGCAGAGAGATTAGGGAAAGAGGGTGAGCTCAGTGGGGATGGGGGAGGCTGTGAGGGTCCCCAGGGGAGCTATTTGGCTACAGGAGTCTGCAGGCCCAAAGAGAGTGGCCTCCTGAAGCAGGCGGAGAGAACCACCTCTGCAAAGCCCTCCAGGTGTGAAAAAGCTCTGGGTGTTCCAGTAACTTCAGCGAGCCCGGGGTGGGTGTGAGTGTGGGTGGGAAAAGTCTAGGCCTCAAAGATCAAGCAGGGGAGCTGGGACTTCCTGCCCAGGGCAGCAGGGAGGCAGGGGAGGTGAGTGATGGAAGACAGGTGTGGAGGCAGGCGGCAGGTGGGCCAGGAAGGAGGAAGCTGGGGAGGCCCTAGTGGGCTCTTGATGGGCCCAGAAGGTTCTAACAAGAAACATTTTGCAATAATTGCTGGCACATACAATGCCTCAGTGATACAGCCCATATGCTGGGGATTTCTACAAATTAATTTAAATGAGAAGCTGGTGCCATGATTATCCCGTTTCACAGAGGCTGAAACCAAGGCACAGAGAGGTAAACAATTTGCCAAAAGTCACTGAGCACATGAGTGACACAACCAGGATTTGACTCTGGGCATTCTGGAAATCTAAGCTTTTCATTCTTCTGCCTCAGTTTCCTTATCTGTACAAAAGACTCTAATAATAGTCTTTCTGTCATAGAGTCATCTGGAGTTTAAGTGCATGCAAAGCCCTTAAAGAGAACACAACGGAAATCATCACAAGCCATACATGTTGTTGAAAACTTTCGAATAATTGGGGCACCTAGCTCTCTCAGTCAGTAAAGCATGTGACTCTTGATCTCAGGGTTGTGAGTTCAAGCCCCACATTAGGCATAGAGATTACGTAAAAAAATTTTTTTTCCCCCAGGGGCACCTGGGTGGCTCCATCAGTTGGCATCTGACTCTTGGTCTCAGCTTGGGTCTTGATTTCAGGGTCATGGGTTTGGCCTGCCTTGGGCTCTACAGTGGATGTGGAGCCTACTTAAACAAACAAAGAAAACAAATAACTTCCCCTCTACTTAAAGTTCTTGAGGGGCGCCTGGGTGGCTCAGTGGGTTAAAGCCTCTGCCTTTAGCTCAGGTCATGATCTCAGGGTCCTGGGATCGAGCCCCACATCGGGCTCTCTGCTCAGTGGGGAGCATGCTTCCTCCTCTCTCCCTCTCTGCCTGCCTCTCTGCCTACTTGTGATCTCTGTCAAATACATAAATAAAATCTTTAAAAATAAATAAATAAATAAGTAAAGTTCTTGAAATTTACATTTGCGAAAGTAGACTGACCTGCTCAAGTTTTGAAAAAAAAGGAGAAAGAAACAAGTTTTCCAAGTACCCAAGATCAGTTTCTTTTTTTCTTTGGGGGGATTGGGGGGATAGAGGGAGAGAGAGATAATCTTAAGCAGGCTCCACGCCTGTGGGACTCAGTCCCCCAACACTGAGATCATGACCTGAGCCAAAAAATCAAGAGTCGGATGCTTAACTGACTGAGCTACCCAGGCACCCCCAGGATCAGTTTCTAAATTTAAGTGATTTTTCATTTCAGCACTTGTTTCTGTACAGTAATTTTTATTACAATATTTTTGGGAAAGGGTAGCCAGTTGGGAAGTTTTCCTCATATCCTTGCTCCTATCCACTCTGCTTCCCTGCTCTTCTAATAAGCACACTACCAGTTTAAGTTTAAATTAGGTAAAATGTAAAACTCAGCTCCTCAGTTACCCTGGGCACATTTGGAGTGCTCAGTATTCCCACGTGGCTGCTCAGTGGCTGTGTGGGAGAGCACGGATCTCACCGGTTCCATCTTTGCAGAACTCTGCAAAGTTCTCTTGGACAGTGATGCCGTGACACATAGTGGGCACTCACTGGAAATGGAATTGTTTGCAGTACTGAGTCTGTGCAGAGCGCTGAGCTTGGTGCTCTCCTCTGTGCACGGATCCCCAGATGGCCCAGTGAAATGGACACATCTATCATCCCATTTTACAGAGGAGGACACTGAGGCCCAGCGAGACGAGTCACCTGCCAGAGGACACAGAGCTGGAACTCCGAGGAAGTCAGCTAGAGACTGGTCCCTTCCTCCACAGCGCTGCCCCGCTCACTCTCTCCCCAGGATGGAGGCAACGCCAGCCCCCAGCCCCAGCCCCAACTATCGCCATCTGTACAAAGTCCTTGTCCCCAGGAAATTGTATATAAATCATCCTTTTCTACCAGCTCTGGCCAGGTACTGTCTGTAGATGGGACAGGGGGTGTGAGTCCTGGTTTTTCTGTTAATGCAAAGTTTCATCTGGTACCGAGAGACCCCCGACAGGGGCCTGAGCCAGTGAGTGGCAGCCCTGGACCCTGACCACGTCAGAAGGTGGCCTGTCGGGGCTCCTGATCTATGCGGGAGAAGACTCGAGACCCAGGGAGCTTCGGTTGAGCAGGACACACGTTCTAATGTCAGCAGTCCAGGCACTCCGGGAGCCCGCGGCGGGTGACCTGACCCAGCCCGAGATCCCAGGACGCGCTTTGGAGGAAAGGACTCTTGAGCCAAAAAGTCCTGGGACTGTGAGAGGTCAGATCTGAGAAGGTAGGGCTGGAGGGGGGCCATCCGAGGCAAGCGGTACAGTCGAAGAGAAGACCCAGCAGTCATCTGGAAGTCACTCCCTTGTATACTCTTAGATCTCATAGGGAAACCTACTTCCACCTGTGGGGTTTTTTTGTTTTTGTTTTTGTTTTTTTAATTCATTTGAGAGAGAGAGAGAGAGAGATCACAAGTAGGCAGAGAGGCAGGCAGAGAGAGAGGGAAGCAGGCTCGCCGCTGAGCAGAGAGCCCGATGCGGGGCTCGATCCCAGGCCCTGAGATCATGACCTGAGCCGAAGGCAGAGGACTAACCCACTGAGCCACCCAGGCGCTCCTACTTCCACCTGTTTTACAGATGGGGATACTGAGCCCCACACAGGGCCGGGGTTCGCCCAGGTCAGGAGGAGGCAGAGCAGGCACCAGAATCCAGACGTTTAAGTCCAGACTGAGCGCTGAAGGGAGAGCCCACTTGCCCCCTGCGGGCCACCACGAGCCCTGCAGCCTGCTGTCGCTTTAGCGAGTGACGGCGCATCCCTCCACCGCAGACACCCCGGCAACCCCCGAGAGATTAGCAGCCCCTCAAAAATATGGCGGCCAAGGCGGGCCAGCCTCGTCTCAGCAGAGCCGCTTCCTACCCCCACGTGATCTCTCCCCCGGCACACCAATGGCCACCTAAGAGCCGACGAGAAGGATTGAACCCGGATTGGACAGTTAGAAGACGACCCGCCTTCTAGCGGGGCCCCCTCTGCGCACGCGCGAGACACTTGGGCCAATGAGAAGACGGAAAGCTGCCCGTACAGCCCCTGCGGCGTCACTTCCTCCGCCCCTGTTTCAAGGGATAAGAAACCCTGCGCCGAACCTTCCTCCTTTCCCAGGCGGCTGCCGAAGATGGCGGAGGGGCAGGTGCGGGCTCCGCGCGGGCCGGGGAGGCGTGGGGCGGGGTGGGTTCCAGGCCAGAGCAAGGTTGGGCCCTCTTTTCCCTCGTAGGTGCGTTGTGAAACCTAAACTCGGTAATTGAGCGAAAAGCGAGGCTTTGGGCCTAAAAGAAGTCTGTAGCAGGGGAATAATAGGAAAATACCGTGACGGTTTCTTTGACCCGGGGCTGACTAAAACGTGGCATCATCCCTTCCTCGGGAGACTGTGGGGATTCCCAACACGGGGAGAGTTACTTTAAAATTAGGCCTTGTTTGCCTTTTTCTCAGCCAGGCCTTGGCTGAATCGGGCCCGTGTGTCCCCAGCGGCGAGGAAGCGCGCGGGAAGCGCCTGGGCGGCCTTGAGGTGATAGAGTAGACCGAGGATCGGCCAAAATGGAGGCCGCTCCCGCCCTGCCCCAGGCCCGCGTCACTTCACCTTCGTGGGAGTGCTGGTCCGTGCCCTGCAGCTCTGGACGCTGTGGTGGGAGATCTTACCCGGTGGTTCCCGAGTTCCTGCCTACAGGACGACCGGGAACGCGTTGCTAGTCTTCCCTTGTTCGTTGGGGCTGACGGATGCTTTAAAGGCGAGGGAGCTGATAAAAGGCTGCACTGCCCTTAATTACCTGGGGGCCCTCGAGGGGCGCAGCAGAAGCTTGGCTCCGAGTTCCTGGACTCCTCGTCTGATTTCTTCCATGCAGGGGAGGGGATGGCTGGGGAAAGGGTGTCCGTGTGAATTGGGTGTAATGAGTCCGAGCGGTAGGGGGAGGAAGAGGTGCGACGGTGGAGTCAGGAAGGTGGTAGAGTTCTCGGAACACGTGTTCTGTGCCCTCACTGAGTGCCTGGTACAGTTGGCGTTGTGTTTGGTGTCATTCGGTTGACTTAGCAGAATGTTCCTGAGGCAGATACTGTTATCCTCATCTTCCAGGTGAGGAAGCTGGAGATTTTTAGCCAAAGTCACATTGTCAGGAAGTCTGGCTTTAGATTCTGTACCCTTCTGCCTTCCACCAATCACAAGTGTTTAACAAGCGCCCGGTAAGAGTGGGGACGTGACTCGTGGTGAAGAAGCTAAGGATTTGGTTTTGAGCGGTTCGTCAGGGATCCAGAGCTGAATACAGCGTAAGGTAGAGCAGAGGCTCCGGGCTATTCTGCAGGGCCTCACCTACGCTGAACCCGTTCCTTTACTGATCGTTCTGTGCTGGAAACTAATACCCCTGAGAGAATTAGCCTGTTGGGATTCCACAACTTGGTTCAGGGATTACACATTCTAGCTGGATCAAAGGACAGAGTGTTGCCAACCTTTGTTCAAATCCCAGCGCATCCTCTCACCCTTGAATATAATTGGGGCTTAAGAATTCCGGCCCTTCAGGCAGCTGAGATGTGGGGAAAGGCCCTCGTTTTATTCCGTTCACTGAAATTGTGAGTCAGCCATTTGCTTTCTTGCCCACATCTGTACAGTGGACCTTGAGTCCTAGTTTCCAGGGCTGTTCATGGGTAAGAGGCACTCGGGGATATGATGAAAGAAACAAGTAAAAAGCCATGCTTGGTGTGGGTTGGGGGGAGTCAAACCTGAGGTTGCATCTAAGCATTTTCACTTTATTTCCACCAGGTCCTGGTGCTCGATGGCCGAGGCCATCTCCTGGGCCGCCTGGCGGCCATCGTGGCTAAACAGGTGCTTCTGGGTAAGTCTGCTCTGTCCACAGCTCCCCTGGTCATCAGTCCCAGCCAGCGGTCAGTGATGAGCAACAATCACCATCTTTCGTTTGAGTCTCACGACTGTGAGATCAACCCCATGCACCGCTCTGAGACCAGGCACCTACCCCCTCTCCTGGGATTGGGGCTCTGAGATGGAAAACTATTTTCCATCAGGCTGTTCATTTAAGCACAAATCCAGCTCTGCTGGGGTCTTGGGTTTCTTGTGCATGTGGTCAGCTCCACACGGGCAGAACCCTGTTTCCAGTTCGCAGCAGTAGCTCGGCACATGGATGGTGGCCGGTTTGTAGGTAGAGCCCTTGGGTGGCTTCTAGTCTTTGTCCTTATCTGCCTCACTTTCCTTTTCCTCTAGGCCGGAAGGTTGTAGTTGTGCGCTGTGAGGGCATCAACATTTCTGGCAATTTCTACAGAAACAAGTGTAAGTTAGGGCCTGGGAGAAGGGCTGGAGAGGGTGGACCTGGGAGATTTCTTGGCCTTCACTGGCTCCAAAAGTGAGCCCACTAGTGGTGGGAAGTGCTCATTTGCGTTCCCTAACAGGCCCTTGGGAGTATGGATGTGTGTGTTGAAGAAGTTAGCATGTGGCTGGGGGCTGAGGCCTCGCACGCTCTCTCTCCCCAGTGAAGTACCTGGCCTTCCTCCGCAAACGCATGAACACCAACCCGTCCCGCGGCCCCTACCACTTCCGAGCCCCCAGCCGCATCTTCTGGCGGACCGTGCGAGGTGAGCTGGGCCCGAGGACTGCAGGGGGTGGTGGGATGGGTGGCCAGTGATGAGGACTTCTCCCACCTGTGTTCGAGTTCCCCAGACCATGAGATGACTCCACATGCACTACCATCTGAGGCCACTCCTCTGCCTGTTCGGGGGGGGTGAGGTGGGGTCCTTGTGAGCCCCGCAGAGTGAGCCTGCTGTGCCTCCCACCAACAGGCATGCTGCCACACAAGACCAAGCGAGGCCAGGCTGCCCTGGACCGCCTCAAGGTGTTCGATGGGATCCCGCCGCCCTACGACAAGGTGAGCTCGACGGCCGGCTGCGCAGCATTCGTGTGTCTGGCGTCCGTGATGTTGCAGTTGTACCTACATTGTTTGACCCTCATGAGAACAACACTGGCTGAGACGCTGCTCCAGCCAGCCTTCTGCCTTGCCTGTCCCTTACTCCAGGGCTCTTAAGCCCCTCTCCTTCTCCAACAGAAAAAGCGGATGGTGGTTCCTGCTGCCCTCAAGGTGGTGCGCCTGAAGCCTACGCGGAAGGTGAGTTCCAGGTTTCACCACGTTGTCTCGCTAGGGGGCAGCCTTGAGGCCCGAGACTGGCAGATGATGGCTCTTTCTCACGATGGTCTGCGGATGCCACTGTGGGCGGTGCCGATAATGCCTATGGCTCAGCTGATGCCAGCAGGGACACTGTCTCCTCGGGTGGGTGTGTCTCTGCTGGGGAAAGTTAGGTCCAGTAGGACAGCTTGTCCGCTCCCTCTCCCATAGCCGCCCTGGCCCCCCTTGCTCAGGACTAATTTCTTCTCCCTCCCCCATAGTTTGCTTACCTGGGGCGCTTGGCTCACGAGGTTGGCTGGAAGTACCAGGCAGTAACAGCCACCCTGGAGGAGAAGAGAAAGGAGAAGGCCAAGATCCATTATCGGAAGAAGAAGCAGCTCATGGTAAGGATGGGCCAGAACCCGAGGGTACCAAACTCCTGGGCAGGGCCTTGTGGGTGAACTCTCTGGACACAGTGGTCTTTGGTCCGAGGGGCCTCTGCTTGAGGCCCAGCTTGGGGCAGAGAGTACAAGTGGGTTCCCGGGCAGCAGCAATTGACCACCATCTGTCCTCTTCACCCCACAGAGGCTACGGAAACAGGCCGAAAAGAATGTGGAGAAGAAAATTGACAAATACACAGAGGTCCTCAAGACCCATGGACTCCTGGTCTGAGCCCAATAAAATTGACTGTTTGTTCCTCACGCTTGGCCTGGCCTGCCCTTCCTCCATCGCCGCCCTAGGATATGGGGACCTCCCAGGGGCTGCTGTCCTCAAGCCACAGGCAGCCTGGGGCTTAGAATCCTGGGAACACAGAAAGGGTTTTAGTCATTGCTGTTAAGAAAAGCTTTCTTAAAAGGTGAAGAAAAAAAACTCTTTAAGAGCTTTGAGGCATAATTGCCTGTGACCTACTCAATCCTGACAGTTCAATGAAACTGATAGTTGGAACAACTATTTCAGTGTTTGCTTAGAGGGATCGGGAAATGATCGTAGGGGAGCCCTGCATTGTGAATGTGGGTGTGTTTGAACTTGCCGCAGGCTCGGGTGCTAATACTCTGCAGCTGTTAGGGTGTGAGGGCGCTGGGGGCCAAGCCTAGGGTTGTACAGCGGTGGTTCCAGACGAGTAGCCTGGGAAGTACAGCCAAGGGCTCACAGGCACTGCCCTTGTGCTTTCCCTGTATTTTGTGATCCAAAACTAATAAATTATTTTTGAAGAAATTTGGCGTCTTTGCAGTGTGTGTCTGCTGTGGAGGCAGGCCTTTGGCAACAAGCAAAGGGGGCCCTGCTCGGGTCCCTTTCCACAGTGGTTGGATTGTAACTTGTCTGTGGAGGAGTTTTTATCTACCACTTAAGGAGTTTCCTTCAGAATCCTGTATAGGTTTGTTTCTCAAAACCATCATGGCCTGAGGTTGCCCAGTGGACCTAAACCCTCACTAATTCAGCTGCAAAGTATGGAATTGTGATCTTAAAACCAGCCCCATCCTTGAAGGGTAGGTGGGCTCTTCTGGCCTTGTGCCACATCCGGTGGTCTGTGCGTTGTGTGAAGAACCAGGGAGGCAAGTAGCATTAGGCAGTGGGGATGGGAATGTGAAATCTAATGCTTCAGAAGAGGAAAGCTAGGCTTCAGGGACAGATGGTGGAGGGGAGACAGATTCAAGCAGGCTCCATGCCCAGCACGGAACCCAAGGCAGGGCTCAGTCTCACCACCCTGGGATGACCTAAGCCGAAACGGAGTCCAAAGCTTCCCTGCCTGAGGTGACTGTGAAACTACGATCTGGAAGAGTAAATGGAGCATTGAGTAGGTACCAAGCTCTCTGCTGTCACCTGTTTCATACTGCCCTTGTAGGTTAGTAGGCAATAATAAATCTATTTTTTTTTATTTTTATTTATTTTTTAAGATTTTATTTGATAGAGAAATCACAAGTAGGCAGAGAGGCAGGCAGAGAGAGGAGGAAGCAGGCTCCCTGCTGAGCAGAGAGCCCGATGTGGGGCTCGAACCTAGGACCTGGGATCATGACCTGAGCCGAAGGCAGTGGCTTGACCCACTGAGCCACCCAGGCGCCCCAATAAATCTTTTTAGACTCTATTTGACAGCAACAGAGGAAACAGAAGCAAGGGTGAGCTGGAGGGGAAGAAACAGGCTCCCCACTGAGCAGGGAACCAGAGGCGGGACTCAATTCCAGGACACTGGGATTGTGACCTGAGCCTAAGCCGAAGGCAGACACTTGACCACCCCCTCCCGCCCTCCCCAGGCGCCTCTCACTTGGAAGTTTGTAATTTAGTTCAATATTCAAATGCCTAACAATGCAGAGAAACTAGATGAATGTGATACTCATTTTACTATAATTCACAGGGCATTTTTTTTTCAAGATTTTATTTATTTATTTGACAGAGATCACAAGTAGGCAGAGGCAGGCAGAGAGAGGTGGAAGCAGGCTCCCTGCCACGCAGAGCCCCATGTGGGGCTTGATCCCAGGACCATGAGATCATGACCCGAGCCGAAGGCAGAGGCTTTAACCCACTGAGCCACCCAGGCTCCTCAGGGCATTTTACTTTTAATTTAGGGGGCAGATGACGACTCACATATCTGTCATGATTAGTCTTCCCAAAATGCCCAATATGCCACAGCGACTTAACGTTTTCTCAGAATCATTTAACAAATGGGTGCTGTGTTTGCCCATCCTGGGGCTCCCCCTCACCACAGGAGCTGCCTCCAGAAGTGGCCAAAATCAAGTATTAAGTTTAGCAAAACTGCTTGTTAAAGCAGCACTAATACAGTCCCCCGAAAACATGATCCCTTAGATAAATTTGGCTGTACAAACGTAAAAACTTCCCACTTCAAAAACAAGCCACGGACTGGGAGGAAATATTTGCCAACCCCACCCCTTTTGAAGAACTTGTTTCCTGGATATATTAAAAAACAAAACAGGGGCGCCTGGGTGGCTCAGTGGGTTAAAGCCTCTGCCTTCGGCTCAGGTCATGATCTCAGTGTCCTGGGATCGAGCCCCCCATAGTGCTCTCTGCTCATGGGGAGCCTGCTTCCTCCTTTCTCTCTACCTGCCTCTCTGCCTGCTTGTGATCTCTGTCTGTCAAATTAAAAAAAAACACACCAAAACAAAACAAAACAAACAAAAACAGAGGGGCGCCTGGGTGGCTCAGTGTGTTAAGGCCTCTGCCTTTGGCTCTGGTCATGATCCTGGGGTCCTGGGATCAAGGCCTGGGCTCTCTGCTCAGCTGGGGCCTGCTTCCCTTCCTCTCTCTCTGCCTGCCTCTCTGCCTACTTATGATCTCTGTCTATCAAATAAATAAAATCTTAAAAAAAAAAAAAGCCGGCGCCTAGGTGGCTCAGTGGGTTAAGCCTCTGCCTTCAGGTCATGATCTTAGTGTCCTGGGATCAAGCCCCACATGGGGCTCTGCGTGGCAGGGAGCCTGCTTCCACCTCTCTCTGCCTGCCTCTCTGCCTACTTGTGATCTCTCTGTCGAATAAATAAAATCTTAAACACACACACACACACACAGAAAAACGGGCACCTGGGTGGTTCAGTAGTTAAACATATCTGCCTTTGGCTCAGGTCATGATCCTGGAATCCCAGGATGGAGCCCCTCATCAGGCTCCATGCTCAGTGGGGAGTCTGCTTCTCCCTTTGCTCCTGCCCCCATTTGTGTTCTCCCTCTCTTTCAAATTAAAAAACAAAACAAAACAAAAACCTCCAAACTCCATAATAAGGAAAAACAACTACAAATTGGGGAAGAATTTGAAGAAATATTTCACCAAAGATACACAAATGGCAGATAAGCATGTTAGAAGGTGCCCAACACTGTTCATCAGCCGGTCAAATGGGATCTGGGCCAACCCCTTAATCCTTCGGGGGCAGACACTGAGGCTCAGAACCTCCGGGTCAGCCGCAGGAACATTTTCGAAGCTCTGTCTCGCACCCCGCCCACAGCACATGGGCGGGCCTGGCCCATCTCCGCCTCATCCGCTAGGAGCTCTAGCACACCTTCCCATCCTGGTCCATAGCAGGGCCCAAGGGAGGGTCTTAACCTTGCTAAGCATTGGGCGCACATGGCAACGTGAGCTTCCCCAGGTCAACCAGGATTTGCACTTCGGTCGTGAAACCCTGGTTAAGTACGTCTGAAATCCCGCAGAGGCCAGAAACACTCTGTCAAGTGGTCATCCCTGGAGCTGGCTGGAGTTCATTATTGGGCGTCAAGGCCGTCTGACCCTGCGGGGCAGAAAGTCGATGTGGTAGGTTGTAACCAGCCTCAAAATGATAACAAAACTGAATAGAAACAGAAAGGAGAAAAATCAGTATATTGCAGGAAGGAAAGGAGAAAGTTGAGTTAGAAAGCAAGAGGAAGGAGGCAACTGGCTGGTTCAGCTGGGAGAGCATACGGCTCCTGATCTCAGGGTCATGAGTTCAAGCCCCATGTTGGGTGTAGAGATTACTTAAATAAGTAAACTTAATAAAAAGAAGAGAGGAGGCGCCTGGGTGGCTCAGTGGGTTAAGCCGCTGCCTTCGGCTCAGGTCATGATCTCGGAGTCCTGGGATCGAGCCCCACATCGGGCTCTCTGCTCAGCAGGGAGCCTGCTTCCTCCTCTCTCTCTGCCTGCCTCTCTGCCTGCTTGTGATCTCTCTGTCAAATAAATAAAATCTTTTAAAAAAAAATAAATAAAAATAAAAAGAAGAGAGAGAAACAGGTTTTGGTCACGATGCGACCGTATTTCCTACTGTGGGTTGTGGTCATTAAAAGCTGTGGGCCAAAATATCTCCAAACTGCCCCCATCTCCCCCTTCACTGTGAAGCAACATATATGTTTTTGCTTTTCCCTTATCATCAAAATCTCACCACCTATTCTGAGCCATTTGCAAAATACCGAGCATTTTAAAAACCAGAGAGGAAATCACACCTAATCTCACCACCTGGAGATGCAAACCACCGGGGCAAAGTCATGCATTTCCTTCCAGGCTTTTTTCTAAGTCACTTTTGTTAGCTTAGCACACGCTGCAAATAACAACTATCGGGCCTGCCTTTTTTTTTTTTTTTTAAACTAAATATAATAAATCCTTATCAAGTCATTCAAAAACTCCAGAAATTACTTATGTCTTCAAAAAATAAAGCTACTACAAGGTCGGGGGTGGGGAAGACATAGAAGGTTTTAAAACAGAAAAATGAAAAGTTTTAAAACAGAAAAAATGAAGACATAGAAGGTTTTAAAACAGAAAAATGAAAAGCACCTGGGTGGCTCAGTGGGTAAAGCCTCTGCCTTCGGCTCAGGTCATGATCCCAGGGTCCTGGGATGGAGCCCCACATCGGGCTCTCTGCTCCACAGGGAGCGTGCTTCCTCCTCTCTCTGCCTGCCTCTCTGCCTGCTTGTGATCTCTGTCAAAAAAATAAAAAAAATAAAAAATAAAAGTCCTTCCCTCTGAATGGAACCCCAAAGGGACTGAAGCAGTTACAGTTAAAAATGTTTCATTCAAGGGCACCTGGGTGGCTCAGAGGGTTAAGCTTCTGCCTTTGGCTTAAGTCATGATCTCAGGGTCCTGGGATCGAGCCTCGAGTCAGGCTCTCTGCTTAGCAGGGAGCCTGCTTCTCCCCCTCTTTCTGCCTGCCTCTCTGCCTACTTGTGATCTCTCTGTCAAATAAATACAAATAAATAAAATCTTTTTTTTTAAAGATTTTATTTATTTATTTGACAGACAGAAATCACAAGTAGGCGGAGAGGCAGGCAGAGAGAGAGGAGGAAGCAGGCCCCCCGCTGAGCAGAAAGCCCGATTCGGGGCTCGATCCCAGGACCCCAGGATCATGACCTGAGCCAAAAGCAGAGGCTTTAACCCACTGAGCCACCCAGGCGCCCCAATAAATAAAATATTTTAAAAAAATGGGACGCCTGGGTGGCTCAGTTGGTTGAGCGGCTGCCTTCAGCTCAGGTCATGATCCCAGCGTCCTGGGATCGAGTCCCACATCGGGCTCCTTGCTCAGCGGGGAGCCTGCTTCTCCCTCTGCCTCTGCCTGCCACTCTGTCTGCCTGTGCTCATGCTCTCTCTCTCTCTCTCTCTAACAAATAAATAAATAAAATCTTTAAAAAAAAAATGTTTCATTCAGGGGAGGCTGGCAGGCTCAGTCACCAGAGCAAGAGAGACTCTTGATCTTGGGGTTGTGGGTTCGAGCCCCACAGTAGGTGTAGAGAATACTGACACAGCAATACAATGTTTCAGAATTCACAAGCTAAAAAAAAAAAAATTTTTTTTCACAAAACTATTAAGTGTGAAAGAAATTTAAGCAATTCAACTTTCAAATTATTTTTGTAAGTTAGTAGCATTTACATCTTCGAAATTAGTACAACTTAAAAGCCACAATATAGGGCGCCTGGGTGGCTCAGTGGGTTAAGCCGCTGCCTTCGGCTCAGGTCATGATCTCAGGGTCTTGGGATCGAGGCCCGCGTCGGGCTCTCTGCTCAGCAGGGAGCCTGCTTCCCTCTCTCTCTCTCTCTGCCTGCCTCTCCATCTACTTGTGATCTCTCTCTGTCAAATAAATAAATAAAATCTTAAAAAAAAAAAGCCACAATATACATATGAACAGTCTACTCTATAGCTACATTGTCCAACAGAACTTTCTGTGTTGATAAAAATGTTCTGAATCAGGGCGCCTGGGTGGCTCAATCAGTTAAATGTCTGCCTTCAGCTCAGGTCATGATCCTGGGGTTCTGGGATGGAGCCCTGTGTTGGGCTCCCTACTCAACAGTGAGCCAGCTTCTCCCTCTCCCTGTGCTCCTCCCCCTGCTCGTGTTTTCTCTCTCTCTCTCTCTCTCTCTCTCTCTCAAATAAATAAAATCTTTAAAAAAAAAAAAATGCTCTGAATGTTTTTTTTTTTTAAGATTTTATTTATTTATTTGACAGAGAGAAATCACAAGTAGGCAGAGAGGCAGGCAGAGAGAGAGGAGGGAGCAGGCTCCCCGCTGAGCCGAAAGCCCGATGTGGGGCTCGAACCCAGGACCTGGGATCATGACCTGAGCCGAAGGCAGCAGCTTAACCCACTGAGCCACCCAGGCACCCCGCTCTGAATGTTTTCTAATATGGAAGCCACACCTGGCTTCTGGGCACTTGATCTTTGAATAAGGTGACTGAAGAACTGAGTTTTAAATTGTATTCAATTTAACTTTAATCTGTATCTCTTAAAGAATGAACAGCCAGTGGTTGGAGGTGCCGGGGCTCAAAGCCAGGGTTTCATAGCACAAAGCATGGGCTCTCTCACTGAGCTACACCCTGTCACTCAATTTAAATTTAAATAACCACATATAGGTTCGCATGGGTGGCTCAGTGAGTGAAGCCTCTGCCTTAAGCTCAGGTCATGATCTCAGGGTCCTGGGATCCAGCCCCGCATTGGGCTCTCTCCTCCGCAGGGAGCCTGCTTCCCGCTCTCTCTCTCTGCCTACTTGTGATCTCTGTCTCTGTCAAATAAATAAAATATTTTTAAAAAATCACATATAACTATTGGCTAAGTTACTGAACAACGCAGTGTTTGAAACCTACAAAGTCCGCAGTTATATCACATAAGGAGATTTAAAAGAAAAGCAGCCATCCCATAGACTATCAATAACTAATAAATAGATGGGTCATAGTATGCCTTCTGTTCTGCAATTTAGTTTGTCCATGTACAAATTCAACCCAAGGTAAAACAGCCTGAAGACCCATTGGAAGCTAACAGGATGACAGTGGTTGGGTCTGGAGAGGGAAACTAGGCATCGGTGTCTGGGGAGAAGAGTGGGAGAAAGATTCATTCATTTTTGTATTTTTTGAATTTTGCACCGTGGGCATGAAATACCTATTCAGAACCAACTGCACATTTAAAACAATGAAATACGGCTTGGCAATCTTTTCATTTCCCGATCGATCGAGCTCCCTCCCCTTTATTAACTGCCTGCAGAGTATCCCATGGTGGAGACATGCCTTGATTTATAGAGCTGCCTGTAAGGGTGGGCGTTTTGGCATATCCCAATCCAAACATCATTCATTTGATGATTTAGTCAACAAGAATGAATCGAGCACTGAACCACGTGACAGCGGCCAGAAAGCCCTGGAGAGCAAAGCACGTAAAAATTCCTGCCTTCCTTTTAGTGGAGAAATGGAAATGGGATAAATGTAAAATCCAGCCTGCTAGCAGAGCTATGGACACCTCGCGCTCTTTTTAAAAGATTTCATGTATTGGGGCGCCTGGGTGGCTCAGTGGGTTAGGCCGCTGCCTTCGGCTCAGGTCATGATCCCAGGTCCTGGGTTCGAGCCCCACATCGGGCTTTCTGCTCAGCAGGGAGCCTGCTTCCTCCTCTCTCTCTGCCTGCCTCTCTGCCTACTTGTGATTTCTCTCTGTCAAATAAATAAATAAAAAATCTTTAAAAATAAAAAAATAAAAAATAAATAAAAGATTTCATGTATTTATTTGAGAGAGAGCACGCGGCGGGGGGCGGGGGGCGGGGGGGCGGTGAACCGAGTGGAAGGCAGACGC
This sequence comes from Lutra lutra, assembly GCF_902655055.1. Classification (NCBI taxonomy): domain Eukaryota; kingdom Metazoa; phylum Chordata; class Mammalia; order Carnivora; family Mustelidae; genus Lutra; species Lutra lutra. The sequence goes on from NC_062294.1 coordinate 52,681,415, forward strand.
TCAACCGACTGAGCCACCAATCGCCCCAGAAATCTCACCCTCTTCATAGTGGGTACCCAGTGTGGAATCTTGGTGGTGGCGGGGGGGTTAGTTTCCTCGGGAAGCCTGCCTGAGAGGTGAGGCGCTGAACAAAGAATTCAGTTGAAGGGGAGCTTGGGTGGCTCAGTGGGTTAAAGCCTCTGCTTTAGGCTCGGGTCATGGTCCCAGGGTCCTGGGATCCAGCCCCCCATCGGGCTCTCTGCTCAGCAGGAGGCCTGCTTCTCTTCCTCTCTCTGCCCGCCTCTCTGCCTACTTGTGATCTCTGTCTGTCAAATAAATAAATAAAATCTTAAAAAAAAAAAAAAAAAGAGAATTCAGTTGAAGGAACAGCAAGTTGAAAAGTCCCAAGGCCCAGAAGGATCTACAAGTTTTAGAAGCAGCAAGGAAGGAGGAGAGGAGCATTCTGCAGTTAAGAAAAAAAATGGAAGCACCTCATCACTAAATGCTACAGGATAAGTACACAAATTGAGACGAGACTTCGGACCCTGGGAGAGCAATTTTTTGTCAGCCGAATCGAAAAAAAAATTAAAAATATTAAAACCTGTCCTTCGTTAAGACTTTGCTTTCTAACAAGTGACAAAATAACAAATTTGTATCCAGTTATAGACCTGCACCGCCCAATGCTATAGATGTTAGTTAGCTCCATGTAGCTGTGTAAATTTAAATTAAATACTATGAAACTAAGTTAAAAATTCAGGTCCTCAGTCTCATACACATTTGATGTGAAAGCAGCCACACCGTGTTGGATAGTCCGGATAATAGCACATTTCCATCACTGCGGAATGTTCTAATGGATAGTGCTGTTACAGACAGAAAATCAGCACAGGGGTGTTTGTTTTGTTTTTCACTAAACCACCACTGTCTGGGGGATGAAACAGGGTATAAAGCACAACTTCATTACTCAGGGGGAAAAAACTCATGGTCCACGCCCGCCCCTCACAAAGATGGCAGCGCCGTCGGCTCATGCTCTTAAGACCGCCCACCGCCCCGCAAAAAGATGGCCGCCACCGCATCCCGTTTGAATTCTGCAGGCGCACAGCCAAGCGGTCTCCATACTCCACGTGATCTTATCCCTGCCGAAACATGCCCGCCTCCCTATAACTCTCGCGATAACGTTAGGGGGCTAGAAGCTGGCCTCGCCTTCCCAACGTGAACTAGCAGGACCAGCGCATTCCTGGCGTGAATTTGGCGAGACCGCTTCCGCCGCTTCCCGACCCCCAGCCCTTCATCCTGTGGGGCGTCCGTGGGGCTTTGGGCCGCCCGTCAATCACGGTCGCGCCCGAGGCCCCGCCCCAAACCGTGTTCCGCCCCCTTTCGTCACTTCCTCCTTTGCCCCTGTGCAGTCGATAAGGAAACCCGGACGCCTTTCCGCCTTTCCTTTTTTGAGGCGGCCGGGAAGATGGCGGACATTCAGGTGCGGTCTCGGGGCTGGCGCGGATGCTGCGGGGCCCACCCTCGGCCTCAGGGGCGCGTCCCGGAGAGAAGGACTACGCGCCCCAGTTTGAGGGCTGATGCCAGGCGACTTCGATTTCCCAGGCTTTACCTCGGGGACGCGTGTCTTCGAATTAATCTAGATTAGCGCCTCCTAAGTCCCGGGGGCTCCCCGCGTGGGGTTTAGTGGCGGCTCAAGCCTTTTTGGAGTTATCTTCTTAAAACTCAGGGTTTACGGGGTGTTTTTTCCGGAGGCCTTGGGCCGTCGGGTTAATCCTGTGAGAACTGAGCCCTAAGGGCTAATCCAGGAAGCCCGTGGTTTTGGTATTTATTTCTGAAATCGCATGTATTATATAAGGAGAGAATCCTGGGTGGGTGTCCTTGTGGCTTGAAGAGTAGTCGTTGCTGAAAGATGTTCACGTTGTTAGAGGAATGATTTTGTGCGCCTGGGTTTTAAGGAATGAGTGCTGCAGGTGACGGGAGGTGTTTTAGAGCATAAATGCTGAAGTAAACGCTGGTTCAGAGTTGAGTCTCAACTCAAGAGACTCGGGGTGAGTGTTTTCAGTGGTAGTGATCGAGGCTTGGGAGGCTGTCGTTTGGGGAGTAAATGCTAGGAAGGATAAGGTTCTGGGGTTTCTGGGAAGGCTTCCAGGCCGAGTTGCAGTCTCACCAGCTTCCTCCTCGTTCATCTAGACCGAGCGTGCCTACCAAAAGCAGCCAACCATCTTTCAAAATAAGAAGAGGGTCCTGCTTGGAGAAACTGGCAAGGAGAAGCTCCCGCGATACTACAAAAATATCGGTCTGGGCTTCAAGACGCCCAAGGAGGTATGGGGGCTACCCTCAGAAGGAAGGAGACCCCTGGGTTCCTGCACGTGTGTGCGCAAACCAGTAACCTTGGCCACAGCTGGGTGGCTGGTCCCGGGGCTGGTGGGAAATGTAGTTCCGGACCCGGGGCCACACCCCCGGGTTATTTCAGGAAGTGCTTCTTCAACGCTGGCTTCTTTCCCTTATTCAGGCCATTGAGGGCACCTACATTGACAAGAAGTGCCCCTTTACTGGTAATGTCTCCATCCGAGGGCGGATTCTGTCTGGTGAGTGAAGGCACCTGGGTGCTTGGGTTCAGATTTCTGGATCTGAGGGATGATGGGCCCGGGGATGCTCAGATTCCTGGGTGAGGGGGCGGTGGGCAGACTCCTGGTTCCAGGGGGCACTGGCAGATGTCTTTTCAAGATGGTCTTTAGACGCCCACCATGGGCATGTTGAGAAGGCCATTTGGCACAGCCGATGTCAGCAACAGGGCTTGGGATCCTACCTAGGTAGCTCCCAGTTCCCAGCATGCTCTGGGCTGCCCAAAGCCCCCCTTTCCCGTGGGGCTGACCTACAGTCCGTCCCTTCCCCCCAGGTGTGGTGACCAAGATGAAGATGCAGAGGACCATTGTCATCCGCCGAGACTACCTCCACTACATCCGGAAGTACAACCGCTTTGAGAAGCGCCACAAGAACATGTCCGTCCACCTGTCGCCCTGCTTCAGGTGAACACAGTGGGCCCGCAGTTCCCAGGCAGAGTGGCGGGCGTGGTGTGCCCCCGAGGCTGAGTGACACGCGACCTGGCTGCTGTGTGGGTACTAAACTGTTGGAGATGGTGTGAGGAGACTGTGCAGCCAAGCACATGTCCTCAGGAGCCTCCAGTCTGGGTATAGTGGAGGGGATCGATGGAGGTCTTCTGTCCCGAGAGGCCTCTGAAAGGTTTGGAGTGTCCTCTGTCCAGCTTTGGGTTTGGTACCTTGGACACAGTTTGTGTTCAATAAATAATGACCGGGGACAGGTGGAACTGGAAACTGGAGCTTGGGTAGGGTTCCGGGGCGGGGGCCAAAGCAGAGAGGCCTCAGCCTCCAGTGGCCTGCATGGGACAGGCCAGCCCGTGACACAGCCCCTGCCCCTCTCCACAGAGATGTCCAGATCGGCGACATCGTCACAGTGGGCGAGTGCCGGCCCCTGAGCAAGACAGTGCGTTTCAACGTGCTCAAAGTCACAAAGGCCGCTGGCACCAAGAAGCAGTTCCAGAAGTTCTGAGACTAGACACCTGTCCACACCCCTGAAGAAAATAAAGTTATTTTCCCAGTCGGGGACCTGGCCCAGGGTATCTGCTCCTTTGCCAGAGGGGTTGTTCCTGGGAGTGGAATGGGGTTGATGGCAAAAAATGGGGTTCTCTCTCATTCTCTGGACCCCGGTATAAAGGAGGGACCGGGAGCCACATCCTTCCTGTCCTCACATCTCTGGGTGAAGATAGGAACCTGTATTAAGACACTGCTCCCTTTTTGGGTCTCCTTTTGGTCCATGCCACCTCTTGTTGTCGGAATAAGTAAGCCCTTCTACCTGTCGTTGGGGTGTGCCCCCCACCCCCCAGTCTCTGGGGAGGAAGTGAGTGAGGGCGGAGGGCCCTCTGGACCTGGCTAAGGTTGGGGAAGTGGGGGGGGGCAGGGGGCTGGTGGATGGGCTTGCGGAGTCCTGTGCTGCCTGGTTCTGAGCCGCAGGGGTCTTGACTTTAGCCTGGGCTTTTCTGTCTCCCCCCGACAATGGAGGAGTGAAGCATGGAGACCAGGCAGCTCCCCCCTCCAGCCCCAGGCCACGCTGCCCCTTCCTGAGTGAGCACCATGCCCCTTTGCAGATGAGCAAACTCATCTGTCGCAACAGGTTCTCCCCTGGGTGAGCAGCTCAGCTCCAGGTCTCACTCAGGTTCTAGAAACTTCCTTTGCCTGAAAGTCCAAGGAAACTGGCTTTGAAGGCCCCTCTCCTAGTGAGGCAAGCTGGAGCCAGCCTGGGACCCACCTCAGCAGCACCTGCTTGCAGGCTGCTAGACGTGGGTTAGGAAAGGCCCTGGAAGGGAGACTGACCAGGTCGGGGTGGCCTTGGGGGAGGAGAGAAATGGGGACAGGGTCAGGGAAAGAGCCTTCTGACATGGCCAGATGGTGATGCGGAGTGTCCGGAAAATGTGGGGAAGGGAGAGAGGTTGACCCTAACAGCGGAAGGCAGTCTATTAGGGAAAGAGGGACCTTGAGGACCAGTTAGAGACCCGAAAGGGACTCAGCTGGGTTCTGAGCAAGGTCGGAGACCACAGGTAGTGACAGACTCAGATTTCAGAATAAGACCAGACGGACCTTGAGCAGGAAATCAAGTTCAAGATGATAGACCTGGGGGGCAGCAAGGTGGCGGGATTGAGGAGGGGGGGGTGGCTATTAGAAGCTGTAGAGAGCCCCTCACCGGAGTTGAAGCTGGCAGCCAGGGGAGAAGGAGGCACCTGATGGCTTCGGCCCTCGGGGCTTGGTGCTGCTGGGATCCCCAGGTCCCTGCCCCCCATGCCTGTACCAGGGACTGAGGCACAGCACTGGTACAAGGGTTGGGAGACAGGGCCGAGAGGAGAGAGGAGCTGCTACCTCCAGGGACACCGCCTCTGGACCGGCTCCGCGGCTCCTTTTTACCCAGACCCAGCGAGGGCGGGGGTTCCTGCCAGAGGAAGTGGGGCCGCATCAAAGGGGGCAGGAAGGGGCAGGGACAGGTCAGAAGGGGGCACCGCCCTGGAGTTTCAGCCTGTAAGCCTGCCCCACCCCACCCGTGCCGGAGGGCAGAGACCCCGCGGGAGGGGCCTGGGACCCAGAAGGGCTCTGAGGTGGCCCCAGGAGCCCCCCCCACCACAGGTGTTTCCGTTTGGGGTGGGGCTGCGCTGTTGACAGCAGCCCAGCTACCTTGTTCCCTCCCAGTGGTCTTGGGGTGTCTCCTTGGCACCCCACTGTGTTAGGGTACATAGTCGCGGGTGGGGTGCCTGCCTGGTGTGTGCTGGGGGACACCTATGCTGGGTCTGGTGGGTCATGTGGCAAAGACCAAGGAGAGACGCCCTGGGGCCATGCCACTTGTGCCTGGAGGGAGGTGACCACCGTGTCTACCCTTTTTTAGAGTCAGGTGACAGCCAGAGACCACTCTGGGGCCGGACTGTCACAGCCTCAGAGCTTGCCCTCTGCCCTCCGCACTGCTTAGCTGGGCAGCGCCCAGCAGACTCGCTCACTCCTCTGAGCTTTCGCACTGGCTGTGCCCACTCCCTGGCAGCTCTCCGCTCAGGTGTCCACCTGGCTCCCTCCTACGTTGACTCGGCTGTAGTGCTCCCCAGCCTCTTGCCATCCGGCCAAACCGCCAAGCTGCCCAACCACCCTTCCCGGCTTGATTGCCCTGCAGAGACCGATGAAGCCCATTTCTTGTGTATTTGTATGTTTATTGCACAAACCCCTGTGATGGAGCGTGTTTGTTTACCTGTTAAGCGCTGGAAGGTGAGCTCCGCATCCCCAGCACTTGTCCAAGTTGGAAGCACCCATACGTGTTCAGGGGAGTAAACAGTTAAATCCCGCATCCCACAAGGCAGGCCTGTCCTTGGAGCTCAGCGGAAGCAGGGACCATGAAGAGATACCTCCAAGTGACAGCATGGTGACCACAGGCTCTGTTCTGATTTCCAGCTCTGCTGCTCATTAGCAGGCGACGACGGCCCCTCCCCGGCAATCATTGTTGCAGCCTCCGTGGTTCTCTACCTCAGCAGGACTTCTGGGATCAGGCACCTGAAATCATTTGACTGGTCTGGTCTGGTCCCGAGGTCTGTGAGTGGAGTCTGGGGAACTTGAAGTAGCTTCTGTATGTGTCTGAGCCATCCCTGCTGCCCCATTTTGGGGCATTTTGCCCAACATCCCGGAGCCTATCATGGCAAATCCCTGGGAGTCTAACGTTCTGGTAGGTCCCAGCTCTGTTCTATGTTATCACAGAGGGCTACAGCAGAGATTCTGCTAGAATGTTCTAGCAGGACATCAAAGCCGTTCTAGAAGAGTTTTAGGGGCTTATCAAACCAGCCCAAGGTCCTTCGTGGTTGCCATCATTCATTCTACCAATATTTACTGTGCTGGCCCCTGCCGATGCCAAGAGGGAGCAAGACATCCGGGGCATGGCGTCTCAGATCCCTGGGACCCTAACAGCAGCTGGGAGTCGGGGGTAGGCAGGGGTGCACATTAAAGGAAACAAATGTTACTGTTATGCCCTACATTTGCCCCATGCCCAGTCCTTGACTCCCTGAAGCCTCTCTCCTGAGGTTGGCAGAATCGTTATCCCCACTTTATAGATAAAAAACAGGGCTCGGAAAAGCCAACGTGGAAGAAGGAGGATTTGGTTTTGAACTCAGGCGAGATTACCTCCCGGGGTCAGTAGGGGGCACTACTGGTGCAGGTGCAGAGGGCGCGATCATAGTGCACAGTCCCCAGGGCCAAGGCAGCTTCAGACATCGTCAGAAGGGACCCACCCTGGGTTCAATGGTTCAGTGCTCTGCTCGAACCGTCTTGAAGTTGGAACGAGGGGCCCCACATTTTCGTTTGCCCCAAGCCCTGCAAATTACGTAACTGGTCCTGCCATGGGCTTCCTCTTCTTTATAGTGGGCCCCTGGGGAACAGCAGGAGCCCAGGGGCTCTGGAGGGCACAGTTAGGATCGTTAGAGACGGACTCTGGGAATATGAGAAGGGACACCCACGAGTTGCTATAAATAAACGGGACCCCAGAACACCTAGAAGGGACTCCCAGTGGGTCCTAAGCGACCCTGAAGGCTTTCTCTGTTGTAGCAGAAAGGAGGGATGTTATGGGGAATGTTCTGGCTGACTGAGAGCCCTCACTGCCCAGCCCTGGCAGAGGAGGTCAGAGGCGGGTATTCTAACAGGGACAAAGAAGGGCATCCTTCCTGACTGTGGTAGGCTGACATTCCCCCAAATATGAATGCCGTAATCCCCTGAAACCTGGGAATCTGTTACTTCATATGATAAGCCGGACTTTGCAGATGCAATTAAATTCAGGGTTTTGAGATGGGGAGATGATCTGGGATTATCCAGGGGACCAATGTAATCCCTAGAGTACCTGTAAGAGGAAGGTGGGGGCCGAGTGGCTGGCTGGTTAGTTCAGCTGGGTAGAATATGACACTAACAACACCGCCGTTGTGGGCTTGCTCCCCCCCACAGGCTGAGAAAAACATTCGTTCTTACACGTTTAATAAAAATTAACTTAAAAAAATAAGAGGGAGGTGGGAAGATCAGAGTCAGAGAGAGATTTGAGGCTGGATGGCCGCACGCACACAGAGGTCAGAAGGGAGAGAAGCAGCTGTGTTGCTGGCTTTGAAGCTGGAGGAAGGGTCCATGACAATGCAGGCAGCTTCCAGAAGCCAGAAAAGGCAGGGGAATGGATTCTCCCCTCGAGTCTTAAGAAAGAACCAGAGCTGTGGACCATTTTAGATGTCTGACTTCCAGAAGTGTAAGATCAAAAATCTGTGTAGTTTCGAGCTGCTGAGTTCGTGGTTGAATTACAGCAGCAGTGGGAAATAAATGAGTGATCCGGGGCTGTGGGGAGCGGCCGCCGAAACAGGACCCTGGGACACGTGGGGAAAACCCTGCGGGAATTTTCCCAGAGCCGGAGGACACAGACTAGCTGGCCCTTGGAGTGTTGAAGCAGGACTTCATGGTAGAGCTAGGAGACACTCTTATTTTTTCTTTTTTAAGATTTTATTTATTCATTAGAGAGAGAGAGAGAGAGACAGAAAGAGCACAGGCAGGGGGAGAGGGAGAGGGAGAAGCAGATTCCCCGCTGAGCTGGGAGCCCAGTGTGGGTCTTGATCTCAAGACCCTGAGATCATGACCTGAGCTAAAGGCAGACGCTTAACCAAATGAGCCACCCAGCAACCCCCCGCCCACCACCCCCCCCCCCCCCCGCCACCATCAAGGACTTTTCGGCAGGACCCAGTGAATATTAGATCAGTGTTCTGACAGGTGTGGCAGTGACAGTTGATGGGACATTGTACCAGGACCGAAGACACCCAGAGGAGACAGATACCGCTGAAGGACAGGCAGGCAAAACGTGAGTGTCATGGAAGCCCCAGGGACAATGTCCTAGCATCCCGGGAGCACTGTGGCAGGAGCCCAGGGCATGTCCCTTATGGCATTATTTAGGGATATAGACTATAGAGAAGATCCCTTGTGGGGGGTGGGGGGGGGGTTCTTAACCAGTAGAGTAGGACTCAGGGACCTAAAGAGAACACACATAGCAAGACCTCAGGGTCCCTTTTCAGTGGGGTCCCCAGGCCCTTGAGGGTGGTTCCCTCTTGGGTGAGAGAGCAACAGTCTAACTGACGAGGAGGTATGGGAAAGGCCTGATGGCAAGTCCCTGAGAAATGTGGGAGGGTGGCTGCTGGTAGGAACGTTGTAGCAGGAGACAAGGGCCTGGGGCTGAGGCCCCTCTGGGGTCACACCAGGGAGAACGTTCAGGACTGGCTTAGCAGGATCCCAGGGGTGGGGTGGCCGATTCCAAGAATGAGATTAGCAGAAGCTGTTGCAGACATTATGTCTGGGCCTCAGGGTTCTATCAGGGGACCCAAAGGTTATGGGGGTGGGGACCCGAGATATCAGAGACCCGGGGCCAAGGAGAGGCCTCTGGCCAGGACACGTGGGCGATGGTTTTCAGGCTTCAAGGGAAAGTAAAGCAGGGTCCCGGGGCGCACTGTCACAAGACATTGGCCCTTTTATACCAGGGTCCAAGGAACATCACAAGAAGAACCTGAAGCCTTTATTTTATTGTTCACTTTGCTTGTTTTTGGTCTTGAGGTCTCTAAAATGAGAGCCCCAGGGCTGCTGGAATGGTCCCCTAGAGACATAGCCAGATCCCTAGGGACACAGTGGGACAGCTGGGCCTGGCAGTTTCCTCGGAGGCTTTGAGAAAACAGAGGGTGCTGTAATAGGATTTGTGGGGGGATGAACGCAGGATCCTTCAGCACCATTAGAGGCCCCGAGGGTGGATCTTAGTGGACATTCTAACAGGACCAAGGAGAGGAACGAAAAGAAATCCAGTGCTAAGTTGAATACAGATGGACCACGTGTCATAGTTAATTTCATGTGTCAACTTGGCGGGGTCCGGGCCCCAGCTGTTGGGTCAAACATAACTCTGGAGGTTTCTATGAGGATGTTTTGGTATGAGACTTCCACTAAAGCCCCGGCACTTGGAGGAAAGCAGACTGCCCTTCCAGAACGTGGGTGGGCTGCAGCCCATCGGCTGGAGGCCTGAACAGAAGGACAAAAGGGACCTCCCCCAGGCGGGCAGACTGCCTTCAGACTTTCCCAAGCAAGATCCACTCTCCCTGCCTCTTCAGCCTGCTGCTGTGGGACCTGACCCGCAACTCCTTCCCGAGTCCCCAGGCTGCCAGCCACCCCCTATCATATTTTAGACTTGCTAAGCCAGCACTGTCACATGAGCCAATCCCTTAAAATAAGTCTCTTTCTATGTATGCACAACATTCCAGTGTAATGGAGGCAGGGCGGCCGCGGTGTGGGCGGGGGGGCCTCGACAGACAGCAGTATATCTTGGGACTATGTTACTGACGCCGAATCCAGAAGATACTAAAGAAGTGTAAAAGCATTTTTTTTAATTTTTTAATTTTATTTTTTTATGTGACAGAGAGAGAGATCACAAGTAGGCAGAGAGGCAGGCAGAGAGAGAGGGGAAAGCAGGCTCCCGGCTGAGCAGAGAGCCCGATGCGGGGCTCGATCCCAGGACCCTGAGATCATGACCTGAGCCGAAGGCAGTGGCTTAACCCACTGAGCCACCCAGGCACACCGTGTAAAAGCATTTTAAGGGGACACTTAGGGGACGAGTTCCAAGGAGGAAATTTAGAAGGGGTCTGGGGAACATTCACAGTAGCAAGAGCTGGTGAAGGGGTGGGAGGTGGGGGTGGCTGGACAAGGAGGTAAGAAGAGGACCCCCTGAAACTCCCAAGTCTGGACTCTGACAGCGTGGGGCTCTCCACTTTGTCATGAATTCGCTGGGTGGTTCCCACCACAAAATAACAAACAGGGAGCAACAGAGAAAGACCAAAAGGAAAAGAAACAAAGAAAAAAAGTTTTCAAGAGCGAGGCAGAGACAATACTCAGAGGCAGGGCACAGGGCTTGGGGTGTGCCCTGCAGCTGGGGGGCGGGGTTGGATATTCCTGAAGTCAGGGAGCAGTCTCCGGACAGGATGTGAGAGAGGAACTGGGGTCTCCAGTCACGGGAGCCTGCTCGGGCTGCAGGCTGGAAGGAAACTTCGCTGCTGTGAGCCGAGCTGGGGCCCAGGCTGAGGGAGGACGGGCGGCGTTGGCGGTGGGGACTCATGGATCTGAGGGAGGAGTGGTTTGGGGTCCTGCACTCCGGGTCTGAGGGAGGAGGGGGCCAGGGGCTGGAGTGGGCGGTGGGAGGGGGCCTGGACACCTCAGTCTGAGAGAGGAGAGGACTGGGGACTTGGGCTTCCGGGTCTGGGGAAGCAGTGGCTGGGGGGCCCTGGACTCCTGGATCTGGGGAAGGAGAGGCTGGGGGTGAGGACTCCTGGGTCTGGGGAAGGAGGCGGCTGGGGGTCTGGACCCCGGGATCCGAGGGAAGAGAGGCTGGGGGGCCTGGACTCCTTGGCCTGAAGGAGGAGGGGGCTGAGGGCTATGGACTCCTGGGTCTGGGGAACGAGTGGTTGGGGGGCCCAGGCCCCTGGGTCTCAGAAAAGAGGGTGCAGGGGGTGGGGACTCCTGCGTTTGGGGAAGGAGGTGGCTGGGAGTCTGAACTCCTGGGTCTGAGGGAAGAGGGGCTGGAGGCCCTGGACTCCTTGGCCTGATGGAGGAGAGGGCTGGGGGTTTGGATTCCTGGGTCTGGGGTAGGAGGGGCCCTGGGACAGGGGCTCTCGGGTCTGAGGGAAGAGTGGCGCAGGAGTGGAGGCACCCTGGACCCCTGGGTCTGAGGGAGGAGGGGGCTGGGGACTCGGACTCCTGGGTCTGGGGAAGGAGAGGCTGGAGGCCCGGACCCGTGGGTCTCAGAAAGGAGGGATCTGGGGGTGAGGACTCCTGGCTCTGAGGGAGGAGGCGGCTGGAGGCCCTGGACCCCTGGGTCTGAGGGAGGAGGGGCCGGGGGCCCGGACCCCTGGGTCTCAGGAAGGAGCTGGGGGGCCTGAACTCTCAGGTCGGAGGGAGGAGGGGCCGCGGGCCCGCGCTCTCCGTCTGAGGAGGAGGAGCTGGGGCTCGGATTCCAGGGTCTGAGGGAGGAGGAAGAGGCGGGGCCGAGCGCCGAGACAGAACTCTCAGCCTATCCAAGCTCTGTAATTAATTAACCCAAAAAGATCAAATGAAGGGGTGAAAGTTCGCCGGGGTGGAGGGCAGGGTGGCCAGCCGCGGTCGCGGAGCCCCGGGGCCCCCAGGCGCGGGTGCGCGTGCTGGCCGAGCCCCTCGGGAGCTGGGGGAGGAGGGGGCGGGGCGGGGGTCGGAGCAGTCACGCGCCCCCTCCCGCCCCAGGTCTCCCGCTCAGGATGGGGGTCCCCCGGCCTCGGCCCTGGGGGCTCGGTTTCCTGCTGTTCCTGCTGCCGACGGTGCGCGCAGGTGAGGGGCGGCGGCTGCGGGGTAGGAGGGAGGCGCCGGCGGCCGGGAAGGGACTAGGGAAGCGAAGCGAAATCCGAGGTTTCACTCGCACTGGCCCGACCTTCACCGAGAGTCACTTTATCGCTGTTCTTCCTCCGTGGCTGCGTCTGCGGGCCACCTGGTCGCTTCTCTCTGAGTCTGTCACCCCCTCTCTCTGGGTCTGTTCCCGTCCTTTTTGCGTCGTCCGCTTCCACTCTGTCCCCTCCGCCCCAAGTCTGTCCTCCACTTCGTGGATCTGTCCTTCTTCTCTGGGAGTCTGTCCCCCACCAAGCCTGTCCCCTCTCTCTGAATGTGGCCCCAGCCCCTCTCTCTGGGTCTGTCCCTTCCCAGTCTGTCCCTTTCCTCTCTGTGTCTGTCCCATGTCCCCATCGCCCCCAGGTTGTCTCCCACTGTCTGGTCTGTCCTTCCTCTTTGGGGTTGAGTCTTTTCTCTTTCAGGGTATCCGTCCAGTTCCCAGTCTAGGTCCTCCCCACATCTGCTTTCTTGGCCTCTGTCTCCCTCCCGCAGAGAGCCATCTCTCGCTCCTGTACCACCTCACTGCCGTGTCCTCTCCTGCCCCTGGGGCCCCTGCCTTCTGGGTGTCCGGCTGGCTGGGTCCCCAGCAGTACCTGAGCTACAATAACCTGCGGGCCGAGGCCGAGCCATGTGGGGCTTGGGTCTGGGAAAACCAGGTCTCCTGGTATTGGGAGAAAGAGACGACCGACCTGCGGAGCAAGCAGGAGCTGTTTCTTGAAGGTCTCAAAGCCTTGGGGAAAGGAGGTAAGAACCGGACCCCCGGGGTCTGAGCGTGGAGGGGCCGGGCCCCCTGCTCTTGGGTCCTGCTTACCTGTATGTGGGCACCCCAGGACCCTACACCCTGCAGGGCCTGCTGGGCTGTGAGTTGGGCCCCGACAACGCCTCGGTGCCCGTGGCCAAGTTTGCTCTGAACGGTGAGGATTTCATGACTTTCGACCCTAAGCTGGGCACCTGGGATGGGGACTGGCCCGAGACAGAGACCATCCAGAAGACGTGGATGCAGCACGCAGGGGCGGTCAGCAAGGAGAAGACCTTCCTGCTCAACTCCTGCCCCCAACGGCTGCTGGGCCATCTGGAGAGGGGCCGTGGGAACCTGGAGTGGAAGGGTGAGCAACCTCCAGAGGGATCCCTGGTCCCCATGGAGCTCTCCGCCCCCGCACCCCCATCCTCGGCCTCCTCCTCTTCCCCCAGCCTCTTCCCTGGCCTCCTGGCCTCCACTCTCCCCACTGCAGCCCTCCCCGACATGTCCCAGAGGGTCTTTCCACACCCAGAGCTGTCCCCGCTGCTCTCCCACACACAGCCCTCCCCTGGAGCTCAGAGACTTCTGGACAGAGCCGAGTTCCTCAGCCTGGCCTGGAGGCCCCAAGGGCCAGTGGCCTCTGTCCCTCCCCTCAGCCTGCACCTGCTTGGCTCAGGCGGACACGCTCACCCGGAGTTTCTCGAGCCTACATCAGCCCTCCCCTTTCTCCACCTCTGCCCTTCTCTATCCGCTCCTCTGGTGTCACAGCCGGGGAGGTTTTCCTGTGGCCCGTGAGGCTTTCCGCTTGCCTCTTTTGGACCCCCATGATGCCTTGCCTGACCCCCCCTTAAACACAGAAACAGCCCAGCTGTACTTCCGCACATGGCTGGGGGATTCTCAGGGGCTCTTTTGTCTTCAGTGTCCCCATCTTGCAATCCCAACTTCCATCCTGGCCCTCAGGACAGACCATGCTCTGCCTAGCAGCCAGAGGAATGTTTTGAAACATAAATGAGCTCCTAGCCCACCACTACTTAAAACTGTCTATTAGCTTTTCTCTAGTCTCACGCTACAATGCTGCCTCTACACTGTGGCCCACCCGTCCCCGCCAGGGGCTGGGCCTGGCTGCTTTCCATCACTATAATTCCACAACACCCCAGCCATGCTGGCTTTCTCTTTTCCCTTTCTCCAACTGTCAGGTTCTTGCCCTCCTCAGGCCCTTTGCACCTGCTGTCCTGTCTGCTTACAGTTCTCTTCCTTGGGGTCCTCCCATGACTGGGTCCTCTCTGATCACCCTGGTTAAGGTGTTTCCCCATACCACCCCCATTACTGTCTCCCATGCCACTGTTTTTTTGTTTTTTTGTTTTTTTTTTAAGATTTATTTATTTATTTGACAGACAGAGATCACAAGTAGGCAGAGAGTCAGGCAGACAGAGAGAGGGGGAAGCAGGTTCCCTGCTGAGCAGAGAGCCTGATGTGGGGCTCGATACCAGAACCCTGGGATCATGACCTGAGCCGAAGGCAGAGGCTTTAACCCACTGAGCCAACCAGGCGCCCCCTCCCATGCCACTGTTTTGTCCATTCATTCACTACAGTGTCTCTGTTTTTTCTTTTTCATTGAGGTATAACTCACCTACCTAAAGTACATTGATTGTGTTTAATGGATGCCTGTGTACCAAGATCTAGAACATTTTCGGCACCTTACAAGACTTCCTTGTGTCCCCCCCCCATTCCATACCTCCCAAGGGCAACAGCTGACCCAATTTTTATCACCATGGTGTTGACTGATTTTGAACTTCAGATGACCTTAAGCGTGAGTCCGTTTGCGTATGGTGGCGTAGGCCCCAGATTAGCTATAGCAGGTAGAGCTAAACACTTTGCTCAAAGGGGTTGAGCCCATTTCAGAGTCCCACCAGCTGTGTTTGAGAACTCCAGTTGCTCCACAGGTTTGCCAGACTTTGATATCGTCTGTCTTGAGTTTGAAGCATTCCGGTTTGTATGTGGTGGTGTCTTACTGTGAAGCATTTTACATTTCTCTGATGATAAATGAGCATCATGTACATGATTTGGAAAAATCGGACAAAATCAGAACAGTGAGGGGGCGCCTGGGTGGCTCAGTTGGTGAAGCCTCTGGCTCTCGGTTTCAGCTCGGGTTGTGATCTCGGGGTCGTGGGATCGAGCCCTGCACTGGGCTCTGTGCTCAGCAGGGAGTCTGCTTGGGATTCTCTCCCTCCCTCTCCCCCTTCCCTCTTCAAATAAATAAATCTTTTAAAAAATTTCAAGTCAACAAGTTGATGACTAGTGACGGGGAACTTCTTCATGTTATTGACAGTGGAGTGTCCACTATTTTGGAGTGTCTGTGTGCGAGTTTTTGCCCATTGTTAAATTGGAATTTTTATCTCTTTTTCTTACTAGAGTTCCTGATATATTCTGGATATGAATCTTTTGGCTAGGTCAGATGGTTCTATTGGAAATAACTTCTCCTGGTGTGCAGCTTATCTTTTCACCTTCTTGATGAAACATTTTTTTTTTAAAGATTTTATTTATTTATTTGACAGAGAGATCACAAGCAGGCAGAGAGAGAGGAGGAAGCAGGCTCCCTGCTGAGCAGAGAGCCCGATGCGGGGCTCGATCCCAGGACCCTGAGATCATGACCTGAGCCGAAGGCAGCGGCTTAACCCACTGAGCCACCCAGGCGCCCCTTGATGAAACATTTTTTTAAAAAGATTTTATTTATTGATTTGACAGACAGAGATCACAAGTAGGCAGAGAGGCAGGCAGAGAGAGAGAGAGTTGGGAGGGAGCAGACTCTTTGCCGAGCAAAGAGCCCAATGTGGGGCTCGATCCCAGGGCCCTGGGATCATGACCTGAGCTGAAGGCAGAGGCTTTAACCCACTGAGCCAGCCAGGTGCCCTTGATGAAACATTTTAATGAACAAAAGTTCTTAATTTTAATGAAGAGCAACCCATTCATCTTTTCTCTGTAGCTTTTGTGTGTGTTCTCTTTAGGAAATCTTTCCTCTCCCAAAGCTATGAAGGTTCTAGGTCTTCTAGAAGCTTGGTTGATAAGTAACTTTTACATGTAACTGTGATCCGTCTTGAGGTAATTGCATGTGAGGGTGTGAGGTAAGGGTTCAAGGTTCATTTGTCCCTCGAGGATCTCCAGTTGACCCAGCATCATTCGTTGCAAGACCACCTTCCTGTCTCCTCCACGGAATTACAGGGAAGCCTTTTTCCTAAATTAAGTGTAGATGTGCTACTTGTTTTTGTTTGTTTATTTGTTTGTTTGTTTTAAGAATTCACCAATGACGTCACCTGGGCCTAGACTTTTATTGTTGGAAAGTTTTTAAGTTATGGGTTAAAATTATTCAATCATTATAGGACTACTCAAGTTTTTTTATTTCTTCTCGTGTCAGTTTTGGAAGGTTGCATTTCCTAGGCATTTGTCCAGTTCATTTCAATTTCAAATGCACTGGTATGATGGTTTTCATAATGTCTGCTTACTACCCTTTAACGACCGTAGGATCTGTCTTATTTTCTCTCATCACAACACTTTCACGGTCTGTTTTCTTTTCATTTATTTGGACGCAAATATTTATCTCTCTTCCCTCATTAGAACATGAGCTCCACGAAGACAGGGACTTTTGCTTAAAAAGATTTTATTTATTTTTTTGAGACAGACACAGAGAGAGAAAGAGAGAGAGCACTAATGGGGGAGAGAGAGAGGGAGAAGCAGATTGCCTGCCAAACAGGGAGCTGGACACAGGACTCAATCCCAGGACCCTGGGATCATGACCTGAGCTGAAGGCAGATGCTTAACTGACTGAGCCACCCAGGCGCCCCAAGACAGGGACCTTTGTCTGTCTTTACTGCTGTGTCCTGGGTGCCTAGAAGAGTGTCTGGCACATGGTTGATGTTCAGTGTGTGTCTGTTGTAGGAAGGAATGGATGAGCAGTGGATATCCTCACTGTGGATAGGTGGGGGTCCCCATCCCCTCAGGAATGTCCCTTTACCTTTGCCACTCTATCCTCCAGGCTCAGCACAGTGTAGGAGACAGGGCAGGGCCTGCTGGCTACGGTGGAAGGAATGGAGGCTTCTGTACGTCCTTCCCCGGCCCTCACCAGGTCTGGCCCTAGGGGTTCATGGGCTTGGGGCTTAGGTCTATCTGCCCGTTTGTCCGCAGAGCCGCCCTCCATGCGCCTGAAGGCCCGACCTGGGAGCCCTGGCTTTTCGGTGCTCACCTGCAGTGCCTTCTCCTTCTATCCCCCGGAGCTACAACTGCGGTTCCTCCGGAATGGGCTGGCTGCGGGCTCCGGAGAAGGTGACTTTGGCCCCAATGGCGACGGCTCCTTCCATGCCTGGTCTTCATTGACGGTCAAAAGTGGCGACGAGCACCACTACCGCTGTGTGGTGCAGCACGCTGGGCTGCCGCAGCCCCTCACAGTGGAGCTGGGTAAGGTCCTGCGGAGGCCTGATACTCTCTGTCTCTGGCTGCCTTGCAGCCGCCTTCCGCCCCACTGCTGCCGGTCTGCCTTCCCTGCTGCGGCTGCTAGTCTGACCATTCATTGTCTGCTGCTGCCTGTTGTCCCTCAGCCACGGCCAGTCCTCTGTGAATCTGACGGGCTACTGCTCTGTGACTGCCCTTCCTCTCTCCGAGTCAGACTACCATGCACCCTGCTGCTATGGGTCCCTTGGCCAGTGGGACTGGGACCCATCTTGACTCTTCTATGCGAAGCGGGGGCATTCTGCACAGACCTAGAACATCAGCTGACCGGCGTTCCCTCTGTCCACACCCACTCCCCAAAAACCTGATGCTGCGATCTGTGTGGTTGGGAGGGACTGAGAATCCCCAGGTGCTGGCCCTGGCTCCGATGGGCCGGAGGGTTCCCTCTGCATCTCACATCATTCTCTGGCTGCAGAATCACCAGCCAGATCCTCAGTGCCCGTGATCGGAATCGTCGTTGGCTTCTTACTGCTCACGGCAGTGGCCGCAGGAGGAGCTCTGCTGTGGAGGAGGATGAGAAAGGGGCTTCCAGGTGTGGAGCCGGAAGAGGGAAAGAACTCAGAGAGGGACAAACCTGGAGTGGGGGCGAGTGGGGGGCATGGATCTAGACAGAAAGAAACATAGACACGGGAGGTGGTGGGATGGGAGGGAGGAAACAGAGGCTCTGAGGGGGGGACAGAAACCTGTGGAGTAGGACAGAGACTGGGAAAGACAGACAGACACACATGTGGGGGAGGGGCAGTCAGGAACCCCAGGGGATTTCAAAGATTTCATGACCTCCCCCACCCACTTCCTCTTCTCTCAGCCCCTTGGATGTCTCTCCGTGGGGACGAGGATGTCGGGGCCCTCCTGCCCGCTCCCGGCGTGCCCAAGGATGCTGACTCGTAGCACGTAAATTCATTCTCAGTTGCTGATATCACCTTCCATCCTGGCTACCACCAGCTAATGTAGTCAGGCCCCCTTCATGCTGTGAGACCTCCTGGAATCCTGGTATTTCTGAGCCTCCAGAAAGAGTCCTGGGCCCAGTGATCTTCTGGATTTCTCCTCTTGTGTGATCTGCCTCAGTTTCCCCTCCTGATGATCATGGCTCTTTTCCACCTCCACATATAAACATGAGTTTGGGCCCGAATCATTGTGTTCTTATCATTTCGACTTTCCGGGGGGGGGGGGGGCGTTAGGAGAACATGTGTGTGTGTCGTAGGAGGGGTAGGGATAAAGAACATAAGCCCTGGGCTTCAGATCTCTCCGGAGGCAGTTGCCAGTTGTGGAATATGCCAATTTTATATGCCAAGTCACGTCTTTTTCACTCGTAAGTTTCACCAATATTTACCAAATGCCGACACTGTGCCACACATTTTGAGGAATTCTTGGCTGGAGTCGGACCTGTCACCTTGGGTGGAGCGGAAGAGAAGCATTGTTCCCTCTTTGAGGGAAGGGGATGCCTCCTCTGGCCCCTTGGTTCCCTTCTTTCTTAAACCGTGCTGACAAAGGGAAAGATAAAAATACACCTCCCGGGGCACCTGGCCTCGGTCGGAAGAGGATGCGACTCTTGATCTTGGGGTGGTGAGCTCCAGCTTCGCCCTCAGTGTAGAGAGTACTTAAATAAATAAACAAAACAAAACAACCCCAAACTCCAAAAAACCCCAAACCACCTCCCAATGAGGCTTGGGGGACGTGGTCGGTGGTCTGGCAGGGCGCTGCGATGCCTGCCGGGAGTTGTAGTTCTGGGCATCCGCGTCCCTCCCGGGCCGCCCACCCGCCTGCCCTGGGAAGTGGGGCGGAACCTCTGGGGCCGCGCTCTTTGTGGACGTGGCGTCGGAGCCCGCGGTCTTCGCGGAGCTCACCGGCCCTGCCCCTTTGGGGTCCTTCTGAGCGCTCATTGGTCGGAGGGCGGGGTCTCTGCGCTGCTGGAGGCGGGGCCTGGCTGGAGAGCCGCTAAATTGGGCATCTTTTCAGAGAAAGCAGAGCCCACTGTGTAGAGCGAAGTGAAGCAGGCTAAACTGGTAAAGGGAGGTGAGGGCGGGTGGCTTGCCCAGGGAGGACGGTCCGGGTTCTTTCGAGCCGGGAAAGTGGGTCTGGGTTGCAAATAACGCCTGGGGGCCTGCATGATTGCTCTCTGGACACGACCCCGCCCCGCAGTGTGCGTGGGAAGTGCGCCACGTCTCGCGCTTGAAACCCCCCACCAGCGGCTCTGGGACCCGTCTGGGACTCCCTCAGAAGATTCAGTCACTACCTCTGCTTTTACCTCTGAGAACCCCGCCCCCCTTTTTCCCACCCCCGGCCCTTCTTGAGCCCTAAACTTTGTGGCCAGCTACCATCTCTCTGTCTTGTCTTCTCTCCGTCCCCACCCCCATTCTCCTGTCCTGTCTCTATTGTTTTTCCTGTGACCCCTGACTTTCAGCCTCCACTGCTCCCTAGGGACTGATGATGTGGCGACCATCACTTCTGCTGTTGCTGCTGCTGCTGCTGAGGCACGGGGCCCAGGGCAAGCCATCCCCTGATGCAGGCCCTCATGGCCAGGGGAGGGTACACCAGGCGGCCCCCCTGAGCGAGGCCCCTCATGATGACTCCCACGGGAATTTCCAGTACGACCATGAGGCTTTCCTGGGACGAGAAGTGGCCAAGGAATTCGACCAGCTCAGCCCAGAGGAAAGCCGAGCGCGTCTGGGGTAGGAGAGAGACGGAGGAGAGGATTCAGGGTTGTAATTTTTAACAGGGAAGTGAAGGGAGGCTTCAGTGAGAAGGTAATATTTGAGCCGTGTGGATATATGGGGGAATAGCACTCCAAGCAGAGGTAACTGTAAGTGCAAAGGCCCTGAGGCAGGAACGGGCCTGATATTTGCAGAACAGTGAGGCCCATGTGGCTGGAACCCAGTGATCCAAGAGGAGAATGTGAAAGGTGATGGCAGAGGAGGGAAAAAGAGGTCAGGGCCTTCAGTTCACAGTGAAGATTTCAGCGTTTCTCTGAGCGAGATGAGAGCCATGGGAGGACTCTAAGCAGAGGGAGGGTGTGAGCTGTCTTAGGTTTCAACAGAATCCTTCTGGTTGCCTTTTGGGGAACAGACTAGGTGAGGAAGCGTCTGCAGCGGTGCAGTTGGAAGACAGGAGGGGATGATGACTAGATCAGGATGGAGAGAGTGGTGCTGACTGCTGGCTGGGAGACTGCGTGGATGGGACTGGGTGAAGGAGGGAAGAAGAAAGGCAGCGTAATAGGCTTCACATTTGGCGAAGCATTACTGCAATGCCTGGCGCTGTTCTAAGTGCTTTACAAGGGTTAACTTCTTTAATTCCCACAACCAGACTTAAGGGTAGGTTCTATCATTTATCCGCCATTTTACAGAGGGGGTAAACTGAGGCACAGAGAGGTTTCAGTGGCTTGCCCACGGTCACACAGCCAGCAAGAGGAGGCGATAGGATTTGAACCTAAAATATCTTGCCGTGGAGCCCACGGTCTTAACAACAGCTTGAACCTCAGGGTAGCGTGGGAATCCCTGGACTCCAGCTCCAGACTGATCAGAGCAGACACAGCCTGTCGCGCGGGGGTTGCAGGGGCCAGCCATCTGGGCACAGCCGTGTCGGATTCGACCCTGGGAACTGGGTTGCGGGGTTTAAGAACGGTGACCAAGAGGAGCGCTCCTTGTGGGCTCTGTGAGCGGTTGGGTAAAGACCCAAACCGGTGGCGGGAGTGGCCGGGGGACGGGGGAGGAGGCCTGGGAGCAGATCCGAACGGCCAGAGAGAAGGTGCGCGAGGAACGGCCTTCAGGGGCTTCAGAGACCGCACGGTGCCCATGATCCGGCCGAAGCAGGAGGAAGGAACTGATGGTGGCGGGTGATGGTCCTCGGGCGAAGCCTGAGACGGTCTGGAAGAAGTAGGGGGAAGGGGCGGGACGCAGCACCAGGTCGGACCGGAGGGAGAGGGGCCTGAAATAGGCCAGCGCAGCCAGGCGGGCGGGGCAGCGGGGGGGTTGGAAGGGATGCCCTGAAGACCCGCCGCGCCTGAAAGGGCGAGGGGTCGGGTGTGTGCGTGGCCGTGGCCATCTAGAGTTCAGAGAGAGTCTTGGCCTAGGGGACCGGCGGGCGAGGGGTGCGATGGGACACCTCCTCCTTGCCCCCACTCCAACTCGGACATATGAGAAAGGGGAGCAAGTGAGGGCCCAGGGGCGGAGTCGGGGTGACGGGTGTGGCCCTGGATTGCTTTAGGTCCTTCCCCCAACCAGGGCGTGTGGAGGACCGCCGCGCCAGCGGTAGACCCGCAGCGCCTGGACTGAGGGGGCGGAGCTCTGTCCTGGGCATGGCCCGGGATTGACCGGTGTCTCCCCTCGGTGCACGGGCGGCTCTGGTACCGTTTTATCAACCCTATATGGGGGGGTTGTGTTTCAGGTGGGGCGTGGCTCCGTGTGAGGGGCGGAGCCTGGGCGAAGGCGGGTCTCCTGGTGGGCGGAGTCTGCGACTGACTTGTGCCCCGCCCCGACTCGCAGGCGCATCGTGGACCGCATGGACCGTGCAGGGGACGGGGACGGCTGGGTGTCGCTGGCCGAGCTCCGTGCTTGGATCGCGCACACGCAGCAGCGGCACATACGGGACTCGGTGACCGCGGCCTGGAACACGTACGACACGGACCGCGACGGGCGCGTGGGTTGGGAGGAGCTGCGCAACGCCACCTACGGCCACTATGCGCCGGGTACGCGGCGAGATCCCGACTCTTGCTCCCCCGAAAACACACATACTGTGACCTTGACCTTTTTGACAGCCTCATTCTGAGAACCTTTAGCCTACGAAACAGAATCCCTAACCTTTGCTTCTAACCCTTGATCAAGTTCTACCAACTTCCAGTACTTCATCACCAGAAACTCCCAATCCCTGATCTCTAGCTTCTCACTCGAGATGGCATCCACGACCTCTGTTATCGTGACTGGGGGATCCTTGCCCAGGGACATCTACCTCCCATGCCCTGTCATCCTGACCGTTGATCTCTGACAGAACCCCAAATCCTGGGGCTCCTGGGTGGCTCAGTAGGTTAAGCATCTGCCTTCGGCTCAGGTCATGATCCTGGGGTCCTGGGATCGAGTCCTGCATCACGCTCATTGCTTAACAGGGAGGCTGTTTCTCCTTTTTCATCTGCTGCTCCTCCTGCTTATGCTTTCTTGCTCTCTATCAAATGAATAATATCTTAAAAAAAAAACAAAAACCTCAAATCCATTTACCCCATGCCCTGTGTCCCCTCTTGTCTGTCCCCATGCCCCAGCCTGGCGACCCCCACTGCTCTTGTTTTCTTCCTTATGGACCCTCCCTCCACACTCCTCCTCCAGTCTGTCCCTATATCACAGAGGGGTCTTCCCTCCCATGGAGTTGATCCTAATTCTCCCCTGCTCGCAGCCCTTCATGGCTCCCCCTGGGTCTCCAGAAGAGACACTCAGCTCCTCAGCCCAGTCTGGCCCACCCCTCTGGCTGTGTTTTTCTGCATTTTCTGGCCAGCCAAGTGGACCTTCTGTAGTTTCCCTGAACTCAGGAGCTCTTCAAACCTCCACATTCTGCTCATACCCTTTCCTTGAAAACGCCCTTCTCCTATTCTCTGTCCTATAACCCGAGTCTGTATACCTTAAAGCACCAGAGGGTGACCTTGGGGCCCCAAGGGCCAGTGTCAACTCAAAGCTCCTTTCCTGGCTGCATGACTTCGGGCTGGTTATTTCCTCTCTGTGGGAATCCATTTTCTCCTTCATAAAGTGAGAATAGATGAAAAGACTCTCTTGACTTGCTTTTTGTGAGAATTAAATGCAATTTTGTAGGGAAAGAGCTTTGCATATAATAAGCTTTCATGACAACTTGCTAATATAAGTAAACAATGAATATACATTAATTATTACAAGTTCTGTGGGGGCCTTCCTGCTCTGATTCTACTGAGCTGAGTCCTTTGTCTTTTCCCTCAACCTGCCTGGCGTTCCTTCCAGTAAAACACAGCTGAAAGAGATTGTCCCCTTCCCCAGGTGAGGAATTTCATGACGTGGAGGACGCCGAGACCTACAAGAAAATGCTGGCTCGGGACGAGCGGCGTTTCCGGGTGGCGGACCAGGACGGGGACTCGATGGCCACTCGGGAGGAGCTGACAGCCTTCTTGCACCCCGAGGAGTTCCCTCACATGCGAGACATCGTGATTGCTGTGAGTTGGGGCCCGAGGAGGCTGCTCGCCACTTCCCACCCACCTCCTGGGACCCGAGCTTCTGAGGTCAGGCCCAGCCCACCAGTGTTTACCTGGTTTTCCAGCACCTTCCCCAGGGAACCTAGCCTGCAAACAGATCCGTGGAGGGCAACCTCTCCTCTGCCCGTCGCCTGACCTCCTCGTGTCTGGTCTCTCCTGGGTCTGCCTTCCCCTTCCTGTCCTCACGTTTGGAGTCCAGGCCCCCGGCCTGAAAACACATTCCCCAGAAGTGTCTCAGGGAGCCCCAGTCCTGGCCGAACCCCTGAGAAACCCCAACCCCGCACATGGTGTGTCTACTCTGAGGCCATTTCTGCTGACCCCTTTTGTCTTCTTATTCCTTTATAATTTTTGTCCCAACCCCAATTCCTTCTCCATTTTATGGTGGCAGGTTTTGTTTTTGTTTTTTTTAGACAGAAAGCGGGGAGGGGCAGAGAGAGAGGGAGAGAGAATCTTAAGCAGGCTCCATGCCCAATGTGGACCCTGACTTGGGGCTCTATCTCATGACTCGGAGATCATAACCTGAGCCAAAATCAAGAGCTGGACACTTAGCTAACTGAGCCACCCAGCTTCCCCAGTAGTGGAAGGATTTTTTTCTCCTTCATTTTTTCCCCCAACAGACCTTAAGTTTTATTTTTATTTTAAAAGGTTTTATTTTATTTTATATTTATTTAAAGATTTTATTTACTTACTTGAGAGAGAGAGAGTGAGAGAGTACACAGAGAGAGACAGAAGCAGGCACCCTGCTGAGCCCGGGGAGCCTGACTCGGAACTTGATCCCAGGACGCTGGGATCATGACCTGAGCTGAAGGCAGACTCTTTTTTTTTTTTTTTTTTTTTTTAAAGGGGGTCCCATGCTCCACCAACTGAGCTGGCCAGGTGTACTTTTTTTTTTTTTTTTTTTTTTTTTTTTTTATTTGACAGACAGAGATTACAAGTAGGCAGAGAAGCAGGCAGAGAGAGAGGAGGAGGAGCGCCTGGGTGGCTCAGAAGGTTAAGCCTCTGCCTTCGGCTTAGGTCATGATCTCAGGGTCTTGGGATCAAGCCCCACATCGGGCTCTCTGTTCAGCAGGGAGCCTGCTTCCTCCTCTCTCTCTTTCTCTTTTTTTTTTTTTTTAAGATTTTATTTATTTATTTGACAGAGATCACAAGCAGGCAGAGAGGCAGGCAGAGAGAGAGGAGGAAGCAGGCTCCCTGCTGAGCAGAGAGCCCGATGTGGGGCTTGATCCCAGGACTCTGGGATCATGACCTGAGCCGAAGGCAGAGGCTTTAAACCACTGAGCCACCCAGGCACCCCAGATTTTATTTTTAAATAATCTCCAGATCTGATCTGGAGCTCAAATCCACAACCCCAAGATCAAGAGTCACATTTTCCACCAACTGAGCCAGCCACATGCCCCAGACCTTAATTTTTAGAGCGGGTTTAGGTTCAGGGCCATATTGAGGTCCACAGATTTCCCACACTGTCCCTGCCCCCACATGCACACACTCCCCCGATCAACATCGTGCACCAAAGTGGGACACTCGATAGAGTGGACAGACCAAAACCCACACGTCACCACCCAAAGTCCATAGTTCACATGAGGGTTCACTCTTCGTGGAAGGATTTACACCCATTTCTACCATGCCTAAATTTTCACTGACTGTTATTATTATTTTAAATTTTATTTATTTACTTGACAGAGAGCAAGAGAGCGCTTAAGCAGGGGGAACGGCGGGCAGAGGGAGAGGGAGAACTAGGCTTCCCACTGAGCAGGGAGCCCAAAGCACGACTCGATCCATGACCTGAGCTGAAGACAGACATAACCAACTGAGCCACCCAGGCGTCCCCACAAATTACGATTTTAAAAATTATTTTTAAAATGTAGTTTTGGGGCACCTGGGTGGCTCAACTGGTTAAGCATCTGCCTTTGGCTCTGATCATGACCCCGGGGTCCTGGGATCGAGCCCCCTGTCAGGCTCCCTGCTCAGCAGAGAGTCTGCTTCTCCCTCTCCCTCTGTTCTCTCTCTCTCTCAAATAAATAAATAAAATCTTTAAAAAAACAAAAAATAATGTAGTTGAATGTCTAAAATAGCTAACATACTAATGTGTTTAAATGCCCAAAGGACCCCAGAAAACTGGGTAACCCTCTACCTTTCCCATCTCCTCGACCCTATCCCCCAACCCCTCTCTTGTGGCTCCATTTCCACAGCTGGTGTAAGGGTCTGTGGCAAGCCTGTTAGGATCAAGGGCTCTGGGGCCAGGAGGCCTGGGTTCAAGTCCCAGCCCTGCAGCTTCCTGGCTGTGTGACCTTGGGCAAGTTACTTAACCTCTCTGGACTTGTTCTTCATCTATAAAATTGTGGTACTGATAACTATTCCTACGTCAGGGCTGGTTGTAGGGACTAGATGAGTTAAAACATGTAAACCTACAAAATTGGTGATAAATGCTCCTTACGTCACATTGCATACATGTGTCAGTATAGCTACGGGAGAAAACTTCTAGCAGTAGAATCCCTGCTCCCACTGGGATGTGTGTTTGCAGTTGCTTCCGATATTTCTCAGGCATTTTACTGACCCAATGTGTGCACCGTTGAGGTGGGCCTTCCGGCCCATTCCAGAGGTGACTACAACCCGGAGAGGAGAGAGGTCATTAACCCAGCCTTCTCAAACCCACTAGACTCCCCACCCTCCAAGACCCAAAGTCCTTTTTTTATAGCAGATAATGTTGAAATACCTTTTACACCCTGAGTCGAGGTTTTTTTCTTTTAAGATTTTGTTTTTTAAGTAATCTCTACCTCCAACGTGGAACTTGAACTTACAACCCCAAGACCAAGAGCCACGTGCTCTACTGACTGAGTCAGCCAGAGGCCCCCTGAGTTGAGATTATTTAACAGACCCTGACAGTGTGTGCTGTGTACCAGGAGCACCGTGGTAACACCTTGACCTAAGTATTAGCCTGAGTGAATCCTCATGGCAACCATATAGGGGTGGGCTAACATCTTCATTTTATTTATTATTTTTTTAAGATCTCATTTATTAGAGAGAGAGAGAGAGAGCACGAACATGGGTGCATGAGTGGGGGAGGGGCAGAGGGAGAGGAAGAAGCAGAATCCCCGCTGAGCAGGGAGCCCGATGTGGGGCTCGATCCCAGGACCCCAGGGTCATGACCTGAGCCAAAGGCAGACGCTTAACCCACTGAGCCGCCCAGGCGCCCTACCATCTTCATTTTATAGATGAGGACGCCTAGGCACAGAGAGATGGGGAGACTTGCCTGAGATCACCCAGACCAGAAGTGCCCCAGCTCAGATTTGAACCGTGGCAGTTGAATCCATGATCCACACCAACGGTCAACAAACTGTCTAACCCGCAGCAGAATCCAGCCCACAACTTGTTTTTGCAAATAAAGTTTTATTGGAACATAGCCACGATCCTAGGCTTCCATGTGCCACAACCAGAGAGCTGTGTCATTTCGATGGAGACCATATAGCACACAAACCCAGAACTATTTTTGGGCCCTTTTTGGGAAAAGTTTGCTGAGCCCTTGTCTAAACTCTGCTGTCCTCTTTTACATTCGTTTATATCGAGTGTCACTTGGCCCTCTGGCTGGCTCATTCAGACCATGTGACTCCTGATCTCAGAGGCATGAGTTCGAGAGGCACACTGGGCGTGGAGCCTACTTTAAAAATAAATAAATAAATAAATAAGTCACTTAAAAGAAATAATAAGAATTTCAATATGTAAGTGCTACAGAGTTACCACCTTTACCAAATAACAAAGGGCATTCAATTATACTTGAATTTGTAACAAGTAATATAAACCAATTTTTTAGTATAAGTATGTCCCACACAACATTTGGGATATACTTATGTTTTAAAAAAATACCTGAAATTCAAATGTAACTGTGTCCAGTAGTATAAGTATGTTCTGGATATTGTGTGGGGCATCCTTATTCTAAAGAATTATTGGGGTGCCTGGGTGGCTCAGTGGGTTGAGCCTCTGCCTTCAGCTCAGGTCATAATCCTGGGGTCCTGGGATCAAGCCCCACATCGGGCTCTTTGCTCCAGGGGGGATCCTGCTTCCCCGCTCCCTGCCTGCCTCTCTGCCTACTTGTGATCTCTGTCAAATAAATAAATAAAATCTTTTTTTTTTTTTTAAAGATTTTATTTATTTATTTGACAGACAGAAATCACAAGTAGGCAGAGAGGCAGGCAGAGAGAGAGAGAGGGAGAAGCAGGCTTCCCGCTGAGGAGAGAGCCCGACGCGGGGCTCGATCCCAGGACCCTGGGATCATGACCTGAGCCGAAGGCAGAGGCTTTAATCCACTGAGCCACCCAGGCGCCCCGAAATAAAATCTTTTTAAAAAATAATTATTAGGGGCGCCTGGGTGGCTCAGTGGCTAAAGCCTCTGTCTTCGGCTCAGGTCATGATCCCAGGGTTCTGGGATTGAGCCTCACATCGGGCTCTCTGCTCAGCAGGGAGCTTGCCTCCTCCTCCTCTCTCTCTGCCTGCCTCTCTGCCTACCTGTGATCTGTCAAATAAATAAAAATCTTAAAAAAAAATAATAATAATTATTAGTTGTTCATCTGAAAGTTGGACATAAGTGAGCATCCTGCATTTTTTTCTGGCAACCCTAAAATGCTGAGCTTTCTTTGTGAGGAAGGCATAGTGGCGTGTCAGACCCTACCCCATCCTACAGTGAGTTTGAATATAAAAGTGGGAAACAGGGGTGCCTGGGTGGCTCAGTCAGTTAAGCGTCTGACTCTTGATTGTGGCTCAGGTCAAGGTCTCAGGGTTGTGAGATCAAGCCCTCCCTCAGGCTCCCTGCTCAGTGGGGAGTCTGTCTCCCCTCTCCCTTTGTCCTTTACTCCCTCTCCCAAATAATAAACAAACACATCTTAAAAAGTGGGGAACAGAAGCTGTTTGCTCAAGAAGTGGAGAGAAAACCGAGAGCAGAGGTACTGAGCCTGGGTCACAGTGGGCCACCAAGTGTGCCTCGCTCTGACGTAAAGTGGAGCTGGGGTCTGGGCTCTGCTAAACAAGAAGGGACTCCTGCCCTTGGAGAGCGTTTGCTGTTGGGTGTGGGAAAAGCGTGAGGCAGGACAGGTCTTCTTCAGTGGAAGCAAGGATATCTGGGTTCTCTGACCCCCATCCACTAAAGGCAGATAGAACCCGCATCATTATACACCCCAGAAAGCCACCCAACCTCTACCCCTACCCAGGACAGGTAGACCCCAATGAGACTGCTCTGACGCCTGCCCATACAGCCGAGTCCGAGCCAGATTCCCTAAGAAAACTTCACATCCCAGCCCCAGGGGCCCAGCCCTTCTAGGAGCCAGCCCCAATGCCTCTCTTTCCCCCAGGAAACCCTGGAGGATCTGGACAAGAACAAGGATGGCTACGTCCAAGTGGATGAGTATATCGGTGAGTGGAAGCCAATCCCTCCCTAAGGACGCCTGTCCTCCCCCAGGCAGCCCAGAGTATACCACCCATAGGAGAGCAGCGGCCCTCTGAAGTCGGGGCAGGGACGCTGCTTGAGTTCCAGTAGCCACCAAACATTAATTGAGCACCTACTGTGTGCTGGGCCCTAAAAGTATTTATCAATCACCCACTGTGTGTGGAGCCCAGCTAACATTGATTGAATACTTATATTTGTCGGGCCCAGCAAATCTTTACCAAGCACCCACTCTGTGCCAGGCCCAGGAAACATTTATCCAGGACCTTCTGTGGGCCAGACTAAAAAAGCATCCATTAAGCGCCAACTGTGTGCCAGAATCAGGAAACATGTATTGAGCTCCTACTGCATGTTTGTGATTGAGGACACAGCAGAGAATGTCACAGACCGGCTTCCTTCCTGGGAGAGTCTGGATTATCTGCAGAATTAGGCCTCAGAGGCTACATTGGTTGGGGTTGGGGAGATTGTCTTGAGTCTGCATTTGCACAGCAAAGACTGTGTCTCCTGTTACTCAGGACTGGGGGGCCCCTCGTGACACCCCCAGACTTCCCCTGGGTCCTGCCTCTACCCCTGCCCTCTGGGGGGCAAAGAATTTGGTTGAGGGGAAAGCTGTTAAACATGGATATTTGTACGAGCTGGAAAACACTTTTCTATGGTCTGTTTTTATGGAACAAACCCTCAGGCAGAACATTTTTATTTAAGCATAATTTATCTTCCTTACATCTGTGAGAAAGATAGAAGTCTTTTTTTTTTTTTGGTCAGAAAAAATTCAGGGATCATCACTGAGTCACACACCTTGTTGCCACAGGCAAGGCTCTTTCCTAAGTGGCTAGCACTTGAAAATTGGCTCCATCCCCTTGGCAACCGACAAGAGGGGTGTTATCGCCCCTTTTCACAGATGAGGAAGCTGAGGCCCGAGGGGTAGATACTTGGCTGAGGTGGAGCAGGATGGCAGTCCCGGCAGGCCGAGCCCGAGGTCCCACCCCTGCCCCCTGGGCCTCTCCTTTCCCTGTGGGGTTCTGGAGAGACAGATGTGGGCCGCACCCCAGGACTCCCCAGAGTAATGTAATTTCGCAACCGTTGGGTGATAGAGGGAAGGATATGAGCCAGGAGGATGGAGGGGGCGTCCTGGGCTCTGACCCCAGCTGGGAGGGCAGGTGGGCGGCGTGTTTGGGAAGGTGGGAGAGGTGGGGGTGCACCGTGTTCAAGGGTGTAGGTTCTAGAACAAGTATGCAGTGTCTCCCACCTGCCACCTCCCAGCCATGGGACCGGAAACGAGTTCCTCAACCTGTACTTACCTGTACATACCTGTAGAGGCCGCAGTAGAGGGGGCACCCGGGTGGCTCAGTAGGTTAAGTGTGTGCCTTTGACTCAGGTCATGATCCCACTGTCCTGGGATCAAGCCCCACATCAGGCTCCCTGCTTGGTGGGGAGTCTGCTGCTCCCCCTGCTTGTGCTCTTTCTCTCTCTCTGACAAATAAATAAATAAAAATTTTAAAAACGGTGGGAGTAGAGTACCCAGCTCCTACAATGACATCTGGTCAACTCAGATGCCCCTGGGGGATGAATGCTAAGTGGAAGGCGGGAGAGCGGTACAATGGGATGTTATTCAGCCATAAAAGGGGAGGAAGTACTCATCCGCTACAGTGTGGGTGAGTCTAGTCACCTAGGTTTCACACCCCAAACCTATGACACCCCAAACTAATGTAACATTGTGTGTCAGCTACACTTGAATACAAAATAAAAACACTGTGCCCAGTGAAAGAAGCCAGACACAGAGGGTCACACTGTTATTGTATGGAGACAGGAATTAGATTATTCATGGCCTGGGGCTGGGGTGGGGGTGGCAGTGTAGGGGGGTCACTTCTTAATGGGAAAGGGGTCTCCTTTTGGGAGGATGAAAATGTTCTGGATGGATGTGCTCTCTCTCTGTCAAATAAATAAGTCTTTTTTTTTTTTTAATAAAGATTTATTTGAGAGAGAGCACAAGCAGGGGGAAGAGCAGAGGGAGAGGGACAGGGAGAAAGAGAGAAGCAGGCTCCTGTAGAACAGGGAGCCGGATGTGGGGCTTGATCCCAGGACTCTGGGATCATGACCTGAGCAGAAGGCAGCCGCCTTTTTTTTTTTTTTTTTTTTTTTTTTTTTTTAGATTTTATTTATTTATTTGACAGGGAGAGAGAGCACAGGTAGGCAGAGCGGCAGGCAGAGGGAGAGGGAGAAGCAGGTTCTCCGCAGAGCAGGGAGCCCAATGCAGAACTCGATCCCAGGACCCTGAGATCATGACCCCAGCCGAAGGCAGCCGCTTAACTGACTGAGCCACCCAGGTGTCCCAAGGGAGCTTCTTAAAGCGGGGTGAGCCGTTGGAAAGGTGGCTTTTTAGTATCTCTTCACCAGGCCTACGCCCCTGTCCCAGGCAAACAGATTGACAGCCGGTCAAGGAAATGATCAACGCGTCCAGTCCCTTTCCCCCTACCCCTGCTGGTCCCGCGTCGCTGTTAGCCCCATTCCAGCAGAGGAGCCAGAGGCCGGAGAGCAGGGGCACTGGGCTGCCGGGGGTGCCCGCGGTCGGGAGGCTGCAGGGCAGGGACCGAGCCCCGGGGTGCCCGCTGGCCCCGAACCCGGCCTGACATCGCCCCTGTCGCCCGGCGCAGCGGATCTGTACTCGGCCGAGCCCGGGGAGGAGGAGCCGGCCTGGGTGCAGACGGAGCGGGAGCAGTTCCGGGACTTCCGCGATCTGAACAAGGACGGGCGGCTGGACAGCAGCGAGGTGGGCCACTGGGTGCTGCCCCCCGCCCAGGACCAGCCGCTGGTGGAGGCCAACCACCTGCTGCATGAGAGCGACACGGACAAGGTGCGCGTAGGGGGCTGTTGTGCAGACGTAGTCAGACTGGCCGGGAGCTGCCCCGGGGTCCTGCTGGGCCAGGGATGAATGAAGAAAGGGGTGTGGGGGGGAAGGGGTGGTGGAAAAGGAGGGACAGAGACCCCCACCCCCGCGGATGGGGGGCAGACTAAGCTCAGAGAGGAGTCTCCCAGGCAGGGCCCCTCATCACCCCTGCTGCCCTCTGACCCTCCCTCCAGGATGGGCGTTTGAGCAAGGCCGAGATCCTCAGTAACTGGAACATGTTCGTGGGCAGCCAGGCCACCAACTACGGCGAGGACCTAACACGCCACCACGATGAGCTGTGAGCCCGCCCCCCATGTGTGCGCTCTACAGCCTTGTAGCCCCACGGGATGACCTGAGGAGGGGCCCCCTTGACCAGGCCACCCCTCCCCATCTGGACCTGTGGGGTGTGGACGCCCGCACCCACGTCCCTCTGCTACTGAGCTCTCAGGGACCCACCAGGTCAACTTCTCCAAGACACTGCAGCCCCTCCCAGCCCTTCCCACCCTGCCCCCAGGGGTCTCGTAGACCCTAAGGGCGAGTGAACAATCCATTTCTCACTGGCAGAATCACCCAGCCCAGACCAGGGAGGGGCTCCCAAACCAAGCTCAGCCTCCAGGAACCTCCACCCACCACCCCAGTGCCCCATCCCAGCCTCACACCACACAGCAGAGAAATCCCCCCCACCCCCGCACCCCTGCCCTTGACTCGCCCGAGGGCACTGGCCCCAGAATGCCTCCTCTCTGCCACGGAGGCAATAAACTCCAGTGCTGGGGTCTTGTCTGTGTGTCTCTTAGAGGGGGACAGGGGCCTCAGGGAGGAATCGGGGGCTGTGGCTGGGCATTGTGGGGACTGTGGTGCTGAAGGAGAGATCGGGCATTTGGAAAGGGGACTCAGGGTGTTAGCAGGCTTTGAGGGCACTCCTGGAGACGGAAAGTAAAACTAGCAGGCTGGACCCAGCCATGAGCAAGCCAGACAGAAGGTTCTAGATGGCGCAGGAAGGCAATGCTCTGTTGAGTGCCCCGGAGGGGCTGTGCTGGTGAACAGAGGTGGAAGCCCTGGGGACATCTGGAGGGAGAGCCGGCAGGGCAGAGGGAACAGAAGGGGCCCTGAAGCCAGAGTATGTCGTGTGTGTGTGTGTGTGTGTGTGTGTGTGTGTGTGTGTGTGTGTATCAGCCAGCAGGCCAGTGTGGCTGGAATGGAGTCAGCAAGTGGGACCAGTGGGGAGGTGACTGGGAGTGGGTCATACAAGGTCTTGGGGACAGGTCCTCAGGTCACTTTGTGGTGGGACAAGATCGCTAGAGGCAGAGACCCAGAGAGACATGGACAGAGTTTACTCTCAGGGACATGGGAGTTCCTGGAGGGTGTTGGGGAGAGGAGTAGATGTGAGCCATGAGGCGTCTTGGGTTATAACATAGTCTCCTTGCTGCTGAGTTGGGGTGGGGACAGAAGGATGGATTTTATTCCTCCTGCAGCCCCATGAGACCCACTTGTCAAATTCTCCTCTAGAGGGGTGTCCGATGGCTCAGTTGGTTTCATGTCTGACTCTTGATTTTGCTCAGGTCATGATCTCAGGGTTGTGAGATCGAGCCCGGAGTCAGCCTCCATGCTCAGTGGGGAGTCAGCTTGAGATTCTCTCCCTCCCCCTCCCCCACTTGCATGTGCTTGCGTGTTCTCTCTTGCTCTCTCTTTTTCTCAAATAAATAAGGGGCATCTGGATGGCTCAGTGGGTTAAGAGTATGATTCTTGATTTTGGCTCAGGTCATGATTTGGGGGTCATGAGCTGGAACCCCAGGTCCGGCTGTGTGCTGGGCATGGAGCCTACTTGAGATTCTCTTCCTCTCTCCCCTGCCCCACCTCTCTCCCTCTCTCTGGGGGGGAAAAAGTATCAATGTTGGCTTATTAGTTATAACAAAGTACCACACTAAAGCACTATGCTAATAAGAGGAGAAACTGGGATGGGGTGTAGGGCGTACACCCGGGAACTCTCTGTTCTTTTCTCTCATTTTCTGTAAACCCCGAACTGCTCTTAAAAATAAAGCCTATTTGGGTCCCTAACCCTGAGTGGCTCAGTTGGTTAAGCGTCTGCCTTCGGCTCAGGTCATGGTCCCCATATCGGGCTCCCTGCTCTGTGGGAAGCCTGCTTCTCCCTCTTCCTGCTACTCCCCCTGCTTGTGCTCTCTCCCTGTCAAATAAATAAATAAAATATTTTTTTTAAAAAGCCTATTTGGGATGCCTGAGTGGCTCAGTCGGATAAGGATCTGCCTTCGGCTCAGGTCATGATCCCAGAGTCCTGGGATTGACTCCCATATCGGCTCCCTGCTCAGTGAGGAGTCTGCTTCTCCCCCTGCCTGCCACTCCCTCTGCTTGTGCTCTCTCTCTCTCTGACAAATAAATTAAAATTTTAAAAAATAAAGCCTATTGGTTAAAAAAAAATCATAAGTAACTAAAATATAAAAGAAAATATAAGTCAAATAATAAATCTCCCTTATTTGATGTTTTTTGTTTTCCTTCTTGGGGAAAGAGATGGGAACAAGCCAGGATGAGACTGTAAACTGTATAGACCAATGTGGGGAGAATTGGCATCTTAACAGTATTATATTTTCCAATCCATGAACATAGTATATTTTTCTGGAGATACAAATGTTGGCATTCTCTAAGCAGTGTTTTGTAGTTGTCAGAGTAAAGGTGTTAAATCTTTTATTAAATTTATTCCTAAGTATTTTCTGGGTTTTAGGGTATGGCAAATGAAGTTACTTTTAAATTTCATGTTATGATTTCTTGCCTCTACAATATACAATACCATTATTTTTGTATAAAAACTTTGTAACCTGGGGTGCCTGGGTGGCTCAGTGGGTTGAGCCTCTGCCTTCAGCTCGGATCATGATGTCAGGGTCATGGGATCGAGCCCCGAATCGGGCTCTCTGCTCAGCAGGGAGCCTGCTTCCTCTACTCTCTCTCTCTGCCTGCCTCTCTGCCTACTTGTGATCTCTGTCTAATAAATAAATAAAATCTAAAAAAAAAAAACTTTGTAACCTGTGAACTTGCCAAAATCATTCATTCATTCAAAAATTCATAACTTGCCATTATTCATTCTAGAATTTCTATTCTATTTTTTAAAAGATTTTATTTATTTATTTATTTATTTGACAGAGAGGGAGAGCACAAGCAGGGGGAACAGCAGAGGGAGAGGGAGAAGCAAGTTCCCTGCTTGGGGCTCGATTCTAGGACCCTGGGATCATGACCTGAGCTGAAGGCAGATGCTTAACCAACTGAGCCACCCAGGTGCCCTTATTCTGTTCTTTTTCATTGTTTTATTTCTATACCAAGATTTCTTCTTATTCAGTAGAAACATACTTTCTTTTAGTTTCTTGAGCATAGTTATAACAACTATTTTTTACATCTATTTTTTTTTTCTTGTTCCAATATATGGGTCATTTTGGTGTTGATCTCAGTTAACTGATTGCCTTTTATCTTGAGAATGGGTCATATTTTTCTACCTTTTTTTTTTTTTTTTTTTTTTTTTTTTGAGTAATGTTAGAGTGTATCCTGGATACACTGTAAAAAAACTGGAGTCTGGGGCGCCTGGGTGGTTCAGTGGGTTAAAGCCTCTGCCTTCGGCTCAGGTCATGATCCAAGGCTCCTGGGATCGAGCCCCGCATCTGGCTCTCTGCACAGCAGGGAGCCTGCTTCCTCCTCTCTCTGCCTGCCTCTCTGCCTACTTGTGATCTCTGTCTGTCAAATAAATAAATAAATAATCTTTAAAAACAAACAAACAAACTGGAGTCTGTTATGTTCCTCTGAAGAGCATCAATTATTTTTTTTCTTGAGTAACCCATTAAGTTGGTAAATTCCAACTGTAATCTCTATAAAACTCCCTCCTTTAAAATTTGTGCCTCAAATTTTAGCTGATATTTTTTAAGTTTAGCTGGGCTGTTTGGAGGGTGTGGCTCTGGAGGTCAGCTGGATATTTGAGCAGAGTTTATATAAAAATACTTGGAGTGCCTCCATGTTGGATCTCTTTTCTAGATTTATATCTTTCCTGTTGCTCTGCTATTTCATGCCAGGAAGACTGGATCTTCCTCTGGTGTTTTAGTTTTAGCTGCCCCTCTCAGCAGGGGCTAGAACCTGGCCCCTCTTTCTTCTTAAGCAGGCTCCACTCCCAGTCGGGAGCCCGATGCCCCCCTAGATCTCAAGACCCTGAGATCTTGGCCTGAGCTGAAATCAAGAGTCAGCTGCTCAACGGACTGAGCCGCACAAGCGACGCATTTTTTTTATCGAGTGTCAGTTTCTCTCCAGTTTCTGGTTGCTTCCCCCGCCCCCCTCAACTTTCCAGTGCCTTTAGGTAATTGTTTTCTGTTTTATCCAGAGTTTATAATTGCTATCTCCAATAGGGTTGGAATGTGAATCCCAGTGTCTGAATCCAAGCTTTTAACTATGGTAATGTACTGCCCCCTAGTGGCTGGAGGTGAAGAACTGGTTTATGAAAGCCTAGGATAAATTTGTAGATCTTTGGGGGCCGCATGTTTGAAAACATTTCAGATTTTAATTTTTTTTTCTCTTTTCAAACTTTCATTTAAATTCTAGTTAAAAACATTTTTCTAAATTCAAAATAATCAACAAATGACTTGTGCGGAACAGCTTATGACAGAAAGCTGAACAGCACCCTGTCACCCTTAGTGCCTCTCCCCAGTTTTTTGTTTTGTTTTTTTTTTTTTTGGTCTTTTACACATTTTGCTTATTTTTAAGTTTTGGCAATATACCTATAGGATACAAAATTCTAAATGTACAAGATGTTATATACTAAACATGAATCTTTCTTCCACCAAGTTCGCCTCCTCACAGGCAGCCTGTATTTCTTTCCAGGGAGAAATTTACATAGATTTAGGCAAATATGTACAAACTGTTTTTTTTTTTTTTAAGATTTTGTTTATTTATTTGACAGAGACCACAAGTAGGCAGAGAGGCAGGCAGAGAGAGAGAGGAGGAAGCAGGCTCCCTGCTGAGCAGAGAGCCCTATGCGAGGCTCGATCCTAGGACCCTGGGATCATGACCTGAGCCAAAGGCAGAGGCTTTAACCCACTGAGCCACCCACGCGCCCCACTGTTTTTCTTTTTAATAGAAAAGATAGCAGATGACTAACAATATTTTTTTAACCTTTCTTGTTTCACATAATTTTTTAAAAATCAGAATCCTCTGATTTTTAACTTTCATAATTTTTTTATTGAGATAATAAAGACTATATATTTAAATGTATTTATTTAAGTAATCTCTACACCCAACGTGGGACTCAAACTCATTGCCACGAGGTCAAGAGTCACATGCTTCCCTAACTGAACCAGTGGGGGGGGAGGGTGCCTTGGGAATATATTTTGAAGACTATTTCAATTCAACCCATAAAAATCTAACTAGTTCTCCAATGACCACCACTGAGGCTGTTTCCAGTCTTTTTAATTTTGTTTAAAGATTTTACTTATTTATTTGACAGAGAGGGACAGAGCGAGAGAGGGAACACAAGCAGGGGGAGTGGGAGAGGGAGAGGCAGGCTCCCCCCTGAGCAGGGAGCCCGATGCAGGACTCCATCCCAGAACCCCAGGATCATGACCTGAGCCAAAGGCAGACATCTAACTGACCCACCCAGGGGCCCTGTTTCCAGTCTTTTCTAAACGATGTTGCACAGAAAGCTCTAGCATATCTGGAATTTTCCATGAGTTTAATTGCAGATAAGTTCCTAGAAGTGGAATTTATGAATTTGGTAGACGTTGCCAAATTGCCAAGCACATTTCTTTGTTATTGCTGTGAATTTCAGTAAGTTTTTTAACATACATGATGTCCGCAACTCAAGTGTTTGGTGAAATGAATTTTTACAAACCGTGCACACACGCTTGTAGCTAGTGTTCAGGTCAAGAAGCAGAATATCATCTCTCAGTCCCTAGCAGTGCCCAGACATGGCTTCCACAAAGATAACCACTATCTTGATTTCAAACAGCACAGTTTTGCTTACTTACTTTAGAGAAGTGGAATCACGCTGCCTGGACTCGTACTAGGAAGATGATTCCTTCCTTTTCACTCCACTATGTGTGGCCCACAATTCATCTAGTCTGTTCATAAGCTTTCCAGTTATTCCCAGACACAGGGATTGCAAACAGAGCTGCTGTGAACTTTCTTTTTTCCTTCCTTCCTTCTTTCCACCTACCTTTCTTTCTTTTCCTTTTCTTTCTTTCCTTCTTCCTTCCTTCCTTCTTTTCTTTCTTTCTTTTCTTAAGAAAGTGAAGCTACCAAACCCAGGTATTTTTTAAATTATTTTTTTATTTTTTAAAGATTTTATTTATTGGGCGCCTGGGTGGCTCAGTGGGTTAAAGCCTCTGCCTTCAGCTCAGGTCATGATCCCAGGATCTTGGGATCAAGCCCCTGCACCAGGCTCCCAGCCTGCTTCTCCCTCTTCCTCTG
The DNA here is from genome assembly GCF_902655055.1 of Lutra lutra. Classification (NCBI taxonomy): domain Eukaryota; kingdom Metazoa; phylum Chordata; class Mammalia; order Carnivora; family Mustelidae; genus Lutra; species Lutra lutra. The sequence goes on from NC_062294.1 coordinate 52,719,581, forward strand.
CCTGCTGCTCCTGCTGCTTGTACACACACTCTGTGTCAAATAAATAAAATCTTAAAAAAAAAAAAAAAGATTTTACCTTTAAGTAATCTCTAAAACCCAACATGGGGCTCAAACTCAAGAGATCAAGAGTCACACACTCTTCTGACTTGAGCCAGCTGGGCGCCCCTTACTGTGAACATTCTAGTTCGTGTTTTCTTGGGCATGTGTGTGCGTCTCTTGAGTGTGTATGTCAGCGGAGTGAGATTGTGGGGCCACGGGATCCACGTATGTTAAGCTTTGACTGGGTTTGGTCAAATTATTGCTCCAGTTTCCATGCGGGCCAGTGGGGTAAAAAAAAAAAGAAACCTGTTTTCTCCAGAAGGAACTTCTGAACTGTTTCTGTTTTCAGTTCTTTCTGCTGTGGCCCCCCACATGTCTAGATGAGGGTGGTGTGAATCCACGTGATTTTGAAAGCAGCCGGGGAGAAGCCTCTAATGATGTCAGATCTTCCTTTTTTTTTTTAAGATTTTATTTATTTGACAGAGAGAAAGAGATCACAAGTAGGCAGAGCAGCAGGCAGAGAGGAGGGGAAGCAGGCTCCTCGCTGAGCAGAGAGCCTGATGCAGGGCTTGATCCCAGGACCCTGAGATCGTGACTTGAGCCCAAGGCAGAGGCTTAACCCACTGAGCCACCCAGGTGCCCCCCACCTTTTTTAAGATTTTATGTATTTATTTGACAGAGAGAGACCACAAGTCGGCAGAGCGGCATGCGGCAGAGGGAGAGGGAGAAGCAGGCTCCCCACTGAGTAAGGCAGTGAGACAGGGGTTCAATCCCAAGACCCAGGATCATGACCTGACGCGAAGGCTGATGCTTAACCAACAGAGCTTCCCAGGCGCCCCAGATCTAATGATATTTAAAAAAAAAAAAAAAAAATCGTAGCGGCACCTTGGTGGTTCCCTCAGTTTAAGCGTCTGATTCTTGATTTCGGCTCAGGTCATGATCTCAGGATTGTGAGATCGAGCCCCAAATGGTGCCCTGAGTTGGAACTTAAGATTCTCTCTCTCGGGCGCCTGGGTGGCTCAGTGGGTTAGGCCGCTGCCTTCGGCTCGGGTCATGATCTCAGGGTCCTGGGATCGAGTCCCGCATCGGGCTCTCTGCTCAGCAGGGAGCCTGCTTCCTCCTCTCTCTCTGCCTGCCTCTCTGACTGCTTGTGATCTCTCTGTCAAATAAATAAATAAAATCTTTAAAAAAAAAAAAAAGATTCTCTCTCTCTCTCAAAAAAAAAAAAAAAAAAAAGAAGAGTTTCAGTTTTCTGTGCCCTCCATGAGCCAGTTGAGGCTGGAGCCCCTGTAGGAAGGCACTGCTAGGGGTAAGCCCTGCCTCCCCTTTCTTGCTCTCAGCTTTAGACCAGTGTCTCTGGAACCTCTGCTAAGAGGCATCCTTTTTTTCCACTTCTCTCCCTCCTGCTGATGTAATTGAAGCTGTGGTCAGACTCTTGCTTCCTCTCCTTGTCACCTTCAAAACCTCAAAGGAAACTACCTTCTTGGAGCGAGGACTTGGGTACATACCCCATTGCCGCCTCCCCACAGAGGGTGTCTCAAAGGGCCTGTGAATCAGTGGGATTTGGGTTCCTTGTGGAAACAAAGGTGCAAGACTGGGAATCCTTGAAGCTTTTATTTTTTTTTTTAAGATTTTATTTATTTGACAGAGAAAGAGAGAGAGAGATCACAAGTAGGCAGAGAGGCAGGCAGAGAGAGAGGGGGAAGCAGGCTCCCTGCTGAGCAGAGAGCCCAATGCGGGGCTCGATCCCAGGACCCTGGGATCACGACCTGAGCCGAAAGCAGAGGCTTAACCCACTGAGCCACCCAGGTGCCCCAATCACTCCTTGAAGCTTTTATTTGGGGTATGGTCTGAACACACATAAGCAAGACTGGAGTCCCTGAAGGGGCTGAGAGAGAATTGGAAGGACCCAGGGGTGGTTGTGGCTCTTGAGAAAGAGGTTGAGGATTGGGGGCATTTAGGGACCAAGGGGGTGACTTTAAATACTCTGGGTAGAAACCGTTAGGTGGGAGTTTGTTAAGGGGCAGAGGTTTCTGGGGTACCAGGGTGGGATTACCTAGGGGAGGAAGGGCTGGGGTGGGGAGGTCTCTGCAGGTGGCTGACTTCGAAGTGAACTTGGCTTCTGCTACAACTTTGGGCAGACTGCTGACTCTGTGGGCTCTTCTGTGAAATGGGTACAAATGTCCCTCTTCCAGTACCATGGCCAGGACTCAAGAGAACTGTAGATTGACAGGCCCTTGAATGGGCTCCTTGAATGGCAGCTGCAACGTTTCCAGGGATTGGGGTCCCAAGAGTAGGGTGTGAGGCCCCTTAGGGACAAAAGGAAGGTTCTGGAAGTATTTAAGAGAGCAAATTCTGGGTGTGGGGGGCTCCCCAGGGTGCAAGGATGACACCGCCCACCCTCCTGCTACAGCCTTCCTCCACAGCCAAAGGGGCTTCAGCAAAGGGCAGTGAAGGATACTTCCTGGCCCCCTGAATTGGGTCTGGGCATTAGATGAGATCTTTTACAGAAGTGAAAAGGTCGAGCTTGTTCACTGAACAGAATGGTATGTGCCCTGAGAGGTCACGTTGGTTGAAAACACTGCAGTGTGTACCTACGTGGAGAAAGATCTGGAAGGATCTGCTTGGGGAGGCAGGAATGTGAAGGCTTGATCTTTCTGATCTCTGCCTGACTCTACGCTCTGCCTCGCACACTGCCCGGGGTTGCTTTTGGGAGCCAATGGTCATTAAACGCAAAGCTCTGAGCCCCTGTGCTCCCAGCCAAGCCGACTGCAGGCGGGCGGGCCAGGCGCCACGCTCTGCAGCTTCCTCGCCCTTGCAGGCTGTGCTCCTCACCCCTGCCAGGTCCTGTGCCCCCCGCAGCCTATGCAAGGCTCGGAGGAGGGCCTTCTTCTTGCTCTTGGCCTCTGCAGTCGTTTCAGAGAGGAGGGCTCCCGACTGCCTTCTCTAGACTGGGTCCCAGGGGCTTGCTCTCAGCACACGGCTTTCAGAGAGGCTATCCGGGAGATCTCACCGGCTTCCAGTGTGGCATAAGACAGAACGATGCAGGGGGATTTCTACTTAGCCTGTTCACGTGACGCCTTCGTGCGCTCGCGCTTCGCACTGGGACTTCGGGCCACTCTTACTCAATGTTGATGCCGGGCATGTGCATTCACTCCAGGTTTTACTCCTAACGTCAGACCACCTCTAACATAATTAGCCCGCGCCTTCAGATTCTGGTCGCGGCACGGGCTGGAGGGCTGCCCAGGAGGGCCCTAGGGCTCCAGCGCGGCCAAGGAAGGCACCACGAGGCCACTGAGTTCCAGCCCGTTTATTTGGTCTCCCGTGCACTCAGGCCTGCATCACCGGCCTCGACTTCTCAGCCTGCAGCTTCACTCCGGAGCCCGCGAAGCCTGTACCGCCCTGGGGAGGTGGGGACAAGGCCAAGTTGGGGGCAGGTCAGGCTGCAGCGAGGTGGGAGAGTCCTAAACCCTATAAGGTAAGGCAGGACCCGGGTGGAAGGGCGCGGGTGGGGCTGTGGAGGAGGCTGGCCTCCCGCGAGGGGCGTGATCCCGGGGGGGAGGGGGCGGGGCCTCGGCGAGCGAGGCCGCGGCTCACCCGTTGCAGCACGATGATGTCGCGGTCTGTCAGCTTCTCCCCATTCACGGGGTCTACCATGTCTTTCCGAATCAGCTTCTCCACGCACTCCAGGGTGACCACAGCCCCACTACGGTGAGCGTGAGGGTGGCGGGCACCAATCAGAGGCCCCGCCCCCAAGAAGGAGAGCCACACCCCCGAGCCCCGTCCCGCCCCCCCAGTCCCAGGATCCTCCCCCGGGTGACTCGCGGGACTCACGAGGGCCGCAGCACGGCGCAAGGCGTGGCGTTGCTCAGGCTGTCGCGGGTCACAGCGCACACGTAGCGCTCACTGCGTGTGATGAGCCCCACGCGGTCCACGGAGCTGTCGAGCGGCGTGAAGCGCACAGGGGTCAGGTCCGACATGCGCAGTGGCTTCCCGGACATAGGGCACGTCACGATGCGCGACTGCGCAGGACAGAAAGGAGGCAGGGTCAGCGGGCAGGGCTGGGGCCTGGTGTAGTTAAGGACTGCGGGGAGGAGGGAGGGGGTGTGTGCCAGGCAGGGAAGGGACCCTGGGGGCTTCTGGCCCTCTGGGCCCAAGTGGACACAGGGCGCTGGGGATGCTCACAGGCTTCTCCAGCTTGGTGGCCTTGGCCTCGGGGGTCAGCGACGGGATCCAGAAGCTGGGCAGTGCTTTGTCCTTGTCCTTGTCCTTGCTTGTGGGGCCTGCACTGGACCCAGGTCGGGCATCATCTGCCGGGGGAAACGGGCTGAGCTGCCACACCTGGGGAGGCACCCGGCCCCGAGGGACCCCCACTCACTTGCAAGTCTGCTCCCCCTCACCTGGGCTGTTCCCAGAGGCTGCCTTGGGCGTGAAGGGGTTGAGGGGCCGGCTCACGATGGCTGCCTCCTTCTCCAGGAAGCCCCGCACCTGGTCCTGGGCCGCAGCCCGCTGCAGCTCTTTCTGCTCCTCCCGCCGGGCCCCCCGCTGCTTCTCGTAGGCCTGTGGACAGCCAGAAAAAAGTGGACTGTGCGTCTCCCTGCGGGTTGCGAGTCTGATGGTGGCTCTTCCCATTTCACAGGTGGGTAAACTGAGGCCAACAAAGGGGACAATCCTGGTACTGTTCCCAGAGGCTGGTGACTGCCAGGGTGTGAACCTTTATTATGCTGTGATCTACGGTGTGGCTCTGCTGCCCTTGCTTGTCCCTTCCCCTCCTGCAGGGCACAGAGGTCATCTCCCATTTAGCTGGCTTGGGACTCAGTGGCTTCTCTATTCCTGGGCAGCAGAGCGGTCCGCCGCTTGGCAGGAGACAGATGCCCAGATTTAAACCTTGCCTCGGTCACTGATGAGCTCTGTGGCTTCCAGTAAGCGCTGTGACTTCTGGTCTGTTTCGTCTGTAAAATGGGCTAACAACCACGACCTACCTCGCAGGCTCACCGGGTTATGCAGGATGATTTTTGGAAACGCTTAAAACCTTGCCTGGCACATAGCAAGCGCTCCATAAATGTACCTGTGGGCCACACGTTCTATTGTAGAGTGTAGGTACTACAGACCCCGTCCTGCCCTGGAGGTGAGTTCCAGGAGAGTGAGGAGCACTTCACATTCGCGGAGCCTGGGCTGCGCAGGTGGTGTGGGTGTGCGTGTGCGCGGATGCAGGGACGCGGGGCTGAGATCTGAGATTGGCCACCCCGGGTGGGGGAGGAGAGCACTGCAGGTGACTGCTGCTGTGGGGGAGGGGTATCTGGCGTGGTCACCGTGATGAGGGAGAACCCAGGCAGCCACTAGACCAAGCGGGGGATCACGGGCGCCGGGGAAGCCACTCGCTCAAGACAGATGGCTCAGCAAGAATCAGCCCTCCGTGTTTCTGGAGGTCTGGGAAGCCTGGCCGGGAAAGGAGGGCGGCAGGCCAGCTGTGCCTCAAACACGGTGATAAACCGGGTCCTTCCTATCCATGAAAATAGTTCACCCATGGGAAGTGGGAGTGGCTCCAAGTAAAGGCCCTTTAAATTCTGATCTGTGCGGGTCTCCCGCCTGCCCTGCGCTGCCCAATTTGGCCCCATCGGCTCATTTTGGAGCCACTGAAATGAAGGCCCAGAGAGATGAGGTGACATCAATTCTCTCAACAAGCATTCGAGGAGAACCTAGGGCCAGGGGGCGGGCAAGAGATCTGTGGGGGAAGTGGGCACGTGTTGGCCTCAGACAGAATCACAACCCAACAAGTGTCAAGAGAAGCCGTGGCAAGGGCAGACCCTGGGGGGCTCTGCACTAGCAGGTCAGAGGAGGCAACTCCTGGGCTGAACCAGCAGCAGAAGGATTTAAGGGGAAGTGGGAGGGGTGGTGCACCAGGCTGCGGGAAGAGCGAGGGAAGGTTCAGAGGGAAAAGGAACTCAGAAAGGAAGCCCAGGGTGGTTCTGCTTGTGAGCTCAGCATCAGATCCGCCTGCCCCTCCCCCGTCCCACCCCCATCCCCATCACCTTCATCTGCCTGGCGATCTCCTTCTTCTGGTGCAAAATGTACTCCAGGATTGCCTCCCGCTCATACAGGTAGCCATCCGGGCTGTGAGGACAGAACAGGGTGAGAAGTGTTGGCTCCCTGCCCTGAGCACCCATTAACGCCTTTTACAGGGAGCAGGTCACTGGGTGCTCGGCGCAGCTCCCTAACCCTAACCCTAAGACATTCATTTCCACACCCCGTGGAACACGTTAGGATCACGCCCGTGTCTTGGATGAGCACACTGAGGCTCTGAGAGGTGAAGGGGCTTGCCCTGGGTGCCCCGGCTATGCGGGCGGCCAGACCCCCACATGCGGCCCCCTCCATGCAGGTCCCCAGCTCACGTGACGACAGGGTCATGACAGGGCTGCAGAGAGAGGCAGCAGCAGTCAAAGTCCTTGACAGCATCCCGGCTCAGTCGAATATTCTGGGTCCCGTAGCCCGAGGCCGCTGGGGACAGAGACAGAGGGATGGGGTGCCAGGAGATGTGGCCTTTGCCAAACCCCAAGAGAAAGGCACAGAGAGATCTTGGAGGCAGCAGGGGGTAGGGGGGAAGGGGGAGGCGGGGGGGGGTGGAACCTCTGAGAAACAGGCAGTCTGTGTGTCTCTATGCTGGGGATAGGGGTACAACCCACAGGAAGGTGTTCATCTGGAGGGTAAGTGACAGACAGGCAGGCCCTGTCACCGAGGTAGCCAGGTAGAGAGGCTCAAGGCTGACTCCCCTCACCCTCTGCCCCTCTGCCCCAACTCAAGGCCGTATATCTCTCTGGGCCTCAGTTTCTGCCGCTGGAACACAGCCATGACAACGGCGATTCGGTTCCTTCCTCAGTGGGTGGTCGGGAGTCTTAGGTGAGGTCACGTACAGAAGTGCCCATTACAGGGCTGGGAGGAGAGTACAGGATCACATAGGCTGTTCCTCATAAGTCATCCGTGGAGGGCAGGGGCAGACATGCGCCGAAGGTACAACCAGAGAGGTAGAGCGGGGATGGTGACTTCAAGAGACATTTGTCCCCCTCCCAAACCCCGTACCTGTGTCCTTCTTCTTCTCATGGTAGGTGTAGACGGCTCCGGCTGTGCAGTTTTTGCCATGCCGCGTCATCCTGAGGGACGGAGGGGACAGTTTCGAGGCTGTGGTGGAGGGAGGTGGGGGCCTTCATAGCTGATCTGCCCCTGCCCCCTCCAGATGGGAAAACTGGGCGTGAGTCAGGGGAGGAAATTATTTATTTTAAACAAACTGCTGGAGGGGCTGCAGAACAAGACTTAATGGGCTGTTCCTTCTCTGATCTGCATTTTATTTCTTTAATTCTTTTTAAAGATTTTATTTATTTGAGGGAGAGTGCACGCACGAGTGGGGGTAGGAGCGGAGGGAGAAGCGGGCTCCCTGCCTGCCGCCGGGCTCGATCCCAGCACCCTGAGGTCATGTCCTGAGCTGAAAACAGACGTGTGACTGACTGAGCCAGTCAGGCGCCCCCAGGGGAGGACAGTGCTTACGAGGTATCTATACACCCCAGAAAGGAAGACGGCATTTGACTTTGAAAAAGACCCACGCTCCGCTTGCTTGCGGAAGCAGGCACTGGAGGGGGTGCGCGTGTGAGTTACTGCGAGGCAGTAGAAGGAGGGTGATCTGAAATCCAAAAAAAGTTCTAGCGGCAGATGAGGCTGAGTGTGTCTCCTGGCACACATGGGGGAAGCGAGGGGCCTCGGAGAAGCTCCATTCTGGGGTGGGGAGTGTGTGCGCGCTTTGTGGGTTCCCACAGGCTCACACAACTGAATGCTGTCCTCTTTCTCCGGGGTGGGCGAGAGCCTCCATAAGCAGAGGTGAAATCCGCATTCTGCTCAAACTGTTGTCTATCGTTACCAACTGCACCGGAAAAAATTCACATCATTGAAACGACCCTCCTAGCAGGGCTGACTGCGCACTGCGGCGGGGACCGTGGACAGGGTCAGCCGCCCAGAACACAGGCTGGTGTTTGGAACGTTAGCAAAGGAAGCGCGGGCGACTCTGTACTTGGGTGACGTGCCCCCAAAGACATCATCAGAGACATCTGCGCTGGAGCATGCCCACAGATGTCCACAGCAGTGTCATTTGCACCGGAGGGGACTCAAAGGCAAATGGACCTCCCTCCCTGGGAGAATGGGTGCTGATGGGTCCCCCCTGGAGACCACCCAGCTGGTGGGATGCAACCCGCTGGACGTGTGCGAGGCATCATGGGTGGATGTTAGGGCAATACTGGGTATGAAAAGTAAGGGGAAAAAAGTAAGAAATGAAACAGGATCGCTGCCAGTCTACACGTGCCCAAGGTGGTACTTTTTTTTTTTTTTTAAGATTTTATTTATTCATTTGACACACAGAGAGAGAATGAGAGAGAGCACAAGCGGGGGAAGCTGCAGAAGGAGAGGGAGAAGCAGACTTCCTGCTGAGCAGGGAGCCCAACGAGGGGCTCGATCCCAGGGTCCTGGGATCATGACCTGAGCTGAAGGCAAATGTTAACCGACTGGCCCACCCAGGCACCCCAAGGACAGTACATTTTAAAGAAGACCATACAAAGGAGGGTACACACTGTGCAGACGGGGTAGGGACCGACCAGGGGCTTCAGGTTATAGGGATCAAGGATTGGGCAAGATGACCTCGAGTCCGGGGTTGGCCATTTCCTTTCCCTGAGCCTTGGCTTAATTTGGCAAAAAGTGGGAATAACCGCGGGATCTCGCTGACAGGACGGGACTGCCGTGAGAACTGCGTGAGTTGCTCCGAACCCAGCACACAGCGGGTGTTGGGGAAATATTCTCTCCAGCTCTCTGGCTGCAAGAAAGATCCAGAAGGCCGGCGTGGGGGTGGGGGTGGGGGCGTAACCGCGGGCTCCCAGAATGCAAATAGCAGCTCTGTCTTTACGCCCCTCTTCTGGCTGTCTTCGGAGACTTGGCTTTCACATACAGAACTTGAACGGCAAACCTCTCTTTGAGCCGTGGATCTCGCTCTCCCCCTACCGGCTGGCGTCTGCCCTCAGGACTAATTTCTGGTCTTCGGTATAGGGACAGAATAAACGCATTGACCTTCCGGACTCAGTCTGATGCGTTCTGACAAATGTATCTGCCCTCGTGGTCACCACCCCAGCGGCAGTCACAGTGCTGGCTGCTGGAGTTAACCTCGGTGAAATACACCAGTGTGACCCACAGACCCTCCTCTGACCTTCCCTCTTCCCCCAAGCTTTTGAGCAAGTGTCCAGCACCTGCTGTCTCCCCTGGCTCCCCTGCCACCCGCTCCTCCCCGGGGCCCTCTGGCTTCCGCCCCAGCCCCCCACTCCCCTACTGCCACTCCCGAAGGTCGCGCTGACCTCCTCCTGGACAAATTCTCCGCTCTATTCTTAGTCGTCAACTGCCTTGACCCTCTGCAGTATTTGGCACTGGGATGCTTGTCTTGTGGCCAAACAACTGGGGCTTCTACGCTCTTCAGCTTCATGGCCAGGGACACTTTCCCTCCAAGAGTGAGAGAAGCAGCTACGGAGGGAGCATCTCTTTTCTTTTTCTTTTTCTTTAAAAATTGGTCCGGCAATGGGGCGCCTTGGTGGCTCAGTGGGTTAAAGCCGCTGCCTTCAGCTCAGGTCATGATCCCAGGGTCCTGGGATCGAGCCCCGCATCAGGCTCTCTGCTCAGCGGGGAGCCTGCTTCCCTTCCTCTCTCTCTCTGCCTGCCTCTCTGCCTACTTGTGATCTCTGTCTGTCAAATAAATAAATTAAATAAATAAATAAATAAATAAATAAATAAATTGGTCCGGCAATGATAGCAACAGTCTCTGTTGGTCCGGGGACCCTGGTGGGGGGTTCCCTAAGATGCTTTCAGGGCGTCCACAAACTATATCCATAATAATACTAAAATGTGTTTGCCTTTGTGACTCTTATTCTCTCACAAGGGTACCATGGAGTTTTCTGGAGACTGTGTGACATGAGGATGTCACTGCTCTGACTACTAACTGAATATGTGCTTTCATGTCCTTGGGTTTAAAAAAAATTTTTTTTAAAGATTTTATTTATTTATTTATTTGACAGAGAGACAGAGAGGGAACACAAGCAGGGGGAATGGGAGAAGGAGAAGCAGGCTTCTCAGGGAGCAGGGAGCCTGACGCAGGGCTGGATCCCAGGACCCTGGGATCATGACCTGAGCTGAAGGCAGAGGCTTAACTGACTGAGCCACCCAAGCGCCCCCTAAAAGATTTTTATTTTTAAGGACTCCCATTGTGGGGCTTAGACCCACAACCCCAAGATCAAGAGTCGCACGCTCTACTGCCTGAACTAGCCAGGCACCCCATGAATATGCTACTTTCAATGGATGAATTTTGTGTTACGGGAATTATAACTCAAAAACAAAAAATTTTTTAGCATCAGTTTTAATTTCTGATACAGCAAATATTGATAGGTAGCGCTCACAAAAACGGAAGTTCTCGGGAGTCCTCAATGACTTTTAAGACATTGAGACCAAAGAATTTAAGAACCACTGGCCAAGGGTTGAAGGGCTGCCAGGTGGCAGGGCCAGGATTTCTCTGGAAGTTGAGCTCTCCACCCACCGCTCTGTACTGTCTCCTCATTAAGGCCAATTCCAAAATAGAAAATGGAACTACTGCCATCTGCTGTCACTGGTGTTTCAGAGAGGGAACTATCCAAAACGACAGCCACTCATCATCATGCCCGCTTTCCCAGGCAGAAGACAGGTTCCCGGGATCCCCCAGCTAGGAACCCACGGAGCCAGGATTCGAACCCAGGCAAGCAGGCTGTGGGACCGCCTTCTTGACCACGTGGCAGATGTCAGTCCTTCCAGGAAGGGAGTACGGGGCCAACCCATTCCCCTTTGTACGGAGGCTTCACCCTCCGGAACGCATTTTTGTCTTTCAGGCCGTTTCAATGCAGACACGAAATTTTCACCAGAAACCCGTGACCTCCATTTAGGTTTTGGGATTTCCCGCTGCAAAGGTGCATTCGTATATCCCCTTTGTTCCAAGCACACTTAAAAGCTTTCCAATAACTGAATCAAATGTTGGTGCAACAATTTAAGTGAATGAAAATGAGGGGCCCCTGGGTGGCTCAGTCAGTTGGGCAGCTGCCTTTGGCTCTGTTCATGATCCCATGGATCCTGGGATGGATGCCCGTGTCAGGCTTCCTGCTCGGCAGGGAGTCTGCTTCTCCCTCTTCCTGCCCCAACCCCAGTCCTCAGATGAATAAATAAAATCTTAAAAAACCTAAACTGAAATTAAAGAACTAGAAAATCCAGTCCCTCAGTCAAACTAGCCACTAATCCAAGTGCTTTCCAGGATCCTGCTCGAACAGCACCGTGCCGAGATAGGATTTTAAAAAACCGTGGCCACAGTACCACTGACCCACTGATGATTCCGTAACATCTACTACCTATCTGGTGTTCAAATCACTGCTTCTCTCCCAGCTATCTTTTTCTGCAGTTGGTTTGCTTGAATCCTGAGCCAGGGGTCCTTAACCTTTTTGGTGGGGCCGGTGATCCCTTCGAGAACCTAGAGAATGCTCCACACCCGCTCCCGAAAATGGCATGTGTCTGGCCATTCCAGAGGTGTGGAGGCTTCTGTGTTAAAGGAAAACCAAGGGCACCTGCGTAGCTCAGTGGGTTAAGCCTCTGCCTTCTTCGGCTTGGGTCATGATCTCAGGGTCCTGGGATGGAGTCCCGCATGGGGTTCTCTGCTTAGCAGGGAGCCCGCTTCTCCCTCTCTCTCTGCCTGCCTCTCTGCCTAGTTGTGATCTCTGTGTCAAATAAAGAAATAAAATATTAAAAAATAAATAAGTAGGGGCGCCTGGGTGGCTGAGTGGGTTCAAGTCTCTGCCTTCAGCTCAGGTCATGATCCCAGGGTCCTGGGATCGAGCCCCACATCAGGCTCTCTGCTCCGCGGGGAGCCTGCTTCCTCCTCTCTCTCTGCCTGCCTCTCTGCCTACTTGTGATCTCTGTCTATCAAATAAATAAATAAAATCTTTAATAAATAAATAAATAAATAAAGGAAAACCAAGAGGCTAATTACACTCAAGGAAATTGAAGACAGAAATAGGACACGATGTAAGCAGTACAGAGAGAGTTCCCTAAGGGCAAAAGTTAGCATGTGAGACTCTCTATTAATAATGGCTAATGTTTAGGGGTGCCTGGGGGGGCTCAGTCAGTTAAGCATCTGCCTTGGGCTCCGGTCTTGATCCCAGGGTCCTGGAAGCAAGCCCCACATCAGACCCCCTGCTCAGTAAGGAGCCTGCTTCTCCCTCTCCCCCCTGCTTGTGCTCTGTCTCTCTCTCTCTAACAAAATCTTTTTAAAAAATAATGGCTGATGTTTAAAAAAACAAACAAGGCTAATGTTTATTTCAGAGGTTCAGTGAACCTGGCCCTGTTCTAAACATTTTACACGTATTAACTTCACCGAATCCCACAACCACACAAGCAACCAAACAAGGACAAGGCTCAGAGAAGGTACTCAACCCGCACCTGATGTCTGACCAGGCACCTGAGTCCGTGGCCTTGACCATCAGCCTGAGGCACTGGGTCTGACTCTCAGTGTGGAGTGGGACAGCTAGCTTATGCCTCGTTGCTCCCCTGGAAATTCTGTCCCCTTTTTCCTCCTAGACTCCATTGAGCAGCTGTGGGAAGCTTGTCTCTCCAGGCTGAACTAGGTGATCCTTGGTGCTCTGATAATGCCCGGAGTTACCTCCAATAGAGTGGCTATCTCTTCGTATTTCTCCCTCCAGACTAGGAGCCCCTGGGAAGGATGGGCCCGGAAAGGACTCTCGTCTGGGTCCCAGCACTGCCTGGCACCTGGGAGGGCTCTCACAGGTTGTGGTAGGATCCGTTAGCTGCTATCGACTCTTGATCTCAGGGTCATGGGTTTGGGCCCTGTGTTGGGCTCTGTGCTGGGCATGAAGCCTACTTTAAAAAAAAAAAAAAATCAGGGGTGACTGGGTGGCTCAGTTGGTTAAGCATCTGCCTTTGGCTCAGGTCATGATCCCAGGATCCTCTGCTCAGTGGGGAGCCTGCTTCTCCCTCCCCCTCTGCCATTCCCCCTGCTTGTGCTCGCTTTCTCTCCCTCTCTGTCTGTCAAATAAATAAATAAAATCCTTTTAAAAAATTATTTATTTATTTGAGAGAGAGAGCAGGAGGAGGGGGAGGAGTGGAGGGAGAGGGAGAAGCAGTCTCGACGCACAGTAGGGAGCCCGACGTGGGTGGGGCTTGATCCCAGGACTCTGGGATCAAGACCTGAGCCAAACGCAGACACTCAACCAACTGACTGAGCCACCCAGGCGTCCCTAAAAAGAAAATCTTTAAAAACAAATAAATAAGGGACATCTGGGTGGCTCAGTCAGTAAGCGGCTGCCTTTGGCTCAGGTCACGATCCCAGCGTCCTGGGATCAAGCCTGGCATCGGGCTCCTTGCTGGGGGGGGGGGGGGGGGGGGGGGGGCGGTGGGCCCTGCTTCTCCCTCTGCCTCTGCCTGCCTGTGCTCTCGCGCTCTCTCTCTCTCTGTGACAAATAAATAAAGAAAATATTTTTTAAAAATAAAATAAAAACAAATAAGTAAATAAAATAAAACTGGAGAGGCACCTGGGTGGCTTAGTGGGTTAAGCCACTGCCTTTGGCTCAGGTCATGATCTCAGGGTCCTGGGATGGAGTCCCACATCGGGCTCTCTGCTCATTGGAGAGAGAGCCCCTCTCTCTGCCTGCCTCTCTACTTGTGATCTCTCTCTTTGTCAAATAAATAAATAAAATCTTTAAAAAAATAAATAAATAGGGGCGCCTGGGTGGCTCAGTGGGTTAAGCCGCTGCCTTCGGCTCAGGTCGTGGTCTCAGGGTCCTGGGATCGAGCCCCACATCGGGCTCTCTGCTCAGCGGGGAGCCTGCTTCCTCCTCTCTCTCTGCCTGCCTCTCTGACTGCTTGTGATCTCTCTCTGTCAAATAAATAAAAATAAAAAAAAAAAATCTTAAAAAATAAATAAATAAATAAATAAAATAAAACTGGGTAAAGGATCAGAATAAACATTTTCTCCAATGAAGACAGACAAATGGCCAATAAGCACATAAAAAAATTCCACCTCATTACTTATTAAGGGAACACAACAGAAAAACCATAATGAGACACCAGTTCATGCCCAGTAGTGGAATTTCAAACAAAAGGTCAGAGAACCACAAGTGTAGAGAAACTGGAACCCTCATGCACCAATAGTGGGAATGGAAGCTGGGGCAGCCACTTTGGAAAAGTCTGGAGGTTCCTCAAAAGCTGAAACATAGAGTTACCGTTTCATGCGGCATTTCCACTTTCAAGGGAAATGAAAACATATCCATCCAAAAACTTGGACACAAACGTTTGTAGTATTCAGAAGAGCCAAAAAGTGGAAACAACGCAAGTGTCCATCAACTGATGAATGAATGAACTATGGTATAACTTAGACTAAGGAACAGTATTCCGCCATAAAAAGAAAGTATTGATACATGCTACAGAATTAACCTTGAATTTAACCTCGAACCTGCATTAACCTTGAAAACATGATGCTGAATGAAAAAAAAAAAAAGAAGTTAAAAAAAAATCCATTTATGTAACCTGTACAGATTGGGTATATCCACAGCGAGAGGAAATAGAGTAGGACATATTAGTGCTGGGTGGAGGGGAGAGTTGGTGGGTATGACAGATCACGGGTATTGAGTTTCTTTTTGGAGTGATGAAAATGTTCTAGAACTGACTATGGTGATGGCTGCCCGGCTCTCTGTATATACTAAAGACCACTGAGGGGCACCTGGTTGGCTTAGTCAGCAGAGCATGGTGACCCTTGATGCCTGCATCATGAGATCAAACCCTTCCTCGGATGTGGAATTTACTTAAAAAGCAAAATGACCAAACAAATAAAACCACAAAAAAAAACCCCACCACCCCACTGAATTGTATACTTTTTTTTTTTTTTTAAGTAATCTCCATACCCAAGGTGGGGCTAGAACGTAGGGCCTCGAGATCAAGAGTTGCACACTCCTCCAACTGAGCCAGCCAGGCACCCCTGAATTGCAGACTTTAAATGGGTGAACTATATAAATAAAACTGATTTTTATTAAAAAAAAAAAAAAAAAAAGGTAAATCAGCAGAATTTGGGTTTGGCCTGTTGACCCCTGGCATGGAGATCATAAGTAAAATGAGATTACAAGGAAAAAGACAAATTCGTATCCAGAAGGGGTGATCAAGAGAGTAAGTGATCCAGGTTTTTTTTTTTTTTAAGATTTTATTTATTTATTTGACAGAGAGAAATCACAAGTAAGCAGAGAGGCAGGCAGAGAGAGAGGAGTAAGCAGGCTCCCTGCTGAGCAGAAAGCCCGATGTGGGGCTCGAACCCAGGACCTGGGATCATGACCTGAGCCGAAGGCAGCGGCTTAACCCACTGAGCCACCCAGGCGCCCGTGATCCAGTTTTTTTAAATAAATCAATTATGCCAAGAAGAAAAAAGGGTGGGATGGAGGGGACTGTTCTAAATTAAGAGGAATTTGAGAAACATAACAGCAATAACTTGACTAGATTTTGATTCAAACAAATAAAACTTTTTAAAAAGGCATTTTGGCCCACAAGATTTGATGATTGACCAAGTAATAGGTCATACTCTAGAATTTTTGCTTTTGGAAAGTGTGATGATGGTATCGCGGTCATGTCAATGTCCCGTTTTTACACATGCATCTTAAAAGTTTTAGGGATAATATATCACGATGGATAGGATTTGACTTACATATTTAATTAAAACAGTATGTCAAGCCAGTATGGCAAAAAGATTACTAATCGGTAAATCCGGGTGGTACGGATACTTACATCATTCCTTCACTTTTATGTAAGTTTGAACATTTTTTTTCTTTTTTTTTTTTAGTTTTATTTAACAGAAGGGGGGTGCACAAGCAGGTGCAGTGGCAGGCAGAGGGAGGGGGAGACGCAGACTCCCCGCTAAGCGGGGAGCACTACCCGGGGCTCGATCTCAGGACCCTGAGATCATGACCTGAGCGGAAGACAGAGGCTTAAACGACTGAGCCACTCAGGCGCCCCAAGTTTGAACATTTTCATAACAGAACGTTAAAGTAAAAACGCTTTGAGGTCCAAGTTCACACCGACTCAACAGCACCGTCGGGATGAGAGCCCAGGTCGGCCGGACCCCAGAACTCCACGGACGAAAAGGTTAAACCCTACACCAAATAAGAGAAAGCACCGGCTGTCGAAAAGGTGCAAAGGCGGCGGCCCGCGGGGGCACAATCTTCTCGCCCTCCCTGTCACAGTCTGGGAAACTGAGGCAGGTACGGGATCCGTCTTCCTCAACTCCCACTTCTTAGGAACCCCCCCCTCCCATACAACCAAGAGTCCCAGCCTCCCCTTCCCCTGGGACCCCCGGCCCACCGCCGTCTACCGTGGAATACCAACTCTCAGCTGAACTGGCGGATGGAGGCTTGGCTACCTCCAGGGATTCCTGGGAGATGTAGTTCAGCTTCAAACTTGGAGGCCTGGAGGGCTCTATTCATGATTGACAGGGAGTCGGGAATTCGAAATCCTATCGCTGTCTCCCTCAGGACCCCAGAAGTCCAGGCCGCGGGAAGGAGATCGCAGCAACACTATCCCGCCACCGCCTGGAACTCACCTTACAAACGACTCCTCGTTCCTTCGTTGCTCCTTCAACTGTGCCCCTACACCGGAAAGGAGGGCTGTTTTCCCCGCTCCGCTTCTCCCACTTCCTCCCGGGGGGCGGGTGGGGGGGGGAGACCGGAAGTACAGTTGCCCCGAGTTACCTCGTCTGACTTGGTAAATCCTCCGTCCTTCTTTCCCTCCCTCCGGAAACGGGAGTAGCAACCTGAAGGTTCCGGGTTAGTGCAACAGGCGTGAATATGGGGCGCGCTTAGTATACACTAGGTATTTCCCCGGGCGGGCGGTTATCCTGCTTAGGCCCAGGCTTTGCGTCTCTCCAAGTCCGAATTTAAGGATTAACCACTTCGTCCAGAGATTGGGAAATTCATTCCCCCAAGTGTATCAAACACTTGCGACATGTTGAGAGACAATTGAGAAGGGACAGTTCTTCTGTTCCCAGTTTATAAGGAGAGCAGTTGAGAAATCAGAAGTCAAACCCTTCAAATCACCTCAGGAAATAGGAACTGACTACAGCATCACCCACCTACCCCCAGGTACCAAGGCATACTTACATTTCCCGCCAGTTTTTAGCTATCTAGCTATCTGGAGACCTCGATACTTATTTCCTAGCTCACCCAGGGAAACTTACATCTCAGAGAGACCAAAAAGGGAAGAGGTACATATCCAATCCCCTATGTGCCTCCCCTAAGTGCCTCCACGGTGTCGGAGACCCTGGCTTCCCTCAGGACTCTCTGGACCTTGGGCCCTTCCTCCTAAGGTCCCTTTAAATACTTTGTCCCTTACCTGAGTCCCTCCCAGGGCAGGTAATCACAAACCCCGCCCCTCTGCCAGAAACCGGGATCGTGTGGATTCCCGGGAGAGGGGTACCCCTCCTACCTCTCCCCTCCCCTCTCCCCTTTCCCTCATTCACAGCTGGCCGCAGCTGGCGGAGGAAGCCCCGATTAAAAAGGAAGGGAAAGCGCTCACAAGTCTGGGCAGGTAAGTGAATGTCTCCTGGAGGCAGAGCCTGGCTTGGGGACTCTGGCTTCTTGGCTCCCTGCCCAGCTGGGACTCAGAAGTTCCCGTCCCCC
Source organism: Lutra lutra (assembly GCF_902655055.1). NCBI lineage: Eukaryota > Metazoa > Chordata > Mammalia > Carnivora > Mustelidae > Lutra > Lutra lutra. Next base: position 52,737,376 of record NC_062294.1, read on the forward strand.
AGCCCCAGAAGTCCAGGACCTCCACTCCCTTCTCCCCCTGGACCCAAGAATATAGGCTCTTTGCCTCTCCTGCTCTTGTCTCTCCTGTAATCTTTCATCTTTTGGGGGTGGATGTGGCAATGGGCACAGGGAGAGGCAAGTGTAGGTGGAAATTACTAGGAAGAAAGGAATCCTGATCACCAATGGACATGTTTATGGGCACCTACTATGTGCCAAGATTCGTGCTGGGTGCCGCAGACATGGTAGAGGAAAAATACGAGCTCCCTGCCCCAGTCTCGGGAGGCACGCTTCTTTCGCTCAAATACTGCTTCTGAATCTGGCAAAATCATATGACCTTGGGCAATTCTTTTACCTCTCTGTGCCTCATGTTCCTCATCTGTAAAATGGGGATAATAATAGCATGGCTGTGAAAATTAAATCGAGTTGCTACAGGGAAACTACCTTGAACAGTAGCTCAGTGACCTGGCCCAGAATACAGGCTACATGAGTGTCTGCTATGACTATTATCACGGACCATAGCGTCTAGTCGGGGGGACCTTGCCTCATTCCCCAGGGGCTGAGGCACTTGATGCTGCTCCTGGTTTCAGGTGTTCATAAAATATGAGGGGCTACCCCTCTCTGCTACTGCTGTACCTGGGACTGACCACCTGCTCGGACACCTCACCTGGTGGGGAGCAAGACCAAGGTGAGTGCTTGTGGGATGAGCTGGTGTCCAGGCACAGACTCGCCCCCCGCAGTCCACCTTCCCTGGACTCAGGAACCCTTGCCTCTAGTCCTCTTCTCTCCCAGGACTCCACAGTTCTCAGTTCCCTTAGGCCTGGGTTCCTCCATGTCCCCAGTCTTAGGAACTCTCCATTTTTCTGTCCTTCATGTCCTTTAGGTCCAGGAGTCTTCCAGGACTCCCCAAAGGCCCAGAGCTTTCTAGGAAGCCATAGACGGATTCCACGAGCCAATCACTGGGACCTGGAGCTGCTCACTCCAGGGAACCTGGAACGGGAGTGTTATGAGGAGCGATGTTCCTGGGAGGAGGCGAGGGAGTGTTTTGAGGACAATACTCTGACAGTGAGAGCCTCTCCAGGCCCTGGGATGTTCTGGCCCACAATTCCCTCTACCCGGGGTCTCAGAAATCAGGGTGGGCTGGTGTGGGGGGTACGGAAGCTCCCATTGACATGCTGTCTTTCCATCTGCTCGACTTCCATCCTTTCAAGGAGCGCTTTTGGGAGAGCTACATCTACAATGGCAAACGAGGTGAGTGAAAGGGAGGGAGGTGTGTGGGGGGGTGGCTCCCGTTCTGGGCAGCTAAGGCAGCCCTTTCTCCTGGAGGTTGATCCAACATCCCCTACCCCAAATTTGCCTCCTCCAAATCCCATGCTCCCTGAGTATGCTGGAGGTGGTTATTAGAAGAGGCCCCTCCTTTGAGACTAGAGTCCCTGCCTGAGGAGCCCACCACACCTTATTTGGAGGGAGTCTTCTGTCTCTAGGAAGAAGGAAGTACTGGAGGAGAGGGGTTACAGCCCTGGGGCCTGTGAGGCCTCGGGCTCAGAGGCGCCGACCCACCTGAGCTCCGCTTTGGAATCCAGAGCCCAGCCCCTTCTGCAGCTTGGTTGCTAGGGGGACTGCTCCCTAGCAACGGGGCCTGGCCAGGCCAGGCCAGGTGGTGGAAGCCTGTGCTTCCTCACCTGCCCAGGCTGTCCACCCCCACCCCTTCCTGTGAGTTCTAAGGCCCCACCATGGCCTCAGTCTTGTTGCTAAGGGGGGACTGCTCCTTAGCAACCAGGCCTGGCCAGGCCAGACCAAGGAAGCCCGCAGCACTTACTACCTGGCTGGCTTCCCCTCCCCCACAGCCCCATCCCAGCCTTGGCCTGGTTACCAAAGAGGCCTCCCTAGCAACCACACCTAGCCAGGCTCAGGACCCAAGACCCACTGCCCAGGGAGGAACCCCCTGCCTGTACCAGATGCACCCCCCCTTCTGGTGGTCTGGTTGCTAGGGGTGGATGCCCCTTAGCAACAAGCCCTAGGTCTGGGCTGGAGTCCTCACACTGGAGCCTGGTTGCTAGGGGAGGTGACTACCTCACTGCAGGCCTAGCGAGGCCTGGTGGCTCCTTGAATCCACCTGGAACATGTCAGAATCCGGAGGGCCTGCCTTTTCAGTGTAGCTCTTTGCTAAGGGGGCTAAAATCCTGGGGTTTACCATTTGACCAAAGCTCCCAACCCAGTGCTAGAGGAAGTGTCCCCAGCTGCAAGACCCCGGAGGGCCTCACCAAGCTGGAGTTATCCCTGTGTCTGCTTCCCCTCAGACACATGGCCTGGGATGGCTAAAGGCCTAGGGTCCTAGCAAAAGGTTCACCTGAGTTCTAGACACCCCCAAATCTATTATTGGGGTGGGGGAAGGTCCCGAAATTCTTGCACTGATAAATGAAGTTTTCATAGCTTCTGGTCAGTTCAGAAACCTTCCTGTGATTCTGCCCTTTCTTCAGTGTTGAGGTCTTGGCCCCCGGTGGCCTGGGTGTGGTAAAGGGACTATGTTCCTGAGTGGGGAGGGGTGCCAGATAAAACACAGGACCCCCCCCATCGGTTAAATTTGAATTTCAAATGCACACAAATAAATTTTTTTAGTATATTCTAAATACTCCAAGGGACATACACTAAAAAAAATTTCATTTTGTATCTAAAATGAATGTTTAATTGGGTATCATATATTATTATTTGCTAAATCTGGTGATGCTCAGAGTGGGCATTTGCTAAATCTGGTAATCTCCAGTTGCCTGCTTGAGCTCCCCACCCCCACCTTCAGTGTGTCCATTGCCCTCTTAGCAGATGGGTTTTGTTTGGGGGGACTTGAGCCACGCTGTGTCCAGGGAGGGGCCTCTGTCACCATGGGGATCCCACTGCCATATTTTTTTAGCACTAGATGGAGTTATCCTAGATCCTTTATGTGTTTGAGCTCAATGAATTTCCACAATGCATGGGGAAGGAGTTATTGTTCCCATTTTACAGAGCAGCAAACCGAGGCTTAGAGAACCAAATGTGTTGAGTTGCTTGGAGTCACACACCTAGGAAGTGGCCCCGGTTCTGCGTTGGTTCTTGGTCTGTACTCCTGCCTCAGGGGAAAGTATTGGGTTATTGCGGTAAGTGATAGCTCCTGACACAGTGTCCCCCACCCCCCACCTCCATTTCAGGGCGTGGACGAGTGGACGTAGCAGGCCTGGTGGTCGGGCTGACGTCTGGGATCCTGCTCATTGTCCTGGCCAGCTTGGGAGCCTTTTGGTATCTGCATTGCCGACCAGGCAGAGGCCAGCAGTCCTGTCCCCAAGAGTAAGGGGCATTCAGAAAGAAGGGGCCCAAAGGCTGGAAAGCAGGGTGAACAGGAAGGAGGAAGGGTGGACCTCAGGAGACAAGTCAGGGATTGAGACAGGTGGGCGCTGAGGAAGGATCTGAGGAGACCATCAGGTGGAGAGTCAGACCGTGAGGCTGTGCGTGGATGAGTATTGTCGTTTGTCTGTCTGACTATAACCACAGTACCTTGTACACAGTAGGAGCTCGATCAGCATTTGCTGCCTGTCTCCATGGTACTGGGTTTTGCGTGATTATTACTGTGTGTATTGTATCTGATGAGGCTGCAGCGTGGGGTCTCTGGGTGTCCTTGACATGTCAGTTTCTCTGGTGACAGGCTGTAGCACACGTGTGTGTGCGCACACCTTATGAGTTGTCTAGGTATGTGGTTCTCAGTGGCAGGGTCCAAGAAAGTGCTCGAGTGTCAGTCTGGAAAGTATGGCCGGTCTGGGGATTTTTCAGAAGAGTTTATTGTTAAGAGCGGCACTGGGAAATTTGTGAGTGGGTGTCTCTCTGTGTTGTGTTGGCTTCTGTATGTGTCTGCCTGTCTCTCTGAGGGGCTGTTTTTTTCTCCATTGCTCTCCCTGTAGCTGTAACGCATGTGTGTCTGTGAATAAGAGTGTGTCTCAGCAGTTGATTTCTGTCTCTGCCTGTCTCTGTTCGTCTGCCTGTCATTCTGAGTGGAGGGTCAGGCTGAAGGTGACCCTCTTTCTCCCTGCTCTTTCTCCCTTCCACTTGTGTCCCCCTGCCACCCTCAGAGTCTCTATGTCCCTAGGTCTTCCCACCTGCCCTCTCCCAAGTCCATCCTGTAGGTTTCCCCTGCTAACGGTGTACTTTCTGTCCACAGAGCTGAGCTCATTAATCCCCTGAGTCCCCTGGGCGACCTCGGCCCGCCGACGCCCCTGCCTCCACCCCCACCCCCAGGCCTCCCCACCTACGAGCAGGCGCTGGAGGCCTCTGGGGTGCATGATGCACCTCCGCCCCCCTACACCAGGTACTGGGCTGGGCTTCTCCCCGGGGGTGGGGCGCGGAGGGGAGGATGCTGCGGGAGGAGGGGCGTGGTCTCAGGGGCGGGACTTGGAATTTCGAGCTTATTATCCCGGGCGAGGCTTGGAGCGTGGGGGCGGGGTCCTAGGCAATTGTCTGGGGGCGTGGTCCAGTGTTGTCTGTGTGGAGCTTTACGGGAGGGTGGGTCTTGTGCCCAGAGGGTCTGCGATTGGCTGAGACGCCCGCGGGCGGGTCGGAGTAGTCTTGGTTCAGGGGGGAAAAACAGCCGGGTCTTTGACTCCCCGTTGTGCCCCTCCCCTTGCAGCCTCAGGAGGCCTCGGTGAGGAGCCGTTTCGGAGCCGAAGTTCCCCAGATTCACAGCGGATTTCAGAGCCCCCATGCCTCTTAAACTACGTAGCTGAGATCGGGGAGTGATGGGAGTAGGGGTCGTCCGGCCCGAGGCCTACCCTGGCACACGTGTTTCCGCCGAGTACGGATACGCGCACATCCCCGGCCAACGTGTGCCCTCGTCCCGGCTACTCGCGGGCCCCCAGCCTTTTCTGACTGGGAGGGGGGGTACCGCCAGTCCTACCCCCCGGGTAGGCGTCGGTGGAAACTCGGACCCCGGCGCGTAGGCCGGGTATACCCACTCGCGTGAGTGAGCAGGTGTGACAAGGCCATCGCCTTACAGTGCTATGGGTCACGCACACGCAGGGCCCTGCTTATGCACATGCATGTTTTCGTGTGCTCCCCGTGCACGCTCGCGGGCGCTCTGCAACCCAGGGAAAGGGTGGGGGACATATATGCAAGAGTGCTTTTGGGGGGGAGGGCTCGCATTGCACCGGGAGACTGGAGTTGAGCTCCTCTCTTAAATAAAGAACCTTTGTAAAAGAGACAAAAAGTGAAACAAGGCGGAAAAAAAAAATAAATAAACTGAATTGCATTCGCCGTCTGCGCGCGGCGGAGTTGGCTTTCTGTACAAACGCTGCGCCCTACACCCCCGGGCCCTGCTAGCGCTTAGTATCTAGCGCTCCCTCTCTCTCTCTCTCTCTTTTTTTTTTTTTTTTGCATTTGCACGGGATTGTGGGAGGAAGCGGAGCGCAGCCAGACACCCCGCCGCCCGCCCCCCCTTCCCCTCCCCCCTCCCCCAGCCGCCTTGTGCAAAGATGGCTGCACCGTGAGCGCAGAGGAGGAGGAGGCGGCGGCGGCGGCGGCGAGAGAGCGAGCACCCAGCGCCCGCACCCACCCCGGGGCCGCCCGGGACGCCCCCTCCTGAGCGCGCGCCCTCCCTTCTCTCTTGCAAGCGCCGGGGCAAAGGCGGAGACAGCGGGGTCCCTCCTACCCCCCTTTCCCTCCAGGGGGAACCCCCCTTCCCCCTCCTTGGCTCGGCGGCTGCACCCCCTCCCTTGCCCGCCCCTCCGCCCCTGCCCCCTCCCTCCCCAGCCCGGGGCCTTCCCGGGCCTTCGGCGGCTGCAAAGAAAAAGAGAGAGAGAGAGAGAGAGGAAAAAAAAAAGCAGCAGCGGAGGGAGCGGCGGCGGAGGAGAGCGCGCGCGCGCCCCCTCCCTCCCTCCCTCCCTCCCCCTCCCCCCAATTTCCACCGCGGCCAATTCATGGACAGGAACTACCCCAGCGCCGGCTTCGGGGACCCGCTCGGCGCCGGGGCGGGATGGAGTTACGAGAGGTCAGCGAAAGCTAGGTAAGGAGCCGAGGGTGGCCTGGAGGAAGGGGCCAAGGGGTGGGGGCCCAGCCGGGCCGGGCCTGGCCCGCCTGGCGACGCGTGCATCGCAAACTCCCCTCCGGCTTGCAAGGGAGCGGCCTTCCTCGGTTTGCAACAACGCCGCCGCCCCAGTTTGCAAATTGCAAACTCCGCCAAAGCCAGCTCCGGCATGCAAAGGGAAAGATGCAGCGGGAAAATGGGGGTGCAAAACAATTTCGGACGGAAAGGCCCCGGGAAGGTGGGAGGGACTGGCGAAGCAAGGCCTGGATTTCCCCCCATCCTTGGATTCCCGGCTTGCTGATTCCTACCCGCTGCGTCCCAGGCTCTGCTCTTGCTAAGGTGGGATGGAAAGGAGAATTAGAACGCAGACCTGGGGGGCGCCCCCCCTCCCGTCCTATTGTTCCGGGACTGCGCGAGGCCGCGCCACTCGGCCTCCCCCCACCGAAATTCCGCGCGCAGAGTGGGCACAGGGCCCCGCCCCCTTTCCAAGCTGGGGTTCTGTGTGTGTAAGGGGGGGTCCTGGAATCTGAGGCACGCCCCCTTTAGCTCCCCCACCCCCAAAGGCAGAGAATCCTAGTTGATGGCGAGGAGTGGAGTATTTGACCTCTCGAGTCCGAGCCGTGAATCGGGGTCGTTGCATGGGAAGATTCAGATGTTTCCGTGGTGTGTGGTTGTGTGTGTGAGCGTGGGCCCCGTTCGTGCTTAGTTGGTAGCCTGCTCACCTGCGAATCAGCCCCTTTCCTGATGTGTATGTTCTGCCCTCACTCTTCACCTGTCCCCAGCCCCCCGCCCCCTGGGTTACCCAGCGTGGTTGGGCATGATCCCACATGTGTTAGGATTTTCCATTTGGGACTTAGCGCTCGGTATGTTTCCTTCCCCACGGGTGAGCTGGATCGTTGTTTGCACACATACCTGGGTTTGCAAGGGGCCATACATTTGAACCTCAACCCCCGGGGATGGACGTTGTTCTTGGTCGCACTTGTACCTGGTACTTTCCCCTAGTCCTATCCCTTCCCCACCCCGCATCCCAGCCGTTTGGGGAACGATCTACTTTCTCCCAACTCTGCATCACCCCATGAAGTTCAGGGCCATGTGTTCCCACGTGTGTGCAGTAGAGTGGGCGTCCTTATGCACCTCTCAGGTTGGCCCCAGGGCCTCGTGTCATCCAGGGGGTGGTGGGCTGGGTAGGAGGTCCATGCCTTTCACATTCTCAACTTGAGGTGCTTCCTCTGACTCTTCACCCTCTTCTGTTTGTCTCGTCTCTGTGCATGGCTGTGTTTGTAAACGTGAGACTATCTGGGCTGTATTTATTGGGGAATGTTTCATGGCTCTTTTCGTTGGGTACCCCGATTCCCTTGTCTTCTTTCCTTTAGGGCCCAAGGTTCCTTAGGATAACCCCCAGTCAGCTGGAAGATTTCCCCCCTCACCCCGGGGGATTTGCTGAGTTCCCTTCTAGGGCAGCTTTGGAGGACACCCTAACATCTCTCCCTTCCTCCCAGCTTGGTCTATGGCAGCTCCAGGACCTCGCACCCCGAGACCGACATCTTACACCGCCAGGCCTACGCGGCCCCCCACCCACTGCAAAGCTATGCCACCAACCACCACCCGGCAGGTACGGCCCCCGTCCTGCCCCGCCTGGGCTGGCCCTCCCTCCGAGGCAGCTGGTTGGCTGCTGAAAGTTCCACCCCTCCTAATTGGCCGTGCCCTGTGTCCCGGCCCGCCCCTTGCTACCTCTCCTCTGATTGGTTGCCTCTGAGGCTGCTGGTCCCTGCTCAATTTCACGCTGGATTCGTCCACCCTTGTCTCTGGCCCCGCCTCTTTCGCTCCAATTGGCCCCGTCCCCTCAGCCCCCAAATCCCACCTTCTCTTCCAGGCTTTTCCTCCTCTCTATCCCACCCCAGTCCTTTCCTTCTGGGTTTACCTGTCCTTTTGGCTTCTTGGTCCTGTGAATTCGTTCTTCCTGATTCCTTTTCTTCCTGAATGGCTCTAAGTCTTTGGACCTTCCCTTTTTTTCCTGGGTTTGCCCACCACCTTATTCTTCCCTGTGTAGAACTACCTCTAGGGCTTCTGATTGGTTCCCTCCTTTCTGGCTGAACCAAAAAGGAGATTATATTGTCCGATTTGATCCTTAACTTTCCTGGTTGGTTCCTTCCCTTTATTCTTGCCCCCCCCCTTTTTTTCTGGGATCCTTCCACTTTTAATCAACCCCTTTTGGCCTGTCCTCCCAGTGCTTCTAAGTGGCCTTGGTTACCCCATACCTTCCCCTTCCTTGCTAGAATTGCCCAAATCCTTTTGTGTCTCCCCTGCCCCCCTCCTTTGCCTACCTTTCCTCTCCTGGGTTCCCTGCCCTAATGACTGGGGTATACTTCATCCTGCTGATTGGCTCCCTTTTCCCCTTTGTTGTCCTCAGCCCTGTCTCCTTAGTTTGGCTGTGTTCACTTGATCCTCTTTGAATCTCCCTCTTTGCTTTCTCCAGCCCTTTTCCCTGACCCAACTTGCTTTTGGCCTTTTTCCTTTTCCCTTTTAACTCTGCCACTTAGCTGACTCTGCCTCCTTGTCCTTGGCCAGGCCTCTCTGGACTCTTCGACACTGGCCTCCACCACGCGGGCTCAGCAGGGCCCGACGCCTCCGTCATGAACCTCATCTCGGCCCTGGAGTCCCGGGGCCCCCAGCCTGGCCCCTCTGCCTCCTCTCTCCTCTCCCAGTTCCGCAGTCCTTCCTGGCAAACAGGTAAGCTTAGCGCCGGCCCAGGAGTGCCAGGGTGGGGCTGGCATGTGGTCTGCCCTGACCTGTGGTCTTCTTCATTGTCCCCAGCCATGCACACGCCGGGCCCCACGGAGCTCTTCATTTCAGGCGCCTTGCCGGGTTCCAGCACCTTTCCATCCTCCTCTGCCCTGTCGGCCTACCAGCACCCGGCTTCCTTCGGCAGCCGCCCCTTCCCAGTGCCCTCATCCCTCAGCCTCCAAGACCCCCCATTCAGCCCCCCAGCTAATGGGCTCCTGTCCCCTCATGACGTGTTGCACCTGAAGCCCTCGCAGGCACCCACAGTGCCATCCTCGCTGGGCTTCGAGCGCCTGGCGGGGGGCGGTGTCCTGGGGCCCGCTGGTCTCGGCCCGGCCCAGACCCCTCCATACCGCCCCGGCCCCCCAGACCCCCCGCCACCTCCCCGCCACCTCCCGACTCAGTTCAACCTGCTGGCTTCCTCTTCTGCTGCTGCCGCCGCTGCCGCCGAACAGTCCTCCCCACAGCTGTACAACTTCTCGGGTGCTGCCCCAGGCCCCCCACCACCCGAGCGGGCCCTGCCCCGCCAGGACACCGTCATCAAACACTACCAGCGGCCGGCCAGTGCCCAGCCCCCGCCGCCCCCGCCCCCAGCCCACGCCCTCCAGCACTATCTGAGCTGTGGAGGCAGCTATCCCTCCATGGGCCACAGGGCTAACCTGGCCTGCAGCCCCCTGGGCGGTGGGGAGCCCTCTCCTGGTGCTGGCGAGCCTAGCAAGGCCGGGCCCAGTGGAGCAGCGGCTGGAGCATCGGGCAGGGCTGCGGGCCCTGAGGCGGCTGGGGGAGGTGGGGCAGGGGGTGGCGGTGGAGGTTACCGCCCCATCATTCAGTCGCCCGGTTACAAGACGGGCAAAGGTGGCTATGGAGCGGCTGCAGGTGGTGCCAACAGACCCCCACCACCCCGTTCGACGGCCACACCCAAATGCCAGAGTCTGGGTGGGCCAGCAGCCGCCTATGCCACCGGGAAGGCCTCTGGGGCTGGTGGGGCAGGTGGCCAAGCCTATTCTCCTGGTCAGCCCCAAGGGCTTCTAGGACCCCAGGCCTACGGGCAAGGGTTTGGAGGGGGTCAAGCCCAGGACTTGAGCAAAGGCCCGAGCTACTCAGGGGGGCCCCCGCAGCCTCCCAGTGGCCCCCCACCTCCCAGCCTAGCCACATGCCAGAGCTACTCCCCAGATCAGCTGCAGGGGCAGCTCTATGGGGTTCAGGGTGAGCCATACCCAGGGCCAGCTGCCCACTCCCAGGGGCTGCCCACGGCCAGCCCCTCGCTTAGCTACAGCACTGGCCATTCCCCTGCGCTCTCGGGTCACGGAGGTGGCTGGGGGCCCAGCTCTCTGGGGGGTGGTGGGGAGGCCAGCCCTTCTCACATCATCCGCCCACTGCAGTCGCCGCCCGCCCCTGGCCGCCCACCCGGAGTCGGCTCTCCGGGGGCCCCCGGCAAATACCTGAGTTCCGTCCTGGCGTCAGCCCCGTTCCTGGCACCCCCAGGAGCCGGCAGCTATGCAGCCGGAGCAGGGGGCTACAAAGGCAAGGGGGATGGCTCGGAGCTGCTGGCGGGGCCCGGCGGCCCTCCTGCCGAGCGCACGGAAGATGAGGAGTTCCTCATCCAGCATCTCCTGCAGGCTCCTAGCCCCCCGCGGACCTCAGGGGCAGACGGCTTGGTGGGGGAAGATGGGGCGGCAGATGCCTCCAAGGGACTTGGGGGTAGTGGTGGGGCCGGGGGCCCACCGGGCACACCCTACGAGCTGGCTAAGGAAGACCCTCAGAGGTATCATCTACAGAGCGTTATCCGCAGCAGTGGCAGCCTTGATGAGGGTACCACGGCAGCCCTGGAGCTGGGCCTGGGGAGGCTGAAGGAGAAGAAGAAAGGGCCAGAACGGGGTGGCGAGACCCCAGAGGGGCTGGCCACTTCAGTTGTCCACTATGGGGCAGGTGCCAAGGAGCTGGGGGCCTTCCTCCAAAAGAGTCCACCACCCCCACCTCCCACAGCTCAGCCTGCCCAACCCACACCCCATGGCCTCCTCCTGGAGGCCGGGGGCCCTGACCTCCCACTGGTGCTGCCCCCACCTCCGCCCCCACAGCTGCTCCCCTCAGTCCTCAGCCATGCCCCTAGCCCCTCTCCCAGTGCCCCCAAAGTTGGCGTTCATCTCCTGGAGTCAGCCACCCGCGATGGAGCACCCCAGCCGCCCCCGCCGCCGCCCCCGCCTCCACCACCCATGCCCCTTCAGCTTGAGGCCCATCTCCGCAGCCACGGCCTGGAGCCCGGTGCCCCCAGCCCCCGCCTGCGACCTGAGGAGAGTCTGGAGCCGCCGGGCACCATGCAGGAATTGCTTGGGGCCCTGGAGCCACTGCCCCCGGGGCCCGGTGACACTGGCGTGGGCCCACCTAATACCGAGGGCAAGGATCCCTCCGGTGCCTACCGCAGCCCCAGCCCGCAGGGCACCAAGGCCCCCCGCTTTGTGCCACTCACATCCATCTGTTTTCCTGACTCCTTGCTCCAAGATGAGGAGCGCAGCTTCTTCCCCACCATGGAGGAGATGTTTGGCGGAGGGGCAGCGGACGACTATGGCAAGGCGGGGCCGCCCGAGGACGAGGGCGATCCCAAGGCGGGGACTGGGCCGCCTCCAGGCCCCCCAGCCTATGATCCTTATGGGCCCTACTGCCCTGGTCGGGCGTCTGGAGCTGGGCCCGAGACGCCGGGCCTGGGCCTGGACCCCAGCAAGCCGCCTGAGCTGCCCTCCACGGTCAACGCCGAGCCTCTGGGCCTGATCCAGAGCGGGCCCCACCAGGCGGCCCCACCGCCACCGCCGCCACCGCCACCGCCGCCGCCTGCCTCGGAGCCCAAGGGAGGCCTCACCTCGCCCATCTTCTGCTCTACCAAGCCAAAGAAGCTGCTCAAGACGTCCTCCTTCCACCTGCTGCGGCGCCGTGACCCGCCCTTCCAGACACCCAAGAAGCTGTACGCCCAGGAGTACGAGTTTGAGGCGGATGAGGACAAGGCCGATGTGCCTGCTGACATCCGTCTGAACCCTCGGCGCCTGCCTGACCTGGTGTCCAGCTGCCGCTCCCGCCCAGCCCTCTCACCCCTGGGCGACATCGACTTCTGTCCACCCAACCCAGGCCCGGATGGCCCCAGGCGCCGTGGCCGCAAGCCCACAAAGGCTAAGCGTGATGGCCCACCCCGGCCCCGGGGGAGGCCCCGGATCCGCCCGCTGGAGGTCTCCGCCACTGCTGGGCCAGCTTCAGCCTCCACGCCCACTGATGGGGCCAAGAAACCTCGGGGCCGGGGCCGTGGTCGGGGCAGGAAGGCTGAGGAGGCGGGGGGCACGCGGCTGGAGCCCCTGAAGCCACTTAAGGTGAGAAGGACTGGGGTCCAGATGTCTAAGGTTGGAGAAGGCAAAGGCTTGGGACTGCAGTTGTGGGGTGTGGTGGGGGCTGTGGTTTATATTCCTGAGCCTCGGAGGCAATGAACCTGAGGGTTGGGATTCTAGGCTTCCACCATCAGAGAAATCTGAGAATTGAGACTTCAGGGTCTAAAGGGAAACCTAGGGGATTGCAGCTTGGGTTCTTAGGTTCTGGGTCTTGAAGGAGCCATGATTGGGGGTTTCTGGATTCCTGGGTCTCATGGGAGGAGGGTCTCGAGGCTGGATTCCTGGGCTGGAGGCTAAGAGGGGTCAGTGAATGCTGAGGGAGGAACGCCAGTCCTGTCATTTCTGGAACCTGAGAGAAGGGGTCTGGGGGCTTTGATTCTAGGGTTCTACAGGCTGAAAGTGGGAAAGTGATCTAGGCCTTAAGGAAGTGTTGGGGGTCTGCACCTCAGCCTCTGAGCAGGGAGGGGACTTGGGGTCCCCAGACTTGTGGACCCTGACTCCCCACTGCCCTGATACCTAGATCAAGCTGTCTGTGCCCAAGGCCGGCGAGGGTCTGGGAGCCTCCTCAGGCGACGCTGTATCCGGCGCTGACCACAACAGCCTGGATTCCAGCCTGACCCGGGAGAAGATAGAGGCCAAGATCAAGGAGGTAGAGGAGAAGCAGCCAGAGATGAAGTCCGGATTCATGGCCTCCTTCCTGGACTTCCTCAAGTCCGGCAAGCGTCATCCGCCGCTCTACCAGGCCGGCCTGACACCCCCGCTCAGTCCCCCCAAGAACGTGCCGCCCTCCGTGCCTGCCCGTGGCCTGCAGCCCCAGCCTCCTACCGCCCCCACTGTGCCACACCCCCCGCCCTCCGGCGCCTTCGGGCTGGGGGGCGCACTGGAGGCGGCCGAGAGCGAGGGGCTGGGGCTGGGCTGCCCTTCACCCTGTAAGCGGCTAGACGAGGAGCTGAAGCGGAACCTGGAGACGCTGCCCTCCTTCTCCTCCGATGAAGAAGACTCGGTGGCCAAGAACCGGGACCTGCAGGAGAGCATCTCCTCGGCCATCTCTGCGCTCGACGACCCACCCCTCGCTGGGCCTAAGGACACTTCCACCCCAGATGTGCCCTCCTTGGCAGCTGAGGCTGCGGTGCCAGGGCCTCCCCCACTCCCGGGGCTCCCTAGTGCCAGCAGCAATGGCACACCCGGTGAGCTCTGGGAAGATGGTTTGGGGGCGGGTTGTGCAGGTCGCGCACTGTGTAAGAGGCATCAGTCACGCTGTAGATGAAGTAGATTTGCGAGTTCACAAATTGAGGGCATACAGCTGGTGCGAGAAAGGACTCATTTTCTGACCTGTCCACAGATGCTAAGTGGGCTTTAGGTGCCCCAAGGTGGCACTGGAGAATGCTGGGAGACAGCAGGTTTTAAGTGATTGGGACAGGGAGGTGAAAGGGTACTGAGAAGTTCTGAAGACAGCCAGGGGATATGGAGCCTGAGAAGGAGCTAGGATTTAGAGACGTATGGTAAAAGACAGAAGAATGTCTGTGGAAGTGGTAGGGAGAGACTGGAACATTGATTAATTGGGTCTTGGGCGGGGGGGGTGAGAGGAAAAGACTAGGGGTGTGCAAGGTCTGGATGGTGGTCTGTCCTGAGAGAGGCTTTGGACAAATTTTAAGGTGCTTTGGATGGGGGGAAATGGAGGCATTGATTCAGAGAAGGACGTTTGGGACAGTTAGTGAGGAGGCTTGAGGGCTCAGAGGCATCCTAGGGAACGGAGGGGACTTCTCAGGGGTTGTAGGAAGGTGGGAAACGGGGAGCAAGGGAACAAGACGATGTGAGGCCGAAGTAGATGAGAACTACCGGGGCCTTCTGAGCAGTGTCAGAATTTGCTGAAATGGAAGCAAGCCCTGGGAGGGTGAGAACCTTGGAAGGGTCAGGAAGGCTCCTGGCTAAGGACACAACAAGGGAGAAGAAGCAGTTTTAGGGAGGGATTTTAAGGTGTCAGAGGGTGACATTAGAAAAACCCATGGGGAATCAGGGCTATAATGGGCAGTAATGATCCCAAGTAGAGAGCAGTCCGAGGAAAGGGCAGGGAAGATCTTGGATGGAGGAAGGACAAGACTCCTGAGCAGGAAGCGAGGAGGTAGAGGCACAGAAGGAATGATTGGGGAATTAGGAGGGGAGGTAAAAAAAAATGGGAGGTGAGAGCCAGCAAGGGCTTTGAGGCAACTAAGAGGTGTTGCAGGACTAAAAGAGGCAATAGGGCGAAAATTCAGGGACTCCCGAGTTAGTGCTGGAGCTGGGAAGGGGTCTCAGGGAGGGACTTGGACAGAGTGGAAAGGCTTTGGGGGAGTTGAGGAGCTGTTGGCATAAGGAGGGACATTCAGGGACAAGAGGAGAGGTGCTGGGGATGGTGAATGGCATTCAGGAACTAGGAGCTGTGTCAGGGCAGGGCAAGGAGTTTGTAGGGACTAGGGGAGACAAGGGGGAGATAGACTGGGGTGGGAGACAGTTGAGGGATGAGGAAGGGTTGGTGGTCGGACAAAGGACGACTGATTTTGATGGAGGGACATTGGGTAATGGTATTAACTACCCAAAGGGACAGAAGTGGGGAGTATGTGGAAGCCAGGAAAAGATGGGGAGGGACAGATTCCCATTTCCAGGTGGGAAGGCTTAGTAGGATGTTGGAGAAAAGGGAACCTGGGCTTCCTGTGCCTATCTGGGGGCAGAAGTGGGTGTGAAAAGTCGGGGAGGGGAGGGCCATGGTGCCTGGCTGGTTCAGTCAGTGAAGCATGCTGTTTTTGATCTTGGGGTTGTGCGTTCGAGTCCATGTTGGGTGTACAGATTACTTAAAAGCAAAATCTTAAAAAAAAAAAATAAATAAAAATAAAGGGAGGGACAGATACAAGCTTTGACCGGACAAAGGGTAACAGCAGAAGAGTAAGAAGTGGAGATGAGTGGGATTTGGAGCAGCGATGGGTGTTGGGGTGTTAGGTGAGGAACTCGGGATGATCAGAAGGGGTATGGGAGCGCGCAGCAGGAAGAGGGCTGCTGGGACCCTGGGGGAGAGAGGAGCCTGAAAGGGCTGAGAGCAGACACTGATTGACATTGGCCGACACTGACCGCATGCAGTGGAGGTGGAGGGGGCCCCCCCGCGCCCGGGGGTTTGCCCTGATGCCCCTCTCGCCCACAGAGCCCCCGCTGCTGGAGGAGAAGCCCCCGCCCTCGCCGCCTCCTGCCCCGACGCCGCAGCCGCCTCCGCCGCCCCCACCACCCCCGCCGCCCGCCCTGCCCTCGCCGCCCCCCCTGGTGGCCCCGGTGCCCAGCTCGCCGCCCCCACCGCCCCTGCCGTCGCCGCCCGCCCCGCCGCCGCCCCCGCCGGCCGTCGCGCCCGAGGAGCCCGCCGCCCCGTCCCCCGAGGAGCCTGAGCCACCCGACGCACGGCCCCTGCACTTGGCCAAGAAGCAGGAGACGGCGGCCGTGTGCGGGGAGACGGACGAGGAGGCCGGCGAGAGCGGCGGGGAGGGCATCTTCCGGGAGCGCGACGAGTTTGTCATCCGTGCGGAGGACATCCCTTCTCTCAAGGTGAGTGTGTCTGAAAGCTGGGCCCGCGGGATTTGGCCCCAGAGCGGTGACGGAGCGCCTGCTGGGTGACAGGCTCAGCGGGGGCCGTCCTGAATTCCCAGGCTGATGGGGTCTGGAACATGCAGCAGCGGCTGCGTGGGGCTCTGAGATTGGGGAGGGGAGGTCTTGGAAATGGGAAAAAGTGATTGTTATTGCAGTGTTTATTGCAGACATTCTGGGCGCTGGGGTTCCAATAAGGAACAAGGCAGGCAGGTGCTGGTCTCAGTGAAGGTTCTAATTTAATTGCTCAAGCCAAGAGAGCCAGGCTGCTTTGCAAGGTGTAGCATAATGGTCGAAACGTGAGGCAGTAACAAAATGTTCCTACAAATACACACGCACACAGCCAACGATTTGGGACTGTGAGGCCACATCTTAAGACACTCTCTGCAGATCGGCCCATTTCCTGCTTCCATTGACTCTGCTTCAGGGCTTGGCCAATTGTGACCTCCAGGAGCCAAATCCAGGCCCCTGCCTGTTGTTATGAATAAAGTTTTATTGGCGTACAACCCATGCCCATGCATTTAAAATCCCCTAGGGCTGCTTTCCCCATAGAGTGGCAGAATGAGGTAGTTGAGGCAGAGCTTAGCTGACCCACGAAGCCAAAAATCTTTATCTGCTCCATTATGGAAAAAGTTTGCTGACCGCTGCTGTACTCGGTTCATTGGACGGGGAGATTTTGGATCAGAGGATTCATAGCATAGGTGCTTGACAAGGGTGGGTGACATGAGATGCTCATGTAAGGCTTCTCCTGGGACATGAGGCTGAACAAGTCCTTGGTGGGTCAGCAAGCCATCGTCATCTTGATGGTGACATCAGAGATGACGGCCTTTCTTCCTGTTAGTGTCACAGACTGAGTATTGACAGTGGGGGCCAGGAACATGTTTGGCCCTTGATGTACATTATCAAGTTTAATTTATTCTCTGGTGTGGCTTCTTAAGATGGAGGTATTGTGGGACGAATTCATTATCAGGTTAACAGTTGTTACACTTTGCTGCTGCGTATGTTCTGTGAGGTGAGCTTAATATGTCTTCTGCTGTATGATTTTTATGCCATCTTATTGTGGAAGAAGTAGAGCCACTAGAGTAATGGGACTGTATGTACCCATCCCTCAGCTTCCAGCATCGTCCCCTCCTGGCTAGTCCTTCTCTCTCTCTCTGTTCTGGCACATTCTGCCCCCTGCCCTACCCCACCAATTCCAGACGTCATGTTTTGTCTTCCATACCTTGTCTTTTTTTTTTTTTTTTTTTTTTAGCATGGTGTTTGCTTCACCCAAAAGAACATTGATGAGAGGTATATTAGAGAATTACAAAGCAAAATGCCAGAGTGGTCACGTTCCCCAAACCAGCCAGCAATCCCAGAATTCCCTGCTCCTTCCTCTTGCATCCCTTCCGGTCCTTCTCAATGCCCTTATGTCCTGTGTACATCATTTTATTTTGGGGGGAAACAATGTATTTATTAGGTTTTTTAAAATATTTTTACTTATTTATTTGACAGACAGAGATCACAAGTAGGCAGAGAATCAGGCAGAGAAAGAGGGGGAAGCATTCTCCCCACTGAGCAGAGAGCCTGATGTGGGACTCGATCCCAGGACCCTGAGATCATGACGCAAGCTGAAGGCAGAGGCTCAACCCACTAAGCCACCCAGGCGCCCCTATTTATTTGTTTTAGAGAAGGAGAGAGGGGGCACAGAGGGAGAGGTAGACGGAGAAAGAGAATTTCAACCCAACTCTGTTCTGAGCGGGGAACCCTTACGCCGGCCTAGTGTTTTCCACCCCGAGATTGTCTTGACCTGAGACAAAACCAAGAGTCAGACGCTCAACCAGCTGAGCCACCCATGTACCCCACATTGCTTCATGTTAACTTCATGACTTCTGAAGCTGATTTGATCTTCAGCTGGGACAGTGAGAGGGACAGCTGCCAACTCCTTAGGACAGGGTTTGAGACAGATAGAACTACGAATTTAGTGTGTTTTTTTTCTTTTTTTTTTTTGTTCCTAATTTTCTTTTAAGACATTTTATGTACTTATTTGACAGAGTGCACAAGCAGAGGGAGAGGGAGAGGCAGGCTCCCCACTGAGCAGGGCGCCTGAGGCTGGGCTTGATCCTAGGACTCTGGGACCATGACCTGAGCTGAAGGCAGAGGCTTAACCCACTGAGCCACCCAGGCGCCTCTTGTTCTTCATATTTTTAACTTAGTTAAATTTTTTTTTAAAGATTTTATTTATTCATTCGACACAGAGAGAGATCACAAGTAGGCAGAGAGGCAGGCAGAGTGAGAGGAGGAAGCAGGCTCCCCACTGAGCAGAGAGCCCGATGTGGGGCTCGATCCCAGGACCCTGAGATCATGACCCGAGCCGAAGGCAGAGGCTTAACCCACTGAGCCACCCAGGCGCCCCCTTAGTTAAAATTTTTTTAAAAACCGAGCTTAATGCCCAACATGGGGCTAGAACTCATGACCCTTAGTCAAGAGTCACGTGCCCTGGAGCACCTGGGTGGCTCAGTGGGTTAAGGCCTCTTCTTTCGGCTCAGGTCATGATCCCAGGGTCCTGGGATCGAGCCCTGCGTCGTGCTCTCTGCTCGGTGGGGAGCCTGCTTCCCTCTCTCTGCCTGCCTCTCTGCCTACTTGTGGTATGTCTGTCAAATAAATAAGTAAAACCTAAAAAAAAAAAAATAGAGAGAGTCATGTGCCACAAGGACTGAGCCAGCCAGGTACCCCTCCTTTTTTTTACTTTAATTGTGGTAACCTTTATATATCATGAAACTTACCATTCTAACCATGTTTAAGCGGTACCATTCAGTGCCATTAAGTGTATGCACATTGTTGTGCGATGTTCACTGCTGTCTCCAGGTTTTCTCTTTATTTATTTATTATTATTTTTTAAGATTTTATTTATTTATTTGGGAGGGAGGGTGCAAGCATGAGCAGGGGAAGGGGCTGAGGGAGAGGGAGAAGCAGACTTCCCACTGAGCAGGGAGCCTGATGTGGGGCTTGATCCCAGGACTCTGGGATCATGACCTGGGCGGAAGGCAGATGCCTAACCACCAACGCACCCCCAAGTTTTATCTTTATAATCACCTCCCATGATAGGGACTACTCTTCCCATTTTACAGGGAAGGAAACTGAGGCGCAGAGTGCCACAGTAGCCTTCCTAGACTTTCATTGCCTGGGATCCACACTGGTTCTGTTGGCCCCAGAAGCCTGGGCTCTCAGCACCAGACTCAACCTTTCTCTGTGTACATTCTGGCCAACATTGACAATGGCAGTGGCACATGCGACAGGGAGCCCAGCACTGGGCCGAAAGAACAGGGCTTTTACAGATGAGGAAGTTCACGTTTGGAGAGGGACTCAGTCCACTGAGCTGGGTGCTGAGCTGGGATTGGAGCCACAGCCATCCGACACCACCTCCCAGCTGGCATGAGGCCGGGCAAGGACTCAGATGCTTAAAATACAACACGAGTGTGCATTACAATGGGGGGACACACAACCCCAGGACTGAATCACTTCTGCAGACATTGGAGACCCGTTGGTGTGCTTGGAGTCAGGGCAGGCTGGCGGCATCGTTGCTGAGAGCCCAGCTTTGGCCTTAACCTGACTGGTTCATTCTCTGCCACTTTTGGGCTGGGCTGGTGTTGACCCTCCCTGATTATGGATTTGGTGATAGACGTGATCACGTTAGTACCTCCCTCAGGTAACTGGAGAATCCAGGCCTTAAAGCTCCATGGAACCGTGGGTGGCACCCAGTAGGTGTCCCTTTGCTTACTTCTCTCTGCAAAGCTGGGCACATTTTTTTCTGTAAAGGGCCAGCTAGTAAATATTTTAGGCTTTGCAGGGTGCAGGGTCTCTGCTATGTCTTCTTGTTCTGTTTTTATGATCCTTTATTTATTTATTTATTTATTTATTTAATTTGACAGAGAGATCACAAGCAGGCAGAGAGGCAGGCAGAGAGAGAGGAGGAAGCAGGCTCCCCGAGAGAGCAGAGAGCCCGATGCGGGGCTCCATCCCAGGACTCCGAGATCATGACCTGAGCCGAAGGCAGCGGCTTAACCCACTGAGCCACCCAGGCGCCCCTGATCCTTTATTTTTTTCTTAAGATTATTTATTTATTTATTTGAGAGAGAGAGAGCATGAGAGGAGAGAGGTCAGCTGGAGAAGCAGATTCCCTGCTGAGCTGGGAGCCTGATGTGGGGCTTGATCCCAGGACTCCAGGATCATGACCTGAGCTGAAGGCAGTTGCTTAACCAACTCAGCCACCCAAGAGTTCCCGATCCTTTAAAAATTAGGAAGCAGGGGCGCCTGGGTGGCTCAGTGGGTTAAGCCGCTGGCCTTCGGCTCAGGTCATGATCTCAGAGTCCTGGGATCGAGCCCTGCGTCGGGCTCTCTGCTCAGCGGGGAGCCTGCTTCCTCCTCTCTCTCTGCCTGCCTCTCTGCCTGCTGTGATCTCTCTGTCAAATAAATAAATAAAATCCTTAAAAAAAATAAAATAAAAAAAATAAAAATTAGGAAGCATTCTTATTTTATAGATCTCTGAAAATGAGCAACGTGCTGTAGTTTTTTCCAGAACAGTGGTAGTCTACTAGAAATGTCATGGTCTGTATACATCATTTTATTTTTATTTTTATTTTTTTTAAGATTTTATTTATTTGATACAGAGAGAGAGAGATCACAAGTAGGCAGAGAGGCAGACAGAGAGAGAGGGGGAAGCAGGCTCCCCACTGAGCAGAGAGCCCGACGCGGGGCTCGATCCCAGGACCCTGGGATCATGACCTGAGCCAAAGGCAGGGGCCTAACCCACTGAGCCACCCAGGCGCCCCTTATTTATTTATTTATTTATTTATTTATTTTAAGATTTTCTTTATTTATTTGAAAGAGCACACAAGCAGGGTAAGGAGCAGAGGGAGAAGGAGGTGCCCCACTGAGCAGGGAGCCCGACTCAGGGCTCAATCTTGAGACTGACTGTAGGATCATGACCTGAACTGAAGGCAGACGCCCAACTGACTGAGTCACCCAAGCGCCCGTGAATACGTCATTTTAAACTTTCTTGTATCAAGCTTAAAAAAAAGTGAGGGATGCATGGCTGGCTCAGTTGGTAGAGCACATGACTCTTGATCTCAGGGTCCTGCGTTCAAGCCCCACATTGGGCGTGGAGCCTTCCTAAAAGAAAAAGAATTTAAAAAATGTTTAAAAATCGGTGAGGTTAGCCACAGGAATGTATTTTCTCTAACACAACTTATTTAGAACAATCATTTTAGCATGTAATCAACGTAGAAAAAGCTAACGAGATGTTTTACATTTTTTGCATATCAACCCTTTGAAATCTTGGGTATATTTTTTACTCATGGAACATATTTGGGGCAGCCAAATTAGCACAAGGCTGGCCCTCTTCTCTGCTTCAGCTTCCCCAGATATAAAGTGGGACTGATAACATTAACTTCCAGTTCTTGTTGAAGATTTAAGAGGGTGTAAACGCTGAGCTTGTAAGAGTTTGTTGGATGGAGAAAAGTAGGGGGCAGGCGGTCCCGATCGAGGGAGCAGGGTGCAAAGGTTGTGTCGTGAGCAAAAACATGGCGTTCAAGGGGTTGAGTGGCTGCGTTGTGAGTGCTGAACCGGGGAAGGTGAGCAGCTGCCAGGTCATGCCGGAATGAGATCAATGGGCACCTGCTGGAGAGTCCACTTTTGGGTTTTCCAGCAGCTACTAGGGCCCCTGGCTAGCAGGATGGTGGCTGGGGAGGTGTCTAGGCCTGATGGCAGTCTGTCTGCCACCTCAGTCCTGTGACACCGATTAATGGAGCATGAAGCTTTCCTTCCTTCCTTCCTTCCTTTTTCTTTCTTCCTCTCTCTCTCTCTCTCTCTCTCTCTCTCTCTCTCTCTCTCTTTTAAGTAGGCTCCAGACCCGGTGTGGAGCCCGCTGTGAGGCTTGAACTCACAACCCTGAGATCAGGACCTTAGCTGAGATGAAGAGTCAGATGCTTAATGACTGAGCCACCTAGGCGCCCCAAAGCTTTCTTACTATCATCCTGCTAGGTGCTTCTGGCTCATTCCGGTCCTGCTGCTTACTGCCCTTGTCTTTGCTTCTCAAGAGTTCACATTCCCGGGGCGCCTGGGTGGCTCAGTGGGTTAAGCCTCTGCCTTCGGCTCAGGTCATGGTCTCAGGGTCCTGGGATCGAGCCCCACATCGGGCTCTCTGCTCAGCAGAGAGCCTGCTCCCCTTCCTCTCTCTCTCTGCCTGCCTCTCTGCCTACTTGTGATCTCTGTCAAATAACTAAATAAAATATTAAAAAAAAAAAAAGAGTTCACATTCCCAGAAGAGAATCTGATTGGTCCAGCTCAGCATTTGGGGCCGAGATAGGATTAGTGATTTGCCTGTTGATTGGCTCCCTGGTCAGGTCTCTTCCAATCAGCTGTGGCTTCTGTGGGGGCGGGGGCAGGAGAAGTGGGTGTGGTCAGTGATAGGATTGACACCAAGAGAGGTGGGAAGGACGGCCTGAGGGCTGACTGGCTCTGGTTGGATATCAGGCAAGGCTGATGCCAGGGGTTGAGTGCGATGACCACGGAGAGGAAAAGTGGTTCTGAGAAAGCCACCAAGCTCAGTTGGGGTGTGGTGAGCCAAGGGGCCTGAGTCCAGGTAGAGAATCAGTCAGTGCCTTTGAGGAGGCCAGTTGGGGAAGGGGAAGAGACGGCGTGGTCTTCCCTGGCTGGGAGGGGATGCTCTGATGGCTTTCTTGCTGGATTCTGAGAACTAGAATGGGGACGAGCACGTTAACACTGAAAGGCAAAAGGCACCTGTTTGTGGGGGTGGGAGAGCACTGCATATGCAAAAACCTGGAGAATCCAAAAGTCTGGAGTTCATCTGCTGAATTTGGAGGGATCTGGATGGCCTGTGGGGCAGGGGCAAGAGAAGAGAAAGAAAACTGAGGCAAAGCCTCACTGTGCCAGACTGTGGAGCCTACACTAGAGGCCCTAGAAGGTTTTGGAGCACAGCAGCATGTGGCCCAACTCTTGGACCTCTAACCTGACTCCCCAAGGTGACCAGGAGGGAGGACTGGGAACCATAGGGTAGCTGGAGAAAAGGACTTGGGGCCAGGGCACCTGCATTCCTGTCTCATCCTGCCTCTTGTGACTTAAGCCAAGAGCCCTTCTATCTATCTACCTATCTGTTTGTTTATTTGAGAAGTTTTGGTGTATTTTTTTCTTTAAGATTTTATTTGACACAGAGAGACACAGCGAAAGAGGGAACACAAACAGGGGGAGTGGGAGAGGGAGAAGCAGGCTTCCCGCCGAGCAGGGAACCTGATGTGGGGCTCGATCCCAGGAGCCTGGAATCATGACCTAAGCTGAAGGCAGATGCTTAACGACTGAGCCACCCAGGCGCCCCCAAGAGCCCTTTTAGACCTCATTCTCATCAGGTTATTGTCATCTCCTCTTGGCACTCCCCAAGTTGATCAGAGGGACACACAAAATGGACACACATACAAAAGATGGATGTGAAAACCACTGACCCGAACTAGGAGTAGGCAGTGGATAGCTGACAAACAGACCCCAGTGTTACAGCTCCTGCCAGGGGCAGACATCATCAATTCATCGCAGCACTTAAGCTGGGGCTGGTTCTGAGCCATGACCAATCGATTGAAATTGTCATCTGAATCCTGTTATCACTTGAGTGTGTTTCTTTGAATACAGGGACTAACTTCCGTTCATCTGTGGTTATCACAATACCCAGTGCGCATTTCCCGTTGCATCTTTTTTTTTTTTAAGGTTGTATTTATTTACGAGAGAGAGAGAGAGACAGATGAGAGAGAGAGAAAGTGAGCAGGGGGAGGAGCAGAGGGAAAAGGAGAAGCAGACCTACACTAAGTGTGGATTCCCCATGCAGGGCTGGATCCCACAACCCTGAGATCACGACCTAAGCTGAAACCTAGAGTCAGTCACTCAGCAGACAGAGCTATCCAGGCGTCTCGTCCCACACTTTTCCACGCTGTCCTGTGTCATTGTTCAGCCTGGTCACAGAAGACCTTGTCCTTCCAGGACTCACTTAGGTGTCACCTTTTCCAGGAAGCATTATTGGATTCAGATTGCATTTGAGTTCCTTCCTTTAGTCTTCCACAGTGTCTAGGGGGGGACAGGGGCATCTGCCATTCATGTGCTTATTGTGCTGTCATTTTTTGGTGCCATGTCTGGCTCTCCTGCTATTACTCTCCCCAGATTATACACACTGGGTCTGACCCATAGCCTTCAGTTTCCAGCGTCCAGCTGGGGGGTCACACAAGTCTCGGGGTGGGGAATTCATCTGAGTGTAGGTGAAGTGGAGATGGGGGAGCCTCATATCACTGTGTCTTGCCCTGTCGTGGAGAGGGGGATGAATTAAGTGGCCGCAGGTCACCTATCACCTGTCTGTTCTTGGCACAAGCCGCAACCTTACCCTGTTTTATTTGCTTGTCTCCTTGTTGTCTCTGTGACGAAGACCCCATCAAAGGCGTAGTCAGTCTCATTCCCCACTCTACCCCAGGGCCAGCACGGCGTCTGGAAGATGGTGGCTGGGTGCACAGGCATTGATATTACTTTAAGTCACTTTATAAAGGCCATCTTCCTGTAATATTGTAACAGCTAAAACTTTGTAGCACAGGAAGGAACACCTTGTTTAAGAGTCTTGGGTAAGCCGCGGTATGGGGTGTGGGGGAGGACGTGGCCAGCCTCGAGCTGCCTCCCCAGGGCTGAGACCATCCTAGGGCCAAGACAGGTGCCGGCCAGTGTGTGGTGATACCTGTTGACGACGGTGCCTTTTCTCGAAGGGGTTATCGAGGGAGAATGTAGGGCCCAGGAATTGGGGGCAGGGAGGGCTGACCTAGCTGGCTTCTCGGCACCCCTCCTCAGCTGGCGTTGCAGACGGGGCGGGAGCCCCCCCCCATCTGGCGAGTACAGAAGGCCCTGCTGCAGAAATTCACTCCAGAGATCAAGGACGGGCAGCGGCAGTTTTGTGCCACCAGTAATGTAAGCCTGGAGGGGGCAGTGAGGACTCAGAGAGGCCTGGGAGGTGGTGGGTAGCAGCCCCCGCTCATGCATGGCTGGGATTCACCACTTCTCTAGGGGGTGGCCCAAAGGGAGGCCCTACTTCCAGGAGGCTGAGGGGCTGTTATGGGGGGGCGGGAGGGGTGGAAGTCTCAGGGATCGGGTTGCCAGGCTGCCTGGCTGCTGTGGATGAAGGATTTCCTCACGTGCCTCTTTCCCTCGATAGTATTTGGGATATTTTGGGGACGCGAAAAACCGGTATCAGCGCCTTTATGTGAAGTTCCTGGAAAATGTCAACAAGAAGGATTATGTGAGGGTCTGTGCCCGAAAACCCTGGCACCGGCCCCCAGTGCCCGTCAGGTACCCTGGTGGGCGGTGGTGATGGGCATGGGGATGGAACGTTCAAGAAAAGAGGTAGAGGCAGGGAGAGTAGACACAGGCCCAGAGAGAGAAAGGTACCCAGGTCTGGGGTTGGGGGGCAGACAGAGGCAGGAGGAGAAGCTAGTTCTGTGCTCACTGTGATGGGGATCTCAAGAGAAGCATTGGGGTCTCTTAGGGTCTGCCAACTGCAACCATTCCCTTCCAGACGCTCCGGGCAGGCCAAGGGCCCTGCGTCTGCTGGGGGCAGCTCGGCACCACCTCCCAAGGCCCCGGCACCACCTCCTAAGCCTGAGACCGCTGATAAGACGGTATGTGAGAAGCCCCCAGAGCAGACGCCTGAGACACCCGTGCCCGAGCCCCCTGCTCCTGAGAAGCCT
Source organism: Lutra lutra (assembly GCF_902655055.1). Taxonomy (NCBI): domain Eukaryota; kingdom Metazoa; phylum Chordata; class Mammalia; order Carnivora; family Mustelidae; genus Lutra; species Lutra lutra. The sequence continues at coordinate 52,762,926 of NC_062294.1, forward strand.
TCCCCACCGCGGCCCCTCGAGAAGGAGAAGGAGAAGGAGAAGGAGCGGGTGACACGCGGGGAGCGGCCTGCCCGGGGAGAGCGGAGCGCAGGCGGGCGGCAGACTCGGCCTGAGCGGAGCCTCACCGCGGGACAGCCCGCCACCTCCCGGCTGCCCAAGGCCCGGCCCACCAAGGTGAAGGCTGAGCCTCCCCCCAAGAAGAGGAAGAAGTGGCTGAAGGAGGCGGCGGGCAACGCCTCTGCGGGCGGGGGTCCGCCAGGCAGCTCCTCGGACTCCGAGTCATCCCCGGGAGCACCCAGCGAGGACGGTGAGGCCCTCGGGAGCCACGAGGCGGGTGGGGAGGCCTGAGGAAGTGAATCCCCGGCATCGGGAGGATGTGTGGGAGAGTACGGGCCATCGGGTTCCAGCAGCGAGAATTTGTAAATTAAAATAATAGTGGTATTTGTCAGTCACGTGACACCTAACTGGAATGGGTATCTTCTCTAAATTCTGTACCCGGATTAATTTGTGCGATGTTCATAGCAGGGCTACAAAGTAGATACTGTTATTTTTAAACCTTTTAATTTATTTTTATTTTTATTTTTTTTAGATTTTGTTTATTTGAGTGGGGAGAGAGCACGAGCAGGGGAAGGGGCAGAGGGAGAGGGAGAAGCAGGCTCCCTGCTGAGCTGGGGCTTGATCTCATGCCCTGAGATCACCACCCCAGCCAAACCTCGCCCAACCGACTGAGCCACCCAGGTGCTCCAAGGGTAGCTGTTGTAACAGAGACTAAAGGGTGCAGGCAGTCAAATGAGTGAGGTCTCCTTCCGTCAAAGCCAGACTTAGGTGTTGGTTTCTTGGAAAATAAGAGGCTCTTAAGTTGTCCAGGGTCTTTGTTTCTTTTCCTCTTGTTGCTCTGCCTTCTACCTGCCTCCTGTCCTCAAGCACGTGATCAGAGGCACCCCAGCAGCCCCAAAGCCGCAGGCCTGTCAGTGGGAAGCGAGTCAGGGGTCAGGGAATGGGGGCGGGAGAGGGGGGGGGTGGGACCTTTCTTTTAAGTTGCCAGATCTGGGCGTGGCACATATGTTGTCTCTCCTGTCCCATTGGGCAGAACTGGGTCACGTGGCCACACCTAGCTGCAAGGGAGTCTGGGAAATGTAGTCTTTTAATTGGGCATGGTGATGCCAGATCATGCCAGGTGGAAGCAGTTAATGGGGACGTGGTGAGGGTGCCGCAAGGGAGGACATTTAGCAAAAGCCCAGATTTGCAGGTCTTTCCTTCTCTGGCCTTCAATTTCCCTTTTCTATTTCTTCAACGATTTACAAATTTAAGTTGAATTAACACATCATATAGTTCGCCTACTTAAAAACATAAAATGCAGTTTTGTTTTTTTTTTTTAAGATTTTATTTATTTGGGACGCCTGGGTGGCTCAGTTGGTTAAGCAGCTGCCTTCGGCTCAGGTCATGATCTGAGCGTCCTGGGATCGAGTCCCACATCGGGCTCCTTGCTCGGCGGGGAGCCTGCTTCTCCCTCTGCCTCTGCCTGCCATTCTGTCTGCCTGTGCTCGCTCTCTCTCCCTTTCTCCCTCTGACAAATAAATAAATAAAATCTTAAAAAAAAAAAGATTTTATTTATTTATTTGACACAGAGAGATCACAAGTAGGCAGAGAGGCAGGGAGAGAGAGAGCGGGAAGCAGGCTCCCTGCTGAGCAGAGAGCCCGATGAGATGATGTGGGGCTTGATCCCAGGACCCTGAGATCACGACCCAAGCTGAAGGCAGAGGTTCAACCCACTGAGCCACCCAGGAGCCCCAATGCGGTGGTTTTTAGCACAGTCCTAGGCATCCATCTTGGCAGTCCATTTTAGAACATTTTCAATACCTCACAAAGAACCCCTGTATTGATGGGTTATCACTCCCTTCCTGGACATTATGCATAAGGAAATCCTATAATGTGTAGGTTTTTGTGATTGGGGTCTTTCACTTGGTGTTAATATTTGGGGTTTATCCGCATGGTAGGTGTGTCAGGACCTTATTCCTTTTTGCGACTGAGTACGATCCCACTGCGTGGATGGATAGACCACCCTGTATCGCCAGGCACTAGTTGCTGGACTTCTGGGTTGTTTCTACTCCTTAGCGGTTGTGAGTAATCCCAGTATGGAGATGCATAGACAGCTCTGAGTTTCCTGAGCACTCGAAAGGGGAGGAGCTGAACTCCACCCTCTTATGGGAGCGGCTCCCCTGCCAAGGGTCACTCTGGGTCTGGGTCTGGGTCTGTCTCGCCTCAGCCCATTGGACCAGGAGCAAGTGAGTGTGACTAATGCTTCACTCAGCCCAGAAGCCGGCAGAACTAACTAACCTCCTTGCTTGTCTGAGAGCAGGGATCCTCCGTGTGTCCCAGGCTGACACTCTTTGCTTCCTTAAACTCATCATAGATGTTCTAGAAGGATGTTGCAGTGACTGTCTTCTCTCACCTCCTCTAGTCCACTCCCATTTGGCTTCCCGAGCCCTGTTCTACACATCTTTATCGAGTACCTACTTCATGCCATGGAGGAGGTTCCAGTAGTGAACAGAATAAGCAAAAACATTTATCCTCATGGGAGCTTGCAGTCTTAGCTGGGGGAGTCCATCAGATAAACACGTTATGTAACAGAGCACAAAACAATGAGAAAAATGGTCAGGGTAAGACTGGCCAGGCTGAAAGGCAGTTCAGAAAAGCATTTCTGGTCCAGAAGATCCAGGTGGAATAGCGGGGGCTGTTTTCGGGGGGATGAGGGAGTTGGGGAATGCTTCTGGAAATGACATTGGAGCAGAGATCTGAGTGCAGCAGGGTTGGGGTTGGGTGACTGGGAGAGCGAACATTCCAGGCTAGGCGTGTCTGGGGATCAGGAAGGAGGCCAGTGGCTGGAATGAGTGAGTAAGAGGAGAGGGTGAGAAGTGAGGGCAGAGAAGGGACAGGACCAGATCTTGGAGGGACAGGAGTCCTGGAGCTTTGTGGTCCCACTAGAAGGACTTTACCCTGAGCAACACAAGAGCCATAGGAGGGTTCAGGCCAAGGCCTGGTGGAGTTTGACAGCCACTGCCAGGGTTTCACTCTGGCCCCTGAAATGGCTGTCACCGAGGACCCTCCACGTGGATGAGTCAAATGGACGTTTTTTTCACGCCTCTTCCTGAGGGACATTTTAGGGCTGTTCGGGGCCATCTGCTTCTCTTTTCTCCCCGATGTTCCTTCTTGGGTTTCATGTGAGTGTCCCTCACTCCTGACCTTGGCCTTGTTGCTTCACCTCTCACTTGGCAGGCTCAGCTTCCCAGTGAGCCTTGCTAGTTTCTTCCCGCTGGCCCCCCTCCAGGCCTCCCCCAAACCCCCTCCCTCCGGATCCCACTGAGTTCCTTGTCCCAATTTCTCTATCTCAGGGGCAGCCCCACTGGCTACTCAGCAGGCCAGATCTCCTGGCACACAAGCCTTTGCTCCCTCACCTCCACAGCTGGGAAGTCCCCAGCTCTGGCCCTCCTGTCCTGTCCTCCTCCATCTCTGGATTTTGTCCTTACGGCCCTGCTACGTCTTCATCCTTTCTTATGTGGTCCATTATCCTGGCCTCTGGTCTCTGGTCTCATCCCTACATGGCCTCGAGGGGTCTTTCTATACTTAACCCTTGCGTCTCCCCTGCTCACAGCTTTCCCATGGCTCCCTGGCACCCACCACGAAAAGCCCCTATTCTCTTCACTTCCCACCTCCTCCCACAGTCTTGCCCTTTGTGATCTGATCTCTGAGTGGCTTCACTGGTTTGGAAACTGATTATGCTGCTTCTTTAGACTTTATTGAAGCCACACGGAACTAGTCAAACATGAAGTTCACTGGCCTGGAATGCTTTTTTCCCCATCAGTCAAGATTTAGCTCCTGGCTGACCTTGAACCGACCTTCCCTGACTGGCCAGGCCCAGCTGGTTACCATCCATGCCTGTGACTCCCACCCTTAGAGCGTGTTGTACTGGGACTCAGGGCTCCCTGAAAACAGGGGTTTCTCTCTGGCCCTGGTACGTAGAACATTGCCACCCAGGTGGCCTCCGATGAAGGCCAAATCATGAGCTCGGGTCCCATTCTCACCCCCCTCTCCCCCAGAGCGGGCAGTCCCTGGGCGTCTGCTGAAGACGCGGGCAATGCGGGAGATGTACCGCAGCTACGTGGAGATGTTGGTGAGCACAGCCCTCGACCCAGACATGATCCAGGCCCTGGAGGACACGCACGGTGAGCTGAGGCCTGGGGTAGAAGGTTCTGGCACTCCCGCTCTGCCCCACCCCCTCCCTGTGCACGGTGGAGCTTCAGATCTCCTGAAGCCACCTTCTGATCTCGCAGACGAGCTGTACCTGCCACCCATGCGAAAGATCGATGGTCTCCTCAATGAGCACAAGAAGAAAGTCCTGAAGCGGCTGTCACTGAGCCCAGCCCTGCAGGTGCCTGTGGGGCCTGGGTGGGAGGGGTCTGGAGCCCAGCGGTGGGGATCCTGAGAGATGGGTATGAGTGAGCCACGGGGTCCGCAGAGCGTCAGGCCCTGGAGGGAGCAGCCGCTAGAGGGTTCGGGCTTGGCCAGGGGCAAAGCTGAGGGCGGGGCTCTAGCTGGGGGCGGTCTCTGCCCACCGAGATGGAGGGGCCTTGGTGGGGGCTTGGTCGGTGGGGAGAGATCCAGAGACTTGCGAAGGTTGGGGGTGCACAGCTGGGAAAGCCCAGCAGAGTTTATGGAGGGAAGGTTTGGGGACAGCAGGTGGCCAAGGCCTTGCTGGGGGACAGTGGTAAGTGGGTTCTGATGGCTTCTCTTCTCATGTGGGATTCTTAGCGTCTCAGGCCTCACTGTTAAGTCACCTGTATGATTTCCTTTCTGGAACGGCCTCAGATTCAGGGGCACAATATTCGGGCCGCTCTGAAAATTCTGATGGGGAGTGTTGTGTGGGGCTGAGAACTTAGGGATACAATGTTAGTGCAACAGAATTCTGGGATGGAGTGTTAGTCTTGCCTTAAAATGTCCGGATGGGTCCTGGTCTGGATCTGGGAATTCTGGGGTGGATTTTCGGTTGGCTCAGAAAATTCTTGGTGGGATGTTAGTCTCCCAGGTTGATACGGGATAAAAATAATAAATCTGATTCTGGCAGTCTGGGTGGGAAGTCAGGGTGACCGAGAGTTCTGGGATGGAGAGTTAGTCTGGCTCTGACAGGTCTGGGTAGAGTGTTATCCCAGGGTTAACATTTCTGTGGTGGAATATTAGGATAAGTCTGGGAATGGTGGGATGGAGTCTTCCTCTGGTTTTAACATTCTGGGATGGAATGTCCGCTTGGCACTGGGGATTCTGGATTTTAGACCGTGTCTCGAAATTCTGAGTAGGATGTTAGGCTGGGGCTGAGAATCCTGAGTAGAATTTTTTTTTTTAAAGATTTTATTTATTTACTTGACAGACAGAGATCACAAGTAGGCAGAGAGGCAGGCAGAGAGAGGAGAGGAAATAGGCTCCCCGCTGAGCAGAGAGCCGGACGCGGGGCTCGATCCTAGGACCCTGAGATCATGACCTGAGCCAAAGGCGGAGGCCTTAACCCACTGAGCCACCCAGGTGCCCCCCTGAGTGGAATATTAGAGGTCTCTGAGAAGCTGGGCTCGGCCCCAAAGCGCAGTACAGGGTCACCAGATAGGCCTAAGCTCCTCTGTCCTTTGAGACACCCAGGATTCCCGAGGGTCTCCTGATCTGCAGCCCGAGGGAAACGGAGGCAGCTGAGAACTGAGCGGAACTGAGCAGTGCATTTGGAAAGTGTGGGTCCAGGGGGACGTCCCACTGACTGCTCGGCTTCCCACAGGATGCCCTGCACACGTTCCCCCAGCTGCAAGTGGAGCAGAGCGGGGAGGGCTCCCCGGAGGAGGGGGCCGTGCGGCTGCGACCGGCGGGGGAGCCGTACAACCGCAAGACGCTCAGCAAACTCAAGAGGAGCGTGGTCCGAGCCCAGGTGCGGCTGGGGGTGGGCGGCCGGCGCGGGTGCCTGGGGACAGGAGCTGCCCCGCACTGCACAGTGGCGTGAGGCTTCTCCGCTCTGTCTGTCCAGGAGTTCAAGGTGGAGCTGGACAAGTCTGGATACTACACGCTCTACCACTCCCTCCACCACTATAAGTACCATACTTTCCTGCGCTGCCGGGACCAGGTAAGCCCACCCACTGTGTGCGGCGCCCTGGGGTTCTGCCCCACAGGCTCTGCTCTGGACCCAGGGGTCCAGACAACAGCCCCCTCCTCCCTCAGACCCAGGAGTCCAGACCTCCAGCATCTCCTCCCTCAGACCTAGGAGTCCAGGCTCCCAGACTCCTCTTTCCACAAACCCAGGAGGCTAGATCTCCAGCGCCTCCTCCCTGAGACCCAGGAGTCCAGGCCCCCAGCCCCCTCCTCCACCCTCAGACCCAGCAGTCCAGGCCCCCAGCCCATCCTCCCTGAGACCCAACCGTCCAGGCCCCCAGCCCCTCCTCCTTCAGACCCAGCCAGGGGTCTCGCTCCCAGCCTCCGTTTCCCTGGAACATTGATCGCTAGACCTCCAGGCCCCGGTGGCTGCCCGCCGCAGCTCCCTGTCTAACGCCCTGCAGACCCTGGCCATCGAGGGCGGCGCTGAGGACCTGGGCCAGGAGGAGGTGGTCCAGCAGTGCATGCGGAACCAGCCGTGGCTGGAACAGCTCTTCGACTCCTTCAGCGACCTGCTGGCCCAAGCACAGGCCCACAGCCGCTGTGGGTGACCCCCGCCCAGCCTGGGGGAGCCACCTCTTCCACGAACGGAGAATTGGGACAGAACTGTGTCCTCAGGAGCTAACCCCCTGGGCCCTGTTGCCAGGGAAGGGGGGGGGTCATCGGTCAGGGTGTGTCCATGCTGCCCCCACAGGGCAGGGTTCAAAGTTCGACTCCTCCCCTCTCCCACACTCCCTCCACTCCCCCCCCAGCCCTCCCACTGTCCGGTGTACAGAGAAATTATTTATATATATGTATAAATGTCTATTTAGTAACGGTTTCCCTCCCCACCTTGCCCCAATCCTCTCTCCATGGCCACAGCCCCGCCCCCTCCACCTTGTACATAATGTATAGGAAAAGTCTATGTATGGTTGAGGGGGGCGGGGTGGCTTCAGAGAGCTGGGGGACCCCCCTCCCCCCCAACCCCCCCCATAGGCCAAGATCTTTGCTAAAGGCCATTCCCTCCCCAGGGCATTCGGCATTGGGTGGGAGGGGGAAAACGCATCTTGTTAATTATTTTTAATCTTATTTATTGTACATACCTGGGGCGGGGGGCTGGGGAGGTGGAGGGGGGAGAAGGGTCCCCTCCCTTTGGCCCTCCTGCTCCTTTTCTACTGCGATTGTCTGTGTCTGCCCCTCCCCCACCGCCCCATCCCCTTGTTGTCTGGATGTGGTTCTATTTTTTATCCGTCTCCTCTCCCCTCCCCTCCCCCCAACCCCTCTGCTCCTACCTCCCGACCACCCTTTGTCTCTTGCTCTTTCTTGGGCTTCTGTACAACTCAACTTGTATACACTGTGTACACACAACCAGCCAAACGAAAACCCAACAGCAAACACTTTATCAGCCGGCTGGAGTGCCTCTGTCCTGCGGCGTCTGGGTGGGCCCAGGGGTGGCAGAGGCAGAAAGGGTCTGGAGCTGCAACGTGGCATCTCTGGAAGCCCCCGGAAGTGGCCAGGCTGGGGTCATGTATGCCTTACATCTCACTGTGTAAAATCAGCCACCACCGCCCCACCCCGAAATTTAGTGACCTAAAACAAGAAATGTCTAGGTAATACTGGGTGGTCCCCTCCCAGGGTCTGCTGTCAAGTCAGGTCCAGTCAAGTCCCAGGTCCAGTCAAGTCAGCCGGAACAGCGGCCCTCGGGGGAGTGATTGAGGTCATAGGATCCGCTTTCAAGGTGGCTCACTTTGAGTTTTTTAAATATTCATTTGAGAGAGAGCGAGCACGAGAGGGGAGTGGGGGCAGAGGGAGAAGCAGACTCCAGAGCGGGGAACCCGATGCGGGACTTGATTCCAGGGCTCCAGGATCGTGACCCTAGCTGAAGGCAGAGGCTCAACCGCTCAACCGACTGAGCCACCCAGGTGCCTCAAGGTGGCTCCCTTTTAAGGTGTGTGGATCGGCTGCGGGCTGGAGGCTGCATTTCTGTGCTGTGGGGGCCTCATCACGGGTACCTTGAGTGTCCCCACAACATGGCAACTGGCTTCCCCCAGAGCAGGGGATCCCAGAGAGAGAGCAGGAAAGAAGCCAGCAGAGTTTTCTGTCCTAACACAGTATTGGCTCCTGCATACTGCTCATGGACAAGGGGTCCTTGAACCCAGTACCTACTTAAAGGGAGTTTCAGCTCTGCTTCGAGAAGGGAAAAGCGTAGGTACTTTTGGATGTGTTTTCAGACCGGTGTAGGCTGTGGCAGGTGTCAGGAGTTGGCCAGCTGCCTGGCAGTTGAGATGTGGATGGATTCCTGTTCTGGAGACCTGCTGCTCGAAGTGTGATTTGCTGCCCTTGGGAGTTCTGTCCATCCGTCCCCACCCCCTGCAAGAGCTTGTAGAAATGTAGACTCTGAGGCTGATTCTCAGATGGGCTGAGTCTCAGATGGGCTGAGTCAGAACCCACTTTTCAGTAATATCCCGGGAGGATTCTAATACTCAAGTTTGAGGAGCAGCATTCTAGAATAAGAGTTAACAATTTGGAAGTCAGCTGGAATCCAGCATGGAGCAGTGAGTAAGCCGTTGGCATTTGAGAGCCGGGACCGTTGTCAAGAAGGGACTCTTGGTATTCTAGAACTCTGGCTTCAGCACCAATGATGGCTGGTCATCAGCCTGGTGTAAGATTTAAGGGTAGACCATCTGCATTCTAGATAGATTCCCTTCTTGGTGAAATTGAGAAGGAGCCCCGAGTGTTCTATGACCTTGGATATTGTCTAGACTATCACCAAGGTGAATGACTCCAGAGCCCTGGTTTTACAGTAACATTTAAGGGTCTTAATGGGAGAGTCAGTGATGGACCGTGGGCTTTTTAGAATTTATGGAGTTGGGAGAGGTGAGGATGGACCTTGGTGTCCTTGAACCATGGCCTGTAGCACAAGGCTCTGGGCTAGTACCTCTGATTGGAGCCAGAAATTTCCACGATCAGTGTTGCCTTGGATCAGAGCTCTCTATCAAAAGTGGGTGGGTTGTTCAGAAGACAGGCGGCAGGGCACTATCATCCCCTTGGTGGCGGGATAACTTTGTGGTTGGATTTTGGGATCCAGCTGCCCAGACTCGAATCGCAGCTCCAGCACTAACCAGGTGAGTTGGATACCAGCCCGTATCCCCAGCTTCGCTGTTTGTAAAATGGGCTTTTGTCAAGGTGAAGGAAACCCAAATGTTTGAAGCACTTGGTGCCCATTAAACTGTAACAAGAGGCCCCAAGAGGTTTGTTGGAGGTCCAAGAGATGTCAGAAGGAGGAGAGGGTGGCAAAGATGTTTAAAGAGAGACGTCAGAACCCTGAGAGGCTTTGAATCCTGGGCAGGGCCTGCCGGCGCACTGGGGAGGGCAGGAACGGGAGAGGCACGCGCACACCTAGGGAGATGGCAACTAGGGCCACACCAGCCTCTTCACTGCTCCCTGAGGAGCTCAGGATAGCTGGTGCTCGCGAGCCATCCAGAAATGGCCTGCCAGTTGTCGTGTGGGTTTGTATGTGTGCCTTTTTCTGGGGGTGAGCAGTAGCTTCCGTCACCTCTGCAAAGCTCATTGTCGTCCTTAAAGAAGCAGGGTGTCCCAGGCAAGAACTTGGCACCGACGGACGGTGCAAAAAAAGACTTAAGGCCCTCTGCCAAGGTGGTGGCGATGGGGAGGGGGGTAGCCAGGGAGGGAAGCCTTGGCATAGGACTCCCCTGATTCCCCAGAGTGCCTCACCTCTCTGGCTGGGGTTAGGGGGAGAGGTCAGAGCTCATCTGGAAAGTGATAGAACCCGTCCCCCCACCCCCATCCGTCCTGCAGGGGTTGGGCCGCTGGCAAGCAGAGGTCCTGGGGCTAGAGGGAGTGAACGTGCAACACAATACGTGGGAGCCACACTTATTCCCAGGGCGGAAGGTTGAACACAGGCCAAGGATTCTGTGATAATGAAACCCGGAAGGAGATATTGAGCTAATCATTGTTCTGATCTGGAGTACAGAGGGACATTCATGGTTCTGGGGCAGGAGGAGAACAGTGGGGCCTCCGTCGCTGATACAGAGCACTTAGTATATTCCAAATGCTGTTCGTCTTCTGGGTCCAGATGGGTTCCTAAAGGCCTCCCGGAAGTAGTTCTGTGATCTCCCCCGTTCGACAGCTGAGAAGTCAGAGGGGCTGCTGGGGCCATCCTCTACCCTTGAACCAGGAAGTGGGTTCTGGGGGGGTGTGAGGGTTGCTGTTTGGAACCAAGGGTCAAGGGATCGATTCCAAGCATGGCAGACGTTGGGGTAGGAGGAGTAGATCGTGGATTGGTGACAGTTACAAGTGGCGATCAAAGTTCCAAGGCATGGGGACTGAGGGTGAGGTTGGAGTTTAGGGACACCTGTCACGCTTGGGAGGTGGGCGAGGGGTGGTCTCCCTGTGGTACCAGCCTTCCAGGTTAGCAAATAGACTGAAGAGTTAGGGGTCCTGGGTGGAATTTGGAGGAATCCAAGAGTTCCCAGACAAGCTGGTTAGCAACTTTGGGGGAGGCCTGAAGATGACCCACACTTCAGCCCTTTCCAGGAGAGAGGCTCAGATGGAAAGTGTGTCTACACCGGCCACAAGTTGGATTAAGGGTTTGGACTCAGATGTCAGCCCAACTGGGGACTTTCTGGAAATGAGAACTTGCCAGCCAGCTGCTTGGACACCATTCTGCCCACCTGTCCCTGCTCCCTCCTGTAGCCAAAAGGTCTTTCTCAATATATATTGGAGGTGGGATGGGTCAGGCAGGGGTTGTAGCAGAGGCCAGTTTCCAAGATCCTGGAGCCTTCTGGAACACCACTACCCGGTAAATTTATATAGCCACATGTAGTTTCTGGCTAGCTTACTGAACAGTGCGGTTCTAGAACTTTTCAGGAAAGAAACAAAATTTTTTTGAGATGTTTATCCCCATCCCAGCAAAATGCCCACCCAAACACGAAAGGGCAGAATGGCCTTCATTGAAGGCGATGCAGAGGTCCAGCCCCCTGGCTTGCCTTGGCTCGTTCTCTGCCCCCATCCCCCCAGCCAAGCAAAGGGTTCTAGATCTGGTGGTGGTAGGTGGAGTGAGACTTTTACCTTTGTGCGCCATGAATTCACCCACCACCCCTTTTCCCTTCCCAAAAAGCACTTTCTGACATTGGCAGTGAAGTTTATTTCCCTGGGGGTGGAGAGGGGAGTTATATACAGCAGTGACCCGGATGCCCGGGAGCCCCTCACCCCAACAAGGGGCTTGGGTGGGGAAGGGAGGCATTGGCAGAAGGCACACAGTGGCGATGTCCCGGAGGAGGCCAGGAATTCCGGGTGAGGGTGTAGTGTATCCTGGGAAACCCAGATGGGGAAACAGGCTCGGTGAAGGCAGCTGGTCCCGAGTGCTGGTCGCTCCTCTCACACCCCTGGGGCTACAGAAGGACGCAGGGACAGCCTCCATCTTTCTTCCTGGGGGCGCTGGGTGGGCTGGGCGGGAGCTCTTGTTCCTGGTACTTCCTGTGGGAAGAAGCTGGTAAGTCCGGGTCGCCGGGACTGGGGACAGGTACAACAGGAAAGGTGCTCTGCTCACCGGACAGCCCGCACCAGCTGCTCGAAGGCTTCGTCCACATTGAGGCGCAGCTTGGCCGAGGCCTCGAAGTAGGCCACGTGGTGGGAGGCACCAAAGGCAGAGGCTTCAGATCGGGGGACCTGGGAGGGGGACAGCAGGAGGAGTCAGGTGTCTGCGCTCAGGGTGGGGCCCAACTGTGGGAGGGAGGCAGAAAGACACACTACACGCTCTAACGGGGGTGCCATAGTGTGGGGGTCAAGGGAAGAGGAAAAGTTTCAAGGAGATCATGGGGAACGTGCTGAGAGGGCTCAGCTCCATTAAGTAAGGAGTCCGGGAAGGCTCTGTAGACATTTGCCCTTCTGAACATCAGCTGACAGAGTTCCTCCTGCGGAGAAGTCAGGGTGTCCCCTGCAGAGGCCGAGCAAAGCTCGGAAGCCTGGAAACCCCCAAAGGCTTAATCGGAAAGTTGAGTTCGGTGTGGAAATCACAGTCTCTCTGTGTAGGAAGTGGTGAGAGCAGAGAAAGGGACAAGACATGGTGGGAATCAAGTGCCAAGTCCAAGAGTTGGAGTTCTTTCTGGGGGAGGGGGGGGTGCCAAGGGAGGGCTATGAGCAGGGAAGGGGCAGGGGCAGTGGGGGGCCTGGAGGGAGGCTCACTGAGGTGGGGATGGAGCAGAGTTGGTCCCATCCAACAGTTTTCTGGGAAGTCACGTGCAACACTGGGAACGCAGAAGATCCAATTTGGGGGCAACCCATGTAGTGATGAGTGTGACAACAGAGGGAGCGGGACCAGGGGAGCCAGAGGAGGACGCCCAAAGGAGCCTCCCAGGTTGAGATGGGGACGGGTTGGAGGCAGTGGGGAGTGTCCCAGACCTGGCGCTGTGTCTCCAGATCTGCCTTGTTCCCAACCAACACGATGGGGAAATCATCTCGGTCCTTGACACGGAGGATCTGCGTGAAAAGCTTGCCCACCTCGTTGAAACTGCAGATGAAGCCAGAAGCGTGAGTTCTGGCCAGCTGCTGGGCCCCAGCCCGCCTTGCTCCTCGCACCCTCCACTCCCCTCACCTCTGCCGATCGTTAATGGCAAACACCAGCAGGAAGCCGTGTCCAGCGCGCATGTATTGCTCCCGCATGGCACCAAACTCCTCCTGGCCTGCTGTGTCCAGGACTGCAGACAGAGGGAGAGGGGCCACCGTGGGGATGAGGCTCCCAGGAGACCTCAGCCCCACCAACATCCCCCCCATCCACTCCCCGCCGTCCTCACTGTCCAGCCGGGCTGGAACACCATCCACAGCGCAGATCTTCGTATAGGAGTCTTCGATGGTTGGGTCATAGTCAGACACAAAGTAGGACTGGGGGGACAGGGAGAAGACATCATTACTGCGGTCCCTGCAGTGCCCCAGGAGAGATGACTTAACCCTATCGCTGGGTTCTGCCTCCCCCACCACTTCTTGTTGGATCCCTGCTCCCCTCTCTGTGGGTCTCTGTTCCTTCCTCCCACCCTACCTAGTCTCCTTTTTCCGAGTCTCTCCCGGTCTTCTCTCTCTGGTATAAAGTACATCTCCCACATGGTGATTACGTCCTAGCTGTGCAGTATTGATCAAATCACTTCCCCTCTCTGAACCTTAATTTCCTCATTTGGAAAATAAGGATAAAAATAAGACTATACTTAATCCAGCATTTGTGAGATTCGGGGGGAAATTCCTGCTAAGCATTTCACGTATGGCTTGGATCTAGTAGGTGCTCAGTTATTGGGAGATATTATTGCCCAGAATGTCTGCCTGTTTCTATCTCTCCCTCCTCCTCCTCCTCCTCTTCCCTCTTTTTTTTCTCCTTCTTCCTCCTCCTCCCTCTCCCCCTCCTTCTCAGGCAGCTTCTAGTGTCTCCTCCCAGGGGAAAGTACAAGTTCCAATCCAGCTGCGGAGAAGCTGCCCGGCCCTGGAGGCTGGGCCCCTCCCTTCCTGCCTGGGTCAGGCCAGCCTCCAGCCAGGCCTTTGGCCAGCTTTGGGTCCGCCCCTGGGTGCAAGGGGCTGGGGCCTTCTTCTATATAGGCAGGGGCTCCCATGCAGGGCCTGGCTGGGGTCTCTTGAGGAGCCTGAGGCCCAGGACCCTCTGCGGTAGCATCTCAGAAAGGAAACACCTTTCTAAGGTTTCTCTAAGGTGGGAGGGTTTCCCTTGGGAATGGGCTGGAAATTTCCTGGGCAGTGGTGGATTTTCAGGAGAGAAGGGGTGATCTGGTAGCTCGGGGTCTGAGAGCTGCCTCCTGTCTTTTAGGGGAGGGGTGCTTGGTGAGGGCTTGGCCTGCAGGGTGGGTGCAGGGACCACGCCATGGGGGGATTACGAGTGTGTCTTCAGAACACATCTGGAGAAGTCTGGGGTGAGAGCTGGGGAGAGTCCCAAGGTGCAAATACATTTGGGAGATTTGTCACAGAATATAGGTACATGTCTAGAGAATCTGAGACATCCCAAAATGCGTTTACAGGGTCAGAGAAACTCCCAAGAAGTGGGTCTTTCTGGGGGTGTCAAGAATCTGGGGGTTTCTTCAAGGAGGTGATCTGGGGGCTAGCCAAGGTTTCTGAGAGATGCTCAAGGAGTTAGAGTGGAAGAAAACTCAACATGGAGGAGTGGGTGGTTTTCCCTGGGTGGGGGGGTGGAGGTCTGGGTCTGGTGGGGTGGGGGATCCCCGGAACAGGACGTGTAGTCATAAGAATTCTCTGGAATGGCCCAGAGGCAGGATCTTTCTGAAATCTCTTGGGTCTGAGAGTGCCTCTTCTCAGGACCAGATGGTACTGGATGGGCCCCAGGCAAAGTCTGGGCACAATTTCTAGATTCTGGGGGAGCTTAGTATCTAGAGGAGGGTAATCTCCCAATTAGGCTTTGGGTGGCTCAGACGGGAAGCTGGGACCTGGGATCTGGGGGAGATGGGGCTCAGGGTAGGGGGAAGTGACACCTAGGGGTGGGGGCCTATGGGAGTGCTTAGGGTCTATATAGGGTGACTTTTGGATTTAGGATGCTCCCAGGAGGTGCTCAAGGTCAAGTCCGCAGGGAAGCGGGGTCTTGGGTACTGGGAGGAGGGTTGGGGGGGGAGTCTCAGGATGCGAGTATAAGTCCCTTGTGTAGAGGGTGGAGGCCCTGGAGCTGGGGGGCTCAGGGTCACCATCTGAGGGGATTTTTTAAGATTAGAAGGTCTCATAGGAGGGTCTGAGTGATGGATCAAGGGGAAATCGGGGTCTCAGGAATCTCCCAAAGGGCTCAGTTCTAGGTCCCGGGGGCACCCCCCCGGGTGAGGGCCCACTACCTGGATGAACTGGATGGTCAGCGCGCTCTTGCCCACGCCGCCGCCGCCCACGACCACCAGCTTGTGTGTCTCGCTGGGTGGGGGGTCCCCGGGCCCCGGCCCCCCGCCCCGGGGCCGCCCCCGCCCTGTCCCGGACGCCGCCCCGCTGCTCATGTCGCCACCGCTGCTGCCGCCGCCGCTACCGCCTTGGGGGGAGCCGGGCGGGGCCTAGGGGCGGGCCCCGCTAATAAGGCTACTGCATAATCATGAGCTCGGGAGAGAAGGACTGGAGTCTCGGGACACTTAGGAGGTGAGGCCCGGGAAAAGGAGGAGCTATGCTAATAAGGGAGGGGGAAAGGCTTTCCTTGTGAAGGGGAATTCCGAATGGGGCGGGGATATGCTAACGTTAGGGCTAAACTCACCCCGAGCAGCGCCACGCGCTCTCTGCGGGCGGGCCGCCTGTGGGCGGGGCTATGCTAATACGAGCCCTCACATTTTCGGCGGACGGGTCGAGAAAATCGTTCGGGGAGGTGCTATGCAAATGAGGATCCCGGAGGCCTCGCTTTTCGGGCAACATCCCCTAGGCCTCGTTTTTAGTAGGCGGGGTTCGTCGACTCGCGCGCGGCCGTATATAGGCGCGCTCGAAGGAAGGAGCCGGTCTTGAAGGGAAGCTCCACCTCCGTCCTGGGATCCTAGCCAAACTTCCGACCCGGGCGTCTAGGCTGAACGCCGGAGTCTCCGCCCGCTAAGGGACCCAGGCTTCCGGTTCCCGGAGTCCCAGCCAAGCGGAAGACAGACTGGGAGGGGAGATGGGGCCCTGGAGGGGGACAGCGGGGTAACGGGACAGGGAGGGGCCGTGAGATCACTGCATTCCTAATCCCTGAGCCAGATCGCCCAAACTGGGGTGGCTGGGTCATTGAAGGGCCTAGGGCCAGGCTTTGTGAGTCCTGAAGGAGGAAGATGAGGGCCCAGACTCCGGGGTCTCTCGGGGAGAATGAGACTGGAGTTCTGGACTCCTGGGTCCCGGGGAGTAGGGGATCAGGGAGTCTTTACTACTAGGTTCCGCAAAGGAGAGAGCTGGGGGCGTGGAGTCTTGGGTCCAGGGGTTGGGGGGGCCGGGTATTCAGATATCTGGATCTGAGGGAATCCGGATTGGGAACTCGAATACCTGTGTCTGTGTGAAGTACGAATTTGAGACCAGGAATGGAAGGATGGAGGAAGGATGGGCATGAGGGCCCGACTTCTGGTTGTGAGGAAGGAGAGGTCGAACTCCCCAGTCCCAGGAAGGAGTAAAATGGGAGTCCGGACTCCTGCTGAGTGAGAGGAAATCGGAATTTGGACTTTTCCATCTTGAATGAGGAGGAGGTTGTAGGGTCGCGCTCCTCGGCTCTATATTTAGAGGAGACTTAGGAGACCCGGATATTCTGGGATCCCCAGAAGGTGGGCGGTGCAACTCCCAGCCAGCACCGCTTTTTTTCTACCGTCCACTTTTCGGAACTACAATTCCCTTGCAGCAACCCTGCTCAGGGCCTCACGTCACTTCCTGTTCCGCAGCTCTTTCCGCGCGCGCGCAGGGCACCGTGGGGCCTTGTCGCGGGCTACCGCAACCCCGCCCCCTTCACCTCTCACTTCCTTGCTGTCCGCGCGCGACGGAGGCGACGCGCGGACTACGCCTCCCGGCGTTCGTCGCGCGCGCCCTTGCCTGTGTGCCCCATTGACTTCTGGGAAACTGAGTCCGGAGTCTTCCCACCAGCCTTCACGGCACCGTGCTCGGTACTTGAAGTCCCGGCAAGCTCGGCGGCGTTTTAGCTCCGCCCCTCTCCTCCCTCTGCTCGCGAGCCCCCCCAGCCCGCCCCGCCCCGCGCCGGGGCCGGAGCCGCAGCCCGAGCGGCGGGGTAAGATGGCGGCGGCAGTCTGGGCCGCGGGGCTCGGGCCTATCGGGGTGGGCGGGGCGGAGTCGGGTCGCTAGTTGTCCTGGGGTCCTCCCCACACGCCGCGGGGCCTGGAGGACTTAGCGGGGCGGCCTCGGGCCCGGCAGCGGCGGCCGAACCTGGTGCCGAGCGGGGGGCCTTCTCAAGGCCCCGGGACGCGTCTGTGGGTTCCGGGGGGCATCTACGGGGCGTCCCCGTGAGGACTGGGGACGTCCACCGGGCTGGACCGGGACTGGAGCCTGCTCTCCATCACCTAGCTGGCGTGGGTCATTTCTCTAGGCACTGCTGATCGTCTTTATGGGCTGACCAGAGGTTAGGGTCTGTTTATAGGGTTCTGGGGCCATCTTGAGATCTTGAGATATGTCCCAGGGTGAAGGAGGTCTGCAAGAGCTGAGGAGTATCTGCAGAGCTATCTATAGCGCCCGGGGTATGTCTGTTAGGGCTGGGAGTGTCTGCGTGAGCTGACTTGAGGATGCGGCTCACCTACATGGGTCTGGGGCCATTTACCGGGCCTCAGAGAACTGTTGGAGGGCCAGGAAGTCTTTTAGGGCCACCCAGACGGGTGGGGTATACCCACCAAGGGAGGGAGGCAAATACTGAGGTGTGCTGTGAGGCCTGCATGGGTCTCTAACCTCTGAAGAGTGTCTAATCTGGGTGACAGGAGGCTGGGGGCAGTTAGAAGGACCTGGAACCATCTAGTTGGCTTTCAGTGTGACTGCAAGAGTGCAGTCTTTATGCCTGGAGCAAATTCGAATGCCTTTTGAGGCTGTATAATCGCGTGGAGAACAAGACAAAGGAGAGTATTGGAAAATTTGCCCAGCTCAAATGTACTTGTACTTTATAATGTAATTCAAATGAAAAAATGTTTTTAAATTCTGCATTGCCCTGGAGCTATAGAGATTAGAATTAGTCCACATTAGTGTAGGGAAGTCTGTAGGATCACCTAGATTCATTTAGTCTAATGCTTTTCAAACTCTTTTGACCTTGATCTACAGTAAGAAGTACATTTTTTGTTGAGACCCATTGCATATTCTCCTATGTGTTGAATAGCAAAGTCCCATTAATTCATATTTCCACTTAACGCCCTGCGATGTACTGTGAAGATTTTTCTCCTGCGTTCAATTTATTTTTTTATAACAATCTATTCGTGAACCACTATACTCCTATCATACTGTAGTTTGGGAAACACTGACCTAGAGGGACTTAGCAATGTCTGCAGAATGTGTTTTCATGTTGAAAAGATCTAAAGAGCCCTGGGTGTGTCTGCAAAGCCCAGGGCACGTCCACATGGGCAAGGGATCATCTTCATACGCCGCAGAGGGCTTGGAGATCTGCGTGTCTGTACTCAGCAGGTCTCAATTAGGCTTCTGTTATGTGACAGTCACTGTTCGGCGTAGCAGGTGCTTCCCCCAGAGGTGCTGGAGAGCAGCTCCAGGGCTGGGAACTGTCCACAGGGGTTTATAGGCAGGACATGTTAGTGGGAGTTAGGGAAGGAGCTCCAGGCTCATTGCTGGGAGCTTTGGCTTAGCTTGGAAATCTGTGGTGGAAGAGAGACTTGGACCTGGGTGTTTGCTTTGCAGGTATGCGGCTGGGAGAGTGGCAGAGATAAACCTGGGCCTCTGGAGGCTAATAATGCTAATTATTGTTACTTTGTATTGAACGCTTGGGCTGTGCTGACTCTGTGGCAGAAGTCAGTCCACTTTGAATTCTCACAGCCCTTCTTGGACAGTAGATACTCCTGTTGTGCCCATTTCCAGATAAGCACAATGAGTTGGGGTGGGGGGCAGTTTACGGGTTTCAAAGCTTTCTGGGAACTCAGACTGGATATTGTTTTCAAAGTAGCAGATTTGATGGTTACAGGGAAGCCAGCAGCTGAAATAGTCATGCTTTCTGAAGTCCTAATCCAGACACCCACCAGTGCGAGGGATCATCTCTCTGCTTTAGTATAGTCTAAGAATTTCTGTGACGTCACGAAAGCTTTCATCCAGTGGGCACATAGGCCTTAGGTGGATGCCCCCTGTGGGGTCAGGTGGACAGCCTGCCTTTCTGAAAGCAGTGTTTTCAGTTCAGTACTGGTTTTGTACATTGCTCTATTGCAGTTCCATCTTTTGCATATAAATACAACTTTTTGGTTCTGCGCCATTGAGGAGAGTTGATGCTGTAGGAAGTGGTGTGGTATTTGAGGTACACCCAGCCCACTGGTGCATGTCTCAGTTTGGGAAAGGAGGGTTTAGGAGACTATGGGACACGGTATTTGAAATCACAACTCAACCAAAAAAAAATCTTGGCGTTGGGTTGGGTCTTAGGAGAGTGGGCAGTGAGGTCTTAAAGCTTGGCCGTCGGGGAAGCTGTGGGCACTTGGGAGAGCCATGTTGAAACGGGAGGCTGGAAAGGCCTCCCTTCCATGAAGGGGGGCAGCTGGGATCCAGGCAAGGGAAGAGAGCCCACTCGGGTCCTTCCAATGGCTGCACTGGGTGTGGGGCTCACCCAAGGACTGGAGTGCAGCGGTAGAGGGGAGGGATGCCAGAGAGGTTGCTGAGCAAAGCAACGTTGGAGGCCCTTGAGGTCTTTGCATCCATTTCCTGCTCCTCCTGGAAGACCCCCCTGCACCCTGGTCTCCACTCCAAACTCTTACCCTCTCAACCACCAGGTGACCATGGAGGAAGAAGATGAGTCCCGAGGGAAGACAGAGGAGTCGGGCGAGGATCGGGGCGATGGTCCACCGGACAGAGACCCCACACTTTCTCCTTCTGCCTTTATCCTGGTAAGGCTGCTAGACACCCAGGGCCAAGGCAGGCAGGGATGGGCTGCAAGTTCAGATTTCGGGGCCCAACACCTGGGCCCTGGTGGGGAGGAGGGGCTGGGGGCCTGGACTCTTGGCTCCTCTGACGGGTTCGGATTTGGCTATAGGGGTGTCCGGAATGGCTGTCTCCCAGGAGCAGAGCTTGTGATCATTTGCACGAGTCCCCTGACTGCCCTTTCTTTCCATCCCCTTCACCCTCCACCTTTTCTCTAGCGGGCCATTCAGCAGGCTGTGGGAAGTTCCCTGCAGGGGGATCTGCCAAATGATAAAGGTATGATGGGCTCTGGTTCCTCTTAGCCTCCTGTCCCATCTCTGTGTTCTTTACCCTAATTTCATTCATAACCACTCTTCTCAGGCCTCCTGGGTACCACTCTCATGCTGGCACAGGGAGCCAAAAGATGGGTCAGACTCCATGGCTGCCTCGGAGGGGCTGCCAGTCTGATGGAGGGGAGACACCATCATGGGGCGGAAGTAGCCCGAGGCACTGTGGGAGGGCAGGTGGAGGCCCAGTGGGGGAGGAGATGGGGTCTGGGAAGGCTTCCTAGAGGGGGGATACAGGGGAACTGGGTCTCTAAGGATGTATTAGAGTGGTCCAGTAAAGAGGGAAGCCTGGTAGGCAGAGGCAGCCAGCGGGCGCACAGCACTGGGCTACCTTGCAGGACTGCGTCGTCGTTTTCTGGGGCTCGTGGGCACGGGGGTGTGATGTGAGCAAGAGGCAAGGCAGGGGAGCTCCTTAGGGACTGGGCCCTAGCAAGGCTCTAAAGGCACAGTGCCTTGTCTGGACATCATCCTGAGGGCAGCTAGGAGGACAGAGGGGTGAGAGTGCTGGCGCCTCAGAATGGTGTTGGGGATGTCCTTCTGGGACCCGAGCTGGGGCATGGTGGAAGGAGGCAGGGAGAGCTGGCAGGTCCTTGGTTCCCTTGGCAAGAGCTAGGGCAGGCTCCCCTTTCCTCTGCCCCACAGAGTCTCTGTGTCTAGTCCCGTTTCCAATCCCCCATGCAAATCTCTCTCCAGATGGCTCCCGGTGTCATGGCCTTCGATGGAGGCGCTGCCGGAGCCCACGGTCAGAGCCCCGTTCCCAGGAGTCAGGGGGGACTGACACGGCTACTGTGAGTAAGAACAGGGGGCTGGGGGCCCAGACTTGGGGAGGGTTGGGGGGGCTAGGTCACCGGGGTCTGGATCCTGGCATTGGGTTTGGGGACCCAGACTCCTAGGGCTGGAGTCGATCAGTTGGAGGGGCTGGGGACGTCATCTGTGGGGGTGAGCCTTGGGTCCCGGAGGCAAGTCAGGGTGAGGGAATTGGTTGGATCCCAGCATTTTCTTGGAGTTTCAGATGTTTGGGTTCCTGAGAATTTAGGGACTGGGGAAAGGGGGTTTGTGGGTCCTCACATGAGCAGGTACAGGACGGAGCCCCTCCTGGCCTATTCCAGGTGTTGGACATGGCTGCAGACAGCTTCCTCGCGGGGCTGGTGAGTGTTCTGGATCCCCCAGATACCTGGGTTCCCAGCCACCTGGACCTGCGGCCTGGCGAGTGAGTAGTTGGGCAGCTGGAGTGGGAGAGGCCTTTGGCGTGGGAGCTGGAAGCTTCTCTTGGGCTCACTCATCCCCTTCTGCCCTGCAGAAGCGAGGACATGCTGGAGCTGGTGGCCGAGGTCCGAATCGGGGACAGGGATCCGATCCCTCTGCCCGTGCCTAGCCTGCTGCCCCGTCTCAGGGCCTGGAGGACAGGCAAAACGGGTATGTGGGGCCAGGGCGGAGCTGAGGAGGAGGCCTCAGAGTTGTGCGGGAGTCTGCTGTCATTGGTAGTAATAGTAGTGATCGTGTCACTTGGACAAAACCTTTAAGCCTTTGCCTGTTAGACCAAAATAAAGGCTGTGTGTGCCGAAAGACACACGGAAAGCAATCGCTGATGTGATCGCTAGCACGTAGGAGTTGTTAGCTCTTGTGAGTGCTCAGCGTCCCAGGCTCCACGAGGCAGTGGAGCTGCAGTGAGAATTCATCTCCCTGGGAGCGGGAGGCCCTTAACTCTTAGTTTCTGATTCAGTGGGTTTGGGGTGGGGCCTGGGAGTTTGCATTTCTAACTAGTTCTTCAGGGCTGTTGCTGCTGCTGCTGGCCCCCAGGCTCCCACCTGGGTGGGAAGCCCAGGTTTCGACTTCTCTTCTGCATGGATGTCTGCAGTTGGGAGGGGTGGAGAAGAGAGGAAGGCTCAGTCAGCTCAGGTGCAGCACGGGGGCAGCTAGGGGTGCTGTTCGGCAGCTGACCCTGGGCCCCCACCCTGGCCCAGTTTGTTTCCTTTGATCTTTTTTTACAGCTGTGGGTTGACTTGGCTATTAGGCTCAGGGAACGTGATACCTAGGGCCCACCACACTCTTGGGGGCCCACAAGAATATGTTCATTTCTTTTCAAATTAGAAGCCATAGAGGATAAATAAAGGGGCATGGCAGTGTTCTAATAAAACTTTATTGACAAAAGCAGATGACCTTGGGATTTGGCCCCAGGCGTTCAGTGTCGTAGATGTATCTGGAACCTGAAAGCTGTTTTGCTGGGGGGTGGGGATGCTGGGGTTATGATTTATTTTCTTGTTACGGGTGGTTTTCTTCCTCCATTTGGAAACTATTAAGAATTTAGGGGGAAAAAAACTCGCCCTTAATCCTACGTCATATAAAAATTATATAAAGAAGCGGCTGTCTTGCAGTTCCAGACCGCTCGGGCCTGTGGATTCCTCTGTACCTCTGGGGGTAGTAATAATTCGTAAGCAGGGTAGCAAGAGCTCATGCTCACCAGGTCCTTGTGGGTTCGGTCCCCATAGCTGCTCGTCGGTCCCCTCGTCCTCGTGAGGTGTGAATGCTATCATCACCATCCTTCTCTGCTTTCGTTTCTTTCCTTTTTTCCTTTTTCTCTTTCTTTCTTAGATTTATTTATGTATTTTAGAGGGGTGGGGAGGGCAGAGGGAGAGAGAGAATCTCAAGCAGGCTCCCTGCCAAGCGCGGAGCCTGACAAGGGGCTTGATCTCATGATGCTGAGATCATGACCTGAGCCGAAATCAAGAACTGCACCGCCCGGGCGTCCCCTCTTGCTTTGTCTTCTTCCTCAGCCCTCAGTAGCTGGCTCTCAAGGAGCCCTCTGTGGCTCCTTGAGATTTCTCGCCCTGCTCGACGTGAGCTCCTTGAAGGCAGGGACTTTGTCTCTTGTGCTCATTCTTCTATTCCTAGTACCCCAGACCGCCCTTGGCACAAGATAGGTGATCAGTAAAAATGTCCTGAATGAATGAGTGGACCCCACTGTAGAGATGAGGAAACCGAGGCACGCAGCAGTTGAAGTCCTTGTCCTTGTTCGTGTCATGAGTGAGGGCTTAGAGCCTGGGATCGGGTTGAGAGGTAGCTCTGGGACTGCCCTCGTGAGCCCTGGCTATCGTGGCACTGTCCACCGGACCATGCTGGCATCCTGGCCGTTGCAGCGTCCTGTAGTATGTGCTCGAGAGGGGAGGTTGAGGGCACCCCAGTGTGTGTGTCCGGAGGTGCGGCCCTGGTCCGTTGTCTCCACGTGGGATTTATGGCCCTGAGACCCTGTCTTCAGAAAGCATGGCCTCGGGAGGCAGCGAGGGTGTCGCAGGAAAGCACGATGCCGGTTGGTAGGAGGGGCGGACCCTGGTTGTTCCTATCGCTTGTCAGCCCCTTGGATGGGGCTCGTCACAGAGTGACGTGCATGGGGCGAGGACTCCAGAGGCCAGGGCTCCCCAGCTCTGCCCTTTCCTGGCTCTCGAGAGGAAGTTATCATCCTTTGCAGCCGCAGGCGATTCCCTCCATGAAGCAGGATAAATTTCTCCCAGAGGCAGCCAGAGTGTCAGGCCAGAGCTCGGCCTCGAAGGTGGTTTTAGGTTCAAATCCCGGCTGCCCCGCTCTGGCCCTTGTCTTCTGTGGTAACACTGGTCACGGGCTTCTTGGGCTGCCGGCCAGGGGACGTCTTAGGATATGGGAGTGCAGGCTTGGTGGCCGCACTGACCGAGTCCACACCCAGCTTCTCCCCGCTGTGGGCCCTTCGGGAAGATACTGCAGCTCCCTGAGCCTCAGTGTCCTCCAGTAAGGACGTAGTGTCCATGGTGTGGAGTTGTGGGAATGTGCTGTGAGTCAGGCCGAGTAAAGCGCTGAGAGCTGCGTCTGCTGGAGCCCTGAGGGCCGCCGGAGGAGGGCAGTGGCTGGGGTGCCGTCCTGCCCGTGGGCGCTATGCCGGAAACCAGGAGGAGGGTGTGCACCTGACCGTGGTTCTCCGTCTCCACTGTTTCTTTGCAGTTTCTCCACAGCCCCACTCTTCTCGACCCTCCTGTGCCCGCCACCTCCTCACCTTGGGCACCGGAGATGGGGGCCCAGCCCCTCCCCCTGCCCCCTCCTCTGCGTCCTCCTCACCCTCCCCTTCCCCTTCATCTTCCTCCCCCTCCCCTCCCCCACCTCCCCCTCCCCCAGCACCACCGGCGCCACCTGCCCCCCGATTCGACATCTATGACCCCTTCCACCCCACCGATGAGGCCTATTCCCCACCGCCTGCTCCGGAGCAGAAGTATGACCCCTTTGAGCCCACTGGCTCCAACCCCAGCTCATCCGCGGGGACCCCCTCGCCTGAGGAAGAGGAGGAGGAGGAGGAGGAAGAGGAGGAGGAAGAGGAAGAGGAGGAAGAAGAGGAGGAGGAAGGCTTGTCTCAGAGCATCAGCCGCATCTCGGAGACCCTGGCGGGCATCTATGATGACAACAGCTTGAGCCAGGACTTCCCAGGTGATGAGAGCCCCCGCCCGGACCCCCAGCCCCCACAGCCAACGCCAGCCCCCGGAACGCCGCCCCAGGTAGACTCCACCCGGGTGGATGGAGCCAGCCGCCGGCGCGTCTTCGTGGTAGGGACCGAGGCAGAGGCCTGTCGGGAAGGCAAGGTCTCCGTGGAGGTGGTGACAGCTGGTGGAGCCGTCATCCCGCCAACCCTGCTGCCACCGGGCGACTCAGAGATTGAGGAGGGCGAGATCGTCCAGCCTGAGGAGGAGCCCCGGGTGGCGGTGTCCCTGTTTCGCCCCAGCGGCAGCCGGGCAGCGCGCCCCCCTCCTGCGGCCACGGCACCCCCCGCGGCCCAGCCCCCGCCCCCGCCCCCCGCTCCCCGGGCCCCGGAGGGGGACGACTTCTTGTCTCTTCACGCCGAGTCGGACGGCGAGGGCGCCCTGCAGGTGGACCTAGGGGAGCCGGCTCCCGCCCCGCCGGCCGCCGACACGCGCTGGGGCGGCCTGGACCTGCGCCGCAAGATCCTGACGCAGCGGCGGGAGCGCTACCGACAGCGCTCGCCCTCCCCCGCCGCCACCCCTGCGGCCGCTGCCGCCCCCGCCGGGCCCCCCACCCGCAAGAAGTCGCGGCGGGAGCGAAAGCGGAGCGGCGGCGAGGCCAAGGAGGCCGCCTCGTCCTCGTCCGGCGCGGCGCCCGCCCCACCGGCCCCGGCCTCCCCCTGGGACTCCAAGAAGCACCGCTCCCGGGACCGCAAGCCGGGCTCGCACGCCTCGTCGTCCGCCCGCCGCCGCTCCCGCTCCCGCTCCGCCCGCCGCCGCTCACGCAGCACCGACCGCCGCCGCGGGGGCAGCCGCAGGTCTCGGTCCCGGGAAAAGCGGCGGCGGCGGCGGCGCTCGGCCTCCCCGCCCCCTGCCACCTCCTCCTCCTCCTCGTCCAGGCGCGAGCGGCACCGCGGCAAGCACCGAGACGGCGGCGGCAGCAAGAAGAAGAAGAAGCGCTCGCGGTCCCGGGGCGAGAAGCGCTCTGGGGACAGCGAAAAGGCCCCGGTGCCCACCCAGCCGCCCTCCGGCTCCAGCTCCTTGGGCGGAGAGCGTGACAGCCGCCGCCGGGGGGCTGTGCCACCCTCCATCCAGGACCTCACGGACCACGATCTCTTCGCCATCAAGCGGACCATCACCGTGGGCCGGCCTGACAAGCCTGACCCCCGTGGCCCCTCACCGGCCCCGGCCTCGTCGCCCAAGCGAGAGGTCCTATACGACTCGGAGGGACTGAGCGCTGAGGAGCGGGGTGGCAAGAGCAGCGAGAAGGACCGGCGCCGCTCTGGGGCTGCCTCCTCCTCCTCTTCCTCCCGGGAGAAGGGATCACGGCGGAAGGCACTGGATGGGGGGGATCGGGACCGGGACAGGGACAGAGATAGGGACAGGGACAGGTCATCCAAGAAGGTTCGGCCTCCCAAGGAGTCAGCGGCCTCCTCGGGGCCCCCACCAAAGCCACCGGTCAGCAGTGGCTCGGGTTCATCCTCCTCCTCGTGCTCCTCTTCCTCCCGGAAGGTGAAGCTGCAGTCCAAGGTGGCAGTGCTGATACGCGAAGGCGTCAGCAGTACCACGCCTGCCAAGGAGGCCGCGTCAGCCGGCCTGGGCTCCATCGGGGTCAAGTTCAGCCGAGACCGGGAGAGCCGCTCCCCCTTCCTCAAGCCCGATGAGCGGGCCCCCACTGAGGTGTCCAAAGCAGCTCCGGGCAGCACCAAGCCCAAAAAGACCAAGGTCAAGGCCAAGGCTGGGGCCAAGAAAGCCAAGGGGACCAAGGGAAAGACCAAGCCATCCAAGACCAGGAAAAAGATCCGCAGCGGGGGCAGCAGCGGGGGCAGTGGTGGCCCTGTGATGCTAAAGAAGTCCAAGGCGGACAGCTGCAGCCAGGCAGCGGGGGCCAAGGGGGTGGAGGAGACCTCCTGGTCCGGGGAAGAACGGGCAGCCAAGGCCCCCAGCACCCCGCCCCCTAAGGCAGCCCCTCCGCCCCCTGCGCTCACACCGGACTCGCAGACCGTGGATAGCAGCTGCAAGACGCCCGAGGTCTCCTTCCTTCCCGAAGAGGCCGCCGAGGAGGCTGGAGTCCGAGGTGGGGCCGAAGAGGAGGAGGAGGAGGAGGAAGAGGAGGAGGAAGAGGAGGAGGAGGAGGAACAGCAGCCTGCCACCACCACAGCCACCAGCACGGCTGCAGCTGCCCCAAGCACTGCCCCTAGCGCGGGGTCCACAGCCGGTGACTCGGGGGCGGAGGACGGGCCAGCCACCCGTGTCTCCCAGCTGCCCACGCTGCCCCCGCCCATGCCCTGGAACCTGCCTGCTGGTGTGGACTGCACCACCAGCGGCGTCCTGGCCCGTGAGTGTGCCCTGGGGCTGGGGGGTGCAGACAGGACTGAGAGGTGGAGGTCCTAGGGGGTCAGACTTGGGAGGCAGTGGGGATGCCCTGGAAGGGGTTGGTGCACAGTGTCCCAGACAGTGAGGGGCTGGGGTGGGTGAGGGCTTGATCAGGGTCTGTCCGGAAGGCTCACTGATGTCTGGGTATGCTGGAAGAGAGCAGGCGGGTGAGTGCGGGGCGGCCAGCCTGGCGCAGACTGGGGGCCGCCTGCAAGTGGCCTGGGATAGGTGTGGAGGGACCAGAGAGAAGACGGGGGTGGGGGGCAGCAGTGTCCCTCGGGGGATGGCGATATGCCACGGGGGCTTGAGACGGAATCTCGCCTCTGCCACCACCTTGTCCCCAAGTAACCTGGCCATATTGCCCCCGGCCACACGCGTACCTTAAGTCCTAAGTAAGAACAGGGTGGGGGGGGTGCGGAGTGGCTCTCTCAGGGGCCGAGGCCCCCCTTTCCCAGCTCTGAGTCCGAGACCCATGGCCTCTCTAGGGGTCCGGGTGGGAGGGGCAGCAGGTGGCCAGGTGTCGCTCCCCGGCCCCTCTTGTGTCAACTCCTGATGTCCTTGTCCTCGACTGTCTGCCCCTTGCAGTGACTGCACTTCTCTTCAAGATGGAAGAAGCCAATCTGGCGAGCCGAGCAAAGGCCCAGGAACTGATCCAGGCCACCAACCAGGTGGGCTCCCCTGGGGAAGAGTCCCCACAGTCCCTTCTCTTGTGCCCTGACTCTGGTCAGGAGAGGAACTGCGCTTCCCAGCGGGCCTTCGGACAAGGAAGGGATTGGCCAGAAGAGGAGCCTCTGGCCCCTGGGACTATTGGGAAACCAGGGTGGGAATGATGGGGGTGTGTGGTCCCTCTTCCCCTCCCCCTCCCTTTGTTCATGTTCTCTCCAACCTCTTCCCACAGATCCTCAGCCACCGAAAGCCACCCTCTAGTCTGGGGGTGACCCCAGCTCCTGTGCCCACCTCTCTGGGGCTGCCCCCTGGTCCCTCTAGCTACCTGCTCCCTGGCAGCCTCCCCCTGGGGGGCTGCGGCTCGACTCCTCCCACTCCCACCGGGCTGGCTGCAGCGTCTGACAAGCGAGAGGGCAGCAGCAGCTCCGAGGGACGGGGAGACACAGACAAGGTGAGCTGGGCTTGGGGGCGGTGGGTGGCTGGTGGCAGCTTTGCAGAGAATGGGAATGGATGCTGAGACACAGGGGCCCAAGGAGGACAGGAGACTGATGCCCACAGGCGGGAACTTAGATCATATCAAAGTCATTAAAATGTAAGGAGCTCGGCTTTCCCTCACATGGATGAGTGGGAGATGGGCGCTGGGTAGATTTTTCCCCCATTATGTGCGCACGGAGAGGGTGAGGGAGGTACAAAAGCACGACGACGTAAACACACCCACGTGCCGACACGCGTCCGGACGACTGTGTACTTCGTGGTCACTCGTGTCCCTCCTTCCCTCCCCATCCTTCCGTGTGAGAGGGAGGATGGTTTAAGAAAGGAAAGTCAGGCATCTGTTGGAGGGCAGGAGTGGGTGCCGGGCAGATTCGGACAGGTTTTTCCTCAGCTGCACTTGGCTCCTGCTCTGGGGGCCTGAGGGCGGTTTTCCTTCCGGTCATGTCTGCATGTTTTCCATCCTGGTCCGACAGCCCGTGGCCCACCTCTCATTTCATGTCCATTTTGTGCGGGCAGTGGACGTGTGGGTCCTGGTCCAGGGCCACTGGGAGGGCCCGGGGTCCGGCCTGGCGGAGGCCCAGCCTGGCCTGCGGTCGGGGGTGACGGCAGCGAGGGGAGTGCAGGGCTGAGGCTGAGCCAGCAGGCAGGGGAGGGGAGGCTGGGGCTTCCACAGGAACTCATTTGGCCTCTGCTGTCCCTTCTTCCTGCTCTGTCCCCGCCTCTGCCAGTATTTGAAGAAACTGCACACGCAGGAGCGGGCAGTGGAGGAGGTGAAGCTGGCCATCAAGCCGTACTATCAGAAGAAGGACATCACCAAGGAGGAGTATAAGGACATCCTGCGGAAGGCTGTCCACAAGGTGGGGCCCGGAGGCGAACAGGTACACCGAGGTGGGGAGAGGAGGAGGAGGAGAGGCGGACACGCACAGACAGATGTTACCCAGATGGGGAGCTGGGAGGGGTGCGTCTGTCCGGAAGGTGAGGAGCGGGATGGGATTTGCTCAAGCCCGCCAGGGCCTGGCCTGCTGGTGGCAGGGCTACAGGTAGGGGTGTTAGCCTGGAACTGAGGGGAGCAGCTCCCATCCTAGTTGCCAGCTGTGCTCAGCAGTCCAGGTGGCAGGGACCCCAGTGGTCTGGTAGTGACCACAGCTGCCCCTCACTGCCTAGATCTGCCACAGCAAAAGCGGGGAGATCAACCCGGTGAAGGTGAGCAACTTGGTGCGGGCCTACGTCCAGCGCTACCGCTACTTTCGCAAGCACGGCCGCAAGCCAGGCGACCCCCCCGGGCCCCCGAGGCCGCCCAAGGAGCCTGGGCCCCCTGACAAGGGTGGCCCAGGCCTGCCCTTGCCCCCTCTCTGAGACCCTCAGCCACCCCTTCCCTCCTTCGCCTCTTTGGAATTCTGGACGTATTTATGGCTCCACCTCCCCACTTCCCTCCCCCCATCAGTGGGATGACTGGGGAAGGGTTGCTGCAGGGAAGAGGAGAGCCCCCTGCCCCGCCCTGCCCTGTGCCCCTTGCCCCCAAGCCTGTCCCCATCGCCCCTCCCTTCTGTTTGTGTCCCTCCCCCAATTTCATTAAAGATTTCATGAAATGTTAGCCCCAAGCCCCATGATTTCAGCCCTTTCTTTTCAGAGGCCAGTCTGGGAAAGGGCTGGGAAAAGATACTCAGGTGGTCTGGCCTATGCCCGAGGGTGGCTAGCTGGGTGTAACTCAGGCGGAGTGCATTGGCCTCTCTGGGCCTCAGTGTCTTGATCTTTGACGTGGGTGTTGGAAGGAGGAAGACCCAGGCAAATGAAGCACTTCTCGTACCCCTGGTACATAGTCAGCCGCTACTTTTTTTTTTCTTTTTTAAATTTATTTGACAGAGAGAGAGATCACAAGTAGGCAGAGAGGCAGGCAGAGAGAGAGAGGGAAGCAGACTCCCTGCTGAGCAGAGAGCCTGATGCAGGGCTGATCCCAGGACCCCGAGATTATGACCTGAGCTGAAGGTAGAGGCTTAACCGCTGAGCCACCCAGGTGCTCCTCAGCCGCTGTTCTTGACAGAAAGTGGCAGTGGGTGGGAGGTTGGGGTCCCAGGTCCCACTTGCTCGGTGTCTTCCAAGCTCGGGGCACCTGGGTGCTATCGGTCTGCCCTGGAATTGCCCCAGCAGTAGGACCTTTGTCCCCCATTGAATTGGATTCTCTTTTTACCAGTCCTCCGAGGCTGCAGTGATCTTATCCATTCTCCTGCAGTAGAGAGGGAAACTGAGGCACAGAGCAGCAGGGGCCACAGAGTGAGTCAGGGCCACACTGGCCTCCATCAGTCCCCTCTGGGGTGGGCAGTCTTTAAGGCTAAAGCCCAGAACTTCTCTAGAACTGCCTGTTCCAACCCAGTGCAGAGCGGGGCTCAGGGCCTGGAAGGGAGGACTTGCCTGAGGTCGCCCAGCAGGAGCTGCGGGGGGACCTAAGGCCCCCGCCCCCAACTGACAGGATGATCCAGGTGAAAGGTTCTTTGCTAACTGGACAGTGGCCTGAACTGTTCATAGACAAGACAGGGGTTCTAGATTCTGCCCCAGGGCCCCCCTTGGAGAGCAGCACCCCTGGAGTCAGACTGGATTCTAACCCATCTTGTGTTTCTTGCTTTGTGACCCTTGCTTTTCTCCAAGCATCAGTGTCTTGGTCTGTAAAATGGGGGTGACTGTCCCCTCCTCACCAGGTCCAGGGAAGAGGTAAGGAGGTGACAGGTATCACCTGCCCCCTGCACAGTGTCTGTCCTCATGCAGAGAGCATCTGGGGTGGGAGTTGCTTGCACAGATGGGTACGCTGAGGCCCTAAGAAGGAATAACGCCCAGTCTAGGTCAGGGCTACCCTGGACCTAGCTGAGACCCAGCTGACACCCAACACCAGGCACACAAGTGGTGACAGTGGCAAGAAATAGTTTATTGGCCGAGGTGAAGGCACGAGGGGGCAGCACCCGTGAGGAGTGAGGGATCAGACCTCCCCCGTGGCCTAGAAATCCATGTCCTCGACCAGGTCCTGGAGGTAGGCCTTGTACTGCTCTGATGTGAGAGAGAGTGGGTAGCTGTTGGAAATGTGCAGGTCCACAGTGTTCTCCAGTGAGGAAGCACCCTCTGAGCGTGCCATGTCCAGCAGGGCCCTCAGGCATGTGGGAACAACCTGCAGGAGGTGGGGGGAGAAACAGGAGTCAGGGGAAACACTCAATACAGTTTACTGTCAAGGGTGGGGTTGGAAAACTACAACTCCCAGCAGCGCCCACTGTCACCCAGGATGAATCAGTAGGCCCAGGGCTGCTGGGAGTTGTAGTTCCCCACCCCATAACCACAACCACCAGTGGTCTGAGAAGTTTCCTAGGGCTGAAATGCTGGAGGGGTTCCCAGAAGCTAGGGCGGGACAGCTTGTGGTCAGGACTCGGAGGCACCGTAGTTCCTCACAGAGGCTGCTAGGACCGACTTCCACATGGTTTTCAGAGTTCAAAACAGGTTCTGGGGGTGAGGCCAGGAGAGGGACACCCAGAAGCTCCTGAGGATGAGGAACTGGTGGTTGCAGAGACTCTTGGAAGTTGTAGTTCCTCAGAGGGCTTCTGGGAGTTGTAGTTCCTCCTCCCTTCCTTAAGATCCACCCCTTAGCTCCAGAAGCCCAGGACTGCAGCACCTTGACCATCACGAGCTTCTTGGTCCACGGCTGGTCCTGGGGCCATGGCTCCCCCATGCAGAACCAGAGGGTGTAGCGTGGTGAGTGTCGGCTTCCTTCGAGGAAGGCAATCAGATCTGGAGGCCCGAGATCCTAGTCAGGCATGGGAGGAGGACCCTCCACCACCTGCCCCACCCTGCCCTCTCCCCCCGCCCCCGACCTATCAGCCTCACCTTCTCCCCTGACGTGAAGCCTGACATACCTACAGCATGACCAGATGGCTGCTAATCTAGGAAAAGTTCCAGCACAATCTTAAATTTTTTTTTTCCTCCCATCGGGGTGGGGCTGGAAGCTCTGCACTGACCCCCCCCACCCCTGCCCTCATTTGGGATAGGAAGGAGTACACTCTCCGCAAGGACTTCCCTGATTCTGGAGTACAAGGTGGCTGGCAGTTTCTGCTCTTTAACCCCCTAAGGCCACATTCTCCTGGTAGTAGCCACTAGCCACTGCGGCTATTTCTGTTTAAGTAGTAACTAATTAAAAGCAAACAGAGGAGGAGCTGGGTGGCTCAGTCATTAAGCAGCTGCCTTCAGCTCAGGTCGTGATCCTGGGGTCCTGGGATCGAGCCCTGCATCAGGCTGTCTGCTCTGTGGCAAGCCTGCTTCCCCCTCTCCCGCTGTTTCCCTGTCAAATGAATGAATAAAATCTTTTAAAAATAAAATAAAACTCCCTTCCTCAGTTGCACTGGCCTAAGTACTCAACAGCCACCTGTGGCTGGTGGATAGCAGATGGGACAGTGCAAATCCAGAACATTTCCTTCACTGCAGACATATCTACCCAGTAACAAAGCCCTAAAGACTTGTCTTTCCTGCGTCTGTCTATCCACAAGAATAACTGGGAACAATGAGGACTACGGCAGCTAATTCCTCGAGCACCTTCTGCACACTGGGCCCTGTGCCTCCAGCAGCAGAGACCATCCTCGGGCAGATGCAGAGCAGCCCCATAGTTTGCCCCCGGTTATAGCAGAAGCAAAGCAGCAGGGCCTGAACTGGAACTTGGAAGTCTGGAGATTTGAAATCTATTCTTTTTTTTTTAAAGAGAGGGACGGAGTGTGGCGGGGAAGGGCAGAGAGAGAGAGAGGAAGAGAGAGAGAATCTTAAACAGGCTCCAAGCTGAGTGCAGAGCCCGACTTGGTGGCTTGATCTCACAACCATGAGATCAGGACCTGAGCCGAAATCAAGAGTCACTTAACCGACGGAGCCATCCAGGCACCCCCAGAACCCAGAGTTCTTAACCACCATGACCTAGTCTTTCCACAGCAGAGTCAGAAGGCCTTGCCTCACTCACCTGACACGAAAGGCCGTAGGTCGAACACGTGTCCTTCCTCATCCTTGGGGACCTCACCACTGGGCCCGTGACTGCTGTCAGGGAGGAGCTCCTCGCCCAAGGCCCAGTATGTGTGGCAGTGGCCCAGCCTCCGGGCCCAGAGCCGCTGTCCTGCCCTGCACAGAGCTAGTCCCCCGCCCAGGCAGCTCAGCACACGCCTCACGTAGCCCAACACACCCCTGTCCGTCAGCCATACCCCAGGGTCTGGCAATATGATTGGCTGTCCAGGCAGCATCCCGTCCCCTGCTTCTGATGCCACCAGCCGCAGGCCCCTCGGGCAGAAGACAGTCTGCTGGAAGACTTGGCGGCCCCTGTAGAAGGCAGTCACCTCGAACTCCCACTCTGAGTGGTGGCAGAAGTGACATGAAGGGGGAGTGAGACAGAGAGAGTATAAGGGGGCGTGGCACCCCAGCCCCTTCCACCCCATACTTGGAACTCACCTTCCTCAGGCACCAAGAGCCGCCTCAGTGGGTTTTCCGGGGGCTCTGAGTTTGGGCAGGGAGGAGGGATGTCTACGGTGGGGCTCAGCAAGAACGGAGGGGTCTGTTCAGGGACCACAGCCAGGCTCGAGGGCCCCCCATCTGGGAATGGGGCCAAGGCCATGTCATTCAGTAACTCCTCTAGTATGTCTTCCTGGAGAGAAGAAAAAAGGATCTGGCATTTCCATAGCCCTTCCAAGAGACTTCATATGGACCAGGCTTTGGAATCAGGAGAGAAGTCAGACCTGAGCTTTGCCCTCAAGGGGCTTCCTGTGAGGAGGGTTTGCGGGAGGCAGGGAGACAACCATGGGCACAGAGAGCAAAATATGTGCTCTGGTATATGCTGGGTGCTACTGGGGCCCAAGGGGAGCAGCTAATTCCAGCCCAAGGTTCTGGCCCTGTGCAAGGAAGACCTGGGCAGAGAAGGCTGGACACAATTTCGGAGGGAACTTGCCCTGGCACAGACACCAAGGTCAAGGGTAGGATGGTTCTGGGTTCCCAGGAGGCTGAGGGTACTCTAGCAACAGAAGCTATGAAATTCCGGGTAGGTGTCTGTGGGCCCTAGATGCCTGGGGAAAGCTCTGAACTTTGTCCTGAGGGTGCTGGAAGCCATGGAAGGGTTCTGGGCAGGGGGACAGGGTCAGTTTGGGATCAGACGCGGGACAGCCCACAGGGCAGAAGATGGACGCTCAGGAGGAAGACTGGGGTGATGGTCCGGGGGAGAAGAGGACGCCTGAACAAGGCCGTGGGGAGACAGACAGTAGATGGGTCAGATGGGGCGGGAGGGCTGGGGTGCATTCTCACCTGGGTAGCCAAGGTACTGCATCCACCATTGGTCCCCAGTGATGTGTCCGACTCAGGAAAGTTCCCAGCTCCTGACAAGGAAGGTGGTGAGTAGAGCAGAGTGTTGGGGACACTTAAAATCCCACCCTCTCCATGTGAAGCCCCACTTCTGGCACACCTGAGATCACAAACTCATAGACCTTGTGCGGGTCGTGGGGGTCCTTGCTCCTATCCTCGGCTAAACGCAGCCCCTCCTTCCGGTTCAGGGCAGATCGGAAATTCCTCTTCCAGGTGGGCAGATCAGGTTTATCCTTTCCGGGAGTGTAGGCACCGCTGGCCTCAGCCCACGCCTGGGGAGCCAGTGGGTACCAGGATAGTGAGGAGGATGACCAAGACCCCGCCCCAAGTGTTCTCTCCCCTGGCACGTTCTAACTCGGCAAGGATCCAACCCCAAATTCTTGGATTCTCTGGATCCTAAGGTCCCCTATCTTCACCTTTTGAAAAGCTTTGCTTTCTAAGCCAGCCTTCCAGGTCCTACTGGGTGTCTCAACTCTGCCACCAACCTGCTACAGAACACCTTCTGTAATAACCCGCCCCTCGCACTCCAACTCGGGTTACCACCACTGGTGTATCCTAATTTGATGAGAAATCACCTCAGCTTCCGGGCCAAGTCTTGCCTCTAAGGTTCCAACACCCGTCCCCAGAATTCTACGACCAAGACCCCGCCCTCTGCGAGTCCTGAATGCTCCCTTTGCATTCCTTTCGAGTTCTAACCCTGTTTTTCTGGTTCTTTTTCCGGAACCCGGCCCCTCCAACCTTGCTAGTCCGCTGATCCTACTAACCCTGCCCAGTCTCGTCCTAACTCCACCTACCTCCACCTGCCAGCGTCAGCGCCTGCCAGTTGCAAGCGTGCTAACCCCCGCTTCCTCGGCTCCGCCCCCTGCTAGTCCCCCCTCTTCCCCGCGGTTATCTCAGGGTTCCCGGTGTTCCGGAAGCTCACGCACCTGGAAGATGCCGAAGTCTTCTTGCTGGGCATCCTGCCGCAAGCCGTGCTTCCAAGGGATGCGGAAGCGTGTGCGGCTCTCGTCCAGCCAGGCCACCCCCTCCAGCTGCCCCAGGTCCAGCTGCGACACAAGCCAGGGCAGGATCCGCGGCTTTGGGGTTCCCATGGTCCGGCCTGCGCTTAGAGGGCAGTTCGTGGGCGCGGACGGCCCCCCTCTTCTTTCCCCACCTTCTTCTGTGCAGGCCCCCTACCTCCCCAATTCCGCCAGTGTAGATCCCTCCCTCTTCCGCGGTAAACCCTTTTCTCCTTTCCCCTCCCCCACATCACCCAATGCAGTTAACCCCACTTCCAAGTTAGAGAACCTCCCCTAGTTATGCCAGGGCAGACGTTATTCACTTGTAGATCTCTACCTCCTGCACTTAACCGTGTTGTAGACCCCTTCTACAAACTGCCCCACGGAAGAGCCGCTCAGCCATTTCCACCCTAGACCCTCCATCCACCCCACCCCAAACACAGCCTGGCTCTTCTAGGGCGCCCGCGCGCACACGCGCGCACACACACACACACACTTTATAGGGTGGACTGCCTCCCATTTTCAGGGTCCACTCTTCTCTCCCTTAGATCCCCCAGTGAGGACGCCTGCCTTTCCCACCCTCCCCGCTACTTTTTGCTGTTGTTGTCATGTTGTTTTTACAGCCGACCTCCAGCACCGGCCATTGTTTCACTTTCTCCCCTGGCTGCTTCACTTTCCCGAGTACAGTGCCTCCTCTAGACTCTCAGGGGAGACCCGTTTTTTCTGGCGCTTCTCGGTCCGGACGCCACCCATTCCCCAGATCCGCCGTTACCTACGTGAAGAGTCGGGGGCGCAAAGTGCTAGGACCCACCCCTGCTTTTGGAGGTCCGATAGCTCTCGGAACTTGTAGCTGCACACCCTCCTTCCTGCCAGCTGAGCTTCAGAGCAATGCGGTTTTCTTTTCTATCGATTTCACGAAATAAAAACTTCAACTGCGGTCAGTCTACAGACTTCAGAGCCAAAGAGGCGGCACCAAGAGCCCGGACCGCACGCCCGCCCCCCGTCAATGTCCTTTTTAGGCCTTCTGGCCAACGGCATGCTGGGAACGTCACATGCAAATTAGATGAGCCCCAGCGCTCCGCCTCTCCTACAATAGGGCCGGCACCAACCCGGCCCAGTGCGCAGGCGCGGGAAAGTTGAACTAAGAGAAGTTTATGCAAGTTCAGTGAAGGAGGAGGGGGCGGCGGCTCCGGCCCCAGGTAAGCCGGGCTTTTGGGAGGGTTGGGGTGAGAAGGGAAGAGGCCGGGATCTCGAAGCCGGCACCTCAGTCCCCCTTCTCCGACATCCATGCGCCCCGAGACCCCAAGATTCCAGCCTGGGTCGGATAAGGGAACTACACCTCCCAAGGAGGCTGCGCGGCGAGCCAAGTGCGGATAGAGGGGAAGGTTTGTCATGAAGCCTGCTGGGATTCGTAGTTCCCGATTCTCTAAGAGCTCGAGCCCCTTGGCATATGCCTTCAGAATCCAGAAGTCGGAGTCCCGAGTCCCCTTTTCTGTCAGACTCAAGAATTCAGATCCCCCAGCCCCCTTCTCCGAAAACTCGAGTCCAGCCCCCAGTCCCTTTCTCTCTTAGACCCAGGAATCCGGGTCCCCAGCCTCTTCCTCTCCAAGGATCAAGGAGTCTTCGTCCTCCTCCCTCTTCTCCCTCCGAGGACTCTAGAGTCTCGGTCCCCAGACTCTAACTCCTCTAAAGGACTTAGGAGTTAAAGCTCTCAGCCCTTTCTTCCCTTGGGGACTCACAGGTCCCGGCCTCCTCCTTATTCAGGGAGGAGGCATTTGGGCCCCCATCCTCCACCTCACGTCAACCCTGGAGACCATCCCCCAGCTCCCTCTTTCACAGGTGCCCCCATGGCAGGCTCGGAAGAGCTGGGCCTCCGGGAGGACACGGTGAGAGTCCTAGCTGCCTTCTTTAGGCGAGGTGAGGCTGCCGGGTCCCCCATTCCAGTCCCACCCAGGTAAGAGGAGTTGCCCTCCTCCCTCAGGGGCCTGCATCTGGGGTGGGGCCCTCTTGACTCTTGTGCCTTGTCTCTTTATATCTGGCTCTTTTCCTTGTCCCTGGGGTTGCACCAAGAGGCCCTCAGTGGGAGGAAAAAGGGACTGCTTGCAAAGGGGCCTCTGGGGTCACTCTCTGAGGTCCCCTTTCCCAGGAGTCCTGCCCAGGAGGAGCCAACAGATTTCCTGAGCCGCCTTCGACGATGTCTTCCCTGCCCCCTGGGTCGAGGAGCAGTTCCCCCTGAATCCCCTCGGCCTTGCTCCCTGCCCCTCCGCCCATGCTATGTTTCAGAGCCTGGTAAGAGATTTCCCTAGATCACCCATGAACCGGTAGGGCCAGAAGCTTTGTTTGTTGTTGTTGTTGTTGTTTTTAAGAAGCTTTGATTCTTTAAAGCATAGAAAGGATAAGGAAGTAGCCCAAGATCACTCAGCTAAGATGGGAGCTGAGTGGGAACTACTCTCACATTCTCTGCTCCCCCACCCCCTGTTACATTCTGTGAACTGCCTTCCCAAGGGGGCTTTTGGTACCTTTCTGTTTGTTATCTCTCTCCTCCCTTGCATCCTTCCCTACCCCTGGGACTTTGTAGCCTCCAGTACCGGCAGTAGGGAGGAAGGAGACCTGGTTTTCAGTCACAACTCCCTGGCTGTTTGGCTACATGAGTCTAGGAAATTTCTTTTGTTTCTTGTTCCTATATTTCTCCAGAAGCAAAGTAGGAATGTGTGCATGTGTGTGGAGGGGTGTCCTTGGGCATGGTCAAGAGTAACCATATGGGTTACTCATGTGGGAGCCTTGATAGACTAGTAATGGCTACCAGCAGTGCTTACTTGAAAGGGATTTCACAGCTGGGGAAGAAGAGTTCTGTGATCAGTTGATGACGCCTGAAACCAGCAAGGGGTAGGTAGGGTGGTAATCGCGGGAGTGCCCTGCGTTTGCCTGTCCTGGATAGGATCATCTTCAAGGTCTAGTTTGGCTGTAACATTCTAAGTCTAGTTTGGGGGACACAGTAAATGGGAAGTACCAAGTCCTTTTACCAAGTGTGCTCAGTGGGTCTCAGTTTACCTCACTATGAAATGGAAATCATTGCAACCTGGCAAGATGGTTGGGTCAAGGAGAGAATCCATAACTTCTCAATGTCCCAGAGACCCATCATTGGCTCTTTTGACCCCAGGCCCAGCAACTCCAGATTTCTATGCTCTGGTGGCCCAGCGGCTGGAACAACTAGTCCAAGAGCAACTGAGATCCCCACCTAGCCCAGGTGAGGGACCAAGGGGCCCCGGACAGAGAAGGATGAGGGCAGAAGGGTGGGCAGGGTTCTGCCCCCAGCTGATTCTCTTTTGCCCTCCACACACACCCCCAGAGTTACAGGGAGCCCCACCCACAGAGAAGGAAGCCCTACTGCGGAAGCTGGTGGCCTTGCTGGAGGAAGAGGCAGAAGTCATCAATCAGAAGGTGACAAGGCTGTCTGTTCCATCCCTTAGCTGGGATGGGGATTGCGGGATGGCTGGGCACTGGGATCAGAACCTGGATCTGCATTCTCATTAGATGGTCAGGTGAGGAGAGGGTGGGTCTCCGCTTCTATGAAGGGTTTGTAATGGGGTCCAAGCCCATTCTGCTCCCAGCACCACAGGCCAGTGAGCTGAGAGCTAAGATGTTGGGGTAAGGAAAGCGACTTTATTTGGAAAGGCAGCACACCGAGGAGATGGCATACAACTGTCTCAAAGAACCGTCTCCCCCAGCCTGAGATCTGAGCTGCTTTTATGTTAGGAAGGGGAAGGGGATGGGGATTGGAGTCAAAAAGTGGCTGCCGTCTATAGACAACAGAGGAAGGTTGTGTAACTTCTTTTGTCCTCGGTCAGTTTTTTCTTTCGAGAGGTTTTATTTATTGATTAGAGATTTTATTTCTTTATTTGAGAGAGAGAGAGAGAGAGAGAGAGAGAGAGAATGAGCAGGGTGAGGGTGGGGAAGGCAGAGGGAGAGAGAGAAGCGGACTCCCAGCCCAGCGGGGAGTCCGACATGGGGCTCCATTCCAGGACCCTGGGATCATGACCTGAGCGGAAGGCAGACCCTTAACCGACTGAGCCACCCCCGCTCCCTATCCTTGGTCAGTTGATCTTTGTGTACAGGTCATGTCGTTCCTGTAAATCTTACATAGAGCGTCGTCATTTCTGTAAGGACTTCCTTATCTCCTCCGGTGAGGTAGATTTCCGGTAAAAGAGCCGTTTTTGTGAATCTTAGCTGTAGTATGCCTACGTGCAGAGCTAAGCAGAAGTTTCTAAACTATAGGTCCCAGCAGTAAGGGAAATAGAAGCATTATGGGGTCAGACGTGCTAAGCTTCTCCGCTACTGGTTGAATAAGGTCAGGGTAGTTTTGGATTCACAGTGAGAGGGGTGTGACCTTTAGACAAGGGGTGTGGGCACCCGAAACGTGATCTGGGGAACTGGGACCAGTTGAGGAATTAGGGACTGTATGGTAGTGGGAAGGGAGTTTGTTCGGAGAGGGCTGTCTAAAATATGAAACCCTGGTTAGCTGTATAGGGGTATGCCTTGGAATGTGGGGGGAAATAGCAGCCGGAGGAGGTCTAGCTTATGATTCGCTCCTGGAACTTGATTGGCTCAGGAGCTTGGGGAAAGTGTATGATCCTATAATATTAATTGTACGGTGGAAGGCAGGGTTGTCGTAGGGACCAGTCTGGCTCCGGGGACTCTCAGGGAACCTCTAGGGGGCGTGGCTATAAGATCTGTATTCTAGAACTCAGCTAATTAGGGCTTTGGCCCTCATTGGCTGTCGGCCACCTTTCTAGGAGTAGTTTGGCGGAGACCTCAGATTCTGGTTTATGATTGGCTGGTGTGAGGGATGGGCGTGGCTTTGAGCTTCAATGTCTGGACTGCTTTAACCAGGAAGTCACGCCTGGTAGTCTCCTATTGGCTGGCTGCGGGGGCGTGGCGGAGGCCGACCCAGTCTCTTCTCTTCCCCGCCCCACAGCTGGCCTCGGACCCGGCCCTGCGTGGAAAGCTGGCCCGCCTCTCCGCGGGCTCCTTCGCCCGCCTGGCGGAGCTCTTTTCCAACCGGGAGGACAGCCCTCTTCCTAGCCGCCCACGCCCCAACTTGCCCTGCCCTGGGCCTCCTCCGCCTTCCCCGGAGCCCCTGGCCCGTCTGGCCCTGGCCATGGAGCTGAGCCGCCGCGTGGCCCGGCTTGGGGGCACCCTGGCTGGACTCAGTGTGGAGCACGTGCACAGCTTCGGGCCCTGGATCCAGGCACACGGGGGCTGGGTGAGCTGCCAGAGCTTCTCTGGGCCCCCCTTTACCCAACTGTAACTTGTGTCTGTGTGGTGGGGTTGGGGGCTGGCTTCTTCGGCTTCTTTTCAGACATGACAGGTGTTCTCCCAGCCCAATCATTCAGTTGTTTTGTGTTAATTGAGTACCAGCTGTACACCAGTAGGTAATCAATAAGGACCCTGTGCCCGGCTTAAACCATTCTGATACACACTGACAGTTTCGAGTGGGAAACATAGGAGACCCCTTCCTGGGCCTTGGTTTCCTTTTTTTTTTTTTTTTTTTTAAGATTTTTATTTATTCATGGACAGAGAGAGATCACAAGTAGGCAGAGAAGCAGGCAGAGAGAGAGGAGGGGGTGGGGAAGCAGGCTCCCTGCTGAGCAGAGAGCCGGATGCGGGACTTGATCCCACGACCCTGAGATCATGACCCCAGCGGAAGGCAGAGGCTTAACCCACTGAGCCACCCAGGTGTCCTGGGCCTCGGTTTCCTTATCCGTCAGGTAGGGCAAGTAGAAGTACCCATCTTAAAGGGTTATTGTAAAGATTAAAATGGGACCATTGTAAGATCTTGGCACCCTGTGGGCATTTGCGTGATTATCTGGTGACTGTCTGCTCTGACACTGCCTGCCAGAATGCACCTGCCCAGGTATCCCCGTGTCACTTCCTCTGCTCCATTCGGGTGTCACCTTCTTGTGAGGCCTCCCCTAGTCCCCGTTTGAAACCAGAGCCACCTCCATCCCCTCCCACCCGCTCCCTTTGCCTCTTCATTGCTTTACTTCCTTCATTACACCCTGCACCTTCTAACGCACAGCTTCTACCAGATGGTAGGATTGACTTGCTTTACTTATATTTCTTTCTGCTTTTTGTTTTCTCTTGGCCCCGACCTATCGGCTTCAGAAGACCAGGGAGTCCTACCTAGCTTGCTCACTGCTTTAAATTCAAGGCCAGGCTCAGAGATGGATTGGGCTGCAGGGTACTGATGAAACTATTTGCTTCACAGAGTGGCAGGAGCTGGCCAGGGGTGTTTGAGGAGCAGAGAGGCCCGTAGGGCTGAAGCAGGGTGAGCGAAGGGGGGAGGGCGAGAGATGAGAGCAGGTGGGGGCGGGGCTTGTGAAGGTAAGAACTTGGGCGCTGACTGAGCGAGCTCTCTGAGCGGAGGACAACGTGAGCTGATTTAGGTGTTAACTTGCGCCCTCTAGCGGCCTCATGGGGCGATACCGTATTGGGCGAGGCGGAAGTAGGGAGTTGGGAGGTGTCCGCTGGTTCAGGGAGGAGATGAGGTTGGATCCGACCGCAGTGGCGGTAGTGGAGGAGTCTCCCAGTTAATTCAGAGGTAGAACGGACAGATTTTGCTTATGAGTGAATTACGAGTGCTATTTAGGAGTGCTAATGAGTGGGAGACGGAAATCAAGGATGCCGGCCTGATGCAGTAGGGCTGCTTCCGATGCTCCCTGAGACAGGGAGGAGCAGGGGGGGAGGAGCAGGTTGGAAGAAGAGTCAGAGATGATCGGAAGTGGTCCAGGTAGGGGAGAGACGTCCTTCAGACCTCAAAGGGAGATGAGGAGGGGACAGCTGATATGCGTGTCTGGAGCTCAGTGCAGAAGCTTATTTATTTGTGAAATTGTTCTTTTGTTTTGTTTTGGGGGCTTTTGGGGGGGTTGTTTTGTTTTTTGTTTCTGTTTTTGTTTGGCCACATGCACAGCCAAGGACTTTTAGTGGAATGATTCCATTTAAACCCCACGACAACCTTCTGGGATTGGATGTTATCCCGATTTTATGGAGATTGTCCCTCATGCAGAGGATTGGACTCAGGACTTTGACGCGAAGCCAACGCTCTTGATCGTTACAACCCCGGGACCCTGCTCCCTGTCTCTGAGTCTCTGGTCCCTGTCTCTCTGTCTCCATGACACTGGTGCTCTGCCCTCCACCCTGGGGCTTTGTCTCTCCTCCCTTTTCCCAGGACTCTGTCCCTATCCACCCCTGGGTCTCTGATTCTTCGGATCCTCCTCCTCCCACCCCTGTCCCTGTCTCTGCTGTCATTGGGCTGGTGGGGATGCCACTGTGAATGGAGGACAGGATCTTCCTGTGAATGCTCACGAGCTCTTCCACTTTTCCCCTCCAGGAGGGCATCCTCGCCA
Organism: Lutra lutra; assembly: GCF_902655055.1. Lineage (NCBI taxonomy): Eukaryota > Metazoa > Chordata > Mammalia > Carnivora > Mustelidae > Lutra > Lutra lutra. Next base: position 52,805,735 of record NC_062294.1, read on the forward strand.
TTTCACCCGTGGACTTGAACTTACCCCTGGACTGAGATCTTCCTCAGAAGCTGCTACAAGATTAGACCTCCTGTCTCTCTGTTCTTTGTGTGCTTGTCCAAGCCTCCCTATTCCACTCAGGGCTGTGGGGTGGTGGCTGCCCTCCCTGTTTTTGCCAAAAAGAAATTAAGATTTTTTTCATATTAAAAACTTTGTCAGGTATTGAACTGTTTGTCCCTTCTCTCGAAAACTTAAGTTCTAAGTAGGAGATTTGGGTAAGAGATCTCTCTCTCTGGTTTATGAATTGAGGAAAGAGCCAGTTCATTCATTCTAGAAATACTTATTTGGAGCACCTTCAAGTGCCTGTCACTTGAACGTACAACCTGCTTGAGGATATCTGTGGATACAGTTCCAGCTAATTCCATGTTTTTTCTTGTTGCATCATTTCCAGATTATCCTGTGTTGATGGTCATGAAGTCTTTCTAGCTAGTCTTTCTAGCTAGTTCCAGAAGAAAGCTATGATCTTCCTACACAGGACCTCCAGAACACCACCCTCTTCTTGTTCTTCTCCTCCCACTGCTTCTTCTGAACATTTTTGGCTGGTTACTCCCCATCTGTATATAACCAGGGGTATCACCTTTTCAGGGCTGCCACCCCCCCCTCACAAAATTACGTCTATAAGCGCATAAAATGAGATGCACATAATCACAAAGGAAACCGCTTAGCCGTTATTCCTCATTATTCACAGATTCCATATTTGCGAATTTGCCTACTCGCTAAAATTTATTTGTAGCCCCCAAGTTAACACTCACTGGGTTTTGTGGTTGTTGGTTGGCATGCAAATGCCCAGAGAAGCAAGATTTGACTCACCCAGCGCGGACCTTTTTGGCTAAGGTTGAGCAGGAGGACACCCTGCCTTCCTCCTTCTGCTCTCACTCTGCAGATAAGCATCCTTTCCTCGAACTATGTGGTGCCACGTTTCTTAGCATATTTGTACTTTTAGGGGTGATTTCTTGTATTTTAGAGAGCACGTGAGTTGGTGGGGAGGAGCAGAGGGTGAGGGAAAAAATCCTCCCCCCTCACCATGCAGACCTGGATCCCAAGAGCCCGCGATCATGACCCGAGTGGAGACCAGGAGTCAGATATTGAACCAACTGAGCCACCCAGACATGCCCAATTTCATTGTTTAAAATGAACCCAGGAGGCTTCCTAAGGGCAAGAAGGCTGGGATGTGTCTTGTTAGGATAAGCTTGGCCCAGGCATGCATCCTAGCGCTGTGGGCTGTGACTTCAGTGTGAACGAATCACTATGTATTCAATAAGGTGTATTTGAACAGAAAGCACATAAAATAAGGTTATGTATTGATGGGTTGACGCAAGTTGTAATGAGAGGCCGGCAGGAAGCTGCCCCTGTATTTCCTCCAGGAGCAAAGGGTCTGCATCCACTCAGTGTCCACAGTGACTCTATAGAACAAAACTCCTGCAAATTGGAATTTTGAACTAAAGATTTCTTTTTTCTTTTTTTAAAGATTTTATTTATTTGACAGAGGGATCACAAGTAGGCAGAGCAGCAGGCAGAGAGAGGGGGAAGCAGGCTCTCCGCTGAGCAGAGAGCCTGATGTGGGGCTCAATCCCAGGGCCCTGAGACCATGACCTGAGCCGAAGGCAGAGGCTTTAACCCACTGAGCTACCCAGGCATCCCTGGAAATAAAGATTTCAATATTAACATAAAAGTTCCTGGTATCGCAACACTGGTGCGGCTTCATTATGTTAACATACTAATTTAAAAGGCGGGGGTTGGGGGGGTGCGGCTGGGTATCTCAGTGGCTCAGTCCTTGAGTGTCTGCCTTTGGCTCAGGTCGTGATCCCAGGGTCCTGGGATCAAGGCCTCCATGGGGCTCTGCTCAGCGGGAGGCCTGCTTCTCCCTCTCCCACTCCCACTGTTTGTGTTCCCTTTCTCACTGTCAAATAAATAAATGAAAATCTTAAAAAAGACAAAAAAAAAAAAAAAAAAACTATGGTGGGTCCCATAACTGTGTATTCCAAGTAGAGAAGGAATGACATTTTTAAGATTTTATTTATTTATTTGACAGACAGAGATCACAAGGAGGCAGAAAGGCAGGCAGAGAGAGGAGAAAGCAGGCTCCCTGCTGAGCAGAGACCCTGATTCGGGGCTCAATCCCGGGACCCTGGGATCATGACCTGAGCCAAAGGCAGAGGCTTTAACCCACTGAGCCACCCAGGCGCCCCAGGAATGACATTTAAAAAAAAAAATTATTTATTTATTTGACAGATCACAAGTAGGCAGAAAAGCAGGCAGAGGGCGGGGTAGGTGGGGAGGAGGAAGCAGGCTCCCTGCTGAGCAGAGAGACCTACTAGGGCTCAATTCCAGGACCCTGGGATCAGGACTGGAGCAGAAGGCAGAGTCTTTAACCCACTGAGCCACCCAGGCACCCCTGGAGTTTACTTTAAAAAAATAATAAGGGGCACCTGGGTGGCTCAGTGGGTTAAATCCTCTGCTTTTGGCTCAGGTCATGATCCCAGGGTCCTGGGATCGAGTCCCGCGTCGGGCTTTCTGCTCAGCAGGGAGCCTGCTTCCTCCTCTCTCTCTGCCTGCCTCTCTGCCTGCTTGTGATCTGTCTGTCAAATAAATAAATAAAATCTTTAAAAATAAAAATAAAATAGTAATAAACTATGGGATTCCTGGGTGGCTCAGTTGCTTAAGGGATTGCCTTCGGCTCAGGTTGTGATCCTGGAGTCCCAGGATCGAGTACTGCATCTGGCCCCCTGCTCAATGGGGAGTCTGCTTCTCCCTCTGATCTCTCCCCTTCATGCTCTCTCTCAGATAAATAAATAAAATCATAAAAAATAAACAAGTAAATAAATAAAGTGCTTCCATCTGATTAAGTTGACTTTTTTTTTTTAAAGATTTTATTTATTTATTTGACAGAGATCACAAGGAGGCAGAGAGGCAGGCAGAGAGAGAGGGGGAAGCAGGCTCCCCGCTGAGCAGAGAGGCCGATGCGGGGCTTGATCCCAGGACCCTGAGATCATGACCCAAGCCGAAGGCAGCGGCTTAACCCACTGAGCCACCCAGGCGCCCCAAGTTGACTCTTTTTAATTAAGATTAATGGATTTGGGGTCTTTATTACATCTGCAAAATCTCTTCACCCTTGCCATATAAGGTAGCCTAGTCAGAGTGATATCCATCTCTTTTGTCGTATAGGTCAAGCATAATCCTTGGTAAATCACGCTAGGGGCAGAGATCCTGGAGGCTGTCTTATACTTCTGCCCATCAGGGCGCCTGGCGGGCTCAGTCAGTTAAGCCTCTGCCTTCAGCTCAGGTCATGATCCCAGGGTCCTGGGATTGAGCCCCGCATCGGGCTGCCTGCTCAGTGGGAATTCGGCTTCTCTCTCTCCCTCTGCTGCTCTCCCACTTGTGCTCTCTCTCTCTGTCTGACAAATAAGTAAATAAGATCTTTAAAAAAAATATATGAATTCTGCCCATCACATGAATATTGGCGACAATTCATGTGACTTGCAAGCATCTGTGATTGATGTCGGGGACTAGGCCACAGCAACTAATTCTAGTTTGATGTGTTGTCCACATTTGTAATCAAAGAAAGGCCTGAGTTCAAGTTTAGGGAGAGATGTCAGATTGTCCCATCCCAGTTCATGACCCCTTGAATTTTCTTTTCTCTTTTCTTCTCTTTTGTTTCTTAAAGATTTTATTTATTTATTTGACAGAGAGAGACACAGCGAGAGAGGGAACATTAGCAGGGGGAGTGGGAGAGGAAGAAGCGGGCTCCTGCTGAGCAGGAGCCCAGCATGGGGCTTGATCCCAGGACCCTGAGATCATGACCTGAGCCGAAGGCAGATGCTTAACCAACTGAGCCACCCAGGCGCCCCTGTAAGTCTTCACCACTTGGAGTACATCTCATTCCGATTTGCCACAGTCCAGTGTTCATTAGCCCCACATGGGGAGTGGCCACCACCCTGGAAGATGCATAGTTCCTCGGGGACACCTCCCCCATCTCTAATTTCAGCTCAGACCACTTTCCTGGACTCTGTACCTGTGTATCCCCCTGCCCAATGCAACCTCCTTTTCAATGACATTAGGTTATTTCCTAGTGTTAAAAAGGTAGTTTGTCGGGCACCTAAGTGGCTCAGTCGGAAGAAAATAGGACCGTTGATCTCAGGATTGTGAGTTTGAGCCCCACTTGGGGTGGAGAGATGACTAAAAAATAATAAGGGGCGCCTGGGTGGCTCAGTGGGTTAAGCCTCTGCCTTCGGCTCAGGTCATGATCCCAGGTTCCTTGGGATCGAGCCCGCATCAGACTCTGCTCAGCAGGGAGCCTGCTTTCACTTCTCTCTCTCTCTGCCTGCCTCTCTGCCTGCTTGTGATCTCTGTCTGTCAAATAAATAAATAAAATCCTTGAAAATAATAATAATAATAAACTTTAAAAAAAACACCTTGGGGTTCCTGGGTGGCTCAGTGGGTTGGGCCTCTGCCTTCGGCTCGGGTCATGGTCCCGGGGTCCTGGGATTGAGCCCCGCATCGGGCTCTCTGCTCAGCAGAGCCTGCTTCCTCCTCTCTCTCTGCCTGCCTCTCTGCCTACTTGTGATCTCTGTCTGTCAAATAAATAAATAAAATCTAAAAAAAAAAAAAAAAAAACCTTAACATGTCTGCTCTTCAAAAGACAATATTTGAAAACTGAAACTGAAAAGACAGGTCACAGATTGGGAGAAAATATTCAAAGTAGATATGCCTGACAGACACCTGCATCTCTGTCTCTATAAAAAATGTTTACAATTCATGAATAAGAAAACAACACCATTTGTAAAACCAGGCAAAAGACTTGAATGGATTTAATAAAAGAAGATCTGCAGGGCTCCGGAATGGCTCAGTTAGACATCTGCCTTCAGCTCAGGTCGTGATCCTGAGGTGCTGGGATCGAGTCCTGCATCAGGCTTCCAGGGAGCCCGCCTCTCTCTCTGCCTCTGCCTCTCTCTCTCTGTCTCTCATGAATAAATAGAATAAAATCTTTAAAAAAAAGATACAAGGGGCGCCTGGGTGGCTCAGTGGGTTAAAGCCTCTGCCTTCGGCTCAGGTCATGATCTCAGAGTCCTGGGATCGAGCCCTGCATCGGGCTCTCTGCTCAGCGGGGAGCCTGCTTCCTCCTCTCTCTCTGCCTGCCTCTCTGCCTACTTGTAATCTCTGTCTGTCAAATAAATAAATAAAATCTTTAAAAAAAGGGGCGCCTGGGTGGCTCAGTGTGTTAAACCGCTGCCTTCGGCTCAGGTCATGATCTCAGGGTCCTGGGATCGAGTCCCGCGTTGGGCTCTCTGCTCAGCAGGGAGCCTGCTTCCCTCTCTCTCTCTCTCTCTGCCTGCCTCTCTGTCTACTTGTGATCTCTCTCTGTCAAATAAATAAATAAAATCTTTAAAAAAAAAAGAAAAAAAAAGATACAAAGATGGCCAATAAGTACGTGAGAAAACGCTTAACATTAGGGTCAGGACAGTGCCAATGACAACCACAACGAGATGCCTCTTCACTCCCACCAGAATTGTTAACATTAGGGGTGCTTGGGTGGCTCAGTGGGTTAAAGCCTCTGCCTTCGGCTCAGGTCATGATCCCAGGGTCCTGGGATCGAGCCCCGCATCGGGCTGTCTGCTCAGTGGGGAGCCTGCTTCCCTTCCTCTCTCTCTGCCTGTTTGTGATCTCTGTCAAATAAATAAATCAAATCTTAAGAAAAAAAAAAAAAAGATCACACCAACATTAAACAACTTGGAATGAATCTCAAAAGCATTATATTGAGTGAAAGAAGAAAGGCACAAAAGAGAACATACTGTAGAATTTTTCATATGAAATTTTATTTATTTGTTTATTTGTTTATTTATTTACTTATTTGAGATGGGGGGAGAGAGAGCATCTTAAGCAGGCTCCATGCCCAGCATGGAGCTCCCAAGACGGAGGCTCAGTCTCAGGACTCTGAGACAGTACCCTGACCCAATATGAAGAGTTAGACCCTTAACCGACTGAGCCACCCAGGTGTCCCCCTGTGAAATCTTAGAAAAGAAAAAGCAGGAACCCTTGGGTGGCTCAGTCCTTTAAGTGTCTTGGTTCTTGACCTCAGCTCAGGTCTTGATCTGGGAAGTGGTGAGTTCAAGCCCCACGCTGGGCTTCGTGCTGAAAAAAAAAAAGAAAAAGCTACATCGGAGAGACAGAAAACAAAGTGATTGCTTCTGGGGTGGGTGGGAGAGGTACTGACTGGAAAGAGTCATGAACGGTGATGGATATAGTCTACCAGTTGCGTTCATCCTCATTTAATGACAGATGTCCTCGACTCCAGATGCTTCAACTTGCAGTTTTTTATGTGAAGCTCTACACTTTCTGTAGAAACCATACGTTGAATTCGAATTTGGGTATTTTCCTGGGCTTCTGATATGCTGTATGATACTCTCTCTTGATATTAGGCCACAGCTCACAGCCAGGCAATCACAAGGGCAAACAACGGATACACCTACATCCGTTCCGTACCCATACGACCATGCCACAGTATTCATGAGTTACATGAGCTGCTCAGCGCTTGTGTTGGCCCCAAGTGTTCCAAGCATGGCCAAGCTCTGGTTTTCGGCTGGTTAAGTGGATTAAATTTTCAATTTATGGTATTTTCAACTTAGGGCGGGTTTATTGGGGGCCGGAGGTAACCCCATCATAACTCAGGAAGATCTGTGGCGACTTCTTCTGCAAGAGGAGGAAAGCTTCCCGGTAGAGGTGGCATCGAAGGCTGATACATAGGAGTCTGCAGGCAAAGCGAGATGAGTGTTCCCAGCGGCGGCAGGACCTGGCAAAGGCCAAGTGGCTTGAGTGGGGTTGTTGGATTTAAAAAACTCGTAACAGGTAGAGGGCAAGATAGTTCTATGTCTTGAGGCCTGAGTCCTATTACTGACTTGTGTCGGACCCCAGACAAGACCTCTTTTCTTTGGGGCTCACTTCTCCAGTCTGTCCCTCAGGTAAACGGGCACAAGCTCCCTCATTCCTTCTGAACTCCCCTCCGGCTGGGAGAATCCACCGAATGGCTGAGGAGTGACAGTTCTTGGGGCCAGTCGCTGGAGCCTAGAGGCCGGCCTTCCTCCCTCCTCGTGGGCCAATCACCGCATTCTCCTTGAGACAAGCCGCTAGACTAGGGCGGTCTAAAGGCCTGGTGACGTCACATCCAGGATAAACCAATAGCAGCTACTAAAAGGCGGGTTGTTTTGGTGATGGACAGCTCTTTTTCAAGATGTCCGATTAGCGCGGAGCCCGTCGGGAAGCTTTGAGGCGGTGCTGGGGACGGGGGCGGGAACTTCTGGTAGATTTTGCCCAATCATCAGTCGCGGTTCTTGCGATAGACGGGCAGTCTTTCCCATCCCCATCGACTTAAGGGGGCGGGGCTCTGCACACCAGACTGGGCGGGGCCCTCAACTTTGATGGGCGTCTTCTTTGCCCAGTTGGTAAACGCCATTCTCAGACGGGCCGCCTCCATTGCCAATGAAATCTCCTGGCGGGGTCGTTGTGGGCGGGACGTGGACCCTCCGGTATAAGGCGGTCCCGGGGGAGTGCGGAGAAAGGGGGGGGTCTCGGCGGCAGGAGGAGGAGTAGGTGCGGGTGAAGATGGCGGCAGCCGAGGCCGCGAACTGCATCATGGAGGTGAGCGCCTGGAGCGCCGTCGGGGGTGGGGGGCGGTTTGGTGGTCGGTGTTTTATGCCTCCGTCGTGGGGAAGGGGCTCCGAATGGGCGGATTGGGGCTGAAGGCTCTCAGCCGTAAGGAGGGGACGCCGCATGCTCCGGATCCCGGGGTATAGTGTGAGGTGCGGGTTTCCTGGCTTTCGAGGGCCTGCGGCACCGGGTCGAGCCGAGGGTGTCGTGCCCCCCTCCCACGTGGAGGAGGGCTGGGGGCGCTTCCGGCCTGGCCCCCACGTGGCCGAGGCACGGTGGGTGGGGAGGGGGTGTGCCGTGCCCGGTGGCCCGGCGGGCTCCACGTGCGGGACAAAGGCCCCGCCCCCGGCCGGGGGAGGGGCGCCCCGGGGGGGGGCGGAGAGGAGGCTCCGACCCTCCCTAGGAGGCCCCCTGCCCTCTCCCCCGGGATCGCGATGTACCCTTCGGGGAGGGCTTGCTTCGGTCCCTACGAGAAGTAAAGAGTCTTTCGGGAGGCGCAGTGTATCTCGATTCTCCCAAAACCCCGTTCCTGATACCGAGGCATCTGCTTAGGCTTCGGTCCAGGTTTCGTGCACTCCTGGCTTGGGATTGGAGGAAGAGGGAAAATTGGTTCCCTCCGGGCCCCCGTTTTCCTGTCCCTGGATTATCCCCTGCTCGGGGCTTTGGGAGCTGGGGGGATGGGGCATGCCCCTGTGACCTCCCCCTGGGTGGTGGGGGGGCCTCTAGTTGAAGGAGATCCTTCCGGATAAGGTGTCGTGCACCCCCTTGTGGCCATTTCTGGGTGTGTGGGAGGGACATCTTTTTCATGGGGCGTGTCCCAAAGCCCATCTCCCCTTTGGAGCCCTCCCGGGCGAGGGGAGGGAGAGTCTCTGCTGGGAAGAGGATGTGGGGAATATGAGCTACTAGCTTTACCACCTATTGGAGATCTGTCTCTCCCGGGCGCATATGCGAAGGTCGGAGATGACCTCCCCCTTCCTGAAGCTCTGTTTGAGGGTCCTGAGCCTGGAGGCTTGAAATGGTTTCCTGGGCGGTTTGGTTCTTGTGCAGCCATGTGGGGTTGGCTCCGGTGCTCTTTCAAGACCTCTTGGGACTTGCCTTGTCGTGGTATTAGTGGTATTGAGAAATGTGTCCCAGTGGGAAATCCCCTTACCAGTCACCCTTTTTTATAGGTGTCCTCGCTGGCTTGAGAGAATAGGGGCGGGGCTTGGAGCTCTGTGGGTCGTGTCTGTGACTTTGTGCTTTTTGGCGCCTGGAGGGTGGTCACATCTGGAAGAGATGTAATCTGATGGGGCCTGCCGACTCCCTCCTTTGCCTTGTAGTGTTGTGGGGCAAGCAGCTCCTAGGGGTCACTCCAATGACTCCCACCCACCTTGACTCTCTCCTGGACCAGGGTCCCTATGGGTGGAGGAAATAACTTTCTTAGAGGTTGCCTCAGGACTTGGCCCCACACCCCAAGGTATCGAGGGGTTTGAGGGTCCAGAGTCTGGCCTCCTCCTCCGTGGGATTCTACCTTCCTGGGAAGAGGGTGCTAAGCTAGGAGAGTGGCTCCATGTGGTTTTGTTTGGGGCTTCCTGAGTCCAAGGCAGGAGCTAGGGCTTAGGGTGCCAACTCTGGTGGGGGTGCCTGTGTGCCACACCTCCTTTCTGGAATCCTCTGAGACAAGAGACTTGTTTGCAGAGGTGGCAGATGCCCAGTGGGCACATCCTGCCAGTCCTCCCCTCCCCTAGCTACTCATGGCACCCCAAGATGGGGGGGGGTGTCAGGAAATGTCACCTAATCTGGGGGGATTAGATGATGAGGGGGAGCGACAGCTGGCAGTGCCTGTGTGCCTGCTGGGTGCCAGTTCCTCTGGCCTGGTTGGGGGAGGTGTGTATAGTCAGGTGTCTGGCCAGAGAGGGACAGCGTGGGGGCGGGCCACCATCTCTCCAGCCATAGCTGGGACAGAACCCCATCTCTTCTCCCCCCACTTCTCCCATCCCTTTTAAAAACATCCCTGCCTCTTTACTTGCTCCCTCTGCTGCCTCATCCTGTCATGCCAAGGAAAAGGAAAATTGCAAGAAACACCCCCTCCCCTGTGAGCTGGGGTCCCCTGGCCTGGCCCTCCCCTAGCCGCTCCCAGTAGCTAATCCTGTCTCCCTGTTACTCTCTCCTAGAATTTTGTAGCCACCTTGGCTAATGGGATGAGCCTCCAGCCGCCTCTTGAAGAAGTAAATATCCTTTTGTGAGACCCTTCCCCACATAAATATATCTTGCCACATCCCAGGCCCTTTCAGGCAGTCTAACCATGATTCCTCTTGCTTCAAATCAGTTGACCCTGTGCCCCCAAAATGTTAGTACAAACCCCCTCCAGGTTTGTGGCTCCCATCTGGCCTCCCCAAATACTGTGGCTACTTCCTTAACTCCATTTCCAGCCCCCCCTTTCCCCTTCCCGTGTCTGCCCCAATTCTGCCTTCCCCTCCCCTCCCCAGCTGTGGGCTGAGCTAGAGACGGGGGCAGAGAGACTGGAGAGATGGTAGGCGTGGCTGAGGTATCTGGGTACTCCCCTGGATGGTGCTCTGTGGGGGGAGGTCCTGGAAGAGGAGAGTGGGGTTGTAGGTTTTGGGGCTTGGGGGAGGCAAGATGGCAGACGGGGGCTGTAGGATTGCCATGGTATGATTTGGGGGGGGGTGTCTGTTCTCCACGGAGAAGTAGGGACCTGGAGGTTTAAGAGGCCTTAGAGAGCCTTCAGATTTGACCCATGCTCCCATCCACCCCCTCCCAGGTCTCCTGCGGCCAGGCAGAAAGCAGCGAGAAGCCCAATGCTGAGGACATGACGTCCAAAGATTACTACTTTGATTCCTATGCTCACTTCGGCATTCACGAGGTGAGTGTGAACAGCTTCTAAAGCTGCTGGATCTTGAGGGGGTTAATGTTTGGGAGGGCTGGAACTCACTTTCTCACGCATGCGCACTGCCTCCCCTGGCAGCAGTCCCGGCCGCCCCTCTGGGTGTGAGGCACACACCCCGGGGTCGCCTCTCCAGCCGTTGCCTTGGAGACGGAGCTTCGCCGGGAGCTCTCGGGAGGCTGGGGTGGGAGCGCAGGCGAGCCTGCCTGCGACTTCAGCGGGAGGTTCGGGCCTGCCGGTCTCCGCCGCCCTCTAGTGGCTCGCGGTGGAACTGTCCCCCAGCGGCTCCCACCTGCTGTGCCCCCTGCTTCTGCACCGTGTCTCACGGAGGTCCCGTCCCCGAAAGCGGTGGGAATGGGATTCTGAACATTTTTTTTCTTTCTCTTCCTCTTTTTCTTTTTTTCCTTTTGCTGAAACCTCTTCTTTTCTAAATTGTGGTAAAAGACACGTAACAAAACTTTCCTTAAGGCGTACAGTTCAGTGGCACTAAATTCTGGGAAAAGCCAAGGACCCCTGGACCGTGGGAGGCAGTGGTAGAATCAGGCCAAGGCAGTAGGGAGTTGAGCCTATCCAGTCTGATTTTGCAAATAGGGAAACTGAGGCACGTGGGAAGGAAACGATTTGTTCAAAGGGGACTGAGGAAGTGGGAGGACTGAGCTCCGGCTCTCCAAACTGCCAGTGTGTCAGAGGCCAGCGCACCCCCATTTCCCAGCTGGGAACGCGGGTCCCCTCATGGCATGTTTGTACCTTGTGCCCCCACGTCCCTGTCCAGGAGATGCTGAAAGATGAGGTACGCACCCTCACGTACCGGAACTCCATGTTTCACAACCGGCACCTCTTCAAGGACAAGGTGGTGCTGGACGTGGGCTCCGGCACGGGGATCCTCTGTATGTTTGCTGCCAAGGCTGGAGCCCGCAAGGTCATTGGGGTGAGTGTCGCATGTAGGCGGGTGGGTCAGGGCCTGGGGACGGAGAGGGGCCCCTCAGGGCTCAGGGATTGGATGGAGGGGGACTGGGGGTGGAGGGTGGGAGTTGGGGGGGTCTCACCCTCCCTTCTTCCTGGGCCCCCAGATCGAGTGTTCCAGTATCTCTGATTATGCGGTGAAGATCGTCAAAGCCAACAAGTTAGACCATGGTGAGCCCAGGAAGAGAATGGGTTTGTGGGGATGGAGTGGGGGGTTTCCCGCTTCCCTGGGACCCTTGGCAGTGGGGTAGGGATCGTCACTGAACAGGTTTCTGCTGTTCTCCCACCGCGGGCTCTAAGAATCCCCCCTTCTCAACACCCACAACAACGTGGTAGTGATGAGGAGCTGGCTCTGCCGGTTTAGAAACTGAGTGGCAAGGTTGCGAGTTGGGTGCCTCGCCCGTCAAACCCTGGGGCAGGGAGCACTCTGCAGCTCGCAGCGGCGTGGGGGGTCCGTGGTGCGGAGTCTTTCGGCCACCCCTCTAAGTTCAGCCCACATTCCTTTCCGGAGAAGTCTGCACCCACAGGCTTGTACACGCGTAAATGTTCTCACGCCCATGTGCTCGTCTTGTACATAAATAGCATTTCATGTGAGGCTTCTGCCCTCCCTTCCTCCACCTGTTCACTGTGTGGTTGCACACGTTTCCAGATGTGAGAGGCTCTTGCTCTTTCCAATGACCGCTGTGGCCCGTGCTTCCCGCAGCTCCCTTCTTCAGGCCCCTGGGGGCGGGCATTCCAGCAGCCCCTGCAACGCTCATCCCCTCGCCCACAGTGTCTGCTCATGCAGGAACTCGAGCATCTGGAAGGCCGGGTTATTAAAGGAGGGTAGCTCAGGTCACAAAGGTCGGTGGCGCAGATGTTGCCATGTGGCCTTTGAGTTCCTACCTGCCAGGTTCCTGGGGCAGCGCACGTGGGAAGATGGGTGGGTTTTCTGCGTGTGGAGGCTCCTAGCATTCTAGAAACTGAAGTTTTTGTTTTTGTTTTTGTTTTAAGATTTTATTGATTGATTGAGTGAGTGCAGGGATGGGGAGAGGGAGAGAATCTCAAGCAGACTCTACACCAATCGCAGAGCCCAACACGGGGTCATATCCTCCACCCTGAGATCATGACCTGAGTCAAAACCAAGAGTGGAATGCTTAACCGACTGAGCCACCCTGGGGCCCCTGCAGTGACTTTTTTTTTCTTTTAAGATTTTATTTATTTGACAGAGATCACAAGTAGGCAGAGAGGCAGGCAGAGAGAGAGGGAGAAGCAGGCTCTCTGCTCAGCAGAGAGCCTGACGTGGGGCTTGATCCCAGGATTCTGGGATCATGACTTAAGCCAAAGGCAGAGGCTTAACCCACTTAACCGACTGAGCCACCCAGGCGCCCCATGAAGTGATTTTTTAAAAAGAGATTATATATATTTATATATGTATGTATATATAGAGAGAGATTAGTATAGTGAGCCCCCAGATACGTACCACTGAGCTTTAAATATCTCCTCTGGAAGCAAGTTTCAACCATGATGTCATTTCTCCTATAAATCCTGCCGTGTGTGTGTGCGTGTCCGTCCCTGATAGACTTCTTTTAAAGGGCATGACCATGCTCTTAACGACGCAGTCTTACCATCAGGTGCCTAATCCGTGCGTCTCTGCTTCTGCCTTAAAAACATCTAGAGATGGGGCGCCTGGGTGGCTCAGTGGGTTGGAGCCAACAAAACATCTAGAGAGATGAATGAATTTTAAAACTGAATTAATAGGGGGTACCTGCCTGGCTCGGCCCGTAGAGTGTGTGACTCTTGATCTTGGGGTTGTGAGTTCGAGCCCCACGTTGGGCATGGAGATTACCTAGAAAAAAAAACCCAAACCAGAAAACCCTGAGTTCAGAGAGTGTGGCTTCAGCTGGCAGAGTTCTTTGAAGATGTCCACCTGCAGCTCCCAGCCTTTCCTTGAGGAGACGGGGGCGGCTCCAGTGGGGTCCCCGGGCCCTGGCCCTGCAGGGGTGGCAAGCGAATGGGTCGCTGTGGGGCTGGCTGCATGTGGCTGTCTCTGCCCCCGCAGTGGTGACCATCATCAAGGGGAAGGTGGAGGAGGTGGAGCTTCCGGTGGAGAAGGTGGACATCATTATCAGCGAGTGGATGGGCTACTGCCTCTTCTACGAGTCAATGCTCAACACCGTGCTCTATGCCCGAGACAAGTGGCTGGTGAGGCCCACGCTGGGGTGGGAGCAGCTCACACAGGTTGAGCGCCTATCATTTGGGGTCTGGGCAGAAAACCAAAAGCTGGGCTAGATATTTCCCCCAGCGGGGACTTCATGTAGGGGATTGATGGCCCAGATGTTGCAGGGCCCAGAGCCAGAATGGGAGGTCACAGGCACCAGAGCTAGAGAGTAACAAGCAGACAGTGTCAGGAGGTGGGTGGTGCTGGGAAAGAAGATCACAGCAGGGCAGAAGGATGGGGGAGAGAGGCTGGAGGGCCATGGTTCCAGGTGCTCAGATCCAAGCAGGCCTCCCAGGGGGAAGTGACTAAGACCTGAACAGGGGGTAGGAGCCACAGGAGATCTGGGGCAAAGAACGTCTGGGCAGAAGAACTGGTGCAAAGGTCCTGGGGCAGGAGTGTTCTTATTGGGCATTGAGGAACAGCAGGGAGTGGACTGGGGGGGTCAGGAAGAACAGTAGAAGGGAAGGGGGTGGAGGGGCCTGCACACCCCCGTGAGACTTCAGTTTTCCTCTCAGAGGAGCCGGGGAGAGTGCTGCAGATCTTTTACAACCTGTGAAGGACAGGTCTGAGACATAGGTGCTCCTGGATGCCTCCCGGCAGCCAAGTGGGGAATAGAGGCGGGTGTGAGGGAAGAAGCCAGGAACCAGTGAGGAGGCCGTTGTAGGTGTCCGGGTGGCTCAGACCAGTGTGGGGATAGTGTGTGGATAGACACCCAAACTGTCAAGGTTTGGGGGCAGTGTTCCAAGGCCCCCCACATGCTTCACACCCCCTCCCCCTTGGCAGGCCCCTGATGGCCTCATCTTCCCAGACCGAGCCACACTGTATGTGACAGCCATCGAAGACCGGCAGTACAAAGACTACAAGATTCACTGTGAGCTCGGGGGAGGCCCCCTAGGAACTCGGGGGGTAGGGCAGGCTCGGGCTGGGCACCCCGATGGACTTACCCCTCCTCCTGCCTGCCTGCCTGCCTCCCCAGGGTGGGAGAACGTATATGGCTTTGACATGTCCTGCATCAAAGATGTGGCCATCAAGGAGCCTCTGGTGGACGTGGTGGACCCCAAGCAGCTGGTCACCAACGCCTGCCTCATAAAGGTGAGGGCGGGGTGTGGCCGGTGTCCCCAGGGGTGGAACCAAGGAAGGGCCACCAGGTAATCCTGAGCCTGAGCAAGACAGGAGGTCTCCTGGTGTTTGCCTGAGGCCTGGGAGTCTGGCCAGTTGGCCAGAGGTGGTGGTAGAGGCCCAGAGAAGCCACTGGATCCCTTTAAAAAGCTTATGAGCCAAGCCGGGGTGGGGTTCCAGGTGCCAGGGTGAGCGAGACCCAACCGGCATAGACTGCTCTGGGGGGGATGCGTTCCACAGGGGCACCCATGAGCCAGGCAGCTAAGCCCCTTGGCTGTGCCCCAGAGGCAAGAAGCCCAAGGCCGCGAGTGAGCTGATGAGGGCTGCCAGGCCAGTGATCGGTTCTGAGCCCCCCAGTGTGCGCGCCGAGCCGGACACCGGGGTGAACCCTAGAATTGGCGCTGGGCTGCGAGAGGCGGCCCAAAGCTGGTGGAGGAGGAGGAAGTCTGGAGCGAGTGAAAACAGCAGCTGGGAGGGTGGGCGCCAGGGAGCTGGTGGAGGGATTTGGAGCAGGAGTTTGATGTGATCTGATGGACAACGTTTAGAACCGTCACATTGGCTGATTTGCCGAGTAAGGGGCCATGGGGGGAGGCGGGGGGCAGAAGTAGGGAGCCCCGAGAAGAGGCCCCTGCAGTGGTTAGGTGCTGGTGGTGGCCCCGGACAGGGCGGAGGCTGTGGGGAAGGGACAACGGGCGATTCTCCGAAGTGGCAGTAGTGGCTCCAGGATGCGGACCCGTCCAGCGTGGCCTTTGGCCGCGGGAGAGAAGGGGGCAGGACCGCAGTGTGGTGGCCTAGGCTTTCCTGCCGCCCGCTGGGCCAGGTGCCGGGGCGCGGGGCTCACAGGGCCTGTCCCACAGGAGGTGGACATCTACACCGTCAAGGTGGAGGACCTGACCTTCACGTCCCTTTCTGCCTGCAAGTGAAGCGCAACGACTATGTGCACGCGCTCGTGGCCTACTTCAACATCGAGTTCACGCGCTGCCACAAGAGGACGGGCTTCTCCACCAGTGAGTGTTGGGTGGGGCCGGGGTGTGGGACAGGCACAGCCGAGGGAGCCGGGGGCCTGTCATGCCTCAGTTTCCCCACCCCTGAAACCATACCCACAGTCTCTCCAAGGCTTGATGAGGGTGAGGGACTCGGGTCGTGGAGGGGCCAGACAGAGGGAAGGGGCCAGGCCGGGACTAGGGTGGGGGCTGGGGCAGGAGGCCCCGGGACTGGCCGCAGCCTGGCTGACCTGACTGCACCCCCAGGCCCCGAGTCCCCCTACACGCACTGGAAGCAGACCGTGTTCTACATGGAGGACTACCTGACTGTGAAGACAGGCGAGGAGATTTTGGCACCATCGGCATGCGGCCCAATGCCAAGAACAATGTGAGACGCTGCTGGGGCGGGGGCAGTGCTTGGGAGGGGCTCCGCTGCCTGCTCCAGGGTCCCAGCAGCCCTCCACTCGGTTGAGTCTGCGACCCCTGGGGAGACCCCGAGTGGATGGGAGGACACAGGGTCTGGAGCCTGGAGTCCAGGGCCTGGGCTAGAAGTGTGGATCTGTGGGTATGGGCCTGGGTAATGCTCAGGGGTTGTGGCCAGAGGGGGTGTCCCAAGGGCACACCCTTTTCAGAGGACATTTGTCTCTGGAGACATTCTGGGCTCTCATACCTGGAGAAAGATGCTGGTGGCCCCTAGCACAGGACTGTGGAGAAGCCTCATTTCCAGCCCCAGATGTCCGTAGTACAGAGCTCGGGACAGCCCGGCTAAAGAGACCAAAGGAGAGGCCCAGAGAAGCCGGGAGGAAGCCTGAAGCCTGGGCCAAGGTGGTGGGACTGAGGGCAGAAGTCCTCACGGTTACTGGTGACCTTGGCCCAAGCTTTTTCCAGAGAGTGCTGGGGGGTGGGGAGCACAGAGCGAGGCCTGGCTTTCGGGAAGCCAGTGAGCTGAGGACGTACGGACAGTCGGGTTGGGACCAGTGAGTGGGGGAAGTGTGCTGGAAGAGATGTTTTGCATCTTAGAAAAGAAGGAAGGAGTAACTGCTTTACTGGTGGGAATGGTTCTGATGCGGGAACAGTTGTTACGCAAGAGACAGCCGCGGAACTCTGGCCTGGAGGGGCGGGCTTGCTGGGATCCCAGAGTCTCTGAGGGTGTCACGGGAGCCTCGAGGCTCGAGTCAGGGTTGTGGGCGGATGCTGAGGTGTGACCCGCAAAGAGGCGTCTCCCAGCCAGGACATGGGTCTCTGGGGAGCGTGGGAGGAGGCTAGGGGCACACCCCTGCCGCGGCCTCTGGACTCAGACCATTCCAGACCTCTGCCTGTCCCGTGTCCAGTCCCCCTCACATCTGCCCTTTCCCCACAGCGCGACCTGGATTTCACCATTGACCTGGACTTCAAGGGCCAGCTGTGCGAGCTGTCCTGCTCCACTGACTACCGGATGCGCTGAGGCGGCACCCCGGCTTCTCCCACCCTGGCCGGGCTGGCCCTGCACGGGCCCAGGGCTGCGGCGTTCTTAGGCAGTTTGGGGGCGCCCCCTTCCTCTCCTTCCCTCCCTCAGAAGGGGGTTTTAGGGGTCTGGGCTGGGGCGGGGCACATCGTGACTGTGTTTTTCATAACTTATGTTTTTATATGGTTGCATTTACGCCAATAAATCCTCAGCTGGGACGGCTCGGCTTCCTGGGAAAGTGGGGTTGGGGTTCTGCATGCAGGTTCTGCTCTGATGGCCTCAGCTGGCAGTCCTGGGATGGGCGCCTGATGGTCACTGTAGGTCCTCTGTCCCCCCTCCTGTGTCTCCAGGTCTCGCTCCCTGGCTCTGGCCTCTTGTGGTCTTTGTCATCCATGGCCCCCTGCCAGGGTCTGCTCCCCTGTCTCCCTCCTCGGGTCCATGTCTCTCCCCCACCTCCCCCGTCCCCCTCATGCCCCCTGAGGCCCTGTTCCCTCTTGTCCCCATTGGGCAGGGCTCCTGCCCCTGGTTGCCCCTGGTGCTCTGCTGGCTGGGGGAGGGTTGGGGTGTGGGTTCCCAGCATAGCTGGGCCCTTAAGTTTCCCAGAAAGCCATCTACCCCCCTCCCCCAGCACACACATTGTTTCAGTGTCTGGCTGTTTTTTCCTGTCCAGGACCCTCCAAGGCCAGGCCAGGGCTGACTGGCAGTGACTACTGTCCTGCCCTCTGCAGCTGGGGAAACTGAGTCATGGGGGGGGTTATGTTAAGGGGTGAGAATTCCTTGTGTGTCGGCTTCCTTCCCTAGTCTAGCTGGAGACTTGGAGGTGGGGGACGAGGGTGTGGGGGGTTGTCCCACGTCAGGGCAGCAGGGCCTCCGTTTCCCTTCTTTACAGAGATAGACTCAGAGGCCCCACTGACAGCTCCCCAGGGACTGTGTTCACCCTCTACTGCAGGCGTGGCATCTATACTTGACCCTTGCCCATGGCCTTGTGCAGAGTCCTTGGTCCCCCAGGATGCTGTCCACAGGACTCAGGTCACCTAAGCCACCATGACTTACCTGTCCACGGTCCTGGCTAGACCTGCTTCAGTACAGCTGGAGCCCTAGGTCCGGTGGCTTTTCACACCCGTCTACACCAAGTCCTCTTATGGGATGATGTCTGCTGACTGTGCTAGGCCCCAGACTCCCTTTGTCCACCGCTCAAGAGGGCTCCGCGTGCGCCCCGCATCGCCCAACCCACAAAGGAGCCTGGCCCCTTTGGGTTGAGGTTGAGGTTGAGGTCACAGGAGCCCAGCGCCTCCCTTTCCTGGAAGCCCTAAGCTGTGTCACCACTAGCAGGTGTCAGCTGCCCCGCCCCTCTCCCTCCGCCTTAAAGGGGTCCCTCTCCGGAGGCCTCCCAGGGTTATAGCTCTGCGGTGTAACCGCGCCCGCCGGGGCTCGGAGGCCGAGTAGGACGTGGGAATCCGGGTTCTAAGCTTGCCCTTCTGGTGTGGTGTGGCCTCCTCGTCTAGGCCTCATTTTTCCCCGCGTGGGTAGTGGGGACTGGCCGTGATTCCTGGAGCCCAAGGGGGCCTCCAGGGAACTCTCCGACTCGAGAAGAGGGCGGAGCCGCACCCCGGAGGGGCCGCTTCGCGCATGGGTTTCAAGGACCACTCCCGGCCCCGCCCCACGATGACCCCCCACATCCTTTTGTTGCTTCTCCCTCCACGGTCCTGGGGGACCGGGACCCCGTGGGGCAGGTGAGCAAGGCGGGGCCGGCAGCGGGGACAGGGCGGGAATGACACGGCGAAGACGCGCGCCCCCTTCAGGGCCACTGATTTCTGCGTGGGGGGAATGATGAGCTGTAACGCGCCTCTGCGGTTCCGCGGAAGTTCTGCGGTCCCCGACCCCACCTACACCCCTTCCTCGAGAAGATTCTGTTTGAACGCGGCCTTCTCCCCTGCTCCCTCCCCAGGCAGCCCCAGCACCAGGTCGCCCAGCACCGCGTCGCCCAGCACCGCAGGCGCTTCTGTTCCCTGGGTCACATGCCAGACCCACCGCCTGCCAGAGATGATCTACTGGCTCAGCTCCGCCTCCACCAAGGAGCTCTCAGGGAAGGCCGGCCGCGAGCCCCAGGACCCCCACAGCTACGGGCGCCGCCGTCGGCGCGAGGCCGAGCCCTGCTCCGTCTCCAGGACCCTGGCTGAAGAAAAGAGGCCAGCGCAGCGCCCAGCGTGCTGCGTGACGTTTGGCACGTCCCTGGCCCTCCCCTGGCCTCGGCTTACCCATCTCGGTATTGGGGCCACGACCCCAGGTTTCTTTTTCCCCTAACTCCATCTCCTGGCCTCACTCAAAAACTCTCCCCCGCGCTGTGACTGGGCTGGACCCAGGGGCACACCGGACTAGCATGTACAAAGAATACCCGTAGAGTCCCGGAGCCTAATAAAACGAGTTTCCTCCTTCAGCCTCTGCTTGTCTATGCCCGTTCCGGCCTCCCAGTCAGAGCCCAGTCCTCTAACATAATCTTTCCCTTTATCCATGCACCTTTTCCCACACGGAAGTCCCTCTGCCTGTCTAACTGAATCCAACCCGCTGTAGCTTCTCCTTCGCACCACTAAGTCCGCGCAGCTGCGTTTTCTGTGGGCGGTCCCGGGGGCTGACCGAACCCACAGAACAGCCCTCCCTCCTCGGGTTGGTAGAACTTTGATTCGTTCTGGCTCGATACCCACGCGCGTGACTTTACGTGTGCCCAAATGTGGGCTATGAGTTCCAAGTTGAGCCTCGTTTTGCAGAGAGGAAGGAGAGTGAGAACAAGGCGGAGTGGGAAGCCCAAGAACCTGGGGTTTGGAGAGGAGCTGCTAGAACCCGGGAAGCCAACGGTGGAGAAATCCGGCGGAGTAGAAAACGACTGAGGACTAGGGCTAGAACGGAGCGAGAGGATGGACGCTGGGATTCGAGGGGGCGGGGATAGAACGCAGAGGGTTAGAAGGGGGCGGGGATAAAGCCAGAGACTGGAATACCCGCAAGGCGCACGCGAGCAGAAACCCGGGTTCCTGGATATTGGATAATTGGGGGCGAGACCAGAAGCTCCGGAGACCCGACGACCAAGTCGTGGAACTAGTCGCACTGGGATTGGACATATGCAAGTGGGAGACTTGGGTCTGGCACTCTAAATCGAGGGTGGGGGGCTGTGCTCGGGCTGGGTCTCCAGGATCGGATCCGCGGACCTCTGACTCAGCGTGGTAAGTATCGGAGGGGCCCGAGCTCCTACGGGGCCCTGGAGGCCTGTGGCTTGTGTTGGGCGCGCGGGCGTCTCCATCACCCGTCCTCGAAGCTCGAAGCCGCTCACAGCCTCAGCATCCCTGGCTGTGAGGCATGCGCAGTAGGGTGCTTCCTACCCCAGCCCCTCCAGTCCCCAGCGCGGGGGGGGAGGGGGCCGCCCTAGAGCGGACGAATTTATAGACATTCCCCACCCGCCACCCGCCCCCGCTCCTCCCCCGCCACTCCCCACCCCACCCCATCCCCCCTCCTCGCCCCGGCATGGGAAGCGGAAATGGGGCGGGACCGTGCCAACGTCTGGCAGGTGTTCATTTCAAATGGGTCCTCGGACTGATGTTTTTCTCTAGACCCCGCAACTCAACCCTGGACCGGTTTCCCGCCCCCAACCCTGAATCTTGAAAGTCCTTCATGGGGAGGGGCGCACTGCCTTGCACCTCGTTCTCAGCAGAACCGCAAAAGGGATTAACGCGAATTGTTCCTCCTGGCTCTCTATGCGTTCACAGAGGTCCCCAGTTGACGTCCCTCCAACACCGGAGGTGTCTGGCCAAGTCCTTCAAGACCCCTTAGGTGGTTAAGAAAGGGTGAGCCGCCGTCCTGTATTCCTGGGTCTGTAAGGAGGAGGGAGTTGGGGACCCGGACTCCTGGGTCTGAGGCTGGGGACATGGAGAATGACCCTCTGTCCACCTCCCAGGGCTCTAGCGAGACATGGCTGAAGCGCACCAGGCTGTGGGCTTCCGACCCTCGATGACCTCGGACGGGGCCGAAGTGGAGCTCAGTGCCCCCGTGTTGCAGGAGATCTACCTCTCCGGACTGCGCTCCTGGAAAAGGCACCTCGCCCGCTTCTGGGTGAGGAGGGCCACGGCTTGGTTTCCTTCCAGGAATCCAGTTAGGTTCTGGGGTGAGCGAGGCGCACCTCCAGCATCTTGGTGGTTCCACTAATGGGATCCTATCTCCCCCTTCTGGGAATTTGCTGTGGACTTTTAGAACCCCTTAATAGCCATTTCTGGGTTCTCTAAGGCTCACTTGGGACCCTCAACCTCACCTACTAGGAACCTCTATTCACCTCTTAACAACCACTTCCTGGACCACTTCCCCTTTTCCTCACACACCCCAACCCAGCTTCCACCCAATTTCTAGAATTCATACCGCATACCCCATGGTGCTCCCCTCAGCTTCCCCTTTCATCTCCAGGTTCTAAACTGGGTGCTCATTTCTGAACACTGTGACCTGATCAAGATCTTGGTGAGCCCGCTGCCCAGTCCTGAAGGGCCCTTCTTCCCACTAGCTCTTGTCCCTGGGTCTGGGGGCCATCTCCTTGCCCTTGCATTCTGAATCCCCAGTACAACGTCTCCAGTAGCAGTGCACTTCCCTCTGGTTCCCAGACGTGAACCTCCAATGTCTATATCCACATTACTCTATCACTACAGACCCTGCTGTCCTGTCTGGGCTCGTTGCCCTTGCTTTAGAATGCCATGCCCAACATCTAACCAGAGCCCATGCCTGCCCCCAGGGTCCCCCCAGTTCTAGAGCATCCAGAGTCCCCCTGGTGGTCCATGTCCTGTCTGTGAACACGAGTCTTAAACACCTGTGGGGGTTGGCCAAGCCTGACTTTGCATCACGGCTCAGCCACTTACCAGCTGTGTGACCTTGGGCAAGGGTACCTCTCCAAGCCTCAGTTTCCCCACATGTCAAAAGGGGGCGATGATAACACCCCCCCCACAGGACAGTCGCAAGTTTAAGTGAATTCTTACACTTAAGCACCTGGCCTGTGTCAGGTGCGGAGGAAGTGTTAGCTTTTGATAATATTGGTTCTCAATTCATTAATCAGATATCTATGGAACACTTATTAAGGGTCTGTCACTGCTTTGGGACACTGGGACATGACAGGGAGCAAGACAGATCCTGCCCTCGTGGAACTTCAGAGTTAGTTGGAGGAGAAGGCAATAAGGGGAGAGAGATAAGCAAGATGGGGAGTATGTCAGATCACGTGACTTGTGCGCCGCAAGAACAGGGAAGAACAGTAGAGCCGGCTGGAGAGGGAGGCTGGGGGCGTTGTCACTAAATGAGGGGGTGGCCGGGCCTGGAGAATCTCCTGAAGCAGAGACGTTTGGCAGGCTGGATGGGACCTCTATAGCCTGATGAAGTTGTTAAAATAGAGAGATATCTGTTCTAGTGGATAAAAAAGCCCCTACCCCAGACCATCCAAAGAGCTTTTGTTGTTGTTATTAAGATTTTATTTTATTTTATTAAAGATTTTATTTATTTATTTGATAGAGATCACAAGTAGAGAGAGAGGCAGGCAGAGAGAGAGAGAGGAGGAAGCAGGCTCCCGGCTGAGCAGAGAGCCCGATGTGGGGCTTGATCCCAGGACCCTGAAATCACAACCTGAGCTGAAGGCAGAGGCTTAACCCACTGAGCCACCCAGGCACCCCCATAGCCCTTGAATTTTGACAACAGCTGTGTAACCAACTTCCTAACAAGACAGGCCATTCTAGAATGTTCCTTTGAGCCCTTTCCTGGTGCACGCCCCCCACTCAAGGCAACCACTGTTCCAATTTCTAGGCTTGTGGGTGGATTTTGACTGGTGCTGCATTGTTGACTATTCGGACCCCTAGTTTTGTGTCCCCCCAGACTCCTTTATTAGTATTAATTGATTATTGTAATAATGACCTGTGCCACGTGCAGTGGGTCATTTGGGCCAAGCATGTGGGACAGCGTCCGTGTGGGTTGTTCATCAGCAGGAGATCAGAGTGACTCCCGAGATGGTTTCCCAAAGCACGTGGGACATGACACCTTGCTTTGTATCTGTCGCATTAGGGTCCCGAGACCCTCTGGATGATTTGAGGGGATTCACAGTGGCCCCTCCATGGCTTTGGACAAGTTCTTCA
The DNA here is from genome assembly GCF_902655055.1 of Lutra lutra. NCBI lineage: Eukaryota > Metazoa > Chordata > Mammalia > Carnivora > Mustelidae > Lutra > Lutra lutra. The sequence goes on from NC_062294.1 coordinate 52,829,148, forward strand.
AAACTCTCGTCTTCTCAGTTTTTTTTTTTTTTTTACCCGTGCAATGGGCATAGTGATATTTACTGCTACCTTACTGAGCAGCGGAGCAATGACATGATTTATTGATGCCCCTGGTCCTTGGGAAGTGCTCGGGAGACATTTCCCCTTATTATGAAGCCCCTGTTCTACCACAATTCAGAGCAGCAGATAAAGGAACCTATAGCTGCTCTTAAAAAGGAATATAGGGGCGCCTCAGTGGCTCCTTGGGTTAAAGCTTCTGCCTTTGGCTCAGGTCATGATCCCAGGGTCCTGGGATCGAGCCCCACATCGGGCTCTCTGCTCAGTGGGGAGCCTGCTTCTCCCTCTCCCTGCCTGCCTCTCTGCCTACTTGTGATCTCTGCCTGTCAAATAAATAAATTAAAATAAGAAATCTTTAAAAAAAAAAAAAAAAGGAATCATAAACAATGAAATCACCACGTTTGCATAAAAGCTTTTCTGGCCGAACCAAAGAAACATCGTCAAGTGAATAAATCCTCAAGGAGAGGCAGAGTAGCAACAGAACGGGTCATGGTAATCATGTTGATTGAGTACCTACTGTGTGCCTGGCTCTGAGCTATGCAGTTTCCCCCGCCCCCGCAGCCTCCTTGGCTTTATTTTTCTCCATATTCTACTGCCTTCTGTCACACTACCTTAAGTCCTTTTCTTGGGTAGCTGTTGTCTCTGTCCCCCAGGACAGCAGGACTCTTGCTGTCTCATCACTGCTGTAGGACTGTGATCAGCATTTGCTGAAGGACATTTTCTCATCCCACACTCGTGACAGCCCTGTGAGCCCCCTACTGGGATTGTTCCCATTCTAGAGATGAGAAAACTGAGACAGAGAGGGGAAGCCACTTGCTTGAGGTCACTTAGCTTGTTAGTGACAGAGCCCAAGCTCTCATCCATGAACCCTGAGGCTTTTCTGTTGGCTAAATGTGGGGAAAAGAGAGAACTCGATTTCTTGAGCCCTGATGCCAGTACCCCCACTAACAGTAGCTCTTATCATACTCTCTGCGTGACCTTGGACCTAAGTGTTTTCTTTGTAAAATGAGGTCACTTAAGTACCACCTCACAGGGTTGCTGGGGGGATTTTCAGAGTTCATTCTTGTAGGTGGTGCTTAGAACAATGATGGTGCTTGGTCGTCAGACTTGGTTAAGCGTTAATTATCTCCATGACACTTCCCTGGGAGTCTGGTTAGTACCCCAGGACTTTCATTCATCCCATGGTCATGTAGTTCTAGAAGGCCTACCGAGCTCCAGACCCTGTGGCATAGGGGGATCATTTTGGCTGAGAGTAACCTCCTCCAGGGAACCCTCCCTGATTTCTTCAATTTGAGCAACTCGCCTCTGCAGGGCTTCTGTGCCTTATGTCCCTTAGCGCTCACTTCATTCTGACTCACTTCCCTGAGGGCAGGACCCAGATCTGTCTGGTTTCCCCTGGGTCTTGAACACATCGCTCGGGCTCAGCACAACGCTTGGTGCTCTGACAGTATCTAAGAATGTTGCTCAGAGGAGGGATCATTGATTGAACGGGTGCCCTTTCCTCCCCACAGAATGACTTTCTCACGGGTGTGTTCCCTGCCAGCCCCCTCAGCTGGCTCTTCCTCTTCAGTGCAATCCAGCTCGCCTGGTTCCTCCAGCTGGATCCTTCTCTAGACTGATGGAAAGATCAAGAGTTGCTGCCAGACTGGTAAGCTCCCCCATCTGAGCCTAGTATCCCTAATTCTTCTCCCTCCACCCAGTGAGTTTCTCTCTCAGCGTGGAATGCGTGCTAAAGAAAAGTAACCTCAAAAACAAATAAACAAATACATAAATAAAAAGAAAAGAACCTCTGAGATTTACTTTGGGTCAGATTAATAAAGGTATGGCATGAGTAAAATGGAGGTGATTTCCTCCCTTTCTTGCTAAGAGGGACACTGACAAGCTAGAAAATGTCCAGATATGGTTATTTATGTACTGACAAAAGTTGGAGTTCTGCAGTGCTCCAGTTTTGTAGTCTTACGTAAGAGATGTTATTCTCTTGTCAGTCTTCATTTATAAAATGCAGGTAATGATAACTGGTTCCCATGGTGGTTGGGAGAATGAAACAAAAGGATGCCCATTTTGGGGGGGCACCCGGCTGGCTCAATTGGTGGAGCATGAGACACTTGATCTCAGGGTCGTGAGTTCAAGCCCCATGTTGAGCATGGAGCCTACGTACATAAATAAACAAATAAATTCCTTTACAAAAAGCATGCACGTGATCCATTCAGTACAGTGCCAGGAGGTTATAAACAGGAGTGCTTGTGTTATTGTAATTGTCATTTTGGGAAAAGATTTGGAACCCAGGTGCAGGGGAACTGACAGGTTCTAATGGTTCTAATTCTTGGCTTGGTCCTCCTGGGGACGAAGGTTCCAGTTTTGTACAGACAGTCCCAAAGGGCAGACCCAGGATCAGAGGTAGGAATTTCCGGGAAGTCTAGATTTACCCCGTCTACAGAGGGGAAGTAAGGGCTCCAAGTCCTCCAGGTGGGCCTTGCTCGCGCATCTGATGCCGCTTTGCAAACTTGCTGATCTGCGATAGTTTCCGATCCGCAGGTCAGTGTTTCCTGAGTGTGTGTTGGAACCACCTGGGAGGCTTGTTCAAACACTGATGGCGGGGGCAGCCCCAGAGAGTCTGTCCTAGTAGGTCTAGGTGGGGTCGGGGATTTGCATTTCCAACCAGCTTCCAGGCCCTGCAGATGCTGCTTGGCCAAGGGCCACACTTTGAGAACCATTGCTTTAAAGTATAATTTGATCTCCCTGCTCAGCAGGGAGTCTGGTTCTCTCTCAGCCTCTGCTCCTCCCCCTACCTGTGGGTGCATACTCTCTCTCCTTTAAATAAAAAAAAAAAAAAAAAAAATCTTAAAAAAAGAAAAATCTTAAAGTATAATTTGATGCTGGGAGAGAGAAGTGTGTCCCTTCTTCTTCTTCTTCTCCTCGTCCTCCTCCCCCTCTTCTTCTCCCTCCCCCTCCTTCTCCCCCTCCTCCTTCTTCTTCTCCTTCTCCTTCTAAGATTTTATTTATTTGAGAGAGGGGGAAAGAGAGAGCACGTAAGTGGGAGGCAGACCAGAGGGAGAGGGAGAAGCAAACTTCCTACTGAGCAGGGAGCCTGAGGTGTGGCTCCATCCCAGGACCCTGGGGTCATGGCGGGAGCTGAAGGCAGCCGCTTAACTGACTGAGCTATCCAGGCACCCCAAGTGTGTGTCCCTCCAAAAAAAAAAAAATACCAGGGGCGCCTGGGTGGCTCAGTGGGTTAAGGCCTCTGCCTTCGTCTCAGGTCATGATCTCAGGGTCCTGGGATCAAGCCCCACATCGGGCTTTCTGCTCAGCAGGGTGCCTGCTTCCCTTCCTCTCTCTGCCTTCCTCTCTGCCTACTTGTGATCTCTGTCAAATAAATAAATAAAATCTTAAAAAAAAAAAATCTCACTGTCAAGTATCTTCCAGAAAAAATTAAAAAAAAACAAAAAACAAAACAAAAACAAAACAAAAAAAATACCAGCTCCCACTTACTAAGTACCTATCAGTTTCCATGGGAAGTGATTTCAGGAGCTTTGGTGTCATTGTTCGGGAAAGCAAGGGCTGGGTGGGGTTGGAGGGGAGGAGCAGTCCGAGGCTGAGGGGCTGGGAAACCCAGGCCCCTTCTCTCTCTCACTCCCCCAGGGGTGGGCAGCACCACAGGCTTCGGGGAGTCCTGGCAGCTGCGCTGTTTGCTTCGTGCTTGTGGGGAGCCCTGATCTTTACGCTTCACGTGGCCCTGAGGCTGCTTCTGTCCTACCATGGCTGGCTCCTTGAACCCCACGGAGCCATGTCCTCACCCACTAAGACCTGGCTGGTATGTGAGGGGCAGAGCCCTCCCTGCTTAGGCCCTCCGGGGACCCACTTCTCTGTCTCCTCTCTGGTCTCTGTCCCCACCTTTCTGGGACCCTGTCCACCTCTCTCTGGTCTCTCTATTCCTCCTCCTGAGCTTCTGTCCCCCCACTTCCTCTGGGTCTCTATTCCATTCTCTCTGTAGGTTGCCACACCACCCCCAAACCTGGTCTCCCACCCTAGTGAGGGGTGTAATGACCCACTAATTCCCGTTTCCCTCCAGGCCCTGGTCCGCATCTTCTCCGGCCGCAAAACAATGCTTTTCAGTTACCAGCGCTCCCTGCCACGCCAGCCCGTGCCCTCCGTGCAGGACACTGTGCGCAAGGTGGGTCTGCCTGGGGGACCTCCACCTGGGAAGGGCTGGGGCGGGCGGGGGCGGGCAGGGGGCATGACCTACCCTCTTCTTGCCGCTCAGTACCTGGAATCTGTCCGGCCCATCCTCTCCGATGAGGACTTCGACTGGACGTCCGTCCTTGCGCAGGAATTCTTGCGGCTGCAGGCATCGCTGCTGCAATGGTACCTGCAGCTCAAGTCCTGGTGGGCGTCCAATTACGTGAGTCCCAGACTCGCATCAGCAAGGTTCTGAGGGATCCTTAAGCACCTGTAGGTCTAGGCCCCTCCCCTCCCACACCCCGCCCACACCCCGCCCACACCCCGCCCACACCCCGCCCCATGTTCTATACTCTGAGCCCCGCCCCCCCACTCCTATGGTTTAAACCCAGCCCGAGATGCTACACCATGCTGCTCTTACTCTCCAATATTTTTTTTTAAGATTTTATTTTATTTGACAGAGAGAGATCACAAGTAGGCAGAGAGGTAGAGAGAGAGGGAGGAGGAAACAGGCTCCTTGCCGAGCAGAGAGCCCGATGCGGGGCTCGATCCCAGGACCCTGGGATCATGACCTGAGCCGAAGGCAGAGGCTTTAACCCACTGAGCCACCCAGGCGCCCCACTCTCCAATATTCTGAACCCCATCCATCATGGGCCAACATTTTGAGCCTCCCCACCCCATGCTCCGACGTTCTGAGTCTGACTTCAATAATCTCAGCCCCGCCTCCAGAGACTGCCCACATCCACAGCCCCGCCCCCAACCCTCCAGGACTGGAACCGCAATTCCAGGACTTACCCAACATTTCAGCTCTCCCTTGGAAGGAGGCAAAAAACATTTTGAGCCCCCGCCCCCAGAGATGTTCTTGTTTTACCAGCTCCTTCTGCATGAGGGCACCTCCCCCAGATGGGTTTCTATTCTGAGTTGAGGAGCTAGTAGGCTTTTGGTAGTACTCTGACTTGAGTTTCTTGGGAAACTGAGGCACAGAACAAGACAGCAGTTTACCAAATCAGGGGTTATGGGTCTCCTTTTCTGTGGGAAGTCATAAATAGCCGCGGTCAGCGTGGGATGAGGTGGAGGTAGCAGTGAAGGACACACTGGGTGGTGTGAGTGTTGAGGGATGGGGTGGTCTGGGGACACCACCACTGGCTGAGAGGATTAGGGTTCCAGGCTGAGCCCTGAGGACTGGACAGAACTCGAATCTGTCAAGTTGGTCTGTAGGAGGGAAAGGGCTGAGCAGAGAGAGCTGAGGAAGTAAGGAGATTGCAGGGCAAGGGCTGGGAACCAGGAGAGCTTTCCTCTGGTTGAAACAAAGGGTTGAAGGATGATCCTCACGGCGGAGTGGTGGGGAGAGGCCTGAACTCCAGCTGAGGACCTGGGACTTTTTCTAGGGGGTGCCAAGGAGCCATGGGAGGATTCTGCACAGGGGTGGATCAGGATCACCTCTGCTGTCGGGGAAAGACTGGAGGGAAGACACTGGAGCATGGGGGGGCTGGAGAGTGTGTTAGGGGGAGAGGACAAGGCCTGAGAGGGGGATGAGGCAGAGTCAAAGGCAGGAGGGGAGGGCCCTGGGACTGCCAAGCTGGGGGTGGGGAGATGGCGAGGATGGCACCCACGGGCCCTCCCCTGGGGCTCTCCCTGAGATGGGGAGAAGGGGAGCAGCTTTTAGGTGAAGCCACTGAGCTCCATGGGAGTGCCTGGAGGGTGGTGGGGAGATGCCCTGGGGCAGCCCGACCCCTGAGTGAGGGCTCAGGAAAGAGGCCTGGGTGACAGCAAACGGAACCTTCATGGGCAGAGGGAAATTGAAACATTGTTCCCCAAGGGGCAGTGGCATGGAAAGGTCAGTCAGACAAACTCCAGGAGGGGACTGAGTCATGTCTGAGGGGTAGGAGGAAAGCCAGACCTTAATTTTTACACTTTTTCCCTTCAAGCTGTTTGGGCCAGGTTCTGTGTCAGTACATATGCTCATGTGTGTTCAGATGGACAGACACACACACACACACACACACACACACACAGTATATATTTCGTTGTATCTCTAAGGCACTGCCCATTATAACATACCCCATTATCTTAAATACAACAAAGAAAACAAAAAAAAACAAGGCCAACTAAAGTCTGACACGGTGCTATCTTATCAGACTTTTTAACTATTTTTTGACTCATGTTATATAATTTTATTTATATAATATGTGTATTATATATATAATGTGTATTTATATATAATATAAATTTTATTTATATAATTGTGTATAATTTTTTTAAAGATTTTATGTATTTATTTGACATACATAGATCACAAGTAGGCAGAGAGGCAGGCAGGGAGAGAGGGGAAGCAAGCTCCCTGCTGAGCAGAGAGCCTGATGTAGGGCTCGATCCCAGGACCCTGAGATCATGACCTGAACCAAGGCAGAGGTTAACCCCCTGAGCCACCCAGGTGCCCCTAATTATGTGTAATTTTAAGTTATATAATATATGATGTAATTATATATTATATAACTTAATAACATTATTATATATAATAACATTATATATAATATATAATGTAATTATATGTTATATAACTTACAGAAACATATTAAATAAATGATATAAAATATATGTAACATATATAATTTTATTGTGGTAAAATGGACAAAATACAAAATTTACCATTTTAACCATTTTTAAGTATGCAGTTCGGTGGTATTAAGTACATCTGCAATGTCGTGGAACCATCAGGACAATCTATTTCCAGAACTTTTTCAACATCCCAAAGAGAAACTCTGTACACATCCCCATTCCCACTTCCCCAGAGTGCCAGGTAACCTTTAGTCTACTTACTACCTCTAGGAATCTGTCTGTTTTAGATTTTTCGTGTAAGTAGGATCATACATGATTTGTCCTTTTCTGTCTGATTCATTTCACCTGGACTGATGTTTTCAGGGTCCACCCATGTCATAGTGCACATCAGGTATCCATTCCTTTTTATTTATTTTTATTTAAGTTTGTTATTTATTTATCTGAGAGAGAGAGAGAGAGACAGAGAGAGAGAGAGAGAACAAGTGGGTGGGAGGGTCAGAGGGAGAAGCAGACTTTCTGCGGAGCGGAGAGCCCGACGTGGGACTCGATTCCAGGACCCGGAGATCATGGCCTGAGGCACAGGCAGACACTTATCTGAGCCACCCAGGTGCCCCATTGTCATTCCTTTTTATATGAACATTCCATCTCAGGGGCACCGGTTGGCTCAGTCGGTGGACCATGTGACTCTTGATCTCAGGGTTGTGAGTTTGGGTCCCAGATTGGGTGTAGAAAGGACTTAAAAATAAAATCTTTTTTTTTAAAAAACCCACTCTAGGGCGCCTGGGTGGCTCAGTGGGTTAGGCCTCTGCCTCCGGCTTGGGTCATGATCTCAGGGATCGAGGCCTGCGTCGGGCTCTCCACTCAGCGGGGAGCCTGCTTCCCCTCTCTGTCTCTGTCTGCCTACTTGTAACCTCTCTCTCTGTCAAATAAATAAATAAAATCTTAAAAAAAAAAACCCAACCCATTCTATGTATGGATTGACCACACTCGTTATCCATTCATCTGTTGATGGATACTTCGGTCTCGGTGGTATTTTTTAAAAATCTCATTTGTGGGGCGCCTGGCTGGCTCTGTCAGTTAAGCATCTGCCTTCGGCTCAGGTCATGACTGGGGTCCTGGGATTGAGCCCCGGGTCATGCTGTCTGCCCAGTGGGGAGCCTGCTTCTTCCTCCCCTGCTGCCTGCTGGCTGCCACTGCTTGTGCACACTCTCTCTCTGTCAAATAAATACATTTTAAAATCTTTAAAAAAAAAATAAGTAAAATCTTACATGAGATCATTTCACAGATCTTACTATGCACCTAGCTTTTTTTAGTCAGCAGCTGTCTCAGTGCTCGCTCATTCCGCAGCAGCCAGGTAGGTGCACCTTGATCTGTTTGGAGAGCTTGATGATATTCTAGGACGTGAGTGTAGCACGGGTTAGCTAACAGATTCCCCAACTGTTGGACTGATAGGTTACTGCTAGTTACTGATCATGATGGCCTCCTTCATTGAGCTCCACCCCCCTGTTTGACAAGGCAAAGTCTGGGGTATCTTGCCGCTCCCACTGACCCACCCCCCGACCTTGGCCACAGCTGCCCCAGCCTTGCGTCTCTCTGCCCCACTCCTAGGTCAGTGACTGGTGGGAAGAATTCGTGTACCTGCGCTCCCGGCACTCGCTGATGGTGAACAGTAACTATTACATGATGGTGAGAGGGGGAGAACGGGATTAGGAGCCGGGAAGGGGCTGAGTTCTTAGCTCCATGGGTCTAGGGTTGGGATGTCTCTGTAAAAAGTGGGGTTTAGGGTCAGTGACCCCAATCAGAGTCTAATTCACCATCTTGCCGCCTATTGGGGTCAGCATCTGTGTTTGGGGTCTGTGCCCTGAGCAGGGGCCCGACCTGATCCCAGGCATTTTGCTGTCCCCTCGGCTGGCCCCCAGGACTTCCTGTACGTCACTCCCACACCAGTGCAGGCCGCTCGTGCTGGGAACGCCGTCCATGCCCTCCTCCTCTACCGCCACCGGCTGAACCGCCAGGAGATCCTGCCTGTGAGAGCCCCCTCTCCCCGACCCACGGGCTGGGGTCGGAGGCTGTGGTCCTGTGGCTGTGTGGCCATGTGGGTCCTGGCAGGCCGCGTCCTCCTGAGCCCATGGTCTCTTGCAGACTCTACTGATGGGAATGCGGCCCTTGTGCTCCGCCCAGTACGAGAAGATATTCAATACCACGCGCATTCCCGGCCTCCAAAAAGGTGAGGTTCCTCTGGCGTTCTCACTGACTGAGGCATACAGTATACATACAGTATAGGGTTGAGCGCATGTTCTCCTGGGTTCGAATCCCAGCACCGTTGCTCCCTAGCTGTGTGATCTCGGGTAGGTTATAGCCCTCTCTGAGACTCAGTTTTCTTATCTCTAAAATGGGATAGTAAGGGTACATAGGGTCGGGAGGATTCAATGAGTGTTTAGAACAGTGCGAGCCATACAGGATGGGCTTAATAAATGGTTCTTACCCTTTTTTAAAATTTATTTTGGAGAGAGTGTGTGCATGCGCGGGGTGGCACGGGGAAGAGCAGAGGAGGGGGGGGAGGGGCAGGGCAAGGATCCCAAGCAGACTCCCAGCTGAACAGGGAGCCTGGAACAGCTGGGTCCCACCGCCCGGAGATCATGCCCTGAGCCAAAACCAAGAGTCAGACACGTAACCGCCTGAGCCACCCAGGCACCCTAAATGGTTCTTATTCTTGCAGTGTATCTGACCTTCCTACCCTCTGCCCTTCTGTCCCCCCGACTCCCCCCAGATCACATCCGCCACCTCCGGGACAGCCGACATGTGGCTGTCTTCCACCGAGGCCGATTCTTCCGTGTGGGGACCCACTCCCCAAGCGGCCTGCTCTCCCCACGGGCCTTGGAGCAGCAGTTCCAGCGAATCCTGGACGACCCCTCCCCCGCTTGCCCCCAGGAGGAGCATCTGGCGGCCTTGACCGCTGCACCCAGGTGAGAGTAAGAGGTCAGGGGACCTGGAGGCCCAGGCACCCTCTGGCGGTTGGGGAAAGGCAAGGTGGGGGACCAGGTGGAAGCTGGGCGGGGTGCAGGGGTGGCCTGGGCTCAGGCGCGTGTCTTCCCCCACTCTCCCTCCAGGGATATGTGGGCCCAGGTGCGGAGTTCCCTGAAGATCCAGGCCGAGGATGCGTTGGAGGCCGTGGAAGGAGCAGCTTTCTTTGTATCACTGGACTCGGAGCCTGCGGGGCTCACGAGGGAGGACCCCGCAGCTTCACTGGACGCCTATGCCCGTGCCCTCCTGGCTGGCAGGGGCCATGACCGGTGAGTCAGCCCCTGGAGTTGAACCCCACCCCAACCAGTGACCCCAGAACCTGGTATCCAGACCTAGGATTCTGGACACTAGACAAGCAGACCCTGGACCCCAGATCTGAGGACCACTGAACCCCAGACCTGGACCTGCAGACCTAGAGACCCCAAAGCCAGAACCCCAAGCCCGGGGACCTCAGGCTCAGAACCACAGAATCCTTTGATTTTCATCCAGGCATCCCAGACTCAGGACCTCAGTCGTGGGACTTCCTACCTAGAGATCCTCAGTCAACAACCTAGCTGCACCCCAGGCATCACTCTGATTTCTGAGGTTCCCAGAAGAGGCCCCCTAACCTCTCAGCAACTCGGGAGCCTTGACCCTTTCTTGGCATGTTCCCCCCAAAATCTTCCAATTTAACAAACCTTAGACATGCCCAGAAACCATCTAGACCACCTGGTAGAGACCCCACCCTCTCAGAGAGCCCCACATCAACCCTGGTTCCAGAAAAATCCATCCACCCTGACACTCCTATGTCCCACAGAACGCGAGCACCTGAGTTCCCTCTTGGGTCCCTGGTGACCACTTTGAGTTCTCCCCCTGCAGCTGGTTTGACAAATCCTTCACTCTGATTGTCTTCTCCAACGGGAAGCTGGGCCTCAGCGTGGAGCACTCGTGGGCAGACTGCCCCATCTCGGGACACATGTGGGAGGTAGGAGAGCCAGCCCCCCACCCTGGGGACCATCAGCCCCACTTCCAAAGACCTTCCTTTCCAGGGCGTTATACTCAGAGGGAGGACAGAGGCTCAGATGGGACCAGGAGCCTCAGTTCTCCCTTCATCAGGTTGAAAGGGTTGGATTTTCTTTGATCTGTAAGTTCCCATCCAATCCTAAGAACCTTAGCATCTCTATTTTATGTAGTCCGTAAATCATAGGGGGTGGTGTCTGTGCCCTATCAGGTTCCTGCTGTTCCGTAGTGTTACATGGGGTGTTGGATGGGGCCCAGGGTGGGATCTGGCATGTATGAGGGGAAGGGAGGCCCTTTTCAGCTCGTAAGAGCAGCCCCCAGTAAGCACTGTTTCACAAATGAGTATTTCCCCCTTTGGTGGTACTGGTAAATGAAACTGTCAATTCAGTTGAACCTCAGACCCCTCAGACCCTTTTTTTTTTTTAAAGATTTTATTTATTTATTTGACAGACAGAGATCACAAGTAGGAAGAGAGGCAGGCAGAGAGAGAGATGAGGAAGCAGAGAGCCCAACGCGGGGCTCGATCCCAGAACCCTGGGATCATAACCTGAGCCGAAGGCAGAGGCTTTAACCCACTGAGCCACCCAGGCGCCCCCCTCAGACCCTTCTTGTCAACATTATGGTCTCAGCCCATCGACTTTGAAAGAAGAGATGTCACATAGAATATGGTATAGATCATTGGAAACTCCTAGGCGCCAAGTGAGCTGTTCTTCTGAGGTTTCTAATGTTGCAATGGGGATGTGAATCCCTTCTTCCTAAGTTACCATGAGAATTAAGTAGAAGGCTGGCAGGTGGTAGGTGCTCCTGGTTGTTTTTTTTTAAAGATTTTATTTATTTATTTATTTGACAGAGAGAGAGATCACAAGTAGGCGGAGAGGCAGGCAGAGAGAGAGAGGAGGAAGCAGGCTCCCCACCGGGCAGAGAGCCCGATGTGGGGCTCGATCCCAGGACCCTGGGACCATGACCTGAGCGGAAGGCAGAGGCTTTAACCCACTGAGCCACCCAGGCGCCCCAACTCCTGGTTTATAATATTGAAACAAGGGGCCCCTGGGTGGCTCAGTGGGTTTAAGCCTCTGCCTTCAGTTCAGGTCATGATCCCAGGGTCCTGGGATCGAGCCCTGCATCGGGCTCCCTGCTCTGAGGGGAGTCTGCTTCTCCCTCTGTCCCTGCTCGTGCTCTCTCTCTCTCTCAAATAAATAAATAAAATCTTAAAAAAATTTATATATTTAACAATCAGAATGGAGGCGGCCCCCTCTGGAGGTCCATGCTGTGCTGGGCTCTTCCTCTCCTGTCTCAGGATCCTGGTGGGGGTAGTGGGGGTGGCGGGGGTGGGGTGTCTTGGGAGGGCTGGGGCAGCTGTTGATGGCTCTTTGTCTACCAGTCAGAAGCAAAGGGTCAGTAAACCCCCTCTGAGTGTTAGTATTAGTCCTGCTCTCAATCAACTTGACCCTGAGAACCCACCTGTGAACATTGGAGGTTTCTGATTCCCAAGGACTGCCTCCCATCCCCTAACCCCCAGAGGGACTTATGAAAAGAAGTCCCTGGTTAGATGGCTCTCAGCCCAGAGGGAGGAAAGGACTCTGACAGCCTCCGTTTGTACACAGTTCACTCTGGCCACGGAATGTTTTCAGCTGGGCTACTCGGCAGATGGCCACTGCAAGGGCCATCCTGAGCCCTCACTGCCCCAGCCCCAGCGGCTGCACTGGGACCTTCCAGAAAAGGTGAGACCGGGCTTTGGGGGCTCTCCTCCAAGTCCCCCAGCCCCCCTGGCTTTGACTCGAAGCTCATCCCCACCCCCAAACTCAACCCCAACCCTGACCCCAGTCCCACCCTGACCCCCATCCTTAATCCAGACCTTCAGTGACATGTTCGTCTCTGTCCTCATTTTCTGCATTCCACCCCTACTCTGACTCGATTCCCACCTCCACTTCCAGCCCCACTCCCAGCTCTAACCCTACCCCATCTGTAACCCCAGCCATCCCTCCCTCCCTCTTCCTCTGGCAGATCCGTCTGTCCATCTCTCTAGCCCTGAGGGGAGCCAAGACCTTGTCTGGAAACATTGACTGCCACGTCTTCCCCTTCTCCCACTTTGGCAAGAGCTTCATCAAACGCTGCCATCTCTCTTCAGACAGCTTCACCCAGGTGGCCTTGCAGCTGGCCCACTTCCGGGTCAGTCGGGGCCCTCGGCCTCAGCCCCTTGCCAGGACTTTGGTTCCCCTGGGCCTGCCTTGTCAGTCCCTTTAATGACTCTTCTCGGTCATTGCCCTTAGGGGTCCGCCATCTTGATTTCTCTCTCCTGACCACATATTCCCTGAGTGGGAGGAGGCGGGAGGCCTACACAGAGGTGGGTCAAGTCTGTGAAGATTTCCAGAGACCAGCTGACAGGCTCCTCCCTTGTCCCCCAGGACAGGGGTGAATTCTGCTTGACTTATGAGTCGACTATGACTCGCTTGTTCCTGGAAGGTCGGACAGAGACGGTGCGGTCTTGTACAAGGGAGGCCTGCAACTTCGTGAGAGCCATGGAGGACAAAGAGAAAACAGTGGGTGAAGACCTCGTTTGAGGCTTTGGTCATTTCCATACACTCATTCCTACATTTGCAAATATTTCTGGAGTACCTTCGGAGGACCAGACCGCATGATGGGCATTAAGGACAAAAGAGGAACCAGACCTGGTCTCTGACCTCCAAGAACTCACTGGTGGGGAGAGACAGAGATATTTCAGCAGAGTGTGATATATGCTTTCATGGGGATCACACAGGGCACTGGGGGAGTACCCAACAGGGATTCTGGGTTCCACGATGTAGCTCTCTTTGATTATTTAACCTCTAGGTGACCTTGTGGCTTCCGTTGGTACCCTCCCATGTAGTCCCTATGTAACCTTTTTACTCAGAACCCCCCTGGGTACCTCTGTTCCCTCTCCTCCTACCTATTTTGGTCAGTGGTAGGAGTTGGGACCCTAGATCAGACAGACCTGGGAAGCTACCTGATTCTGCTTTGCTGTGTGACCCTGGGCAAGTGACTTCCCCTCTCTGAGCCTGTTTACCCTTGGTAAAGTAGAATTGATATCTCTGCCTTGCTGGGATTTTGCAGGCTGGGTTGACGCCACGGGTATGTGACAAGCCCCAGCAGTAAGCCCATTTCCTGTCTTTCCATGACCTGTCACCTCTCCCTGGGGGACCACAGGAACCCCAGCGCCGTGCTCTGTTCCGCCTGGCGGTGGAAAAGCACCAGGCTCTGCTGAAGGCAGCGATGAGCGGACAGGGAGTTGACCGCCACCTCTTCGCGCTCTACATCGTGTCCCAATTTCTCCATTTGCGCTCACCCTTTCTGGACCAGGTTGGGGTGCAGGGAAAGGGTTAGAGATGGAAGAGGGGAACCATGGGAGGAGAAGGGTGCTTCAGGACAAGGAGGGTGAGGTGGGAAAAGGGGGGGTATTACAGGAGAGAGTCGGTAGGGGGCGCAGAGAGGGAAAAGGGGAAAAGAGAAGGGGAGGGGACGGGGGGTGTGGTCAGGGAGAAGAGGAGGCGTGGCCAGGGGGGCGGGGTGAAAGGAGGTGTGGTCTGGAAGACCTGAGAAAAGGGCGGGATCAGGCAGAAGGCGGGATCAGGCAGAAGCTGAGAGGTGTGTTCCAAAAGGAGTGGAAGGGCAGGTGTCAGGGAGGGGAAGGGCGGAGAAACTTGATGATTCAGAGGTGAGAAAAGGCTAGAGCTGCATGGAGCTGAGCCAAGGGGGCGTGGACTGGTGGGTCTGTCCGTCTTTATCTCAGGCTTGCCCATCTTCTGCCCCTCAGGTTCACTCGGAGCAGTGGCAGCTCGCCACCAGCCAGATCCCTGTTCAGCAAATCCACCTGTTTGACGTCCACAATTACCCTGACTACGTTTCCTCTGGTGGTGGATTCGGGCCTGTGAGTGGATCTGGGCCTGATCCCACCTCCCTGGACCCTAGGCCCTGAGGGAGAAGGGCACTGGGGGTCTGCACTCTTGCCTAGTGGGGGAGGAGGAGTTCGGAGGCTAGTTGGTTCCCCTCCCTTTGTCCCTCTCCAGGCTGATGACCACGGTTATGGCGTTTCGTACATCTTCATGGGGGATGACACCATCACCTTCCACATCTCCAGCAAAAAATCTAGCACAAAAACGGTGAGACAGACTTGAACACACACTCCTGGACCCTCCTCCCTCAGGAGCCAGGGGACTGGACTCCTAACTCTCTCCGCTCTTACAACCAACCAGTCTAGAATCCCAGCTCCCTGCTGCCCCTATGATCCAGGAAGCCCGGCCCCCTCCTCCCTCTGACCGGGGCATCGGGGATACTAGCCCTCCTGTTTTCCAGCGCCGAGGAGCCCCTCTCCCAGCTTCTCCTGGACATGATGTATTTCTCCTTCCAGGACTCCCACCGACTGGGACAGCACATTGAGGATGCCTTGTTGGACGTAGCCTCCCTCTTCCAGGAGGGACAGCGTCCTAAGCCCAGATCCAGAGGGTTACCGGAGGAGGACTCGGGGCACAGGGGTGGCTCTCTCCCCTGCCACAGGAGGGGCTCCAAGGCAACCACAAAATCCACCAACTTTTGACCCCTCCCTGCAGGGAGCTGGTCTCCCCAAGACCTAGGGAGAGGGTCTCTACAACTGGGCTGGTGCAGGACAGAGGTGGCCTGTTTGGGTTTGGAAAATCCCACATCTGGTCCAATAAAGATCCGTAAGCTGGGCTTGTGGTGTTTGCCGTGCTGTTGGGCTGGGCAGGGGTGGGAGAGGTGAGGATCAGGGTGGAGAAGGAGAAGAATTCCCCTCCATCCCCAGGCCCAACCTGAATTCTCAGTTACAATCAGTTTCAGCTACAACCCCCAACCCTGCCCATTCCATTGCACACCAAAGCCAAGCATCCAAGGCCCACCTCAGCCAAACAATCCCCCAAACTCTCATTAGTCCAGTTCCTGCGGCCCCAGTACCACTGCCTGCCCCAAAAGTAAAAATCGACACCATTCCACTCACTCTAGTTGACACCCCTCAAATGAACCCCTCAAGATTCGTTTTTTTTTTTTTTTAAGATTTTATTTATTTCTTAGACAGAGACCACAAGTAGGCAGAGAGGCAGGCAGAGGGTGGGGGGAAGCAGACTCCCACCGAGCAGAGAGCCCGAGGCAGGACTCGATCCCAGGACCCTGAGATCAAGGCCGAGGCTTAAGCCACTGAGCCACCCAGGCGCCCAACCACTCAAGATTCTTATTACTCAACCCCAACCCCAGCCATTTCAACCTCTACCTCGATGAGGGATTCAGCTCCCATAACCAGGAAATGCACTACCTAATGTTCCCCCCCCCACGCCCCCAACAACCAACAACTCCAAAACACCACACCCCACTACACCCAAAAACTCAACCACAATTCAGAGCATACGACCAACATGAAAATGACCAACCCCAAACTCCCATCACCCCACTAAAACTCCCATCCCATCCCCATCATAACCCAAACTTGAACCTGACCCATAGTTATGACTTTAAACAGCGCACTCCTTGATCGCACCCCCACTACCCCTACAACCCCCACCAGCTCAGCCGTAGTTATATCAACACCAACCCCGTCTAACCACACCAAATCCCCAATGATCCAACCCACCACTGCCATGATTCCCATACTCTATGACCCCAAGCCCCATTTTTTCTGTCAAGTCGAGCATAATAACCCAAGCCCCACAACACATTAAAATCCTGAACACCTTAACTGCAACCATCCCAACCTCCACATCTAACCCACTAACTCTAGTGATTCTGAAAAATGTCGACAAGTAGGGCGCCTGGCCGGCTCAGTCAGTAGAGTTTGCAACTCTTGATCTCAGGGGCGTGATTTCAAGCCCTGTGTTGGAGATCAAGTTTACTTAATTAAAAAAATTTTTTTGACAAGTGCTGTGACCCTCTTCCCTCCACAAAGTGGACCTTCATCCTCCCCCCCACCCCCGCCACCCACACCCTTGAGTGTGGACTGGAACTAGTGACTCTTTTCCCCCAAGTAAAAGAATATGGTAGAAGTAACTGTGACATGAAAGACTTCTGGTTCCTTCTCACTCTCTCTCGGAATCACTTGCTCTGTGGGAAGCCATCTGCCGTGTCGTGGGAACACTCAAGCAGCCTGTGGGGATGCCCACGTGGTGAGGCTCTGAGGCCTCCTGCCAACTACCGGTGAGGGAACCATCTTGAAAGAAGGTCTCCCTCCCCAGTCAACCCTGCAGATGACAGCAGCCCAACTGACTTTTTTGCTGTGACCTCATGTAAGATCCTGAGCCAGACTCCTGACTTGGAGAAACTGTGAGATAATAAATGTTTGTTGTTTTCAGCTGTTATGTCTTGGGTTTTCTTTGTATGCAACAGGAGAAAAAGTAATGCAAACTCCCAATACGTCAGCTTAAACCCCATATCCCTAACCTCATCCCCTTTCCAAATCCCATTTCCAAATCCATCCCTATAGGAGACACACCCTGAGGTGACCCTCGACGATCTGCTACCTCTTCATGTCCACACCTTTGTGTCAGCCCTTTGAGTGTGGGCAGATCTGTGGCTTACTTCGAATCAACAGTATATGGCAAAAGGAATGGCATGTCACCCCCTTAATCTCTCCATGGGGTGAGAGATTCTCTTTGCTGGCTTGCAACCATGTTGAGAAAGCTTCCTTTCCAAAGAACTGTGGGTGGCCTCTACTTGAGGCCACCACCAGCCAACACCCAGGAAGGCTCTGGAGGCCTCAGCTATACAGTCAAAAGAAAATGGATTCCACCAACAATCTAAGGAAGCTTGGAAGCGGCTCTTCCCCCAGTAGAGTCTCTGATGAGACCACAGCCCTGGACAGCACGTGAATTCTACCCTGGGGAGACCCTGAAGTGGAGAATCTTTTTTAAAATCTTTTTTTTTAAGATTTTATTTATTTATTTGACAGAGAGAGATCACAAGTAGGCAGAGAGGCAAGCAGAGAAAGAGGAAGGGAAGCAGGATCCCCGCTGAGCAGAGAGCAGATGTGGGACTCGATCCCAGGACCCTGAGATCATGACCCGAGCCGAAGGCAGCGGCTTAACCCACCAAGCCACCCAGGCACCCCGAGAATCTTTTTTAAAAATTTATTTAAGATTTTATTTTTAAGTAATCTCTATACCCAACGAGAGGCTCAAACTCATAATCCTGAGATTAAGAGTCACGTGCTCCACTGACTGAGCCAGTCAGATGCCCCCGAAGTGGAGAAGCAAACTGAACTCTGTCTGCACTTCTGATCTATGGAAATTGTGAGATAATCAATGTGTGTTTTAAGCCTCTAAGTTTGGGGTAATTTGTCATGCAGCAACAGACAATGAACACAATCCCGTTTCATCTCCCACCAAGCCATCCCCACTTCCTGTGAGAGAATTCATTCTGTTGTTTAAGCCACTGTGTTTATGGTACTTTGTGATGGCGGCCTAAGAAAACTGATATAAAGGTCATTACTCAACCCACTGTACCGAGTTTTGATCACTGTACCATGGTTAGGCAAGAGGTTATCATTAGAAGGTGAGTAAAGGGTGTGCAGGAACCATCTGTATTTTTTTTTCTTTTTAATTAGGCTTCACATGCAAGATGGAACTGAACCCATGACCCCAAGATCACAAGTCCCATGTTCTACTGACTGAGACAGCCAGGTGTCCCTGTACTACATTTTAAAAAATAGACTTTATTGGGGTGCCTGGGTGCCTCAGTCGGTTGAACATCTGAGTCTTGGTTTTGGCTGGGGTCATGATCTCAGGTTTGTGAGACTGAGCCCTGCAATGAGCCCTGCACCAAAGTCGGTGGCTCAGCACAGAGTCGGCTTGAGATTCTCTCCCTCTCTGCCCCGCCCCCCACTTGGGGTCATGCTCTCTCTAATCTACAACTAAAAAAAATAATAATAAAATAGACTTCATTTTTTAGAGCAGTTTTAGGTTCACATAAAAATTGATGAAAGGCACAGAGAGTTCCCATATACCCCCTACCCCCTTGCTCGCCTCCCCCATTATCTCCATCCACCACCCCCCCAACCCTAGAGTGGGACATTTGGTACAATTCAGGAACCAACATTGACACGTCATCATCACTTTTGCGACTTTCTCTAATCCAAATTTATCTCCATTTTTTTCTTAAGAGAAGGCTGTGCCTTTATTGGCCAAACAGGCTACTTGAGAGAGATGAAGCGGCAGGAATGGGTGGCCCGATACCAGGCCTGCTGGGTTTCACAGGCTTCTGGTGATGGAGAACTCGCCCCGGTAGTGGCCAGTCATCTTGGGCTCGATTTCCACCTGGGGAAGGTCTTGCCCTGGGAGACCCCCGCCAGGAGGCCCACCGCCTCGGGCAGGGCGATCACATCCCGCAGGGCGCGAATCAACCATCCGGGGTTTCTCCAGGGCACAGCCTCCCTCTTGGCCTTGCGCAGGCGCTTTAGCAGTGAGCGCCACTTCCCGCGCAAACGAAGGGCGCTGGGCAGGTGCGTCAGGTGCGTCAGGTGCGTCTGGTGCGTCATATGCGTCAGGAGCGTCAGACGCTCGTGGGCGGCACCAGCAGCTGGTGGAGGACCACCCTCCTCTAGATGAATTCACATAAGGGCGCGCTACTTTCACTGCTCTGCTTCCACCGTGTTTTCAGCTCTTTGGAAAGGTGAGGTGACCATTTATTCTTTGTATTTTAATTTTTTTCAAATTTATTTGTTTATTTGAGGGGGGAGGAGGAGAATCCTCAAGCAGACTCCCGCTGGGGACGGAGCCCAAGGAGGGCTTGTCCCAGGACCCTGAGGTCATGACCTGAGTGGAAACCAAGAGTCCAATGCTCAACCGACTGAGCCACCCAGGAGCTTCTAAAATAACCATTTTTAAGGTTATTGGACATATGTGCTGAGGGCTTCTCACGGCGAAGCTAACAAGTGTGGATCAGAGACTCGTGCGACTAGCTTAGGTCTTGTCAAAGACCAGTTCGTTCGTGTATTCATTCAACAAACAGTATTAAGTGTCAAAAATATATATATATAATTGTTTATAAAGTTCCGTTCTTGACTGGGTATTTGCTATTAGGAAATTACATTAATTCTTCATGGGTGATAGTGGTCTTGTGGTCGTGTTAAAAAGAACTCTTATCTTTAAGGAAATGCACACTGAAGTGTTTAGGGATGAAATAAGACTGTATGGGTGAGCTTCCCAGGGATCCCGTGGAGAGGCGTTACATTGCTGTCTATTTGTGGCTGTAACTAGTTGCCTCAAATTCAGCACTTTAAGTAATGCTAACTTACTATCTTACACTCTGGAGCCCAGAAGTACATAATGGTTCTCACTGGGCTGAAAGCAGGGCGTCAGCAGGTTCCTTCCTGCAGGCTCCAGGGTAGAATCCACTTCATTGTCCTCTAGAAAGCCTCTAGAAGCCACCCACACTCCTGGGATCTGGGCTGCTTCTTCCCTCTTCCTTGCCAGCATTGTTGTCCTCGCTGTGCCTTTCTGTTCTATATCTTCCTGTGACTGATGCCTGCCATCATCTTGCACTTATAAGGACCCTTGTGACTATTGTGGGACCACTTGGAAAATCCAGGAATAGCTCCCTATCCTAAAACCAGCTGTTGAGAAACCTTAATTCCTTCTGCAACCTAATTCCCTTTTGCCATGGAGCATAACACGGTCACAGGTTCCAGGGATCAGGACATGGATATCTTTGGGGCGGGGGCCATTCTTCTGCCCACCACAGGGGCAAGAGTGAAACAAGCTTGGACACGAGTTGATACGAAGTAAAGCTAGGGGATGGTCATGGGGGGTGGGGACTTCATTATCATCATATTATTTTTAAAATACAGGGGCGCCTGGGTGGCTCAGTGGGTTGAGCCGCTGCCTTCGGCTCGGGTCGTGATCCCAGGTCCTGGGTTCGAGCCCCGCATCGGGCTTTCTGCTCAGCGGGGAGCCTGCTTCCTCCTCTCTCTCTGCCTGCCTCTCTGCCTACTTGTGATTTCTCTCTGTCAAATAAATAAATTAAAAAAAATCTTTAAAAAAAAAATAAAATACATATCCATTTTTCTTTTTTTTCAAAGATTTTGTTTGTTAGAGAGAGCATGCGCATGAGAGCACAAGCAGGGGAAGGAGGAGAGGCAAAGAAGAAGCAGATTCTGCTGAGCAGGGAGCCCGATATGGGGCTTAATCCCAGGAATCTGGGATTATTTTTTTTTAAAGATTTTATTTATTTATTTGACAGAGAGAGAGAGAGAGATCACAAGCAGGCAGAGAGGCAGGCAGAGAGAGAGGGGGAAGCAGGCTCCCCGCTGAGCAGAGAGCCTAATGCGGGGCTTGATCCCAGGACCCTAACATCATGACCCGGCCCAAAGACAGAGGCTTAACCCACTGAGCCACCCAGGCACCCCAACCCTGGGATTATGACTCAAGCTGAAGGCAGATGCTTAATGACTGAACCGCCCAGGTGTCCCGAATCATCATATTATTTTACTTTTGTATATGCTTCGAATTTCTGTAACGAAGAGTTAAATGAATAAAAATATTGCCCAGACTTTTTCTACCTCTGTCAGCTGATTTTAGGGAACCCCTCCTCACTTCAGCCCTGCTCAGTGTAGTCTTACGTGTCGACTCAAGGACAGGGGCTCGTGCAACAGGGGTCTAGCCCACCTGCTTATGCAGTTTATTTGTGTCCACGGGCTCTGCTTGTCTGACCCCAGGTCCATCTTCTGATCTACCCAACCTAAAATGCTTGAGGGGGTCCAGCAGAAGGAGGTCGTGATTACAAAGTTCAGTAATCATATTAGCATGGTACTGGCATAAAGGAAGATATGGGAACCAATGGAAAAGAATAGAGAAGTCAGAAATAAACCTTCTTACATGTAGTCAAATGATCTTTGACAAGTGTGCCAAGACCACTCAATGGGGAAAGGACAGTCTTTTCTTTTTTTTAAAAATATTTTATTTATTTATTTGACAGAGATCACAAGTAGGCAGAGAGGCAGGCAGAGAGAGAGGAGGAAGCAGGCTCCCCGAGGAGCAGAGAGCCTGATGCGGGGCTCGGTCCCAGGACCCTGGGATCATGACCCAAGCTGAAGGCAGAGGCTTAACCCACTGAGCCACCCAGGCGCCCCAAGGGCAGTCTTTTCAAAAATGATATTAGGAAAAAGGGATATCCACATGCAAAAGAACAAAATAAGACCTTTACCTTATCCCATGCACAAAAATTAACTCAAAATGGACCAAAGGCCAAAATGTAAGAAATAAAACTATTAAAACTCTTTTTAAAAAATATTTATTTTCTCGATCTGAGAATTTTGAAGGGGTGGGGGGTGGGAGGTTGGGGGCACCAGGTGGTGGGTATTGTAGAGGGCACGGATTGCATGGAGCACTGGGTGTGGTGCAAAAATAATGAATACTGTTATGCTGAAAAAAATTAAAAAATTTAAAAAAAAATATTTATTTTCTGAAGTTATCTCCACACCCAACACAGGGCTTGAGCTCACATCTGAAGATCAAGAGTCTCATTCTCTGGGACGCCTGAGTGGCTCAGTTGGTTAAGCGGCTACCTTTGGCTCAGGTCATGATCCCAGTGTCCTGAGATCGAGTCCCACATCGGGCTCCTTGCTCAGCAGGAAGCCTGCTTCTCCCTCTGCCTCTGCCTGCCACTCTGTCTGCCTGTGCTCGCTCTCTCTGACAAGACAAAAAAAAAAAAAAAAAAAGAAAAAGAAAGTCTCATTCGCCGCCCATGGAGGCAGCCAGGTGTCCCTATTAAATTCTTAAAACACAGGGCAAAAGCTTATGACTTTGGCTTTGGCAGTGACTTCTTGGATGTGACAGCAAAAGCACAGACAACAAAATTAAACATAAATTTAAAAAATAAATAAATACATTAAAAAAAGAACACAAACTTCCATGCATCCAAGGACACAGCCAACAGAGTGAATAAAGCAGCCCACATACTAGAAGGATATATTTGCATGTCATCTATCTGATAAGGAGTTAATATCCAGAACTCCTCCAACTCCATAAAAACAAAAAACAAATGACCCCATTCAGAAATGGGCCAAGGACTTGAATAGACATTTCTCCAGAGAAGATACACAAACGGCCAATAAGCACATGAAAAGATGTTCCTGGTGGTTGCCAGGAGCTGGGAGGAGGGAGGAATGGGGAATGAGGCGGTTTTGTTTAATGGGCACAGAGTTTCTGTTGGAGATAATGAAAAGTTCTGCCAGTAGAATAGACTGTGGTGATGGTTAGACAACATTGGGAGAGTAATTCATGCCACTAAATTGTAAACATAAAGATGGTTAAAATGGGAACTTTTATGCTATGCTGGTTTTAGCCACAATTTGAAAAGCCGGCAGTTCCATTTGGTCACGATCCTGCGACCTTGTTTGGGTTGGTCTTGTCTGTCTTGCAGCGGTCACCGGAGTGGCTGCATAGCTCTGCTGGGAAGTGGCCAGGACCCTCCCCCTTCACGGGATCTCTTCAAGAGATCTCCCCAGCCAGGCAGCCTGACCTATTTTATGGTAGCCTAGGGCTGCCCAGGGTGCAGAAATAGACCTGCTGGCCCTCTAAAGCTTCAATCTAGAATAGGCAGAACCTCACTTCCGTCTTGTCCAACTGGTGAAAGGAAGTCATGAGGCCAGATTGAAGGGGCGGGGCCTATACAGGGTGTGACCCCTGGGATTTACGGCTCACTGGGCCTCTGACGAGATGGACTGCCAAGGTGGCAAACTGTGTGTGTTCCTGCAGCGACCTGCTCCCTGGTTTCCACCTTCAGGATAGTCAGGGGTACCAGCTCCCCTGGAGGGGATGCTTCAGCAGTGTCCTTCTGGGAGGCTTTCCTGAACATGTAGCCCAGAGTCCACTCCTCCAACCCTTCCTGACACTTCCCGTGTTTATTTCCTTGTATTAAATCCTTGTATTAAATCCTTCCTGTTTATGGGGCGCCTCAGTGGCACGGTTGGTTAAGCCTCTGATTCCTGGTTTCGGCTCAGATCATGATCTCATGGTGAGATCGACCCCCAAGTTGGGCTTCACACTCAGTGCAGTCTGCTTGAGATCCTCTCTCCCTCTCCCTCTGCCCCTCCAGCTCATTCGCACGCTCTCTCTCAAGTAAATAAATCTTTAAAAAGATTGGGGCTTAAAACAAGGAAAGCAGC
Organism: Lutra lutra; assembly: GCF_902655055.1. Taxonomy (NCBI): domain Eukaryota; kingdom Metazoa; phylum Chordata; class Mammalia; order Carnivora; family Mustelidae; genus Lutra; species Lutra lutra. Next base: position 52,853,101 of record NC_062294.1, read on the forward strand.
CTCTCTTAACTCCAGTTGAATTTTGGCTAATAGGCAAACATTGCCATGAGGGCTTATCCTGGTGGCGAGGGATATGTTAGTGTTCTGGGGTTTTTGTAACAAAGTACCACTGCTGGGTGACTTCAGTAACAAACCTTGTCTGACAGGTGGCCTAGAAGTCTCAGATCAGAGTGTCTGCAGGGGTTGGTTCCTTCTGAAGCTGTGAGGGTGACTCTATTCCCTGCCTCTCTGAGCTGAAGGCAGACACTTAACCGAGTAAGCCAGCCAGGGGTGCCCCCCCCACCACACTTCTATACCTTTTAACAACGAATGATAAACTCTGAAGAAGCCACAAACTCTGAAGAAGCCACAGGACGAAAGAAAAAGGGTTTTAGGCTAGGGGTGGTTAAGTTGTGGGGAAGTGACTGAGAAATATGCAGAGGGAACTAGTGGGACATAAGGATTATCTTAGAAATGCTTGTTTGAAGAACCCTCTGGGTGCCAACTTCCCATCTTCTCCACAGCCTTAATCTCCCCCCTGGGGTATTTACAGAAGTCCTCATTTCTCAGGAATTTCTGCCTGTGGTCAGATAAAAGAAACTCTGAGAAGGCTTCTTTCTGCCTCTGTTGATACTCATTTGCCTCCAGCTCAAAAAAGTCCTTATGCCAAAGTGGTATATTTTGGGGTGGCATATTCTGATCCCCTTCATTGATGCAGAACTCCAAAAATCCCTTTAAGAGCGAGGGATGCGGGGCGCCTGGGTGATTCAGTGGGTTAAAGCCTCTGCCTTTGGCTCAGGTCATGATCCCAGGGTCCTGGGATCAAGCCCCACATCGGGCTCTCCGCTTAGCGGGGAGCCTGCTTCCTTCTCTCTCTCTCTGTCTACTTCTCTGCATACTTGTGCATACTTGTGATCTCTGTCTGTCAAATAAATAAATAAAACCTTAAAAAAAAAAGAACGAGGAATGCTTGGGTGGCTCAGTCGGTTGGGCGTCTGCCTTTGACTCGGATCATGATCCCAGGGTGCTGGGATCGAGTCCCACATCGGGCTCCTGCTCAACGGGAGCCTGCTTCTCCCTCTGCCTGTTGTTCTTCCTGCTTGTGCACACACTCTCTCTCTCTCTCTCTGACAAATAAAATCTTTATAAAAAGAAAGGAAAGGAAGGAAGAAAGAGATGAAGGAAGAAAAAGAAGGAGATTACTTGGAATCTTCTGAATGACAAAAATGTTTGGGCAGGGCACCTGGGTGGCTCCGTTGGTTAAGCGTCTGTCTGCATTTGGCTCAGGTCATGATCCCAGGGTCCTGGGATCGAGCCCCACGTCGGGCTCCCTGCTCAGCAGAGAGTATGCTTGAAGATTCTCTCCCTCTGTCCCTCCCCTCACTTGGGCCATGGATGCTCTCTCTCTCAAATAAATCTTTAAAATCTTAAAAAAAAAAAAAAGGCCTAAACATCAGGTCCAGTGATTTTCCCAGTTGACAAAAACATCAAGGTGCTGTGGGGGTGGTGTGCCTGGAGAGGGCGTGGAAGCTCCAAACCTCTTCCCCACCTTTAGCCTTACACCTCTTTTCGTTCTGGAGTTCCTGAGCTGTATCCTTTATAATAAACCAGTAATAGTAACTAAAGTGCTTTCCTGAGTTTTGTGAGTTGTTCTGGTAAATGGATTTAACCCTGAGAGACAGGTGTCATGGGATCCCCTGAATTTGCGGTCGGCTGGGCAGAGATGTGCGTGGCCTGGGCACGCTATTTGCCGCCAGCATCCGAAGCGGGTCTTGTGGGACTGAGCCCTTAACCTTCGGGGTCTGGGTTAACTCTGGATCACTAGCGTGGACATTGAACTGACCTGTTGGACATTTAGTTGGTGGCAGAGAATCTGAGAATTAGTTGGTGTGGAAAAACACGATGTATTTGATGTCACGGGAGGAAAAGAAACCTTTCAACCCTCAAAATAAGATTTTGAAGAATTTCGCTATTCTCGATTGCTTTATGATAACATATTTGTCAACTGTTATTATTTATGAAGTTTTAATGTTTCTCACCTTTCTAATCTTTGAGGACCATGCTGATAAGTGTTACAGGATAGTTTAATATATTGGTTTTAGACCCATCTTACTACTCTTCTGTAGAAAATAGAATCTTTGCTTCTCTCATCTGTTTCTCCAGAAGACCTTAAGAGGAATTGGGTTAGATCCTTTAAAAATAATCTGACTGGAATTTTGATTGAACTTGTAATATAATTTGGATAGAATTCACATCACTGTAGCGTTCAGACTAGCTCTCCAGGAAAACAATTAGTCCGTCGTGCATTCAAGTACTCTTTTGAAAGTATATTTGGGCCTTAGGTGGTATAGACAGGATTACTCATAGTCACTGGCCCGTGGCACACGCTGCCGTTTGGTGTGCGGGTTACTAAGCTGTGACGTCTTGGCTCCAGATCCATTCCCGGGTTCTGAGCTTCCTGTACCTGGGATAGACGCTCTGCTAACCACGCAGCCACTTTGCCCACGGGCTGCTTTGGACTCTGCCAACAGGGGGCGCCAGAGAGACCGTGGAAGCCTGGAGGAAGCAGTGGGGACCGTGCTCCTTCCTGTTTGCTCTCTGCTGCTTTCCTCTCCCTTGCTTTTTCCCATCAGCATCAGCATTACCCGGCACAGCTCTCTTGCCCCGGGGTGAGGCGGTTCCTTCCTGTAGCAGCTGCTGGATAGAATTTGCAATTTTCCCAAATCTTGGACGCCCCCAGAGACCAACACCGTTTCACAGCTTGCTTCTAAAGAGCGCCCCAGCCGCGAGCGGTCCCCTGAGCTCGGACACGCCTGCCTCAAATGAGCAGTGTCCCCTTCTGTTACCTGAGCTTCGTCCGCTACGGACCCCTCATCCAAATCTTTAGTTTCAGTAATTCTAAATTTTCTCCTCTGATTTTTCTGTCGTAGGGGTAGTAGCTGCTTCCTGTACTTACCACTACCGTGATGCCATTGGATTCTCTTTTTGCCTTTCCGTTACCTGCTTCACCAATCCTTTATAATCTAAGTAACATTTATTTGTATGCAGTCAGCTCTGTGACGATCACTGGTGTGATTTCTGTCTCCCCATACGCCTTGACTGGCACCAGTATTTGCAACAGGAAGCCGGTTCTCAAAGGCAGAGTTTGAGGGGTGCTTTCATTGTTGGTTAGGGGTTGGACCCAGTGACGAGCTCCTTGCCAACGAGAAATGAGACACTTAGTGATCCGTGGTGTGCGGTGGCATCAAGGTTAATCATATGTTATCACCTGGGTTGACTTTGGTGAAGTTCCAACTGGAGCGAGTGACTTGGGAGATCAAATGGCTGCTTTGATCGATCATTAGGACGTGATGATGGCTACAGGATACCAGTACTTGGTGGCTTCTTCTGAGAGCCCGACATGTTTATTGGACAAACATTACAAGCTCATGTCTTTAGACTCTCAGCTCCAATCACACACGGAGAACCAGCTAGCTTCTGTGGAAGCCCCAGTAAAATATTTCTTGTAAATACAAGGTTAGCAGTACTGAAAATCCAACAGAAATTGTGGCTGTGTGGGTTGCAGAATGACGTACACCATTGAACTTAAACCCTCTCCAGGTCTCTAATATAAAGGTTTGGGCATTGAATGGGAATGAGTGGGATCCTGAGACTTAGTGGGGATGTCTAGTTGGAAACAGATAAACCTAAGAATCTTGAACTTTCTCTGTCCTACTTTTCCATACTGGCTACCAGTTCATTTCTCCACTCCCCTTTGTGACCAGGGTCATCAAAAGAGTGATCTATACCTACCATCTCTAAATCATTGCTTCTCCATCCTTTTTTTTTTTTTTTAAGATTTATTTATTTATTTGACAGAGAGAGAGCACAAGCAAGGGAAGCAGCAGGCAGTTGGAGAGGGAGAAGCGGGCTCTATGCGGAGCAGGGAGCCCCATGTGGGACTTGATCCCAGGACTCCGGGATCATGACCTGAGCTGAAGGCAGCTGCCTAACCAACTGAGCCACCCAGGTGCCCCCCTCCCTTTTAAAGATTTTATGCCACCCATCCTTTCTTAAGCACAGATTTCCTGGGGCACCTAACTGGTTCAGTCAGTAGAGTGTATAGTTCTTGATCTCGGAGTCGTGAGTTTGAACCCCTCATTGGGTATACAGGTTACATAAAAATAAAATCTTTAAAACAAAACAAAACAAAAACACAGCCACCCCCACTATCCAAAATTTCATTTTACACGACTTCATTTTTACCAAGGACCCACATTGGTACCTATTGACGCTAATCAGAAGACATCCAAAGAGGGTTTTCGCTCTTACGAAATGCAGACTGCTTCTCTGCTTTATGCCATTTCTGCTCATGAAAGCTTTCATATGAACGCTCTCCTTTCAGATACCAAGGGGAATCTGTACACTCCTCCAGGCTTTCCCCACCACCACTCCACTGAAACTACTTTTTAAAAAAATTTTTTTAAAGATTTCATTTGAGGGGCGCCTGGGTGGCTCAGTGGGTTAAAGCCTCTGCCTTCAGCTCAGGTCATGATCCCAGGGTCCTGGGATCGAGCCCCGCATCGGGCTCTCTGCTCAGCCAGAAGCCTGCTTCCTCCTCTCTCTCTGCCTGCCTCACTGCCTACTGGTGATCTCTGTCTGTCAAATAAATAAACAAAATCTTTAAAAAAAAAAAAGATTTCATTTTTGAGAGAAAGAGAGATCACGAACAAGGGGGAAGAGTAGAGGGAGAAACAGACTCCCCACCAAGCAGGGAGCCTGATGCAGGACTTGATCCCAGGACCCAGAGATCATGACCTGAGTCGAAGGCAGATGCTTAACAACTGAGCCACCCAGGCACCCCTGTTGTCTGTCTTTAAAAAAAAAAAAAAAAAAAAAAAAAAAAAAATATATATATATATATATATATATATATATATATATAGATTGCTTTTTTTCCCAATTATTTTCTTTAACTACTACCTCTATGTCAATGGTTTCCAGATTTATATATCCCACCCTCTCTCCTTAACTCAAGATCCAACAGACAGGATGCCTGGGGTGGCTCAGTCAGTTAAGTGTCTGCCTTTGGCTTGGGTTGTGAAGCCGGGCTCCTGGTCGGTCTCCCTGCTCAGTGGGGAGCCTGCCTCTCTCTCCCCCTCTGCCTCTGCCCCTTCTCCATTTATGCTCTCCCTCTCAAGTAAATAAATAAAATCTTTTTTTTTAAAAGATTTTATTTATTTATTTATTTATTTATTTATTTATTAAAGGTTTTATTTATTTATTTGACAGAGAGAAATCACAAGTAGGCAGAGAGGCAGGCAGAGAGAGAGGAGGAAGCAGGCTCCCCGCTGAGCAGAGAGCCCGATGCGGGGCTCGAACCCAGGACCTGGGATCATGACCCGAGCCGAAGGCAGCGGCTTAACCCACTGAGCCACCCAGGCGCCCCAAGATTTTATTTATTTTTTTGACAGAGAGACAGATCACAAGCAGGTAGAGAGGCAGGCAGAGAGAGAGAGAGGGAAGCAGGTTCCCTGCTGAGCAGAGAGCCCGATTCTGGACTCGATCCCGGGACCCTGGGATCATGACCTGAGCCGAAGGCAGAGGCTTTAACCCACTGAGTCACCCAGGTGCCCTGCAAGTAAATAAATAAAATCTTAAAACAAACAAACAAAAAAGACACAGTATTCCACTCAGTGTCTCCTTTTGGGTGTCTAGTAAGCATCTCTGACAACATTCACACACCAGGTCTTGTCTGACATCCGATCTATTTCTTTACGGTTTTTAGTATCTGCCCTGTACCTCGGAGGGGGCCCTCAGAGGCTCTGTTCCCCAGCCCTCCGTACTGCCCAGCCCCCGCAGGAGAGAGACTGATGTGATGGAGAGATGACAGAACCTTTCTTCTGCTCCCTCTCTGCCTCGGGGAGCTTCTCTGGCAGTGGCTGCAGCTCTTGCTAGACAGACCCGCTGTAGTTCCTCTTCCATCAGGTGACCTCAGTCCCTGGACATCACCACTTCCTCCGTTTGTCCTTCCAGCCTAGGAGTGCTTGTGGCTTCCTCCTGATGCTGATCTCTGGCTTCCCTCACCGTCCCCTTTTGGCCCTTCAGCTCTCCCATCACCCAGGCAACCACACGTTCAACCCTACCTCACACCTCCCTCACCCGTTGCAAGTAGTTGCCGTTGGTTCCTTCGGTCTTGCTACGGTTGTTCTCGGTGTCAAGAGTGGCTTCAGGCGACAGATCCCCCAGCTGGGGTTCTGGGGTTAGCTGGTTCACCTGTGTGCGCTTTAATGAAATGATATCTTTGCAGGTGGAAAAGGGGAGTCCAGTTCTGTCTAGAATACATTGTCTCTTGGAGGAATGTAGAAGAGGCTTGGGGGTCGACAGATGTGTCGCAATGAGAATAGTTCTTGGACTCTTAACGACCACGTCCTTATGTATATAACATCCCCTCTGGACTCTCTTCTTTAAAATATTATTTAAAGATTTTATATTTAAGTAATCTCTACACACACAATGTAGGGCTTACATGTACAACCATGAGATCAAAAGTCACATGCCCCCTTGGGACACCTGGGTGGCTTAAGCCGCTGCCTTCGGCTCAGGTCATGATCCCAGGGTCCTGGGATTGAGTCCCGCAGCAGGCTTCTTGCTCAGCAGGGAGCCTTCCTCTCTCCGCATCTGCCTGCCTCTCTGCCTGCTTGTGTGCTCTCTCTCTCTCTTTCTAACAAATAAATAAATAAAATCTTAAAAAAAAAAAAAGTCACATGCCCCAGTGACTGAGGCAGCCAGGAACCCCTTTGGCCTTATTTCTTCCTCTGTATCTTAGTCAGTTCTGGTTGAGATAACAAAATGCCGTAGGCCAGGCGGCTTAAATAACAAACATTTATTTCTCACAGTCCTGGAGGCTGGGAAGTCCAAGATCAAACTGCTGACAGATTCGGTGTCGCTTCCCGGTTTGCAGATGGTTGCCCTCTTACTGTGTCCTCACATGCTGCAGGGGGAGGGAGAGAGAGGGAAGGAGAGAGAGGGAGAGAGGAGAGATTGTGTCTCTTCTTTTTTTTTTTTTTTAAGATTTTATTTATTTATTTGACAGATACATCACAAGTAGGCAGAAAGGCAGGCAGAGAGAGGGGGGGAAGCAGGGTCCCCGATGAGCAGAGAGCCTGATGCGGGGCTCGATCCCAGAACCCTGAGATCATGACCTGAGCCGAAGGCAGAGGCTTAACCCACTGAGCCACCCAGGTGCCTCTGTTTGCCCTTTTTAAAAAAAAAGATTTTGTTTATTTATGACAGAGTGAGAGAGGGAACACAAGAATAGGGAAGCTGGAGAGGGAGAAGCAGGCTCCCCACTGAGCAGGGAGCCTGATGCAAGGCTCGCTCTCAGGTCCCGGGGATCATGACCTGAGCTGAAGGCAGATGCTTAACGACTTAGCCACCCAGGCACTCCATTATGTTGGGCTTTAAAAAAAAAAAAAAAGATTTATTTTAGAGAGAGAGTGAGAGGGGGTAGAGGAAATAGGAGAGAATCTCAAGCAGACTCCCCACTGTGTGTGGAGCCAGACACAGGGCTTGATCCCATGACCCTGAGATCATAACCTGAGCTGAAGGCAGATGCTAACCCCACCACCCAGGGAGCCACCCAGGCACCCTATTTCATTATAATTCATTATGCGCTTTTAATTTGTGAACTTTTCTGTTTATGTTATACTTCAACTACAAGTTTAAAAATAGTATTACTGTGGTGGTTTAAACAATGTCCACAAACTGACATGCTCTCCAGAATATGTCTGTAGGGGCACCTGGTTGGCTCAGTCTGTGGAGGGTGGGATTCTTAATCCTGGGGTTGTAAGTTTGAGCCCCACATTGGTGAGGGTTTGCTTTAGAAAATAAAATAAAATCTTTTTTTAAAAAAATATTTTATTGGGGCACCTAGGTGGCTCAGTGGGTTAAGCCCCTGCCTTCGGCTCAGGTCATGATCCCAGGTCCTGGGTTCAAGCCCCACATTGGGCTTTCTGCTCAGCAGGGAGCCTGCTTCCTCCTCTCTCTCTGCCTGCCTCTCTGCCTACTTGTGATTTCTCTCTGTCAAATAAATAAATAAAATCTTTAAGAAAAAATAAATAAATAAAATAAAAAAAGGGGCATCTGGGTGGCTCAGTGGGTTAAAGCCTCTGCCTTCAGCTCAGATCATGATCCCAGGGTCCTGGGATCGAGCCCCGCATCGGGCTCTCTGCTCAGCTGGAAGCCTGCTTCCTCCTCTCTCTCTGCCTGCCTCACTGCCTACTGGTGATCTCTGTCTGTCAAATAAATAAACAAAATCTTAAAAAAATAATAAATAAAAATAAAAAAATATTTTATTTATTTATTTGACAGACAGAGATCACAAGTAGGCAGAGGGGCAGGCAGAGAGAAAGAGAGGGGGGAATCAGACTCCCCGCTGAGCAGAGAGTCCGATGTGGGGCTCAATCCCAGGACACTGAGATCATGACCTGAGCCGAAGGTAGAGGCTTTAACCGACTGAGCCACGCAGGTGCCCCATACTATAAAATCTTTTAAGTGTCTGTGGATTCTTTGACAAGCTCCTTGAGTATGATTAGGACTTAGTGACTCAATTCTAATGAATATGAATAGGGGAAATGGTAGTACACAACTACAGAAACTAGGTTATCAAAGGCAATGTAGCTTCCTGCTTGTTCTCTCTGAGACTGCTTGCTCTCGGGGCATTAGCTGCCGTGAGAAACAGGCCTCCAGACAAGAGCCCCGAGAGGGTGCCATCTTGAAAGTACCACTTCCAGCTACAGTCAAGTCTTCACATGACTGCAGCCCCAGCCGAGCCTCTGACTGCCTTGTCAGGCTCCTGAGCCCAAACTGTCCAGCTAAGCTGCTCCCAGATTCCTGACCCTCAGAAATTGTGTGAGATAATATATGTTTATTGTCTTTGCAATTAAGTGTGGGGAGGGATAATTTTTTACCCACCAATAGACAATATAATTATCTGGTTTAAAAAAAAATCACTCTAGGGGCATCTGACTGGCTCAGTCAGTAGAGCATGTGACTTTAAAAAAAAAAAGATTTATTTTAGAGAGAGAGAGAGAGAGAGCATGAGTAGGAGGGGCAGAGGGAGAGGGAGAGAGGATCTCAAGCAGACTGTGCTGAGCATGAAGCCCGGCATGGGGCTCGATCATATGACCCTGAGATCACAAACTGAGCCGAAACCAAGAGTTGGATGCCTGAATGCACCACCCAGGGGTTCTGAAAGCATGTGCCTCTTGATCTTGGGGTCATGAGTTTAAGCCCCATGTTGGGTATAGAGGTTACTTAAATATTAAACTTAATATATATCACTTATAAATTTAATAATTTATAATACAATTTGATACATAATATATATGAATAGTATATATGTAATAATGTATTTATAGATTTATAAATTTATATGATTATACAATTATATAAATTTATACTTATAAAATTATAAATATAATATAAAAAATCACTCTAAAAATATTTAGATTAACAGACCCAAACTCTACCGCAGAACTTTATTTCTTCCCCCTTCTTGACTCGTCAAAGAACTGTACTGCCATCAGCTCCTCTGTAGAAACCAGGACACCCCACTGGCCGAGGATCAAGTCATAGTGAGCAGAGGCTAGTGCTTGGGGTGTGCGCACTTTCCCAGCCCCCTTCTGGTGCCAAAAACGAGACAGAATTCATGCCGGCATGAGAGGCCATTTATTGTTCTGGGGTTGGGCCCCCACGTTTTGGGGGGGTCGTCCCCCCGCTTCCTCCCCCCATTGTCCCCGTGGACCCCTCAAGTGGCAGGTTGCTGAGTTGATCGTGGAGGGAGCACATCTTCAAGTGTAGATAGTCTAGAGTGGCCACCTTCTCCCTGTAATGACAGGGTGGGGAGCTGGTGCTGTCAAGGCCAGATGCCACAGGACTGCAGTGAGGAGGGTGATTCAGGCCCGTTCCCCAAGACCTCACCCTCCTCCCATGCCCTCAGCCTCCTTCCTCACTCCGGCTTCATCTTGTCCGTCAGCAGCAGGTTCTTGGCCCGCAAGGCTTCGTCTTGGGCCAGCCGAAGGGTGGAGCTCAGGGCCTCTGCCCTGACGTGTTTGGCCAAGGCCTGGCGCTCCAGCTCCTGGGGAGAGGAGTGTAGGCGCGGCTGGGCTTGCCGGACTGGGCTGGGGGTGGAGGGGGAGCTGGATCGTGGAGGGCAGGGGGCATGGGGCCCAGGGGCCCATGTTCCTCCCACAGGGCATCCCATCATACTCCGGGCCTGAAACTGACCCGAGCATCCCACAGTGTGCTGGGCTTTCCAAATTCCCATTGTGTGCTAACCGACTGTCTGTGCCTTAGTGTACTGGCTCCCCATGTCCTGGCAAGCACTAACTGAGCACCTAACATACTGTCGCCTAATGCCCAGGAACCATCATGCACTGGATGTGTGTCTGGGCCCCGGTATCCCATCATGTGGCAAACTTCTGCATCCCCTAATTCAGAAGAGCCCACCTCTCTTTATCTATTTGACCAGCATCTCAGTTACAGTCATAGTCCTTGGAGCCCTGGTTCCTCATATTCCCCAATGTCCCAGGTGCCATGTCCCATCGTGGATCAGTTCTACAGCTCTGCCACATCGATGTCTGTCTCACTCACTGCAGACCTGCACCCCATCAGACGTGAGGCCAGTATCCCATAATTCATTAGATATCTAGATTTCAGAATGTACACAGGCCTCAAGTCCCATTAGTTCCTGGGCGCGAGCTCTAGTTCCACTTCTCATAATGCATTTGCTTCCAGTGATCTCCGTTCGCTGGGTCCCCTGTCTAACCTCAGTGAGCCCGTATTGCCTCTCTTAAGGTCTGTAGAAAATCAGGCTTGTATTTTATGAAGCTACAGTCTGGTGTCTGTGTCCTGCACCCCACACCCAGTGTGTCATCATGCTTTGGGTTCCATAGTGACTGACCTATGACTTACCACCAGACTGCCTCCCCCTCCCCCGACCGCATGTATCAGGGCCAAGTGTTTCCCCAACACCTGCTGCCCATAGCTTACTGCTTCCTGTCCTGCCGCACACCAACAGTATCCTTGTGCCCAGGGCTCCCCTCCCGCTCCCCTGACAGAAAAGTGGGCCATGATGGCCTATGGTTCCTGGTACCAGAATCTTCTTGTGTAGCCTCTGGCAGCTGGGGCAGGCGGGAGCCAGGCCCCTCTGCTTCACCTCGTCCACTAGTGGGGTCAGTGCTCGCTCCAGCAGCTGCTGCAGGGACTCTGACGACAGCTGCGACCCCTGGCTGAGGGAGGGGCAGTCACCAGGTGTAAGAAGCCTAGTACCAGCTCCATTCCCAGATGCCCCCTGCCCCGCCGTCCCATCTCCACCCAGATCTTGCCAACACTAGACACCCATGCGATCTTCCCAACACTAGACACCCATGCGATCTTCCCACCATGCACTGGGGCCAACCTACAGTGCATCAGGTCTCCTTTGTTTTCACTATGTGAGTAGTTCCTACAATGCCTGGGGATTCCCACTCCCAAAGGGTACCAGACAGCCCTTGGTTCATAAAACAAAACAAAACAAAACCACCACATTTCCCACAATGCACTAGTTACATGTGATCCTACATCGTGCTGGAAGTCCGTCAACTTCACAATATGGACCAAGAATGGTATCCCTTGGTTCTGTAGTGCACCAAGGTCTCACCTTTCCCACAATGCTCCGAGAAACCCTGCCTCCCACCAAGTACCACATCCCAGCCTTCCCACAATGCACTGGAAATCCAGGATCCTCGAAAGGTATCAAAACTTGTGTTCCACAAGACACTGACTTCACTTTGTAGGGAGGGGGGAATGTCTGGCTGCTGCAACGCAGCAGTCCTAAAATGCACGGGATATCCTATCTCCTAAAGTGAACTCCGCCCCTCCCCTCCCTTGGCCAGAGCCCCATCTCCTTCAATGTTCCACCCTCAGCATGACCCAGAATGTACCAGGCCCCGCCAGGCCCCATCCCCTTACCTAGCACAGCGGGCACAGGAGCCTTGGGGCGGCCGATCCAGGTTCATGGAGAGGTCAGACCCTCTTCGAGAGCTCTGAAATTGCCGCCCCAGCTCCTCCAGAATAGGTTTCACTGGGCCCAGCCCCTCCAGGTCGCTCCTCAGTGAAGCCACAGACACTGCTGATCGCTCCACCCTGAGGTGTGAGAGTAACCAGCGCTGCGAGGTCGAGGTCGCCTCTCCAACAGCCCTGTCCTCTCCGCCGTCCACCCATTATCAGCCCAGCTCCTCTGTTCCAGTCTAGTCTGCAGTATCCCTGCCACGCCCGCCCTTCTTGGCTCTGATTGGCCCTTCCTTTGTATTTTAAGTTCTGGAATGTCCCTCCCTGTTCTCTAATTGGCTTACCCCTTTCAGGCATAGCTCCTCCCCTCATCCTTTTTAGGTATGGAACTCGACCCTTCTCTAATTAGCCCCGCCCTTCAGTCCTTATTGGGTATAGCACGCCCCCCCTCCCACACTTACCTTCTAATTAGAACTTCCTTCTGCCAGTCCACGGTCTCTACCGCTAGGCCCCAGCTGATTGGCTCATCCCTTTCGGTTAAAGCCCCGCCCCGCGCCCAGCGCCCCGCGCCACACTCACTCGCCTTGGTTCTTACATGGTGCACAGTTCGTCCGCCCTGCCCCGCAGCTCCTGCAGGCCCCGCGCAGCCTGCGCCTGCTCACGCTGCGCGCGTTCCCACTGGCCCAGGAAGCCGTCGAGCCTGCCGCCCAGGCCCCCAAGCAGCCGCAGGGCCTCCTGCACCGCCCCCTCCTCCTGATGCCAGCGGGCAGTCAGCGAGGACACCTCCCTCCTGCAGAGGCAGAGGTAAGGATGAAGTCAAGGCTCAGGTTTAGACGCGTGCCCAGCAGCGCTGCCCCGCCCCAGAATCTGAACCCATCCAGCCCCCAAATTCTCCTGCCCTGTTCCTCTCTTGTAATCCTCCCGTGTCCTGCAGGACCCTGCCTCTATCCCCCTATCCGGTACCCTGCCCTTCCCTGGTCTTGCCCCCTACCCCACATCAGTTCCAGCAGACATTGCTTCGTTAAGGCACCGTTCACCCCAACTTCGTCTGCTTGAAGTTGGAGCCTCCGACGACTTGTCCCCTACCCAAACCCACCCACACTAGCTTCACCAGACACGGACCTCCCTTCTGCCAACTCTAGGCTCAAACTCAGTTCTTCTAAGTCCGGCCTTTCCAGGTCACCATTCCCAACGCACTCCCTCCTAAGTTCTTGAAGGCTCCACTGCCTGGGCCCTGTCCCCTAAGATCTTCGAGGTTCCACCCTCGGGCCCACCCATTTTAGCTCCTTGAGGCTTCACACTAACCCCCCTTTCCCACTCGCCTCAGCTCCTCAAGGCCGGCAGAAACCTTCTGCAGCTCCTGCTCGCTTATGATGGGGCCCTCCCCTGCCCGGGGCCCCATACCCCAGCCGCCTGGGGCGATGCTGCGCGGTCGTGGGGGTTCGTCGGGGCTCCCTGGGGGGCCAGAGCAGCCAGGGGACAGGGCAACGGGGCCCAGGCCGTGCCGAGAGAGGCCGGCGTCCAGCTTCTGCTCCAGCTCCTGCAGCTCAGCCTCCTGCCTCCGCGGGGTCTCATCCTGCAGTTGCTGCTGGAGGAAGCGCAGCTTCTCCTGGGTGGGGAAGGCAGGCAGGGTTGCCGCGTCCCGCCGCTTGCCTCCCACGGCCACCTCCACCCGCAAAGCAGCCCACAGAACCCCCGAGATTGGAAAGTAAATGGATGTGGAATAGAATATCGGGAAGCCCCGCTTCAAGTCTAAGTGGACTTTCCACCAGGGAAGGTTGTGCCATGTGCAGCCTAGCTGGAGGCCAGCTCCCTTTAACCCCCGACCGCCTGCCTCCCTGTCTCCATCCAGCCCTCCACCCCACTCCCGGTCGGTCTCGGTGATGTCAAATTCCAGTCCCTCTTGTTTAGGAAGGACAGTTGAAGGTTTTCCAACATTTTGCTGGGAAGTGAGTGGGAATCTGGGCAGGACAGGCATTCCTCCTCTCTAGAGTCCCACACGAATCCCTACTGAATGTGACTGTGCATGGAGGAATATAACCATGAACTTGAAGGAGGGAGTGTGGTGGGACTGGAGGGGGTGGGGGTGGGGGAAGTCCCACCTGAAGTCTGCCTCAAGTACCTCGCGCCTCTGCTCCTCTTCCCCACGTCCCCCCTCACCTCCAGCAGGGCAGAGTTCTGCTTCAGGACGTTCGTTTTTATTTCAGCATCTTCCACCGACCGGGTCACCTTCCGGCAGTTCTCCTGGGTCAGGACACCAGGGCGGGAGCCCTGCCTTCCCATTCCAGTTCCGCCTCCCAACCCCTACCCTCGCTAGTCTCATATAGGCTCCAGCCCCTCCGACAAGACACACCTGCTTCTTCCCGGAGGCCTGCCTTCTGCTCCTTGGTCTGTCCCTTACCTCTGGTCCCCTTGACCTAAGGGATGGCTTCCTCCTTAGACTCCCCCCTCCCAGGCTACTTGTCCACTTCCACCTCGCTGCTGGCTGACTCCATGCCTCCTTACATTTCTTCCCGCCCTCGCTCTTCCTACTTCCCCTCCCTTCTCCCCACCCTGCTCTTGCCCCCACAACCACTCACCTTAAGTTGACTACAGTACCCTTCCAGTTCTTCGGCTTCTTGCCGCCTTCTTTCTAGATTCTCACTCAGCACAGAGCACTCACTCTGGCACACAGAAGGGAGGAGAGGTTAGCCAGGGCCACAGGGATATCTCCTGGGGAGGAGAGGCTGGGCCCCGTGGAAGGTCCCTTTTCCTTCTGAGCCTCAACCATCCCAACCCGGGCAGTGGGTACACTGGGTTGGAGGAGAGCTATAAGAGGGGAACATGGCTGTGGAGGAAGAAGAGGTGTTGGGGGGTCCCCCCACCTGCAGCGTCTGCACATGCTGGTTGACCCTGGTGGTCTTTTCCTTCAAGCTGGTGATGGAGTCTTTGGCACGGACCAATCCGCTGTTGACGCCACTCTGGGGAAAGAAGAGGAGAAGACAGCTCAGTGGGTGTGTTGGAGCAAACCACAACCCCAAGAAAAAGGTCCAGAACTGGGAGGAGGCCAGGTTTACACCTCGATTCTGCCCTGGAGTAGCTTGTGACCTTGGACCAGGGCTGCCCCTTTTTGATTCTTGCTATTCCTGCTCTGTAAAACCAGGGGGTGGGGGGACTCGTTTTCTGCTTGGTGGGATGGAAGGAAAATAAGTAGAATCCAGGAGGGAGTGGGGGATAGGGGGTGCACTCGGAAGGGGTTGAGAAGGATGGTCTCAACCAGAGACAAATGCCCCTGGGATCCACAGACATAAACAAGACAAACTGTTAAAAGACATGCGCTTTCTCTCCGGGCACTGGAAAAAGATTTTAAGAGAACCCACTTTCCAGATATACGCACTCACTGTGCACCAGACCACACACACACATTTTCCCCTTTTATCCCTCAAAGCCACACCTCTTGAGGTTATTTAGTCCATCTTGCAAGTGAGGAAATGAGGCTTAGAGAAGCAATGCCCCTTTGGAATTTAAACCCTGAGCCTTTGTTTTAAACCATGACACCACGCAGCCTCTGATCATCGCCACCTTATATCACCAGAAAGTGCTTTGTGACTCTCATACCAAGCAAAACTTGGCTCACGACTGCTGCATGTGGCAGGATCCACTCTGCTCTTTCACGTTTACAGAGGAGTTAGCCTTGCTTGGGTCTGTCCAGCCAAAGACGACATTTCCTAGACTCCCTTGCAAGTAGGTGTGGCCATATGACAAAGTTTCGGCCAACGGGATGTGAG
The DNA here is from genome assembly GCF_902655055.1 of Lutra lutra. Classification (NCBI taxonomy): domain Eukaryota; kingdom Metazoa; phylum Chordata; class Mammalia; order Carnivora; family Mustelidae; genus Lutra; species Lutra lutra. The sequence continues at coordinate 52,868,880 of NC_062294.1, forward strand.
TAGCAATGATGAGGGCCATTTCTAAGTCATGACTTTATTAAAAGAGACGAGGGGAAACATCCCTCTTTCTCTCTTCTTACTGGCTGGCATGCAAAGTTGATGGCTAAAGGCTGAGCAACCATCTTAGACCAGTTGGAGAACACAACAAGATAGAAGCCTGAATCCCCAGCACTGTGGAGCCCACGTACTCAACTCACAAATGAGAGATGACATTTTCCATCTCGTTTAACCTCTGATATTTTGTGTCTTTTTGTTACGGCAGCCAAACTTGTGATTTAATTTGTGAACCACCAGAACACAGGAGCCTGTAACTTGCTGCATTTGAAGAGCAAGACTGCTATGCTTGTTGAGACTTTTATATGAGAAATAAACTATCTTACTTTAGCCAGTTACTTTGGTTTCCTTCATGGTTGCTGAATTAATAACACACGAAGAGAAAAGAGAGGACAATTTCCTCCATTGTAAGATAGGGACAAGATCACGTTTCTGGAATGATTGCTCTGGAGAACAGGCTTGAAAAGAAATATGGTATTAAGGTGACGTAAGGAAAATAGTGGAACCCCAAAATTCCACCTCTCCATAAAAACAATGAAAAAACGGCCCAAATCTGTAAGAGTCAAGTAATTGAGAAGATACAACCGTTATAAATTCATATGCACTGAACAGAGATTTGAAAGGCGTGAAAAAGTGGCGCCTGGGTGGTGTCATCAGTTAAGTGTCCAACTCTTGGATTGGTGTCAGATCATGATCTCATGAGGGGTGAGATTAAGCCCGTTGTCAGGCTCTGCACTCAATGGGGAGTCTACTTGAAGATTCTCTCCCTCTGCCTCTCTGCCAATGTGCGCACGCACACACATATTTTCTCTCTCTCTCTCTCAGATAAATATTAAAAAAAAAAAAAGATTCTCTCTCCCTCTTCTTCTGCTCCCCCCCCCAAAAAAAAGCTTTAAAAAAAAAGTCAATACATAGGAAATTTGGGGAACTAACAAATCAATAGAAACTAAACACACTCAAAGAACCGATGAGTAGAAAAATCAAAGAAAAAAAATAGAAAACACTTTGGGATGAAAAAGTGAAAACACAACAGCCAAAAAACATATGGGATAAAATGAAAGCAGTACTTTGAGGGAAATTTAGAGGTTCAAATACCTTCCAAAAAGAACTCAGAGCCAATAACCTAGCTTTCCTCCTTAAGAAACTAGAAAGAGAAGAGGAAGACAAACCCAAAACTAGCAGAAGGAAGCAATAAACTGAAGTGAGAAACTTTGAAATCAAGAAAGATGGAATCAGCAAAACTGGAAGTTGGTTTTTTGGAAAGATCAACACAATTGACAGATCTGTTGTAGCAAGACTGACCACGGAAGAGAAGACTCAAATTGCTAAAATCAGGAAGGAAAGAGGGGACATTGCTACCAAGATTAGGGGAAGAAAAAGGACTATAAGAGAATACTATGAACAGGGCGCCTGGCTGGCTCACTCAGTGGAGTGTACGACTCTTGATCTCAGGGTTGTGAGTTCAAGCCCCACATTGCATGTAGATATTGCTTAAAAATAAAATACTATTTTATCTTTTGTTGTATTTTAGAGAAAGAGAGAGCACGCAAGTGGGAGGAGGAGAAGAGAGAGAGGGACAAGCAGACTGTGTTGAGCATGGACCCCGATGTTGGGCTTGACCCCACGACCCTGAGATCATGACCTGAGCCAGAATCAAGAGTTGGATTAACTCTTAGCTGACTGAGCCAGCCAGGCACCCCAAAATATTTTGTATAATTTTATTTAAGATTTTATTTATTTACTTGAGAGAGAGAATGAGAGAGAGCTAGCATGAGAGGGGGAAGGTCAGAGGGAGAAGCAGAGCCACCGCCGAGCAGGGAGCCCGATGCAGAACTCGATCCCGGGACTCCAGGATCATGACCTGAGCTGAAGGCAGTCGCTCAAGCAACTGAGCCACCCAGGCGCCCCCAAAATATTTTTTAAAATATAAAATATATATTTTAAAAAAGGAAATACTATGAACACTTGTGTGCTGTCAAATTTGATTATTTTGATGAAATAGGGAAATTCCTAGAAACACAAACTATCAAAAGTGATTCAAAAAAGGGCACCTGGGTGGCTCAGCCTTCGGCTCAGGTCATGATCTCAGGGTCATGGGATCAAGCCCCACATCGAGCTCTCTGCTCAGCAGGGAGCCTGCTTCCTCCTCTCTCTCCACCTGCCTCTCTGCCTACTTGTGATCTCTCTCTGTGTCAAATAAATAAATAAAATCTTTTAAAAAACTTTTAAAAAAGTGATTCAAAAAGAAATAGGACATCTGAATAGACCCTTAAGAACTGAAAAAATCGAGTTAGTTCCAACAAAGAAAAGCCCATTATCAGATGACTTCACCAGTGAATTCTACCAGTCATTTAGGATATAACTGCTACCAGTGGAACTCCAACTCTTCAAAAACAAAAATAGAAGAGGAGGGAGCAGTTCCTAACTCATTCTATGTGGCCAATGTTACCCTAGTACCAGAACCAAAGACATTCCAAGAAAATAGAACTAGAACCCAATATCCCTTCTGAATACAGCCACAAATCATTAACAAAAAACTAGCAAACCAAATCTAGCAGCATAAAAACAAGAATTTACACCATGACCAAATAGGATTTTTCCTATGAATGCAAGTTTGGTTAACGTACGAAAATAAATTTTTAAATCCATATGAAAACCAGTGTAATAGATACTGTTAATAGAATAAAAGGAGAAAACACACATGGTTGTGTCAATAGGAAAAGCATTTGACCAAATCTGACCTTCTTTCATAACAAATACACTCATTGACTAGAAATAGAAGGGAACTTCCTCGTCCTGATGAGTGGCTTGTACAAATAACCCCCAACAAAATATCTTGTTCTGAAATATGTCCACGGATTCTTTGACATCCCTTTAAAATGAGAAGCCTTATTTTCCCCACTTGAGTGTAAGCTGGACTTGGTGACTCTCACACCTAATAAACAGAATCAGAAGTGATGGTGTGTGATTTAAGAGACAAGTTCATGAAGGGAATCATGGCTTCCTGCTTGCCCTCTCTTGCTCTGGGGAGTAGCTGCCATGTCATAGGCAGCCACTTGTGGGGAGGCCCATGGGGCCAGGAAGTGAGTCTCTCACTAAGAGCCGTGTGAACGTGGATGTGCAACCTCCAGCCCCAGTCAAGCCTTCGGATGACTGCAGCCCCTGCTGAAAGTTTGACTCCAGCCTCCTGAGGGATCCTGAGCCAAAATCACCCAGCTAAGCCACTCCAGTTGGTTGGTTGAAGTTTGGGGATGATTTGTTTCATGGTGATAGCTAACCAAGACACAAAGTGATATTTTGAACCGAAGACCCAGAAGGTCTCGGACTTCCTGTAGCCATTCTGGGAAACAGGAAAAGCAGGTCCTGGGGCCAATTCAGTTCTCTCACTTAGTAGTTGTAGGACCTTAGCGGGGGGACTTCACGTCTCTGTGCCTGTTATCCTCCCTGTCACATGGAGATCGGGCTAATAGCTACCCCCCCAGGGCTGCTGTTGGGAGGAACACAGGCTGGCTCAGAAAGGCTCATGGTCAATACTTCTTGACAAGGGTCAGTTTGGGTCCCTGGAGGTGAGTTGCAGCTTCCCTGAGAGCAGATCAGGGGGTGGTGAAGGCAGAGCCTGTCAGCTCTGGCTAACAAGTGAGTGGCATGATGGTGGCGGGGGGAGCCAGAGATGGGGACAGATCCCTCCATGGCCACCTATAGGCTGTAAGTCAGCGATTTAAGCTCCACTCTGAGCCTGCTTCAGTTTCCTTTCTCATAAAATGGGAATGATGTTACTTTGGTTCAGATGGCAGTGAGGAAGGGTCAACAAGATGGTATGATCGAGGGGCACCTGGGTGGCTCAGTGGGTTAAAGCCTCTGCCTTTGGCTTGGGTCATGATCCCAGGGTCCTGGGATCAAGCCCCACGTCGGGCTCTTGCTCAGCAGGGAGCCTGCTTCCCCCCCAGCCACCCCGCCTGCCTCTCTACCTACTTGTGATCTCTGTCTGTCAAATAAATAAATAAAATCTTTTTAAAAATGGTATGATCAATAAGGCAAGCTCAGTGATTAGTGCCAGAGTTGTTAAAAATAATGACAGCAGGGGAGGAATTACCAGGAAGGGGCTTAGCACCGAGATCTCCCAGCAGCCTCCAGGGATCCTGCAGGCAGCAAGACAAGTCCCAAGTAGAGGTCACAAGCCCTCCCCTGTGCATCTTTGCTTTGATTCACTGATCATCTCAAAAAGCAATACCACCATCTCAGTTCCTCCTCTGTCCTCATAAAGCTGTCAGAGCTTAAGACAGGAGCCAAAGCTGCCTGCTTCCTGTTCTGCGGTTCTCTGTCCGGTCTGGGATTTGTCATCTCAACCATGGTCCCCAGGCATCCAATTATCTTCCTTCTCTCTGGTTCTCTGTCCTATGTCTTTCTGGATCTCTGTTCCCCCTCCCCCACCCCTGTCTCTCTGAGTCTTTGTCCCTGCTCTCTGGATCACTGGGTCCCCTCCCTGGATCTCTGCCCCTTCCCTCTGGTCTCTGTCCCTCTTCCCGGGTCTCTGTCCCCCTCTTGCTGGTTTTCCACCCCCTCCTCTCTGCCTGTCTCCAGCATTGTCTCCTGATGTGGTCCAGATGCCGAGTGCCAGGATGTGCTCTTGCTGTCCATGCTCCCCTGCTGCTCTGCACATGCCCCTGGGTGTTGGCCATCATTACTTTTCCATTTCACAGAGAAGGAACCTCAACCCCCTCGGAGGCTGAGGCATCCCTGCAGCTCCAAGGCGAGCTCTCCCCTGGGTGTCACGATCCACTGGGGGACATGACTCAAACTGCTCTGGTGGGAGGCAGACCTCTGCAGATGCAGTCTGAGCAATACTCACACGGAGGGAGGACACTGTTCTGGCCGGGGGAGATGTCTCTCTGCCCAGTTCTCTTTTCTCCATCTGGCCCTTCTCTGCTGGACCCTAGCCCAGCCTCCTGTCCCGCCTCCCCGCCTCCAGCCTCCGCCTTCCAAACATCCCCACACCAGCTGCAGAAGAGTCTTCTAGGGAAAGAAAGGACCTTCGCGCTCACATCACCTGGCTTCTGGTCCTGGCCCTGACTCTTACAGACTCTCCTACCTTGCAAAGGTCACTCCACCTCTCTGTATCTGTTATTTTTGTTTTCTTCTTTAAACTGATAATTAACCAGTTCCCTGGCAGAACTTCTAAGTGAAGAAAAGGAGACCCCCCACCACAGTGCCTGGCACATAGTGGGTGCTCAGTAAATGGGACTGGAGTCCAAACTCCCGAACTGTTCCTCTCTCCCTATCGAGGAACCTTCAATGGCTCCCCATTGCCCTCAGGCAATGCACCCACATTTCTCAGCCTGTGTGGCCTCTGTCTCCCCCACTCCAGCCTCATCTCTCTCACACACCACACTCCAGCCCCAAAGACCAGTTTGTAGTTTCTCCTCTTCTCTGGGCTCGTTCAAACCCCTGTCCTTTTTGCACTTAACTGTGCCAGCCAGCTAGAACACCATTCCGTCTTCGGCTTTGGGAATGCCCAAGATCGAGCTTATGTATTGCCTTTTCGGGAAGGCCTCCCTTGGTCATGGCCAACTGGGCCAAGGCTACCCTCTTCAGGACTCCCACAGTGACCTCTGCTGCCCCATCAGTGCACGCAGGGTGCCCCTCCAACTCAGACTGCCTCCACTCCTTACAAGCTGCATGACCTTGGCTGTGCTATTTAACCTTTCCTTCTTCAATCTTCATCTGGGAAATGGGGACAAATAATCATAAGCAATACTTCTAGGCTCACAGCCAGCTACTGTGCTGAATAAACACTCTCCATGAAGGAGTCCTGCTTCATTGTCATGACGAGCTCATGAAGTGGGTGTGGTCACGTCCAGAACTCCATCTTGCTCAGCTTCCTATGCCAGGGCCTGGCGCATCGTAGGTGTTCAAGACATATTTGGAAGAACCAACACGTGCATTTCTACATTGCGGATAGGGAAACCGGGGCTCCTGGGACATAGAAAGTGCTAAGTGCTGCTGAATCTTATTGGTATCATTACGACCATGGTTGTTATTCGTGTAATTCTCAGAGTCAGTGTCAAGTCCAGTTCTGGGCTTGGCCCAATGGAAGCCTGGCCGGGATAGAGGTTGACAGGGAAGTTAAAGGGTCAAACCATAGTACTCCATGCTCTAGCCAGGAATTGTCTAAATTCCCCCTGCCTCTTGCTTACCTCCCAGTTTTGCCTCAGATGCTTAGGTGATCCCCTCAGAGAACTCCTACTAAACAGTTAAAGCCCAGGTCCAGCACTGCCTCCTCCAGGAAGCACTCTCTGATTTTCCCAGCCTGGTTTGAGTGGCCCTTCTCTGATATACCCGGTGTTACCTCCATTATGGAAAATTTTCACCCCAGTCTGCTCTGTCCCTACCCCCACCAGACCAGGCGCTCCCCAAGTTCGGGAACCTGGCCTAACTCCCATCTCTGACTCCAGCCTCACCCAGGACATGTGGAGATGAGTGGATGAACTAAAGTCCGATTCCTAGGCAACAAGCATCATTCCACCCAGGATGGAACTGAGTCGTGGCTGGCCATTCTGGGAGGAGAAGGGAGTTTCTCTGGGCCTCGAGGGTCATCAGAACCTTCTCATTCCAAGTCGAGAAGACCCCCCACTCCCCACCCCTAGTATTTGCCTGCCCCCAGGGTGAAGACGCTCGTTGTGCCCAGCCAGGGCCCCTCACCAGTATTTCTGTGATGTCTGGGTCATCTGAAGCCCAGGGTTGGGTGGGGGAGGCGGGTGGCACCGGCAGTGCAAGCGGGCCATTGTCATCTGTGGTTGAGTCTGTCCCCGAGGAGTCCGTGGGCTCCATGGCAGCCAGGTTGAGCAGTGACACATTGGTGCAGGCCGAGGACCGTTTGAGGTTCAGGCACCAGTGCATTGGCTCGTGGGACATCCGAGGCTCCACCCTGGGGAGGAGAAGCCGGCAGGGGACTCTAGGTGCAGCCCCAGTGGGTTGGGCCCCTCCCGCCTCCCTGTCTCCACACCCCTGCTCTCTCTGACTCCCACCTCACCACCCACTTTCTTCTTCCTCCTCTGCCCCCACTGCCTAATGTCCTCTTCCTTCTCCATCTGTTAGTCCTCCCTCCTCCTGAGTTTTTCCTTCCCCATGACCTTTTCCTTCCTCCCTTCATCCCCACTACCTTCTTCCTCTCTGCCTCCCAAACCCTGCCACTGTCCTCTTATCTGCCCCTCCCCTGCCCCCTCCTCTGCTCCCCCTCCCCTTCCTCCAGCACCCACGGTGGGACTCGTGCTCTGTTGGAGGCAGTGCTGGGCGCTAGGACCGTCCCCGACAGGGTGCGACAAACCCACCCGTGGAACGACACGGCCTTCTTTTTCTTCGTGATCCCCTTGGCCGGGGTGGCCACCCCCCCAGGAGCCTCGGGGACCACCTGGGAGCGGCTCTCGACCCCCGCAGGGGGGTCCCCAGCCTCATGGATCTCTTTGGACTGCCAGATTGTCTTCACCACCACGCTCGCCATGGCGTGTGGGGGGCCCTGCTCCCAGGGGCTCCTTCCTCTGAGACCCTCCACCTACTCTGAGCAGGGACCCTCAGAGTCCCTGTCCCCACAGCCTGCCTCATAAAGGACCCAACCACTGGGCCCCAGTAAGGGGGGGGGCATAGGAGTAGAGAAAGGTACTGACTAGCATGTTCCCCAGGGGGTTTCTGTGAACCATTCCTTGTCTTCTTGTAGTTTTTTTTTTTTTTTTTTTAAGGTTTTATTTATGGAGCGCCTGGGTGGCTCAGTGGGTTAAGCTTCTGCCTTTGGCTCAGGTCATGATCTCAGGTCCTGGGATCGAGCCCTGCATCGGGCTCTCTACTCAGCAGGGAGCCTGATTCCCACCCCACCCCCCGCCTCTTTCTGCCTGCCTCTCTGCCTACTTGTGATCTCTCTCTCTCTCTCTGTCAAATATATGAAATCTTTAAAAAAAAGATTTTATATATTTGGCAGAGATCACAAGGGGGGAAGCAGGCTCCCTGCTGAGCAGAGAGCCTGATGCAGGGCTTGATCCCAGGACCCTGAGATCGTGACCTGAGCTGAAGGCAGAGGCTAAACCCACTGAGACATCCAGGCAACCCCCTTTAAAAAAAAAAATACATACATATATATATATATATATATATATATATATATATATATATATAATTTAATTATTTGACACAGAGAGAGACTGCAAACAGCGGGAGTGCCAGGCAGAGGAAGAGGGAGAAGCAGACTCCCCAAGGAGCAGAAAGCACAACATGGGGCTCCATCCCAGGACTCTGGGATCATGGCCCGAGCCGAAGGCAGCCACTTAACCGACTGAGCCACCCAGGTGCCCTGGATTTATTCATTCTTGTCTGTAACTTACAATGGATGGGCCCACTGGTTCTTTTTTTTTTTTTTAAAGATTTATTTATTTCTTTATTTGACAGGCAGAGATCACAAGTAGGCGGAGAGACAGGCAGAGAGAGAGGGGGAAGCAGTCTCCCCGCTGAGCAGAGAGCCCGATGCAGGTTCCTGGGATCATGACCCGAGCTGAAGGCAGAGGCTTAACCCACTGAGCCACCCAGGCACCCTGGGCCCACTGGTTCTTGGGAGGGTTTCAGCTTCCCTTCGCCTGAGACTATGGAGTCACCCAACCCCTAGCCCGCCATTCATATCTGATTCTTCATGCACTCTCCTAGACTTGGCACTTTCTGGGATCTGGGAGACCGTGGTGAATGAGGACTGAGTCCCAGTGCTGGAGGAGTCAACATTTCCGGGTGGGGGGTGGGGTGGGGCGGGCAGGCAACAGGCCAAAACAAACCAAACTACCAGATGTCTGTAAGTGATATGAGAATCAGCACAGGGGATGGTGGTGCCTGTGCTTGTGGAGGCCCCTCCATCTGCGAACTTGGGATGTGAGCCTTCTGTTGCATGTGGCTCTTGCCTATTAAAAAAAGAAACTCAACAGACATTGAACTATAGTCAATGACAGGCATTTTGAAGGATTTGGGGTTGTAGCTGTTTCCTGGAGCTGCCATAACAAAGACCCACAGACTGAGGAGGCTTCAACAGCAGACATTTATTGTCTCCCGATTCTGGAGGCCAGGAGTCCAAGATCAAGGTGTCCGCAGGGTGGCTTCCTTTGGAGGCTGCAGGGAGGGTCTGTCCAAGCCTCTCTCCTCGCTTCTGGTAGCTGAAGTATGACTCAGCTTGTAGATGTTCATCTCCTAGGTCTTCACATTACCTGTCTCTGCATCTAAGCCTCCCCCATTTTAAATACATGGTCGTGGGGGCACCTGGGTCACTGAAGTGTTTGACTTTGACTCAGGTCATGATTTCAGGGTCCTGGGACTGAGTTCCGTGTCGGGCTCCACGGTCAGCAGGGAGTCTGCTTCTCCCTGTGCCCCTCCCCCTGCTCGTGCGGTCTCATTCTCTCAAATAAACAAATAAAATCTTTGAAAAACAGATTTTATTTATTTGACAGAAAGACAGCGAGAGAGGAACACAAGCACGGGGAGTGGGACAGGGAGAAGCAGGCTTCCTGCGGAGCAGGGAACCCAATGCGGGGCTCCATCCCAAGACCCTGGGATGATGACCCAAGCGGAAGGCAGATGGTTAACCCTCTGAGCCACCCAGGTGTCCCTAAATAAATAAAATCTTTAAAAAAAAAAAAAAAAAAGGACACGGTTATGGTGCCCGGATGGCTCAGTCAGAGGAGCATGCAACTCTTGATGTCAGGGTCGTGAGTTTGATTTCCATGTTGAGTGTAGAGATTACTTAAATGCATGAATAAATAAACTTAAGAAAAAAATAAGGGTACGGTCATCCTGGATTAGGACCCACTCAAATCCCCTCAACTTAACTTAATCATCTGCAAGAACCCTATGTCCAAATAGTCAAATTCACAGGTCCCATGGGTTAGGACTTCAACATGGAGACAGGATGATGTTAGGACACAGCTCAACCCACAACAGAGATGAACTGCGTTGATGTCCGAAACTCATATTTTGTATGGATCAAAACACAAAATGGACTGATCGAAGGAGGGAGGGAAAGCCAGATGGTGAGATACGAGCTAGATCAAGTGGCATACAACGTTCATAACAGAAGGAGATCAAGATGCATGTTCGCTGTACCGTTGATTCAACTCTCTGAATATTTAGAAATTTTCCTAATAAAATGCTGGGGTAGAAACTTGGTGATGGGCACAAAAATCTGATATGGACAGCTTGCTTTAAAATAATCCAGTACTTAAAAATAAAATCTTTAAAAGTAATCCAGTGGGGGGTGTGGAAGTGAAGTGGAGGGGTTACAGATGAGAGGCAAGATCATACATTGAGAATTGTTGGAACTGGCTCTATGGGGGTGCATTATTCCCTCCCAATTTGGGGTATATTTGAAAGTTTCTGTAATAGGCTTTTTTTCTGAGAGTGTGAGAGAGCATGCGCATGAGGGTGGGGACAGAGGGAGAGCAAGAGAGAGAAAAAATTTTTTTTAAGATTTTATTTATTTTTTTTATTATTTATTCTTTTTAAAAGATTTTATTTATTCATTTGACAGACAGAGATCACAAGTAGGCAGAGAGGCAGGCAGAGAGGGGGAAGCAGGCTCCCTGCTGAGCAGAGAGCCTGATGCGGGGCTTGATCCCAGAACCCTGGGATCATGACCTGAGCCAGAGGCAGAGGCTTTAACCCACTGAGCCACCCAGGTGCCCCAAGAGAGAAAATCTTAAGCAGAGCCTGTTCAACGTGTGGAGCCCAAGTTGGGGCTCGATCTTATGACCATGAGATCATACCCTGAGCCGAAATCAAGAGTTGGATCCTTAACCAACTGTGCCACCCAGGTGCCCCGGTAACAGACTTCTTCAAATGCTGCACAATGTATTAAAAAAAAATGACAGGGAGTGCTAATTTAATTCCCCTACATCCAGCAGTTCTCTCTTGAACTGAGATCTGAGGCTGGGGGAGGCGTGGGCTGGGGTGTAGGAATGGGTCCGGAGGGTCTGAACGGTCAGGAGGAGGCCAGTGTGACTGGAGAGCGTTTATGCTGGGGAAGGACATGGCTGACTGATGTTGTAAAAAGTGTCCTGGTGTGTGTGGGGGATGGACTGTAGGTGGCCAGGATGGAAGCTGGGAGAGCCGTGAGAGGCATCACTGCAAGATTCCAGGTAAGAGAGGATGGTGGTGGTGGTCTGCCTGGGTGAGACAGTGCCCACAGAGGGAAGTGGCCGGTTTCAAATGTTTTCTGCCCTTAGTTTGGGGTGAGGGACAGGGAGGGGTTCTGGCAAGAGTGCCCAAGAGATTGATGGAGGGCCCATTGGCTCAAATGGGAAGACTGGGGATGAATCCAGTTTTTCTGGAGAAAATAAAGAGTTGGTTTGCTGGGGCAGATTCTTAGAAGCTATTGCTGGTTCAATCCATGAGATCCTTGATGGAGCCTGGGGTTTCCTCTTAATGCTCCATCCTAAAGGCAAAAGGGTCTACTTAAAGCTCATTAGATGCCCCCAAATGTAGACTTATTCATAGTCTGGTCTTAAAACCTAACAGTGGGTAAGCCCATGAGCCCCTGAGCCCATCATGATCTTGCTCATATCAGCTCTGTAATTATTTTTTTTTATGGTCCTATAATTCTATACTGTCCAAGTTCACAGCCACTATCAATGGGTTGTAGCTGCTGAGTGCCTACAGTGTGGTTAGTCTCAGCTAAGACGTGCTGTAAGTAGAAAATACAGATTTTGGAGACTTAGGAAAATTAGGGATGCCTAGGAGGCTCTCTGTTAAGGATCTGCCTTTGGCTCTGGTCCTGGGATGGAGTCCCACATCAGGCTCCTTGTTCAGCAGGAAGCCTACTTCTCCCTCTGCGTGCTACTCCCCCTGCTTGTGCTCCCTCTCTCTCTGACAAATAAATAAATAAAATCTAAAGGAAAAAAAAAAGACTTAGGGAAATTAGAATGGCAAGTAAGTTGCAGTGACAATATTTGGGTATATTAAGTTAAATACAATATATTTTTTTAAGATTTTATTTATTTATTTGACAGACAGAGATCACAAGTAGGCAGAGAGGCAGGCAGAGAGAGAGGAGGAAGCAGGCTCCCTACTGAGCAGAGAGCCCGATGTGGGGCTGGATCCCAAGACCCTGGGATCATGACCTGAGCCACCTAGGCGTCCTAAATACAATATATTATTAAAATTAATTTCACCTTTGGGGCACCTGGGTGGCTCAGTGAGTTAAAGCCTCTGCCTTCAGCTCAGGTTATGGTCTCAGGGTCCTGGGATGGAGCCCCGCATTTGGCTCTCTGCTCAGCAGGGAGTCTGCTTCCCCCCACCCAATCCCCACCCCCCCACTGCCTGCCTGTCTGCCTACTTGTAATCTCTGTCTGTCAAATAAATAAATAAAATCTTAAAAAAAAAATTAATTTCACCTTTTTGAAAACTTTTCTTAAAAATGTTGCCAGAGTAAATTGAAAATTACATATGTGGTTCTCACTGTATTTCTGTTTATAAGTATTGCTCTAATTCAACAGGACTTAGGGGATGAGTTCCTTCTGGGTAGGGGTGGGGTGCACAACCCCCCCCAACAGGATCAAAGAATCCCAGGTTTTCTAAAATTGGCCTTCCCAGTCTGACTCCCTATTAGAACTTTGCTTTTGGCCCAGTTTTAAAAATTAAGTTTTGGCTACTTCATGGGCCCTGGAGTTGGGTATGTGTGGAGGGAGGACTGAGCTGCCCCATCTATCTGTGACAGGGCCTTATTTCAGGACATCCTCCCCCCGCCCCCACATACTGGCAAACCAGAGTTATCTCCATCTGGCCCCAGGTGGCTCTGGCTGAAGGGTGGAAGGTGGTGGGTGACAGTTAGGTGGAAAGTTGAGGCAGGGAGACAAACTTAGACACACTTTCCCTGTTCTCGGGATTCTCCATGTCTCTCTTCACATCCTTTAAAAAGAGGACAAGTTTGAACCCCATTACTAATACCCTGTTACTAATTTTTAAAAGTATTATCGTTAGAGAGAAAGTTTCTTCCCCATGTCACCAGTGGGCCCCTCCAGTCCTTGAATGTTTAATGTACCTCTCTCTGGGAAGGACTTTTTCCAACTCATATTCCTATTAATTGTTTGTTGTTGTTGTTTAATTTTTGGCATTTACTCTTTTTTATTTATTTATTTGACAGAGATCACAAGTAGGCAGAGAGGCAGGCAGAGAGAGAGGAGGAAGCAGGCTCCCCGCGGAGCAGAGAGCCTGATGTGGGGCTGATTCCAGGAGCCTGGGATCATGACCTGAGCTGAAGGCAGAGGCTTTAACCAACTGAGCCACCCAGGCGCCCCTTGTCTGTTGTTTTTAACAGGGCTGCTGTCTGTTCTTTAGAGGCATATTAGGAATGCGCTCTAAAACAGCTGAGCATATCCTTTCTCCTAGAACCCAGAATAATTTTCCCAAGACCCATTCCCAGAAACCCAAATGGATAGTTCCATTAAACCTGGAAGGCACACCCCAGCTCTTGTCCAGGTCCCCATGCCCCCCACTTTGTCCCTACCCCCACTCCTGGAGTCAGCGTGGAAGTTCACAGGATCCAGGACACTCCCTCAAGCCTAGTTCCAAGAATACTGGAGTACTGAGATTAGAAAAGTGATGTGGCGTTTAGTTCCTCTAAATGACAGAAATGTACTCTTCAAGTTCCCTTTGCCCCAAATTTCTCAATAGCCTGGGGCATCGTAGTTCCTGAGGCTTTGCCTTCCCCAAAATCAAAGAGGGTCTTGGGGTGCCAAGAGGTGGCTGTTGGGCCAAACCAAGCAGATTCATCTATTCCTTCCTTTTAACCAGGGTTCTTCAATACCAGGTCCCACTCTTGCTCAGGAGGAACTCCCAAGTTTGGTGGAAGAGAGATTCACGATTTGATATGGTATCTGTAGAATGGCGTTATGGTTGCCCCCCCCCCCCAAAAAAAGCATTGTATAGCGGAAAGTGTTTAAAAAACAAAATATAGTTTAAATCCCCTCTCTGTCATGCTGAGCTGTGTGACCTTGGGCAAGTCATGCAACCTCTCTGGACCTCAGGTTTAAGGTCCGCTTAATGGGGCTAGATTTAAATTGCTGTTTCCTGGGTTCTGAGATATTAGGTTTCGACATCTCTGCCGCTAGATACGGGAGGGGGAGGGGTAAGGGAAGACTTCCTGTTAGAAGATTTTAGGAGTCGAGGGTGGAAAAGAGGAGGGAGAAAGGGAAACAAGGGGACGCTTGCGCAGTAAACACCTCACATTTTCTCGCCCCTCCCAACCACTTCTCTGCAGCAGGGAATTGCAGGCGACGCTCCACCTATCCTAGCCCAGCTGAGTGACAACCCCCGTTCCCCTTCCTTCTCTAGCTATGGTCGCCCTTCTCCCTCCCCCACAACCGCCCAGTCGGGGGTGGGAATAGGGCAGACCTGGCGAATCCGCGGCGCCTGCGTGGGCGATCTACCCGTTCATTGGTCATGATCAACACAAGTCCCGCCTCCTCGAGCCCACTCCCCCGCTTTCCTTCATGTCAATCCCTTCCCTTCGCTGGATCCAATCAGCATCGGACCCGGCCGCACGGAGGGGGCGGTCCCACCGCACGTAACCGAACTCCTCCCGTCTCTCGGGCAACGCCCCTTCCCCCTCCCTTCCTGCGAGCGGAAATAGCGGGCCACTCGGCCAATCGTAGCAGCGTGCCTTTGTCCAGCAACCAATGAGAGAGGAAGCGGGGGGGGAGGGGTGAGCCTGAGTCTGAGCGGCAGTAATCCAAGCCAATGGAAGGCTGAAAGCTCAGGACGGCGGACGGGAGGGGCGGGACCGGGGGCGGAGCCGCGGCCTGCCGCCCGCCCGCCCGCCAGCCCGCCCTCCCCCCCGCGGCCGGCTAGGCTCCTCGGCGCTGTTTGGGGTCTTTTCCTCCCGGTCCCCGCCTGCCAGCCCCCGCCGCGCTGTTCCCTGCCCGGCCAGGCCTGGAGCCGACACCACCGCCATCATGCCGGCCGTCTCCAAGGGCGATGGGATGCGGGGGCTCGCGGTGTTCATCTCCGACATCCGGAACTGTGAGAGCGCGGCCGGGGGACCCTGGAGGGAGGGGGAGCGTGGAATTGAGGGCCTCGGGGATTACAGAGGGGCCCGGGGCATAGAAAGCCATTTCGGTCGTAGAGGGAGAGGATAGAGAGGCCCCGGGGGGAACTTTAGGGTGGGGGGAATGGAGGGACTTAGGGTGTCATAGAGTGCCTCTTGAGGTGACGACACGGAGTGGCTAGAGGCGTCCGCGAGGGTCTTAAAGCAGAGGAGGCTAGTACAGTCCCTTGGCTGGGGACATAGAAGTGTCCCCCGGGAATGCTAGAAAGGCTTGGGGAACGTATTAGCAACGGGTTTAGAGAAACCCCGATGTCGGTAGAAAGGGAAGGAGGTACATGGGTGGGGGGGTACCCTGTGGAGCGAGAGTGGGAGAGGGCCAGAGGGGACCGGGAGAACGTAAAACACGGGAAGCATTTGGGGTCGGGCCTTGAGGGCCTGGCTGAGGGGGTGTCATAGAGGGGAAGGGGCTAGGTAGGTCACTGGGGCTCCTGGCTAGTACATAGAGAGGGCCTGGGAGTAATAGAAAGTCCTAGGGGGTTGGGGAGGAGAGATGGGAAGGTGGGGTACTATAGTGGGACCCTGATGAAGGATAGAGGGCTCCAGGATGGAGGGCGGTGGAGAGTGGGCTAGAAGGGTCACTAGGGGGGTGGAGAGTGGATCAAAGAATATAGAGGAGAGGTGCTGCCGGTGGAGGGTCTTAGGAAAACCTGAGATAGGAAGTTGGGGGCCTGGAAAAGAAGACGTTATAAAGTGGGGGTTTGGGGAATGTGCCAGAATGGGGAGAGCCCAGAGCTCAAAGATGGGCCCCAGATCCTTAGGAATTTTCGGGGACAAGATCTGGAATCGGGGGGTTGGGGAAGGCCTGGTCCCAGAGAGAGGTCAAAGGTCAGGGAGCAGGCCAGTCCTGAATCTGGAGCCCTCTCCTATCTGACCACATCAATCTGGGCACAGCGATCATCAGCAGGAGGGGTTGTCGTGATGAGGAGAGACCTGGCGCCAAGTCAGCTCCCAATTCCTGGGAGTGGGTGTTGGTGTTTGGCGCTGCCAAGAGCTTCAGAGGCTGTATCCGCACGGGCTCTAGGGTCAGCCAGACTTGGGTTTGGGCGCTGTCACTCCCTAGCCATGTGACCTTGAATGGGGTACTTCACCTCTTGATTTCCTCATCTGTCAGGAGGGACTGCTGACTGCACCTTCCTGATGAGGTTGTTGTGGTAATGTGTGTGACTGAGTTCTTTTGCACATTCCAGGCCCTGGAAGGTCTTGGGTGTTGTTTTTGTCATTCAGTGGATCTGACGCCTGGCCTCTCTGTTAGATGCCCAGAGATTATTTTAGAATTTAGTAGGTGTGAAAGGACCTGGCACGTAGTAGGTGCTCAGTGAACTAGGGGGGTGGAAACCATTGGGTGTCAGGTGGAGGAGAGTTGTTATGGTTGTTATGGAAAGAGGTGAGTAAGGAGGGGCTGTGGATCAGGTGAGGGGGCCAGCTGTCAGGAGTGGGTGTGCATTGCCAGCCATGTGAAGCTGTGTGACTCTGGGCAAGTCACTTAACCTCTCTGAGGCTCAGTTTTCTCTCTTTTTTAAAGATTTGCTTATCTTAGAGAGAGAGAGAGAGAGATCATGAGTGGGAGGGGCAGAGGGAGAAGGAGAGAGAGAATCTCAAGCAGATTCTGCACTGAGTTCCGAGCCCAACACCGGGGTCAGTCTTAACAACCGTGAGGTCATGACATGAGCGGAAATCAGGAATCAGGAGTTGGCCGATCAACTGACTGTGTCACCCAGGCATCCCTAAGGCTCAGGTTTTTTGTCTGCAAACTCCCCCGATAATAGCATCTTATCTCTGAAGGCTCATTCATTTGTTCATCCAGCAAATAGTTTTTGATCACTACTTTTTTTTTTTTAAGATTTTATTTCTTTATATGACAGATAGGGATCACAAGGAGGCAGAGAGGCAGGCAGAGAGAGAGAGAGGAGGAAGCAGGCTCCCTGCTGAGCAGAAAGCCCAATGTGGGGCTTAATCCCAGGACCCTGGGATCATGACCGGAGCTGAAGGCAGAGGCTTGAACCCACTGAGCCTCCCAGGCACCCCTGATCGCTACGTTTTGACACTGTACCTGAGACCGGGCGACAACAGTGAACAAGAATCCCTGGGTTGGGAGCACCCAGGCGGTGAGGGACATAGAAAGTAAACACAGGGGGCGCCTGGGTGGCTCAGTGGGTTAAGCCGCTGCCTTCAGCTCAGATCGTGATCTCAGGGTCCTGGGATCGAGTCCCGCATCGGGCTCTCTGCTCAGCAGGGAGCCTGCTTCCCTCTCTCTCTCTCTCTCTCTGCCTGCCTCTCTGTCTACTTGTGATCTCTCTCTGTCAAATAAACAAATAAAAAAATCTTAAAAAAAAAAAGAAAGAAAGAAAGAAAGTAAACACAGAACTACAATAAATGATACCGTGCCAGAGGGTAACTGGTAGTGGGAAGGAAAGGTGAGGAGGGACCAGGACTGAGATGGTGCTTGGGTAGGCCTCACCAAGGAGGTGACACATGAGTAGACTTTTGATTTAAGTGAAGAAACAGGCCCTGCAGATTTTGGAGGGAAGGGAAGGTCCAGACAGAGGGATGGTGCGTTCAAAGGTCCTGGGGTTGCAGCATGCTTGGCGTGTGTTCCGGTAAAAGCGAGGGGACCCGTGTGGCTGAAGCTGACAGGGAAGGGGCAGGAGAGGAGGGCAGAGAGGGGACAGGGAATGTGGAATGCCATGTTGGCCTTTATCTGGGTGAAACGAGAGTGGCGGGAAGGTTTAGAGCACAGAGGGGACGTGAGCTGATTGATGTTTTAAAATAATTCCTCTGCTGCCATGAAGAGGATAGACTGGGGAGGTAGTGGTGGAAGCAGGCAGATAATTAGGGGCTGCTGCAGGCATCCAGGTGAGAGATGGTGCTGGCTTGACTGGGGTGAGAAGGGAATGGTGAGAAGTGGTTGGTTTGGGAACAAATTTTGAAGGATTTGCAAGGGGGTCGGATGATGGGGCAGGGAAGGAAAGAGAAAACGGGTCAGTGTCAGTGCAGGACCCCAGAAGGGGAGACTCTGACTTGGGGCCGGTAGAGGTATTTTGGCCAAATGAGCTGGGGTTAGAGAACCAGGGGTTCCTCTTGTTCTTTGTCTTCTCATCAGTAAATGTCGAATGGCTGATGTGTTTCAAACCTTATGGAGGGTGCTGGGGACACAGTGGTGAACAGGACAGATCTGTCTGCGTCCCTGGGAAGCTCCCAGCCCCATGAAGGAGACAGGTACTGCCCAGAAACCGTAGCCGTCCTTCTCACAAACACGTATACAGTTGTTCATAGTAGGGTTAGTCACCGTAGCCGCAAAATGGAAGCAAACCACCCAAATGTCCATCATCGGATGAATGGGTGTGCAAGATGGGGTCCGTCACACAGTGACATATCAAGCCATTAAAATGAATGATCACATGGGGCACCTGGGTGGCTCAGTCAGTGAAGCGTCTGCCTTCCGATCCGGTCATGATCCCAGGGTCCTGGGGTCGAGCCCCATGTTGGGCTCTGCGCTCAGTGCAGAGTCTGCTTCTCCCTCTCCTTCAGCTCCTCCCCACTGCTTGTGTGCTCGCTCGCTCTCTCTCTCTCTCTCTCTCAAATTAAAAAAAAAAAAAAAAAAAAAAAACACCTTAGAAAAAAAAAAGAATGACGCACACTACAACATGGATGAACCGTGGGGAAAACCTCATTGTACATGAAGGAAGCCAGACACAAAAGGCCACATACATGATTTCATTTGTATGAGATGGCCGGAATAAGCAAGACCATAGAGATAGAAAGTAGGTTAGTGGCCACCCAGGCCTGAGTAGGGAGTGATGGAAGGTGGAGTGATTGCCAGTGAATGTAGGGTTTCTTTTTGGGGGTGATGAGAATGTTCTGGAAATAGATCGTGGTGATTATTGCGTGAAACGGTGGATATACCAAAGACCGCTGAATTGCATGCTTTAGAATGGTGAACTTTATGGTATGTGAATCGTATCTCAGTTTTTTGTTTTAAGTGGAAAAACCTTGAGCTGTCCTAAGTTGGTGAGAGAGAAGGCCACGGTGTTGAGAGAATGAAGACTGTGTCTGGTTGCATTGCCCAGACAATGTGGCGGGGTTTGCCAGGCCAAGGGAGGTGGGGAAGAGCTGTGAAGACAGAAGGACAGCCACCAAAGGTCCTGAGGCCCAGAGGAGACTGAGCTGAGGCCTATGTGCCTGGTGCACAGGAGGGTGGGGTGGGATCTGACGTCAGGCAGGTGGGCAGAGGCCGTGTTGGTGTTTGTCCTGAGAGCCCTAGGGAGGGTTTCAAGCAGGAATGAGGGAAAAGAAGGCCTGCAGGTTGTGGGTGAGCCAGGGCTCAGAAGTGAGCAGGGGGAGGAAGGGAGGACTATGGAGTCCTCCTGCTGGAGAGAATCTGAAGGCACAGTGGAGTTCAGCAGGAAGACTGTAGAAGAAGGTAACAGGGTTTGAGAACGAGGGCAAGAAAGGGCAAACTGTGCAGATAAGAACGGGAAAGGTTTGGGCTGGGTCCAGCCTGAGGGCATGGTCCTGTGCTGTCTCGAGCAGCAGGAATCTGCCTCTCAACCACTTAATCTGGGAGCTTCCAGGGCCCAAGCTAGGGCTGTCTGGGTGTCTCCTCTCTAGGGCCCCAGCTCCCCTGCAGGCCTGGGGAAAGTTTGCGAGGGAGTGAACCGGAAGGGGGGTCCTGGGTTGCCACAGTGCCCTGAGCTCCTCCATTAGGGTAACATCCTATCCAAATTGTGACCCATTCCTTTTTGTGACTTCTCCCCAAGGCCCTTGAGCACAGGCCCTGCTCTGATCCCTCTCTGGGTCCCCAGGAGACTGGGTCCTCAGGAGACATTTGCTAGTTGAAAGAATAAGTGAACACATGAACGAATGAATGAGCAAACAGAACGGTCTTTACTGAGCACTGATTGAGTGCAAGACATGGCTCTGAGTAAGGGGATTGCAACAGTGAACAGAAGTCCCTCTCGGTGGTGCTCATATTCTGGAGGAAATGGATCAGTACACAAGTAAATATATAGTATTCAGGTGTATTGACAGGTGGTGGGGGCAGGGGGTTGAGAGGAAATAAAGCAGGAAAGGGGTATGGGGACAAAGTTAGGGATAGTGCTCTTCTGTAAGCTGTTCAGAGAGTTTCTTGCTGGAAAGGTGACATTGGAGCAAAGCATCAACTTTGGTGGGTGAATTAGGCCTGCACAAATCTGGAGGAGGACATTCTTGGCAGCCTGTGCAAAGGCCCTGAGGCAGGACTGTGCTAGGAGGAATTTGAGGAGGCGGAGCAGCAGGAAGAGGAGGCCGCTGATGGCCGGGAGGGTAGGAGTTGTGGTCAGAGAGGGAACTAGTGAATCTGTAGGGCCCAGAGGATGACAATGAGGGCTTCACCTTTAGTCTGAGCCACCTGGGAGCCATGGAGGGATTCGGAGCCCAGAAGGGACAGGATCCCTCTGGCCTCTGTGGAGAGACCAGAAAGAATGAGTCTCACTTTGGTGTGCCATTGGGGACCCCCCCACCCTACCCCAGGCCCTGCACTTTAAGGAACGAGCTTTAGGTTATGAGCGTCCTTGAGATGCTGATGACAGACAGCCCCAGGCCTGGCCTCACCCCCTTCTGTGTGTCATCTAGTGAGCTGGGTCCACAATCTGCATTCAACACCTTTCCTGTGCCAGGACTATTCTGAACGTGGGGATGCCCCCTGGGAATGAAGCAGCCACTCTTCCCAGCTCTGGGGCCTGCATTCTGACCGGAGTACAGACCCAAGGGCTGACTACACCCTTCCCTTAACCCTTGACATGCCAGGCTGCCGCTTAGAGATGGTCTTTGCAGCTGTGTGCAGTTTGCAGCTGGTTGTTCCAGGAGACTCTTCTCTCCCTCGGGGGTGGTGATGACTTCGCTAGCATGAGCACCACATAACCCAGCCGGCCAGATATAGAAGCTGAAATTTTCCAGTAGCCGCATTCCCGAAGTACAGCCAGTAAAATCAGCTTTAATGCATTTTATTTACACCAGCACGTTCACCGGATTATTTGGATGTGTAATCCGTATTTTCACAATTATTCCTGAGACGGTTTATGTGCCTTTCTCAATGAGGCCACGTTTTTCACTGGAAGACACTTGCTCCGTATTTCAGAGTTCGCAAAACTTCGAGAGTTGAGAAAACAGATTCGTAAAGTGCCTGGCTTGTTCCAAACCTACCTCTTGAGGAGACTGAGCTGAGAATTGGTTTTTAATTTTGGATGTATGGAAAATACAAATTTCATCCCTCCGTAGCACCAACCGTGGGTTGGGTGCCAAGTGGCCCTGTGTGGCCTATGGCTTCCGCATTGGGCAGCGCAGGGCCAACGTGTTCTGGATTCTGTAGTGGTCCAGAGTTAACATGCATCAGCTTCCAGAACTCTCTGTGGGACTCTGGGCTGTTGGGACTCCTGTGGGAGACACAGCACAGGGGTTCCTAGTAGAGAAGAACATCTGTTACCCTGTATTGTACGCAGGAGGTGTCTCCCGCTGAGGTACTAGACCCCAGGGCCTGCTACCTCCCTAAAAGTATCCCAGTCCCACCAGGGCGGAGGAGCCAGGGTTTTAGGATGCCTTCCGTGGTGGGACGGGCCTACCTGATGCTGCAGCTTAGCGTCCGCACACGAAGACTTGAGCTCCCGTCACTAGCGGAAGCCCCAAGGTAGGCAGGCAGGTCCTTGCTCAGCCTTTCCTTGCCCTGACCTGCAGCAAGCCCTCTTTCCCCCTGCGCGCTCCTCACAACCACAGCTACCAGCGGACGAGGGGCCCTGCAGCCTCCCGTGGCTCCCCAGCACTCTGAGAAAACCCGGAAGAGTCTGGGAGGTCTGGGCCCAGCTGCTGTGCTAGCCTCCGGGCCTTTACACGGCCTGGAACACATTTCCCCTTACTTCTGCTTGGTCCAGTGCCGCTCCGAATTTTGATCCTCAAATCCCAGGAGCTGTGTACCAGGAAGACTTCCTCCCCGGTCTGAGTCCTGCCTCCCAGCCCCCATCACATTTGCCTGTGTCAAAGTACTCACTTGTCCCTGTCAGCCAGCCTCCTTTCCAATCCAGGAGCTCCCCCAGCTCAGGGCTCGTGTGACTCATCCCTGAGCCTGGCCCAGGGACTGTTTGAGGATGAGAAATCCCTTTAAAATGCCCAGACACACTTGCATGCCTCCTGTGATGGTGAGCTCATCTCTCTGTCGCTGGCTGGCCCTGAGTGCTAGAAAGTCGTTCCCTCCATTAGCCCAGCTGCCCTCATCCCCTCTCTTCCACGTGTTACCCTCAGTAGCACCCATGTGCTATCTCTGGGCACCCAGGCTACTACTTGCCTCAAGATCTCTGCAGAGACCTGCCCCCTGCGGGGATGCCCTCCCTCCAAGGCCGCAGCCCCTTCTCTTCTAGAAACCTGATGCTTTTTTCTCTCTGAATTCTTTTTTTTTTTTTTTTAAAGATTATTTATTATTTGAGAGAGAGAGCCCAGCAGGGGAGTAGGGGGGAAGCTGGTGGGAGTACGAAAGGGAGAGGGGAAGCAGATTCCCTGTTGAGCAGGGAACCCGATGCGGGGCTCGATCCCAGGACCCTGAGATCACGATCTGAACCGAAGGCAGATGCTTCACCAGCAGAGCCACCCAGGTGCCCCTGTGAATTCTTTTTTATAGCTAAGTGTATCAGTTGTGCAGGAAGCAGTATCGAACAGGTGTGAACTATTAAAGACTCTTTTAAAGACAAAATCCACACACACAAATGTATATTCTCTAAATATCCCTTAAATTGTCCCTATCTGCTTGATGTGGTCTTTTGCATAGCTGACTGCTCGTCTGTGAATGTATATTTATATGTAACTTAATATATAAGTATAATAACTTATGTCTGTATATGTACATATGGAGAAAGTACATGTACAGAAAAGCCCACAGATCATGAATGTCAGGCCTGATGAACTCTTCCTGACTGAACACAGTTGCAGAATCAGCCCCTGGAGGCCGAAACGGCATCCCCGACTCCCCAGCCCCGTCCTTGTCCCCTGTCCTCCCCCGCCAGAGATAACCGTGGCTCCATCATCCAACACCATAGGTTACTTTGCCTGTGTCTTGAAGCTTTTAATAGTGGTTTAAATGAAGCCCAGGGAGTGCTCTGGCCTCAAATTCAATTGCTATTCAAATGTCTCTCTCTCTCTGTGATGAAGTTTAAGCAGGTGCTTTGTAATATATGGTCCGTTTATAAAAGAGGATTTTTTTTTCCCCTGGTCCCTCCAGAATAGTTCCCAGGCGAGCACTTGAAGCAACTGTGGTCATTGTCAGGAATAGACTAGAGCCTGCACGCTGGTTCCCAGGGCTCCCCCACCACCACCCTGCCCCACCCCCAGGCCCGTCCTCAGCAGTGTGGCTTCCTTCTGGCCACACTCACCGGGTGAACTGCTCCTGAACCCTCCTCACTTTTCAGAGCCTCCTCAAATGTCCCCTCCTCCTGGCAGCCTCTGTCTCTGTGCGGTTCCCTCAGGTGTGGGGATAGAGCCGGTTGCCTGTGCCCTCTCGGGCCGGGAACCCCCAGGAGCAGATCAGAAGTGCGGGGTCCGTATGGGTCCTGGGTGGGTGCCCAGATCACCCCCACGCGGGCCCCCCCACTCCTCGGGAAATGTGTCATTAATAAATGAAGGGTCAGGTGGCCCCTGGGGCCACAGAGGGGAGTTAAGCTCATCCCTGAGGAAATGGCCCTTTCTCACCTGGGTCCCAGAGACCCTCTCCCACCCTCATCCCTGGGCCCTCCACCCCCTTCCTGAGGATGGAGAGCTGCCACTCTACACTACTTAAGGCCCTTATTCACGTCTTCGTGCCTTTCCTGAGCTTGGCACTTGGTAAGCCCTTGGAACATGGAGTGGTCACCCAGAAGAGTGGCAGGTGGTGGCCCTGCCCTCTAGGGGCTCCTTGTGTGGCCTGGGGGACAGGGGCAGACCCCTGACACCCACAGCAGGTGCTCTGCTGGAGGTGACCCAGTCCGCGTGGGAGCCACACGTGTGGTTTTAACTTTAACAGCGGCCACATTGTTTGTAACAGGAGAAGCTGGAAAATTTCAGTTTACGAACATGTTTACATAATCTAATACACCACAATGTGGTCGTTTCAACACACCATCGGGATTTTTAAGTTTTCGATGAGATATATTGGGTTCGTTTTCTTGCCCCCACTTGATCTTCAAACCCAGGATGTCTTTGCCGCCTAAACCCCATCTCCGGCCGGAGCAGCCGTATTTCAGGTGCTTAGGAGCTGCCTGGCTGGCGGCTGCCGTACTAGACCGTGCCACTCACGAGCTGCTCCGCACCGGTCAGAAAGTACTAATCGGGGGCTTCCTGGAGTAGGCGGTAGCTGCAGTGCAGCTTGTGGAAGCTTCCCTGGAAGTTAGGAACTGGAGGTGAGGTGGGATCTGTAAAGACCAGGAGCTCATACCCTCGCCTGTTCGCTCGTTCGCTCGTTGCACATGGCCTCCCAGGTGCCCGGTCACACGCTCGGGGACACGGATGACACGGCGGTGGGTCTGAGCAGGCCTCTGCCCTTCAGATGAGCGCACGCTTATTAAGCACTTGCTGTATGCCAGGCACTGTGCTCGTGGTGCTCATAATCTGGAGCGGGAGCCGGGGTTGGACAGTAAATGTAAAGAAAATATTTACATGGTGTGAAATGTCCCGGGGAAGGGTTTTTGGGGTTTTTTTGTTTTTTTAATGATGGCAACAAGTATAAGGCATTGGCTTGAAAGAACTGGTCAGAAAAGCCTCTCGGAAGAGGCAACAAAAGCTGAGACCCAAGACAGGAGAGAACCTGAGAGATGGGCCCAGGCGGAGTCTCCCTGGGATAGGAAGGAACGCAGTGTGTCCGCGGACGCGGTGGAGGCCAGTGGGGCAGAACACACAGTAACGTAGGGAGGGGTGACGTTGGTGGGTGGCCAGGGCAGGGCCAGAGGGCTCGGTGGCCATGGGCTGGGTTCCCCCCAGCCAGGGAGTCAGGGAGGTCAGAGAGGAGGCCGCTGCCGTGATCTGGCTGAGGAGGTCATGGTGGCGGTCCCATGTCCTGAAGGTCAAGCCGAGGGGACCCGGCGATGGCCTGAATGAAGGGGTAGAGCCCCCGGGGTTCTGTCTGGATGAGCTGAGTGAGCCGGTCAAGGACAAGATGGTGAAGTCTGGCTCCAGGGGAACTGGGAGACCTGGTCACCGTCCTGTTAGATTGCCCTGACGGAGGTGCTGGGCATCAGGGGGCACAGCCTTTAGGGTCAGGGAAAGCCTTTAGGCTTTAGGGTCAGGGAAAGCCCTCTAGACTCTCCCAGAAGTGGATCTTGTCAGAAGTATAGGAATGTCGCTGACCAGCTAGGGAGAGGTTGACAGCCAGGAGACGGAAGAAGTGGGTCTGTGGGGCTGGCGGCTGAGGACCGAAGGATGTGAGGAGAGATAGGAAGGGAGGGGGCGAGCTCACACCCAAGGATCTGGCCTGGCGACTGGGAGGCAGTGGGACCTTCGTAACACCAGAGCAGGTTTTCAGGAGATGCTGAGTTCGGGGATGTCGTGGGGGTGAGAGTCCCCGGGGATAGCTAGAAGGTAGCTGAGGCTGTCCCTCCCTCCCTCCCTCCCTCCCTCCCTTCCTTCCTTCCTTCCTTCCTTCCTTCCTTCCTTCCTTCCCTGATCACATATTTCTTGCCAGACCAGTTCTGGGGGCTGGTGGTAGAGGGATAAACGGCGCTGTGGGCGGACACAGGAGCCCTGAAGGCCGGTACAGTTCGGGGACTGCAGTGAGAGGAAGAGGGAGCAAGTCAGAGATCACCCCATAGTGTGTGCCAGTCTTCTCCTCTGCGTTGGAGAGACCAATGAGCCATGGTTCTCACCTCTGCGAGGCTCCCAGCTAGAGATGGGGCCCACCCTGGGTTGGCCCCAACCCCAGGGCCCCGGGACCCCTGCTGGGAGGGGCCTTGCCAAGGAAGAGAGCATAGGTGGTTTAGCTGTCTGGGACCCTCGTCATCTGGCCTGCCCTCTCCTCCCCAGGTAAGAGCAAGGAGGCAGAGATTAAGAGAATCAACAAGGAACTGGCCAACATCCGCTCCAAGTTCAAAGGTAGGCTGGAGGCCTGGAGTCCCGGGTCTGAGAGGGGAGGGGCTGGGGGCTGGGAACTGGGATACTTGGGACTTACAGGTATGATCCTTCCTCATTCTCTCCCCTCTTTCCTCCTTCCTCTGGCCCTAGGGGACAAAGCCTTGGATGGCTACAGTAAGAAAAAATATGTGTGTAAACTGCTGTTCATCTTCCTGCTTGGCCACGACATTGACTTTGGGCACATGGAGGCCGTGAACCTGCTCAGCTCCAACAAGTACACGGAGAAGCAGATAGTGAGTCTGGGGAGGAAGGACTGGGGACCTCAATTCCTGGGCCTGAGGGAGGAGGGGGCTGGAAGTAGACTCCGGGGAGGAAGGATCGGGGCCTTCGACCCATTAACCGCAAGGCTCCCAAGAGCTCCCACCTCCTTCCTCGCCCAGGGTTACCTCTTCATCTCGGTTCTGGTGAACTCAAACTCTGAGCTGATCCGGCTCATCAACAACGCCATCAAGAACGACCTGGCCAGCCGCAACCCGACCTTCATGTGCCTGGCCCTGCACTGCATCGCGAATGTGGGCAGCCGCGAGATGGGCGAGGCCTTTGCCGCCGACATCCCACGCATCCTGGTGGCTGGGTGAGGCACTGGGGACCCGGGTGGGCTGGGGTCTGGAATGGAATGGACGAGGCCAAGGTCGAGGGTCAGAGAGATTGCGTCACCTGCCCAAGGTGTCCTGGCCAGGACGTGGGGGCGTTGCGGGGCTGAGTCTGGTGGCAGCGCCACGGTTCTCTTGTCGCTTCACCAGGCCAACTCAGCGGTGTGACGCAGTCTCCCAGCAGATCTGATGGGGTGTCTGTCTAATTAACTAACCTTTAAGACCTACTATAGAAGAGGGGATAACTCTAAGTTCTGGTGGCGACAGCCCTCCAGAACTGCTGTATTTTCATTCATTCATTCAGCAAACATCTGTTGGGCATCTGTTGTAGGCACTGTGTTGTGCTGATTGCTGGGAATATAGTATGACCAGAAGTGGACATGGTCATCGTCTTCCCAAGCATTGGTGGTCCAGAGTGGGAAACAAAGACTGATTGATACTTGCAGGGTGGAACGTACAATTCCTTGTGGAACCATGCTGTTGGGGCACAGGAGCCCTTAAGAACATTTAGCTGGACCTAGTCTCGGGTATCAGGGAGGGCTTCCTGGAGGAAGTGACATCACGCTGAGACCTGGGTGAGGAGGAGTTGTTGGCTGTAGAGAGGGGAAAGGTGTGAAAGGCACTGGGGTCAGCCTGTGTGATCATCCTGAGGCAGGAGGTCATTGTCACATATTTTTTGAGTCCCTGCGATGTGCTAGGCCCTCTCATGGGTTTGGGGAGGCAGGAGGGAGAAGCAAGGACTGTTGTGCCCACTCTCAGGAAGCTTACATCTAACAGGAAGCTTACATGAAAGGATACCCAAAGAGCAAACATATACATAAAAAAAGTAAGATGAGTTCAGTTAGTAATCAGTGCTATGAAGGAAATAAAACTGGGTAGTCGGGGCAGTGGGGTGGGGGGGGGTGTGGTGAAACTACTTAAATATACTCATCACGGGAGATCTCTCCAAGAAGGTGACTTGCAATTGAGACTGGAATGATGAGAAGATAGTTATTTTAGAATGTTGGCAAGTGTCCCAAGCGAAAGGAGCAACAAGTGCAAAGGCCCTGAGGCATGAGCCTTCTGTATTCAGGGAACCAAGAGATAGTCTCTGTGGCTGGAGGGCAGTGAACAAGAGACAGAGTAAAGGGAGTTTGGATTTTATTTTCGTTGAAATGGAAGGAGTTGGTGTGTGTTAAGTGGGCACGTGACATGATGGGCTTTGTATTTTTAGAAGATCACTCAGCTTGGTATGGGAGAAGGTATGACTTACATTTCTGGCAATATGGTGGACTAGATTCCTGACTAATGCTCTCACTGAAACCTAACAATGTGGGATAAAAGAGGAAAGGAAGTACTCTTCAACGTATTCATGAGCTCATGAGAGAATAAGGAGCGTACAGGCCACAAGCTAAGAGGGGCCTGGCACCTGGGGAGATGGGGAGAGGGCCAAAGCCAGAGTTTGCCTAGAGGGCAAACCTAGATATTGGCTTGGGGGCCCTGCAGCCTCTGGGAACAGGATACAAAGCTTGTCTGAGGAGAAGCTCCAGAGACCACACTTCAAAGTGAGGGTGACCTAGAAATAAATCCCTTGGGGGACTATAAGCAAAATTACCTGTTTTCAAACCTTGGCACGGATCAGCCCACACACTGGTTTTCAGCCTGATTTTCCCCTACCTGGGTTGTCTACAAATTCTTAAGCCAAACTTTAAAGTGATTTAAGCTAGTAGTAGCCCAGTGCCCGACAGAGGCAAACAAGCCTTTTCAAGAGAAACCCGCCTTCACCACAGAAGCCCTAAGTTACGTGAGTAATGCACAATCGAAAGTCACCAAACACAGGCCACACAACACCATGAGGGAGAACCAGCAGAAAGGAAATGGAAAGTAATAGTAGAATTGGAATATTCATATAGGATATAAAATAAATATGTTTAATATGTTTCAATAAATAAGAAAACAATTTAAAAATAGAAGTGCAAGCAAATTCGAAAAAGAAATGGAGACATTTTTTTAAGCCATCTGGCTTAGCGGCAAGATGGACAGAGCCAAAGCAGAGTGAATGAACAGGAGGTAGAACTGAAGAAATGATTCCGAACGCAGCCCAGAGAAACAGAGATGGAAGATTCCAAGAGAGGTTAAGAATCACGGAAGATGAAGAGGTCTAACGTAATGCTGTTTAGAGCTCTAGAGGGACACCTGGCTGGCTTAGTCGGTAGAACATGTGACTCTTGATCTGGGGGTTGTGAGTTCCAGTCCCACATTGGGTTTAGAGGTTAATTTAAAAACCTTTAGAGGGACGCCTTGGTGGCTCAGTTGGTTAAGCGGCTGCCTTCGGCTCAGGTCATGATCCCAGCGTCCTGGGATCAAGTCCCACATCGGGCTCCTTGCTCGGCGGGGAGCCTGCTTCTCCCTCTGCCTCTGCTGCCACTCGGCCTGCCTGTGCTCGCTCGCTCTCTCTCTCTGACAAATAAATAAATAAAATCTTAAAAAAAAAACAACAACCTTTAGAGCTCTAGGAAGGGAGGGGAGAGAATATGACAGAGGTGTTGTTTGAACGGATAATGCCTGAGAATGTAGCCTAGAACGAAGAAAGAGGCTGATCCTCTGAGTCAAGTAGCTCAAGAACCCAGCAGCAGAGCTAGAGACTGGGGTGGGGGTGGCGGCAGGGAGACCACTGAGACTGTTGCCGTCCAGGTCTGAGCTGACGGTGGCTGGGACCCCGGTAGTAGCCGTAGAGGACGTCACCGGGTACATTCCGGGAGTGAAGCCGACAGGACGGGTTACATGGGGCGGGAAAGCAAGAGAGGGGGAGCTTGAACAGGTGGGTGGATGACGAAGCCTGGGGAGAAGCAGGGGAGCGAGAGGCAGGCCCCAAGCCGGGTTTGGCCCCGCTAGGTGCGAGGTGCCTGGTGGACACCTGGGCAGAGATGTCCCATAGGCGACTGGACGGCAGGGAGTTGGGGCCAGGGAGGGAACGAGTGAGAGAGGGCTAAAAATAGAACTCAAGCCACATACCCCCTCCGTGGTTCTGGTTGCCACATCAAAATGAAAACAAACAGGCGAAACTTCTTTTAATATTTTAATTTAACCCAGTCCATCTAAAATATGTTCATTTTGACACTGGATCTACCTGAAAATTTCCGTATAATTGTTCATGTCATCACCACATGTGAGTGTGATGTACACACGTTGTCTCTCAGTTTGGATGGGCCCTCGGGGTCCAGTGGCCACGTGTGGCTGGGACCACCGTATGGGATAGCACAGGATGGATGGTAATTAAAGCCGCATCCTTTCAGGGGAGACATGAGAAGGGATGAGAAGTGACCTAAGGCTAAGCCCCGGCGTGGCCCAGTGTGTCCAGGTCTGGCCAGGGAGATGGGAGGGAAATGCAGAGTGGGCTGTGGCTTGGAACATGAAGAAACTTTCACGGAGGACAGAGTGGTCAGTTGTGACAAAATTGGCGGCCACCCCGAGCGGGGAGAACTGGGTACTTGTGAGGACCAAGAAAGCGGCCGGTGTGACAGACTCGTACAAGCTGAGGTGACGCCCAGTTTCACACCAGGGAATGGATGCTGAGGGGCTGTGCCCTGCCATTGTCAGGGGCCAGGCTGGGGTTGTCTGAGTGCTCGGCTGGCCTCTCTCAACACCCAAAACTTGGCCTTGACAGTGACAGGGGCAGAGAGCAATATATTTTTTGGGGTAGATTTTTTTTTTAATTATTATAAAATTCACATAACATCAAGTTAACTGTTTCAGCAGTTTACAGCGTACAATTCAGCGGTCTCTAGTATATTCACCGTGCTTTGCGGCCACTACCACTAATTCCAGAACATTCCCCTCACCCCAAAAAGAAGCCCCATACTCAGTAGCAGCTCGCTCCCCATTGGCTTTCCCTCTAGCTCCGGACAGCCGCTCGTCTGCTTTGTGTTTCTCTGGATTTGCTATTCTGGACATTTCAGATAATGGAAGCGTGTGCTCCGTGGCCTTTTGGGTCTGGCTTTTTCCCACCTGGTGGAACGTTTTCGAGGTTCTTACGTGTCATATGCTGCTCTGCTTCTTTCCTTCTTATGGCCCAGTAATACCGTTCTGCTGTCTGGAGGGACCACATTTTAGTTACCCACTCATCAAAAAGATTCCGTTTAACTCTTAGGAATATTGTACAAATACATTGTGTGAACCTGGTTTTCAGCTCTTATGGGCAGACGCCTGTGCGCGGGATTGCTGGGTCATGTGGCACCATGGCTTTTTTTTTTTTTTTTTTTTTTAAGAAAGGGAACAGTTGAATTCCCCCTTCACATCCCCCGCAGCATCTCAATCTCCCCGCCCCCCTGCGGCCTATATTCGATGGTGGTTATTCCCACGTACCTCCCTGTCCTTCTGTACCTGCGCACACGCCTCTGCATGCCGTGGCCGTAAGCTTTACCTCCGCGGTGCAGAGTCTCCAGTTAAGCAAGGCGATAAACAGGTGTTACCCCGCTGTTCGGGGTACGGTGGGCGTTCCCTCCCCCATAGCTGGAGGGAACGGTAGAGGTCATCTCCTTCAAGGGCTTGAGAAACACCTCGAACAGTCTGGCCCGGGGTCGAGGCTTGTGCTGTGAGCTGTGACAATGGTGGAAAGGCCATGAATGGGGCACCGTTCTACTGGTCTTGGACAGACCTTCTACCGGTTTTGGTTTTGAGCTGATGATGGTCAGACATTCTCGCACCGGGACCTTGAACATGGATGCGTGCCCGCCCCCAGGGTGGGTGTCCAGGAGCAGCCTCGCTGGGCT
The DNA here is from genome assembly GCF_902655055.1 of Lutra lutra. Taxonomy (NCBI): domain Eukaryota; kingdom Metazoa; phylum Chordata; class Mammalia; order Carnivora; family Mustelidae; genus Lutra; species Lutra lutra. The sequence continues at coordinate 52,900,511 of NC_062294.1, forward strand.
GGGTCTGCGTCACTCCCAGTGATACGCTGACCCCGGGCAGCCCCGCTCCTTTCCTGAGGGCCTGTCCCCACATCTCCTTGAGGGCTGCTGTGTCCGAGGCCCGGCCAGCGTGCACGCATCTGCCTGGCTGGCGGGAGGAAATGGCACTGCCTCGTCACTACCATTCGTGTTTCACCTGCAAATCCAGCGAAACCCCCTTTCACCTGGCCTTTGACTTGCTCAGTCACCCCTCCTGGGGCTTCCCTCTGTGTCCTTTGCCGAGGCTTCGGATGGGTCCTCTCCTGGAGGCCACAGCCTAGGCGGTCAGGACAGCTCCCCGCGCCCCCTCTATGCCCAAGGCCGTGCTGACTTCCGGTCCACGGTGTCCTTTCTTCACCCCCCAAGTCCCCTTGCAGAGGAAACTGCCCATCGGAGAGTCAGTGGCCTCTCGCAGGCGCGTGCTCCACCGGTCAGGACCTCGAGCACACGTGTCTGGCCCCAGTTCCTCGGTTTGTGGTGGAGAGGGAAACGAGTTAGTCCCAGACTGTGCCTGGCTCAGTGCCGGGAGGAGCGGGAGGACCCTGGCTGGTGCTTTTCCTGCTGTCACCCCAGTATTGGTGCTTCCCTGCTCGCCACCTGCAGCAGCTCCGTCTCCCCCTAGGTAAAAAGCAGGGTCGGCGCCATGGCCCTTGATGCCCTGCATGGTCTGGCCCCTTGTCCCCCAGTCCCCCTTTCCCATCTCCCGGCCTCTCCCCCTCCACCACTCGCTCGCTCACAGCAGCCACACACAGGCCTGCGGCCACCTCGGGGCCTCCACAAAGGCTGTGGCCTCTCCCCGGGTTGGGCTGTGCAGAGATTTTCGGGGTTTTCTCACTAAGCTCAGCTTTCCAGTCACCTGCCACCTCGTGAGAGAGCCCTTCTTGCAAAATAGCGTAAGTGGTGCTCCTTGCGCCTGTGCTCATTGGCGCCGTAGCACTGACACTGGACGGTGTCTGGGGCGTGTGCTGGGATCCAGGCTACCTGGCTGGGAGGTAAGCTCTGTGAGGACAGACATTTGGACCAGTCTGTCCACCCCTCTGTCCACAGTGCCTCCAGCAGAGCCTGCTGCCCGGAGGTGCTCCGGAAGCATTCGGTAAGCGAGTGAAGGTGCACGGGCAGGCTTGGCGGTTGGCGGAGTTCTGCCAGTGACCCCAAGGCTACCGAGATGGAGCCCATCTTGCAGATAAAAAAAACGGAGGCTTGGTGCATGATGAGGCCAGCACCAGAGTGGATCCCTGGTCCCCCGGCTCTCTCCACCTGCTGCTGGCCGCCCTTCCTGGGAGGAGCAGAAGAGGACGGAAGGTCTGTGTGGGGCTGGGAAGCGCTGACCTCCCCCTACCCAATTGTGTCCCCACAGGGACAGCATGGACAGCGTGAAACAGAGCGCGGCCCTGTGCTTGCTGCGGCTGTACAAGGCCTCTCCCGACTTGGTACCCATGGGCGAGTGGACGGCCCGGGTGGTGCACCTGCTGAATGACCAGCACATGGTGAGCCCCGGGCCTGGTGCCTGGACAGCCAGGGCGGCCGCCTCCCAGAGCCATCCCTACACACCCGGAGACCCTTCTGCCTTAGACGCTTATGTGGAAACCCAGGGGATGTCCCACTCCTGCCCCGATTCCCACCTGGATGCCCAGGGTCCCCCACCTCTGTCCCTGCCTTTACTCAGGTACCTAGAGATCTTGGTCCAGCGTCCTGAGTACCTGTCACCCACCCAAGTATCCAGAAACCCCATGCCCATCCCTGATACCCTCCCCCACCCCGACTGCCCAGGGATCCTGTCCAGTGTCCCCAGCACCCATCACCCACCCAGCCCTTGAGTTTCTGCTTTTAGATCCACAGGCTGGACACTTGTCCCCAGGCTGACCCTCCCCCTGCAGCCCTGACCCACCACTTGTCTGCCTCTGCAGGGTGTGGTCACAGCGGCTGTCAGTCTCATCACCTGTCTCTGCAAGAAGAACCCGGACGACTTCAAGACCTGCATATCCCTGGCCGTGTCTCGCCTGAGCCGGGTGGGTGTGGTCTCATCGCGGGGTACGGGAGGGGGCCCTGGCGCCTGTGTCCTCTGGAGCAACTCTCTGGTCCCCCTCACTGTCCCCAAGAAGCAGCCCAGCACAGTGGTTATGAACTCAGCCTCTGAGCTGGGCTCATCCTAGCCCACACAGCTCATTCCTGCTGTGTGGCCCGGACAAGCGGTTTCACCTCTGGTCCTCACTGATCCCATCTGTTCACTGGAGACAACACCAGGCCCGGTTCACAGTGTAGCTACTGTCAGTGTGTATAATGTCAGTATGGCCTGGGTGTCATGAGCACCCAGGGGGTGTGAGTGTCTCTCCTGATTTCCTCCCCCTTACCCCACTGTCTCTTGCTTCCTCCCGCATTCCCTGCTCTGCCTCCTGTTCCTTTTTCTCGAACCTCTCCGTTCCCCTCCTTCCTTCTGCTCCTCTCACCACCTTCACGCCTGTCCTGGGAACATGCCCGAGGCTGCCGGTGTACCAGGCTCTGGGGACACAGAGGAGTCAGAGCCGAGCCCTCCAGGAGCTCCCTCTCCTGTTGGTGGGGAGAGATGTGGCAGGGCAGGCAGGACAGCACAGATTTTCATAAAAAGGGTGATTTGGGCTGTCATGGAGGTAGTACAGGACATTGTAGACCCCAAAGGAGGCACTTACCCCACCTGGAAGTCTAGGAAGGCTTCCTGGGAGAGGTGATCCCTGAATGAAGACATGGAGTGAATTTAATATTCCCTGGGCAAGTCAGAGGAGGCCGAGATTCGCAGGCAGAGAGGACAGACACACCAGGTCATCCGGTCGCTTTGTCATCGATTCACCATACGCCTGAATACTCCCATGCGCCGGGCTGGCCGGGGAGACACGGACAGGGACACTGGGGGCCGGGCACGGGCCATCATGGCCATGGCACAGCACGTGGTGGGGAATGCTTCCTAGAGGAGGGATTTCCCAGGTTGAGCAGGCACTTGCCATGAGGGGAAAACGTCACATACTCTCCTGCTAATTCCCCATCTCTTCCCAGAGCCTTTCTTATGTCCGATCTTGTATTAGGCCTGGGAACCCAGGAAAGGGTCAGAGCTAGTTCCTACCCCCTGAGCTGCTGCCAGCCATGGGGGACAGCTACCGGGACACAAGTCCGCAGTGAGCTGGTGTGATCTCTGCTTCATGGAGGAGCCCAGGGCACCACGAGGCTCCTGTTTGGAGTAAGCGGCTCGCAGAAGGGAACGCGGGTTGGCAGAGACTTCTCCCCCTGACAGCAGCATTACATGGAAGAGTCGGGAGCCCCAGCTTGGGTCTAAGCGCACTGCGTGCTCCAGGCTTCTTTACTCCCCTCCCCGGGCCTCAGATGCTTGGGAAGTCGGTGTGGCTCTGCCCCGCCCCTGCCCTGTGCCCTTCCTTGTCCATGCCTCACTCCCTCTTCCGCCCCCCAGATCGTCTCCTCAGCCTCCACCGACCTCCAGGACTACACTTACTACTTCGTGCCGGCGCCCTGGCTCTCGGTGAAACTCCTGCGGCTGCTGCAGTGCTACCCGCCGCCAGGTACTGCCGCCGACCCCGCCCGCGCCCTGACACCTTTCTCAGGGTTTCTGTGAGGCTGTGGGTGCTGGGGCGCAGCCTAAAGCGTCGGACAGATCACTCCTGTCTTGTGGATCTCCTGCTGTGGGCCAGGGTCCCTGTGACGCTGTGCTGGGCTTCGCTCAGCCCTGGAGTGTAGGGGCTGTTGTCACATCTGTCTTGGGACAAAACCAAGGCTGTGGGAGGAGAAGCTCTTGCCCACGGTCCCCACAGCCGGTCTGGGGGTGATCCCGGGCTGTGTTGTTTGGATGACCATAGCTCTGTGAGAGGTTTTCATGGCCTTGTTGCTCAAGGTCATAGCCGTGGTGTGGATGATGAGCCTAGCGTGAGCTAGGCGGTGCACCGGGGGTGTCTGTGCCCTCCTGACAGAGCTGGTGAAGGGGAGCCCTCCCTGCAGCATGCAGACAGGGAGACTGAGGCTTGGAGATGAGACATCATGTATCCCGGCCTGGGCAGCGACTAAGGGGTGGAGCCTAATGCCAGCATCTGGCTCCAAGTCCCTCCCTCTACCCTACAGACCTTGGGTCCATAGGGCCGAGTGCCCCATTTCCTCTGCTGCCTGCCTCGTAGAGCAGTTTTGAGGGAGCCCGTGCTGAGCTGCTCAGCACACAGGAGGGGATTGATAAACCGGCTCCCTTCCGTTCGGCCAGGGTACTGCGCACCTGCTGTGGCCAGGGACTGACGTGTGGCCCTGAGTCTGCATGGGCAGCTGTGCACGAGCGTGCGTGTGAACGCATGACCACGTGTGCAAGTCTGGGCGTGTCCACACATCTGTGTGCACCCACATGGCAGTGTGTGCGTGTGCGTGCGTGCGCGCGCAGGCAGAGGCCGCTTCCCGCCTGTGAAGGCCACTGGTGAATTCTGTCCCATGGCCTTGGGAAAGCCTTGTTCGTTCCCCTCCTGGGCCTCTTTCTAATCCTGCAAGGAAGCGCTCGGGCAGATCTCCGAGCTCACTTCCGTCCCAGGAGCCCCGCCTCATCATTTCGGGGTGTGCCTGGAGCAGGTGCCTCGCCTCCTGTCACCCACTGTGTCATAGGAATTGCAGCTATGGCCCCAAGCAGGTGGTGCTGGGCCAGAGAGGCCACCTCCTGATTTATCTACGGAAAATGTTTCTGATACCGTATTATGGAAAATTTTCCAACGTCCAGATAGCTAGAGCACACCCATTGTCTAGACTTGCGTTTGGCGGTGCATGTGTGCTCTAAGTTTGCTTTTTTTATTCCTGAAGTATTTAAGACTGGCGTAGAGACATCATGTTTTTAATCTTTGGATATCTTTTTGCACGTTTCTAAAAACTATGGGCGTTCTCTACGGTCACGCTTAAAGCTCCAGAATCCTCAGTGTGTTCAGACTAGGATCCAATCAAGATACAAGTATTTTTTTTTTAAGATTTATTTACTTATTTTAATAGATTTAAAATTTTTTTTTTTTTTTAGATTTTATTTATTTATTTGACAGAGAGAAATCACAAGTAGGCAGAGAGGCAGGCAGAGAGGCAGGCAGAGAGAGAGGAGGAAGCAGGCTCTCTGCTGAGCAGAAAGCCCGATGTGGGGCTCGAACCCAGGACCTGGGATCATGACCTGAGCCGAAGGCAGCGGCTTAACCCACTGAGCCACCCAGGCGCCCCTAAAAAATTTTTTTTAATGATCTTATTTATTTATTTGAGAGAGAGAGAGAGAGGAGAGAGAGATCAGCAGGAGAAGCAGACTCCCCGCCGAGCAGGGAGTCCAATGTGGGACTCGATCCCAGGACTCCAGGATCATGACCTGAGCCGAAGGCAGTTGCTTAACCAACTGAGCCACCCAGGTGCCCCAGATTTATTTACTTATTTTAGAGAGAGCAGGGAGATGGCCAGAGGGAGAGAGAGAGAGAGAGAAGCAGACTCCCTGCTGAGCAGGGAGCCTGACACGGGGCTCGATCTCATGGCCCTGAGACCATGACCTGAGCTGAAATCAAGAGTCGAATGCTAACCAGCTGAGCCATCCAGGCGCGCCTGGCTTGTTCAATCAGTGGAGCAGGCAGCTCTTAGGGTCATGAGTTCAAGCCCCACGCTGGGCATGGAGATGACTGAAACATAAAAAGTAAGGGAAAAAAAGAAGAAGAAAAAGAAAGGTAAGTATAGAATTTACTTCTCATAATCTAGAGGAATTGCCCCTTTATTCTGGGGCATTGGCTTTCACTCCACCATTTTATTATGAAACATTTCAAACGGAAAGATCGCCTGCGAGAATGGTGTCATGAACGTGTGAGGCCCCGAGACCCGGCAGAGACCCTGAACGCTGTTCTTGGCGCCCTGGCTGGCTTGCTGTCTCAAACACACACTCACTTGCTCATTTAAGTGACATAAGTCGCAGACGTCCTCATGCTTCCCCCGCGCCCAAAATACACCCACATACATTTCATGAGACCCAAGAACACTGCGCAAAACTACAGTGCCCTTGTCACACCTGAGGAGCTTCAAGGTCATGGTGTCGTCCGCTGTCCAGGCACCATTCACATCCCCCCTCACTGTCCACAGCCTTATTTGTACGGCTGAAACAAAACACAGTTCAGTCGAGGGCCGCGACTTACATTTCCTTATGTCTTTGTCCCTTTTGGGGGGAGTCTGGAATAGCCCTCGCACCAGTTTTTTAAGAAACTACCGGTTTTGTGAAGAAACCGGGAGAGTTTGGCATTGCAGGGGTGTCCCACCTTCTGGATTTGGCCCAGAGTTGCCTTGTGTCCTGAGGCTCATCCTTCTACCCCATGAGCCGCCTGATACATCCGGGTGCGACATTTTCCCCTAGAAGGCTTGACAGCCCATCGGCGCACAGGATGTCGCCTCACACCCTGCGGAATGGCAGTTATCGGTGTTGGTGGGAGCTCCTGGTTGGCGTGTGTCTGTCTCGGGCGCTCAGACCGTTTCTTGGGGCGACCCTGGTTTCACAGCGTCTCTGGGAAGGTTTCTTTTTCCTGTGAGAAACCTAAAGGGTATCAGTGCTGCAGGAGGGAAAACTGAGGCTCACAGGGGTGGGGGTCAGCACCGAGCAGGACAAAAGCTGAGGCCTGGAGTGGTCTCTTCTGTTGGCCCTCTGCCACCTCCCCTGGTCACCTGGAGACCAAGGATGAGCTAGAAGGAGCAGAGACCCCAGCCCATAGCTGTAGGGCCTACCCTTCCTGCGGGAGATGAGAGCCCTCAGGGTGGGGGGGGCTCTGCCCTGCACGTGGGTGGGTCTGGCAGAGAGCTCATCCCACGACATGCCCTCTATGTCCCCAGAGGACGCTGCCGTGAAGGGGCGGCTGGTGGAGTGTCTGGAGACCGTGCTCAACAAGGCCCAGGAGCCCCCCAAGTCCAAGAAGGTCCAGCACTCCAACGCCAAGAACGCCATCCTCTTCGAGACCATCAGCCTCATCATACACTACGACAGGTGCCTGCCTGCGGGGTGGGAGGGCCGGGGGCCTGGACTCCTGCGTCCTAGGAGGTTGGGCTGGGAATTGGGACTGCTAGCTAGGACGACGATGAAGCTGCGAACTATTACCTCCCCGGAGTGGTGCTGGACCCCTCCTGGGAAAAGCAGAGTTCCTGACTCTCTTTCTTTGAGCCCAGCGGCTCAGACGGCTGCCAGGAGTGGTCATGACGGGGACGGAGGGCAGGAGTTAAGACCCAGGTCCCGAAGGGAATGTGGGATGGCTCAGTTGGGCCTGAGTCCTCCACCTTCTCATGATCCCCCGTCTCTGCCTCTTGCCACCAGCGAGCCCAACCTCCTGGTGCGGGCCTGTAACCAGCTGGGCCAGTTCCTGCAGCACCGGGAGACCAACCTGCGCTACCTGGCGCTGGAGAGCATGTGCACGCTGGCCAGCTCCGAGTTCTCCCACGAGGCGGTCAAGACGCACATCGACACTGTCATCAATGCCCTCAAGGTACACCACCGCAGAGCCTGCCCGGGGCCAGGCCCTGTACGCTGGCCTCTGCTCCCTCGGAGAGGCGCAGGGCTCAGAAGCCACCGCAGAGCCTAGAACATTCCACCCTGGCTCTCTTCCCTCAGACGGAGCGGGACGTTAGCGTGCGACAGCGGGCGGCAGACCTCCTCTATGCCATGTGCGACCGGAGCAACGCCAAGCAGATCGTGTCGGAAATGCTTCGGTACCTGGAGACGGCGGACTACGCCATCCGTGAGGAGATTGTAAGTCCCGGGAGGAGCTGGGCGCCTGGACCCCCGGCTCTGAGGGAGGAGGGGGCTGGGGGCCTGGACCCCCGGGGTCTCCAGTTGGGGACAGTGATGAGCCCAGATCTGGTTCTTCCATGCTTGGACTGCGCGCGCACGCACAACTGCCCTCCCTGGCTGGCAGGTCCTGAAGGTGGCCATCCTGGCCGAGAAGTACGCGGTGGACTACAGCTGGTACGTGGACACCATCCTCAACCTCATCCGCATTGCGGGCGACTACGTCAGTGAGGAGGTGTGGTACCGCGTGCTGCAGATTGTCACCAACCGTGACGACGTCCAGGGCTACGCTGCCAAGACCGTCTTTGAGGTCAGCGCCCCCACAGTGGGACGGTGAGGCAGAGCAGGGACAGCTGGGGCTGTGGGGCCCACCCGCTGTGACCACCGTCTTGCTCCCTCCTCCTTAGAGCACTGCCTTGGCCTCCCTGGGGGCCGGGTCCTCACAGGCCAGCATGAGGGTCTGTGGGCCACGGGTGCAGGCCACCCAGCGCAGAGTCACCGACCTGCAAGTCCTGCGGGATTCCCCAGCCTTCTGCCCCAGGAAGGGGGGCCTGGTGCCGCTGGTTTTACCACCTGTGTGAACGTGGGCCAGTCACGTAACTGGCCTGTGCCTCAGTTTCCCCACCTATCGTCCCACCCACAGCGTAGCGTTTGTGAGAGTTCTACAAGTTAACAGGCATCCCGGGCTTAGCCCTGCACCTGGCACCCCTGAGCAGTCCTGAGTCAGAGCACACAGCTCCCTGCTGCGCTCACCCGCCCTGTCCCCACCTCCAGGCACTCCAGGCCCCCGCCTGCCATGAGAACATGGTGAAGGTTGGCGGCTACATCCTCGGGGAGTTTGGGAATCTGATTGCTGGGGACCCCCGCTCCAGGTGAGGCTGTGAACACGTGCATCCTGGAGGGGTCCGGGGCTGGTGGTGATGGGGCCCCCAGGGACCCTCTTGGCCCCTCACACAACCATCTGGTGCTTGCAAGACAGCGCAGCTCCCAGGAGCCTCTGGGACAGAGCACTGCAGTGGCCGCCGTGCAGGGTGGCCTCGGGGGGGCTCCGGGAGGAGGCCAGGCAGCCACGTGCTGACGCCCCCCACCCTCCCCAGCCCCCCAGTGCAGTTCTCTCTGCTGCACTCCAAGTTCCACCTGTGCAGCGTGGCCACCCGGGCCCTGCTGCTGTCCACCTACATCAAGTTCATCAACCTCTTCCCGGAGACCAAGGCCACCATCCAGGGCGTGCTGCGGGCCGGCTCCCAGCTGCGCAACGCGGACGTGGAGCTGCAGCAGCGCGCCGTCGAGTACCTCACGCTCAGCTCGGTGGCCAGCACGGATGTCCTGGTCAGCGCCGTGGCCCCCGCGTGTCCCTCCTCCACCCCTGCGCCTTGGCTGCCGAGCTGTCCCTGACCCGCTCTCACCCTCTGGCCCCACAGGCCACGGTGCTGGAAGAGATGCCGCCCTTCCCGGAGCGAGAGTCGTCCATCCTGGCCAAGCTGAAACGGAAGAAGGGGCCTGGGGCCGGCAGCGCCCTGGATGACGGCCGGAGGGACCCCAGCAGCAATGACATCAATGGGGGCGTGGAGCCCACCCCTAGCACTGTGGTGAGTCCCAGGGGCTGGGCTGTCAGGGCCCCGGGCTGCCGGGTGCTACCCCAGCTCACCTCCACCTGCACCTCCCTGCAGTCAACGCCCTCGCCCTCCGCCGACCTCCTGGGGCTGCGGGCAGCCCCTCCCCCAGCGGCAGCCCCAGTGACCTCGGGTGCAGGGAACCTCCTGGTGGACGTTTTCTCCGACGGCCCAGCGGCCCAGCCCAGCCTGGGGCCCACCCCGGAGGAGGCCTTCCTCAGGTACAGATGCCTGCCGTGGCCCCAGGCTGCCCCTTTTCCGTCTGCCCCCTCACGGTCCCCTCCTCCCTCCCTGTCCCTGTGCCTCTGTCGCCGTGGCTGCCACTTCCCCTGGCCTCCTCTCTCCCTCTGGCCATTCTGGACTCTTGGCTGACCCTGGCCGCCCTGTGTAGTCCTTCCCCCATCGCCATGTCTCAGCCTGCTCTTCCTTCTCTCTTTCCCTCCTCCTTCTTTCTCTCTCTCCCCCCGGCCCTCTGCTGCCTCTCTGGGATTGGCTGCCTGCCACGCCTGTCTTCTCTTGTCTGCTCTGGGATTGGATGGCCCAGCGAGCTGGAGCCGCCTGCCCCTGAGAGCCCCATGGCTTTGCTGGCTGACCCAGCTCCAGCTGCTGAGTAAGGGGTGTCCCCAGGGAGGGTTAGGGGACTACAAGCTCTTATCAAGGGGTTCCTGATGAGCTGCGGAGGCAAGGATTTGGAGGGGAGTGAAAGTCGGGGTCCTCTGACATGGGGCAGGGGTGGCAGCACACACCAGGGTCCTAGTCCCATTAGAGACAATCATCAGTCTGATTCTGGGGTTCTTTGGGGGAATCTGGGTATGTGGATTCTGGGGTTCTGTCCTTTGAGGGGTTACAGTCTCCCACCTCTAGCTCGGGTCTTCTCTAGCCCCCCAGCCTCTTCCCATCTCACTGCTTTCCCCACCTGCAGCCCAGGTCCTGAGGACATCGGACCGCCCATCCCTGAAGCCGATGAACTGCTGAATAAGTGAGTCACGGAAAGGATCAGGGAGGGAATGGGGACAGGTGGGGAGCACTGAGCAGGGCCTGGACAGGCGCCCCTGGCATCCTGAGCTCCCTGCTGCCCCCACCCAGGTTCGTGTGCAAGAACAACGGGGTCCTGTTTGAGAACCAGCTGTTGCAGATTGGAGTGAAGTCGGAGTTCCGGCAGAACCTGGGTGCGCCCGGAGAGGGGCGGTGTGGGGATGGGGTTTCGGGGACACCTGGGTTTGGGTGGCATCTGGAGAGGAGGTTAAGGAAGTCAGATGGAGCCCTGCCCCTCCCCACCCTCCGCAGGCCGCATGTATCTCTTCTATGGCAACAAGACATCCGTGCAATTCCAGAACTTCTCGCCCACTGTCGTCCACCCTGGAGACCTCCAGACTCATATCCTCCCGGCCTGGCCCAGCCCCCTCCCCTGAGCCCTGACCCTCCTGGTCTGCCTTCCTGGCCGTGGGGAAGCAGGTGAACCCCGGTCCAGAACTGTGTTCAGTTCTCTTCAGAGCCTCAGCATATGGTTATGTGTTCGAGGTTTAGTGTCATCTGAGACAGGGGTGGGCCTCTTCTCCCCAGGACAGCCTGAGGACAGTGAAGTGATGGGAGAGAGGTGCCTCCGTTTGTCCCTGTCAGGCCGCTTCCATGTCCTGAGCTTGTCCTCCGAGGGCTGCACACCCACGATCCCGGCGTCTCCTGCATTCAAGAGCCAGGCCTGCGGGTCTGGATCCCCAAGCAAGGCTGTCTGTGTGATCTGAACCAGTCACTTGGCCTCTCTGTGCCTTCCTGTCCCATGTCTGAAGTGTAGACCCTCTTCCTTCTCATAGCGTTGTTCTGAAGGGCAGTGTGGTTGGGAAACTCTGGAAGGGTGGCTGACATAAAGGAAGGTGTCAGTCCTCCCTCCTTTCTCTGATAGTGGTTTTCATGCCCGTGAAATGACAGCGGTTAGGCCCAAAAGCTTTGAGGACCTTTTCAGTCCTTTGCTGCGTTTAGCCCTCAACAGCAGCATCTCCAGGGCGCCCGGCGGGCTCAGCTCTGTGCTAGGCATGGGTAGGGGGCAGGGGCGGGAGACGCCCAAGAGGCCGTCCTTGCCAACTTGAAGGTAGATGTGATCACACTGCAGCCACTTTCGGTGCCCTGACCCTGTGCCAGACACACGGACAAGTACTCACACTGGATTATTTCTCTGAATGCTGAGGACACCGTGTCCATTTTGTAGCTGAGGCTAAGAGGTAAAGTAGCTCTCCCAGAGTCCCCAAGGTGATACGATCCCAGGATTCAAACTCAAGTCAGCCATCTCAGCCCCAGGAGGGCTTCTGCCCTAGTGCCATGTGACTTGTGCCATAATGGAGGTCCCCGAGCCCCTCGTGGGAGGCCAGAGGGCTCACTGAGGAAGGGCTTCGGTGTTGGGGCCGCCTACCATGTGCCGGGGTTGGCAGGCCCGGCCCCTCGGAGGCCTGCAGGCCGGGGTTCAGAACCATCAGAGTTCGTGGCCAAGACCATAGGGGAGAGGAGGCGGGGGGGAGGGAGTTGCCGCCTCTTTCTGGCTTCCTTGACCCCCAGCGGGCACAGCTGGCGGTGCAGACCAAGCGCGTGGCCGCGCAGGTGGACGGTGGGGCGCAGGTGCAGCAGGTGCTCAACATCGAATGTCTGCGGGACTTCCTGACGCCCCCGCTCCTGTCCGTGCGCTTCCGGTGAGTGGGGCGGGGGCCCTGCCAAGCGGCTGCGATCTTCTGGATGGGGAGGGGAGGGGGGCTGGGGTCTGATGGAGCCTCCTTGCCGCCCCTCCCTCCCCTCGCCACCAGGTACGGGGGCGCCCCCCAGTCCCTCACCCTAAAGCTCCCGGTGACCATCAACAAGTTCTTCCAGCCCACGGAGATGGCGGCCCAGGACTTCTTCCAGCGTTGGAAGCAGCTGAGCCTGTGAGCAGGGAGGGGGTGTGAACTGCAGCTGCTGGGGGGTGCGGGGACGGGGCCTTCCAAGCACCTGACCGGAACCTTTCCCCTGCCCCCAGCCCCCAACAGGAGGCACAGAAAATTTTCAAAGCCAACCACCCTATGGATGCGGAAGTCACTAAGGCAAAAGTGAGTGACCACTGTGCGAACAGGAGAGGGGGCCCTGGACCCACAGCCCAGACCTGCCTCTCCCTAACTGGGGTGTGGGGAGTACTTTCCATTTTTTCCGTGCCTCTATTTTCCCATCTGTAAAATGGGGCCAGGTCCCACTCAAGAATTTCGGGGGAACTGGTTTGCTACTGCCTGGTGGCTCCCAGATCTGGCCCCCTCCGACAGCTACCCTTCTTCCCCAGCTCCTGGGGTTTGGCTCTGCTCTCCTGGACAATGTGGACCCCAACCCTGAGAACTTCGTGGGGGCTGGAATCATCCAGACTAAAGCCCTGCAAGTGGGCTGTCTGCTCCGGCTGGAGCCCAACGCCCAGGCTCAGGTGAGCAGTGGTCTGGGAAGTGCCTCTGAGACTGACACATTACCCTCCTGCCTCAATATGTTCGTTTTTAATCACGCCCCTCTGTGCTGTGTCCCTGAATCCTCTGTTGTCTTCCTTGCCACATCCTTTCTCCCCTTCTGGATCTCACTTTCACCCTTCACCCTTTCCCTCCTATGTTGTTTTTATTTCTGCCTCCTGTTCCTTCTGTCATCTTTCTAATCCCTTTGTCCTTTTTCTCTCATCTCCCTGTATCCTACCCCCCACCGCGCCCCCCGGGCTCTCTGTCCCCTCTTCCTCCTCCCTGAGTCTGTGCCGCCATGTCCCCCACCCAGATGTACCGGCTGACCCTGCGTACCAGCAAGGAACCCGTCTCCCGTCACCTGTGTGAGCTGCTGGCCCAGCAGTTCTGAGCCCTGGACTCTGCCCCCGGGGATGTGGCCGGCGCCGGGCAGCCCCTAGGACTGAGGCAGCTGTGGTGGATGGGGCAGCGAGGGGACCTCCACTGGTGACAGGGAAGACCCCAGGGGTGGGGGGATGCCTGGAACCTTCCTCCGGCCTTTTGTATTTTTATTTTTGTTCATCTGCTGCTGTTTACATTCTGGGGGGTAAGGGGGAGCCCCCTCCCTCCCTTTCCCCCTTAAGCACAGAGGGGAGAGGGGCCAGGGAAGTGGGCGCCTCCTCCCCTCCCACCCCACCCCATTGTAGCCCCTCCTGCCCCCTCCCTGTCCAGGGGCTGTGTATTATTGTGAGCGAATAAACCGAGAGACGCTAACAGCCGTGTCTGCGTGAGTGGCTCAGGCACAGGGGTCAGAGGATCGGGCTGAGGGCCTGCAGAGTGTGGGTGGCCAAGCCCCGAAGCGCGTGGGTGGGACTCTGGGCAGACAGCAGCAGCAGCAGCCGCCGCGGACCCGCCTGCACAGCCACCAGCCGCCAGCCCATGCCCGGCTCCTCCGGTCCAGACACCAGGTAGCAGGCTCTTGGCACCTGGGTCCTCTGGGCCACTTCCTCCACCTTGTCCTCTGCCGACCCCGGCTCTGGAGGAACGACAGGAAGGGCCGAGGTGACCAGGGGGGCCCCAGACAACTAGTAGGCGAACCTGCAGGAGCGACACACATCCCGGGCCTGACAGGTGAGGGCCTTGCGGCTCCAGCTGGCTGTCAGTTGCCTGAAGGACATGGGCGGTCTCCCCCTTCTTCCCAGCCAGCCTCCATCCCCCTCTACTGGGGATGCCGTGTGCAGCCCTGGACAGTCCGCCTAGCAGTACAGATCACAAACATAGAGGTATGCTGAGCAGATACAGGCCCAGCCCTTGGAACTCTCTCCCCCCACCCACATTAGGCAGGGAAGCAGGTGCGGGAGGTGGAGTCACGAAGCTAGGAGGGGCCAGTCCTCCATCCCTTCCTTTGTTTCCCGAGGGCCTCGTGGGTTCTAAGACAACTTTTCCCTCCTAACCTAGTCTCTGTGACACCCCGCACCCCGAGGGGCAAAGATGGTGGCAAAGTGTGTGCTTGCAGCAGTACAGTGGATTGTGGCTCTGGGAACCTATGTGTGACTCGGGGCTCTCCACTGCGTACTAACCGAGCCTCAGTTTCTTCCTCTGCAGCAGCAGAGTGATGTGACGGGAGCTCCCCCTCACCTGTGAGGGTGAAGTCAGTCATGGCATCCATGACACTTGGCCAGAGAGGAAGTCTCAGCGTTACCTGTTAGGGCTGCCCAGTGGATTCTGTGGTCTCCAGGCTGCGACCCCCCTGCCCCTCCCCGCGGGTGTGGATGCCCCATCCTCCCTTATGTGATCGGAGATTCAGTGTTCTCGCGTGTGCAAAGGGGGCACACCTGGTGGGAAGTGCGTGGCGGTGACCAAGGTGTAGAAGGAGCGCAGGAGGCGACGACGATGCTCAGGAGAAGGCTCTGGAGGGGGGAAGAGAGGGTGACAGAGAGCCCCCCTGGGCCCAAGCCCCTCCTGTCAGTCTGGCCCTCCTGTCAGTCACCTTGAACCCCAGAGGGCTCCACCGTGAAAAGGCAACGTTTCAGGTCCAGGTGGAGCAGCAGCAGCCTGTGAGAAAGCGGGTGTTGTGGCCAGGGCAGAGGGGGTGAGGACCCCCAGCCCACACCCCCGTCCAAGCCCTACCCGAGGATGTCCGTGTGCAGGGGGAAGCCAGCGGGCAGCGCTCGGGATCCCAGCGGCACGCAGGCCCGCAGCGGGTCCAGCACTGGCTGCCACCAGCGGTCCAAAAGCTGAGGCGAGGCCCGTGGGTGAGATCAGGGGCGGGTACCGGGGAAGGGGCGTGGCCAGGGTGGAGAGGCGGGGCCCACGAGGGCGGGGGTACCCAGGGGACCAGGGAAAGGGTGAAGCCTGCAAGGAGGGGATGGGAGCGATAGAGGGACCGGGCTGGCCGGAAGGTGTAGTCCACGGGGGTCCGACGAGGGTCGAGCGCGGTGTAGAGAACGCTGGCCGGAAGAGGTGGTTAGCCAGGGACGGGGCAGGCGGGCAGAGGGTATTACAGGGGGGAAAAGCGGGGACATGGCCCGGATTCACCTGTGGATCCAGCTGGCTGAGGGGAGGGCGCGGCCCGCAGAGCAGACACAGCTCCAAGCCCGGCAGCAGCGTCAGGGTCAGAAGCCGGTGCGGGACCTGAAGTGGGGCGCAGCAGGGGCTGGCCGGAGCTCCGCCCCTTCCCGCCGAAGCCCCGCCTCCTCGCGTTCCGGCCTCTTGGTCCCTTCGCGGCCCCCTGTCCCCCGCGCCCCGACTCCCCCAGCTCACCGTGGGACTCCCGTGCGGCAGGTACACCGGGTAGTCGCGAGCGGCCTGAGGCGGCAAGGACCCCACCAGCCAGGGGAGCAGCACGGCCTCCGGCGTCCCCAGCCGCCACCAGCTCTCTGTTGCTGCCACCACCCGGCCCGACACGACCAGGCTGCCAAAGGCCGTCCCCGCCGCCTCGGCGAACCCAGAGAGGGCTTCCTGGGTCAGGAGACATGAGCAGGGGCGGCAGTGACTTCCCAGGTGGGCCAAGAGTGGGAAGAGACAGGCATACAATTCAAAGTTGGCCTGTTGGCATGCTTACGTGCCTCACTCTCCCTGGGCATGGGTTCCTTCACCTTCACAATCAAGTACCACCCCCAAGTCACACTGTAATTTAAACAGCTAGTGTGGCTGCTCCCTAGACTGACACGTGTTACTGAAGTTAATAATCCCAACAGCATGAGCCAGGTGGGCGCAATCAACCACCTACTCCTGCTGGGAGAGGTCATGTCACCTGCCCCTAGACATGTCACAGGAGGCGCCCGTGCCAGGGGAATCGACAAGAGCAGTATTTAAGGAAGGATAGATGGAAATTCACCAGCGAAAGGAACAGCGTGTGCCAAGCAAAGAAGTTGGGAAGTTGTTGGGGTCCGGGGAACCCCCAAGGCAGTTGGGTGAAGATGGAGTTAGCAAAGGTCAGAGTGAGCATGTTGGAGGGTTTGAGATTCCAAGGTCCTCAAACACTGGGCTGGGGGGACGGGAGCTTGTCCTGGGGGCGATGGAAGCCATGGAAGGGCTGTGAGCTGGGCAGGCGTGGGGTAGCTCCTGGTGAAGAAAGACCCTTCTGGGGCCAAGTGGGGGTTGGGATGGAAGCCCAAAGGATGAGAAAAGGTTGAGGCAACGATCCAGGGGTAAGAGGATGAGGACTGAGCCAGGGCCAGTGACAAGCTGAAGGGTTCCCCAATGCATTCTCAGTACCTGCAAGAGAGACCCTTCTGGAGGAACCACACAGTCCACACACTGGGTCAGGTCCCCGATGAGCTCAGAGTCCCCCAGGAAACTGTCAATGAGGCGGTAACTGGCCTAGGAATGGGAGGGAAGAGGAGTTTAGGACCCAGGTGGGCCCCAGATCTGCTGCCTCCCCTTAAGAAAACTAGCCCTGCTGGGCCTGGCTCTAGGGTCAGTTGACCAGGCTGCCCCAGGGACAGCTGGGAAGTGTAGTTTCTGAATATCTGTGACCTGGGATCCTAACTTCCATGCTCGAGTACTGTAGCCTCACCCTTAACTCCTTCTTCAGTCTCTCCACGTTGCGGATATTGGTCAGTTCTTCGAGTCCTACAAGAAGAACCTAGAAGAACCAAATAAAAGAGCAGGAGCTGGGGATCTGGACTCCTCTCCTGGTGTGAGGGAGGAGGATGCTCAGACTTCCTGGTTTGAGGAATAGGGCTGGGGAGTCTCACCATGGCCCCAAACACCATCTGGAGTAGCCTCTCCAGCCTCAGCTCCGAGGTCCCCTCCTCAGATGACAGCACAATGAGGGTGATGCTGTGAGAAAGGAAGGTGAGAAGAAAGAATGATTCCAGGCCAGGGAAGCAGGACTGTGAGGAGAGAGTCTACCCTTGACCCTGGATGCAAGCTACATCTTTCGCCAGCTGGCACAACCTGCTTCTCATACAGAGAAACTCAGGGATAAGACAGGGTAACTGGCTTGTCGAAGATTCCACAGCCAAGTAAACAGCTGGCCTTGGAGACCTGGTAAGCCTCAGGGTCATCTTCAACAGCGGCCATCACCCAGCCCCTGGCCCTGCCCCAAAAGCTACAGCTTGGAGACCTGTCATGGAAGCTTTTCCACACCACGGTCGTGTCCTCCGTCCTTGCAGAGCTCAGCTGCACCTCGAGATTCTGCCCAAACATGTGTACTCCATTGAGGGAACCGATGACAGAGAACGGAAGCTGGGGGAAAGTTGGGGACATTAGACAGGAGCCCCCAGTCCCCTCCACCTTGGGACCCAAGTGTCCAGGGTCCCAGCCCCCTCCTCTTTCTACATCCCCTGGCCCTCCTCTTCTAGGAATCAAGAGTATAAGACCAGTCATTGCACCCTTGGCCCTCTAAACTCGACTCTGAAACTTCCCCAGATCCTACTCCCCTGACGATCCAACAGAGTCCAAGTGCCTAGCCCCCTTCTATTTTGAAGATCCAGGGGTCCAGAGCCCCACCTGCTGGCGGGCGGGGGCACCGCCGCGGCAGCTTCTGCAGAACAGGGGGACTCCGCTGGAGGCCGCAAGGCAAAGCAGATGTACGGTGCCCTCGGTCCCCTCCTCGCCCATCTGGAACCCTCTCCAGTCCCCTCGTGGGGGCAGTCAGCGACCACCTTGGAGCATGCCCGTGGTCACGCTAAGTCGGGCTGCCGGCAGGCGGTCCGAAGCCGCCTGAGGGCGAGATGGCGAGCTGATTGGAAGAGAAGTAGATTTCCCGCCTTCTTCACCCAACTCAAACCCATCCTCAGTCTCTATTCCAGTACCTCCCCCGAGCCGTTTAGGTGCTCTTCCGCCTCGACCGGAAATCATATGCCCCTAAGAAAGATGGCACCCATCGTACTTGTAGAGCTTCGTAGTTTCTCCTTAATTGTTCATTTATTTAAAGAAGAGAATGAAGAGCCCGGATTGAAGGTAAGGACGGCGCCAAGGCGTTGTCTGGCGAGCTTCAGGTAAACTAAGATGTTTTTACATTTTAAATTGATAAAGAGCTGTGCCCCACTCAAAGATGGTGGCTGCACCGAGGCGTTGCCTGGCAACTGCATTCCGTCCACTTTCCAGTCCAAGGTACAGAGAGCTGTGCCCCACTCAAAGATGGCCGCATGACGTATCTCGAGCAAAACCGAGAGAAATACCATCTCCCCCTTCACCCTCGCGGGATGGTTTGGTCCGGCCAACGTTGCCTAGTAACCACCCAATGAGATGGTTGTTTTTGTTATTAGAAAAAGAAGGATGAAATCCTTTATTTTCCAGAATCATAAAAATAAGATTCTTTCTGTAATAAATTTATGGACTTTAGTGCAGCATGCCGAACGTGAAAATATTCCTTCCCAAACCTTTCCCGAAATAAAAAGTTGACAGTTTAACCCAGAACATTAACACAATTTGACAAATATGATCACTATGTTAATGTTGCCTTCAAACTTTTCCTCATTAGACCAAATAAATATATGTCGTTTTTTTTAAAAATGTCTTTTTATAATCAACATTATGGATCTAACAAAATCAATTTAGCCAATTCCGGATTGACATACATTAGTTTCCTTCTTCTGTGTGTTTAAACTGATAAAGTAAAATTTCATTTAGTTCTGAATATAATGAGCTAGAACTTTTCTCTTTTGTGAGAACAGGGGCCTTCGTTCAGCCAAATGTATTTACGAAATGTATAGTAATGTTTTAAAAAATTGCTTCCTTTCAGACACGTTTTGCCTGCATTCTAGATTTGGTTTCTTTCCTTCTTTCTTCTTTCTTAAGATTCATTTGTTTATTTTACAGAGAGAGCATGAACAGGAGGGGCAGAGGGAAAGAATATTCCGCACACTCCTGGTTGAGCCCGGAGCTCAACAAGGGGCTCAGTCTCTCAACCCTGAGAACAGGACCTGAGCCGAAATCCAGAGTCAGACAAGGCTTAACCTACTGAGCAATCCAGGTGCCTCTCTAGATTTGATTTCCTTTTTTAAATTTATTTTTATTTTTGTTGTTTATTTGAGAAACAGAGAATTAGAGAAAGAGAGCCTGAGGCGGGGGAGGGTCAAAGGGAGAAGCAGACCCCCCTGCCCAGCAGGGAGCCCAGTGCGGGACTCCAGGATCTTGATCTGAGCTGAAGGCAGTCACTTAACCAACTGAGCCACCCAGGCGCTCCTAGATTTGATTTCTTTTTTTTTTTTTTTTTTAAATTTATTTGACAGACAGAGATCACAAGTAGGCAGAGAGGCAGGCAGAAAGAGAGAGGAGGAAGCAGGCTCCCCGCTAAGCAGAGAGCCCGATGTGGGACTCGATTCCAGGACCCTGGGATCATGACCTGAGCCGAAGGCAGAGGCTTTAACCCACTGAGCCACCCAGGCGTCCCAGAAATAAAATCTTAAAAAAAAAAAAGAAAGAAAGAAATTTAAGAGATATAATGTCTAAATATGTGTTTGGTCTTTGGATTCTGATGCAGATAAACAATGGGAAAAAGCCATTTTGAGAGAACTGGGGAAATCTGATTGTGGATTTAGTGTTAGATGACACCAAGAAATAATTTTGTTGGGGGTGTATGGTGGTTGTATGTGAAAATGCCTGTAACTTTTTTTTTTTGTAAAGATTTTATTTATTTATTTGACAGAGAGACACACCAAGAGAGGGAATAGAAGCAGGGGGACTGGGAGAGGGAGAAGCAGGCTTCCTGCTAAGCAGGAAGCCTGATTCGGGACTGGATCCCAGGACCCTGGGATCATGACCTGAGCTGAAGGAAGACGCTTAAGGACTGAGCCACCGAGGTGCCCATGTCTGTAACTTTTTAGAGAGGTCTGCCAAGGATGTAGAAGTAATATGATAGGATGTTGGGGCTCTACTTTAAAAGGCTTCAGCAAGGAAAATAAAAGCAAAAAGGGTTGGAAAAGGTAAACGTGACAAAGTGGCAATACGACTGTATGTGAGAGGAGGGCACCGTTTTATCTTAAAGTACATTGCCAAAATACACTGGGGCAAGTGGTGCTGATTCATAGCCCTTCTAGACTGTGTCTGAACCCACACTCTCCCGCCCTCACGGACATTATTCTTTCCAATATTAATTAACGTGACAAAGGTAAAATGCTTTTTAATTGGTGAAGATAAGCAGTTTTCAGAATTTTCTTTCTTTTTTTTTTTTTTTTTTTTTTTTAGTTTTCAGATTTTTTTTTTTTTTTTTTTTTAATTTATTTGACAGAGAGAGATCACAAGTAGACGGAGAGGCAGGCAGAGAGAGAGAGAGAGGGAAGCAGGCTTCCTGCTGAGCAGAGAGCCCGATGTGGGACTCGATCCCAGGACCCCGAGATCATGACCTGAGCCGAAGGCAGCGGCTTAACCCACTGAGCCACCCAGGCGCCCGTAGTTTTCAGATTTTTACTTGCCATTTTAAATGGTTCTGTGTGGGGGAGAGTCTCCCTACCACTAAAAATATATATATTTCTATTTTCCTAAGTTTTTATTGATGAGTAAAGTGTATTTATGTAGTAAATTTCAGTGAACATATATGTTACAAATGACTTTCCCAGTTTATCGTGTTTTTTCCAACTCGGTTTATAGTCTTTTGGACAAATTGATCAATATTTTACGTTTTCTGGCTTTGCTGTGATGATAAACTTTTTTCCAGGCTTCAGGATTGTACAGTGTGTTTCTTTATTCCTTCTGCTATTTTTAAGGTTTCATTTGTTGCATTTACATTTTTAATCCACCTGGAATGTATTTATGTTCTAGGCCAGTTTCTGGCCGCTCTCCCAGAAAACAACAATCAGGTGTTGCCTAGCAACCGCCACTTGGGTTGGAATTAGGCTTCTTTGAGGGGGAAAAACAGCTGCACTCCCCCCCGAGTGGAAGGCAACCTCGAGCGTTGCCTAGTAACCCTTTTCAGAGAACGTGATTGGACCCTTCACACGACCCTCCCCCTCCAATATCCCCGCGCCAGAAAAAAATTTAACTAGAAACCTAATCTCTCCGATAGAAAACTAGGACAGCGTGTGCGTTGCATAGCAACCAGGTCTCCTGACCCTCCCACTGAGACCTGAATCGGAACTGGCGCCTCGCTCAAAGATGGCGGCCGACTGCTCCTCTCTCAATATATGTCACTCCACATCCTGACAATGATTCAGTCTTCCCCGTCAGGCCCCCGAAGGGGTTCGCTGTGCTCTTAATCTTGCACGCGGTGCGTACCAACGAGGATGGACACAGAACCAGCGCGCCCTGAGTGCCCCGCACAAACATGGCCGCAGGCGCGTCGAGCGGCGACGCTAAGACGTCCGGCGCCGGTGCACGCGCAGCGCAGGCGCATTTCCGCCCATCCCGCAGCGGCGGCGGCGGCGGCGGTGGCGGCGGTGGCGGCTGGGGCGAGGGGAATGGTCCCCGGGTCGGAGGGCCCGGCCCGCGCCGGGGGCCTCGTGGCTGACGTGGTGTTTGTGATTGAGGGCACGGCCAACCTGGGGCCTTACTTTGAAGGGCTGCGCAAGCACTACCTGCTTCCGGCCATCGAGTGAGTCCCGTTTCCGCGACTTCCAGTCCGGCCCTCCGACTTTAGTTTTCCACGGTTTCTTGCCTGACCCCGACCTTTTGCCTCCGACCCTCACAGGTATTTTAATGGTGGTCCTCCTGCCGAGACGGACTTCGGGGGCGACGTGAGTCTTGGGACTCCTGGGTCTGAGGGAGGAGGAGTTGGGGACCGACTCCCGGGTCTGAGGGAGGAGGGGCTGGGGACCGAACTCCTGGGTCTGAGGGAGTAGGGAGCCGGGACCGTACTCCTGGGTCCGAGGGAGGAGAGAGGAGGGAGCCGGGGATCGGACTCCTGGGTTTGAGGGAGGAGGGAGCTGGGGGTGGACTTCTGGGTCTGAGGGAGGAGGGAGGTGGACTGGGGTCCCAGGTGAAAAGTTCTTCTGTCCTCTCCTCCCAGTATGGGGGGACCCAGTACAGCCTCGTGGTGTTCAACACGGTGGACTGCGCTCCTGAGTCCTACGTACAGTGTCATGCTCCCACCAGCAGCGCCTATGAGTTTGTCACCTGGCTCGATGGCATTAAGTGAGCTTTTTCTTGTGTTTGCGGTGGGTTGGGGGACCCTGCAAGGGATCATGAATGGATGGTGGCTTGGTTTGAGCTTCAGGGACCGTCCCTCACACTGGGTGGCTGAAAGGGCTGAGAGGGATTGTTTTTGTCCATAAGTCACTTCCGCGGTGGGTTCTGTGTGCTCAGCGGTTTTGCCATCCTGTGTGGAAGTAGAAAAATCTTCCCAGTTTGGGAGGCCTGTTGAGCTCCAGCGCTCATCTGGTACTATGGGGTCCTCCACGTTCTGCGTGATTCTCCACGTTCTTTGGCTGTTTCTCATCTGTACTCCAGTCTTCCTTTTTCAGCTGGGCCCTTTGAAGCCTGAGTGCGAGGCGGGGTGGGGCCTAGGCCAGGACAGATCCCTCTGTGCTTAGGATGGGATGTGGAATGTTCCCTTTGCCGGCCCAGTGCGGGTGCAGACAGCCTGCGGTCAGATCACAGCTGAACGGGTCAGATCACAGCTAAACCACGACAAAACTCCCGGACTCAGAGGAGTCCCTGTTCCCTTTGTGTCTACTGTAGTTTATCTCCTATCCCTTTGGTGGGGGGGGGTTGTTATAGTACTTATTTATTGTATTATTTATTCTCAATTGTGTAATAGATTGTCCTAAAACTTAGTGGGTCCAGACCGTAAATGTTAATTATTCTGTGCCAGCTCTGTAAGTAAGGAATTCAGGACTGGCTTAGCAGATAGTTCTGGCAGGGTCCCCTGAGGTGGCTGTTATCCAGGGGCCTGGCCCATCCATTGTCAAGGTGGCTCACTCTGTGGCTGCGGAGTGGCCTCCTAGCGTGGCAGCAGGCTTCCCTCAGCAGCACAACAGAAGGAGCAAAGAGGAGGCTACGTGGGTTTTTATGATCAAGTTTCGGAAGTCACACAGCATTATCTCTGCCGCATTCTGTTTAGTATGGCTGTCAGTCCTGTTCAGTGCGGGGAGTGTGCGCGGAGATGAATGCCGAGGGTGTAAAATACCACGAGGTGGGGGTCATTGGGGGGCACTGGCTACCAGGACTTCATAGGCATTCTTTGGGAATTAAATGAGTTGGTGACCCCTTCAGACAGCACCTGGGATGTATTAAGTGCTGTGTTTGTGTTCGCTGTTGGTTCACATCTCGGTTTCTTGGTCGGTGAGGGGATGATGGCAGTCCGGATCTCTGTGGTCTTAGAGGATCAGAGGAGCTCATCTTCCTGTAGTGCCTTCATTCTGCCGGGCTCGGTGTCTGGTCTGTGGTTTGAGTTCACTAAACGGCGCCGTTTCATGGCTGCTGTTCTCTTCCTACATTTGTTCAGCACGTGCTTGCTGAGTGCCTGCTTGGTTCCAGACTGCATGTGCTGGACTGGGGGCTGCCCGTTCCCTGGGAAGTTGACACCCAAGTTTGACCCCGCATGGTCATTCGAGCTGGTAGTCAGGACAGAGTGGCATTTCCTGATCTCAGGACTGTTGACACTTCGGGCTAAGTGATTCACTGTTGCAGAGGCTGTCCTGCACACTCCCAGGAGTTCAGTATTCTCCCTCGCCTCTAGCTACCAGGTGCCAGGAGCCACCTCCAAGTTGTGACACACAAAAATGTCTCCAGACATGGTCCGATGTCCTCTGGGTGGCGAGTTGGGGGGACAAAACCCACCCCAGCTGAGAAGTACTGAGATAGATTGTTATGAGACTTGAATAATGGTAATTGGGGGGCTCTTTGAGGCCCAAGTTCAAGTGTGATGTCCCTTAGGTGCCTAGCTCCGAGCACAGGGTCTGGCCTGATTTCTTCCTGGTGACCCTCGAAACTGCAAGACCCAGCTCCGGTGTCCCTCCCCGGATGCTGGCAGGCACCCAGTCGCTCCCTCCTCTGCGCCTGCCGCTCCTGGCTGTTGCCCTGTCCTACTCCCATGCCTTTGAACCGTGAACGTCTAGGTCCCTGGTGTCCCTTCTCCTTTTTTGTTGCCAGCTGGGGCCTGGCGCCCAAAAGGCCTCGGGAGACCTTGACAGTAAATAAATGAGTGAAAGCCATGGAGAAGATCATCACCAAGAAATCAAAAATTCTGGTGGTGTTGACTTGTCAGGACACGCAGTTAAACCTCCTTATTTACAGCTTTCCGGGGCGCCCGGCCGGCTCGGAAGAACATGCTAGCCTTGATCTCGGGGTTGAGTTTGAGCCCCATGATGGGCGTAGAGAGGACTTAAATAAGTAAATAAACACTTTTTAAAAAATCTTAAAAATATTTAAGTAAATAAGTCTTTCCAAAGCGTGTGGAAGAGAAGAGGGAAATGCTTTTCGAGCACATTTGGTGCGCATCCACGCCTCCTCTTTAATCAACTTAGAATCAGCTTTAACCAAATGAAGGAGCTCTGTAGGCTGTGTGCTCACCTCGGAATCCTCCCAGTCAGCTGATAAACGTTGGCAGTGCTCATTGTTTCAGCAAGTCCTGTGTAACCATCTAAATTCACTTTCTGTGACTTGGCCTGCTGGTCTGGCACAGAGATCACAAAGAAAGTCTGTGGGCTTTGTTCACACTCGGAGAAGAAATCTTATCTTCCTCCGAAACGTCTGTAACTTAAGGAACAAAGCATGCAGTGTGATTTGTGAAACGTCCTTGCTTTGGGAAGATTTATTTCTGCTGTTCCATTTCCTTTCTTTCAAGAGGGGCGGGGTTGGTGTTTTTTTTTTTTTTTATCTCCTCCCCTACAGCAAATGACCCAGAATCAGAAAGAAAGGATAGAAGGAAAAGGAGCTCTGAGTGTTTTCTCCCTAGCACTGTGACCGTCTGTTCGTTCATTCATTCGTTCCTTCAACAGGTGTTTGTGGAGCAAACTGCCCTGGGCACTGAGGCCTTGGGGATATAAGGCAGCCAGGTCCTGGCCCTCTTGGAGCTGGTGGTGTTCATAGTAGTGTGACTGGCCAGGCGGGTCGAGCCTGGTGGCTGTTCAGTCACTCATTTTGACCAGTACCTTGGAGGGCCTCCAAAGGCTCATTACCCGTGAGGGTGGGCAGTGAAGACTGGGGTGGGGTGGGGGGGTTGGGCAAGAGGCAAGGGAAGCAGTAAGAGGCCGAGCCCACCCTTGGCACCAAGCACTGCCGCCTTACTTCGCGTGTGCACCGGTGAGGGCTTCGTTTGGAATTACGGCTTATTGTAAACTCGATGGTATTCAAAACGTATTTTGGAACAGACCAGGTTTTATTTCTGCTCCCCATTTTTCCAGCCTTTCTCGTTTCTTGGACAAAATATGTGTTCCGTAGCTCTCTGAGTGGGTAACAGGCAGCCTAGCTCTGGAAGAGAAAAGCGAGTTCCAGGATCTCAAAGTGATTGGTTGATCACACGTTCCCTCATATGTTGCTTTTTTAAATTGTGGTAAAATTCGCATAACAGAGCTGATTATTTTGAAGTGAGCAGTTCCGTGGCATTTATTCTGTGTACACTGGGCAGTCACATGGCCCCAAAACATTTTCCCGTCTCTAAAGGGAGATATGCACACATGAAGCAGCTGCTCCATATCTGTGTGGGTCGTGTCCTTCCCCCCCCCCCCCCCCCCCCGCACCGCCTTCTGGCCAGGCCCAGCCAGGACACTTTTTGCTCCAAAAACCTCGTGAAGATAGCGGTTTGATTTATTCGGGAACAGGAAGCTGCGGCAGAGCGGGTGCGGGGTCCGTTCCGTCACTGGGGGCTGCCCCCCAACCCTGGCCTTCTGGTTCTCGTGCGGAACAGTCTTGGTGGTAGGGAAGAGCAGGGCTGGGAGCAGGGGTGGGGGTAAGGAGCAGCAGTGGGGCCTGCGTGCCCAGAGAGGGAGAACGAAGGCCTCGAGGTCACAGGGCCTAGAGTGAGAAGGGGGCAGAAGCCTGCAGCTGGTAAGTATTGGCGTGAGAACTTGGGACGGGAGCAGAGGGTCGAGCTGCTGTGGGTCCCGCATCCAGGAGGCCCCGTGTGTCCTCGGGCACCTTGCACACAAGCTGGAGACGCCTCGGACTGGCCGCTTGGTCCCCTTCACTGCAGGCTGCCCTGGCTCCGGGCGTCAGGTGCGCTGTGGAGGGAAGCCTGACAGTCACGCCCTCCAGTGACATGGCATATGATTGAGGGTGGGCCCTAAAACCAGGTGGTCGCTGAGGCAGGCTTCCCGGAGGAGGGGATGCCGGGCTGGGGAGGTCATAGGATAGATAAGCAGGGATTTTCCTCCTGGGCCAGAAGAGGGGTGTGTGTGGTCACGGCAAACAGCACAGGCAGGAGACCGGTTATGTGGCAGAGCGCGGAGACCAGGGACATGGGAGGCATTCTGGACGGCTTGTACCAGAGGACGATGGAGCAGGAAGGTGGGCAGAGCCCTGCGCGTGGAGGGCCCCAGATGCCCAGCTGAGAGCTTGGCTTTATTCTGGTGTTAACGGACACGGCTGGGCTGGCGGCTCTTTGTTAGGTGCGTACGTGTGCGCGTGCGCAGGTAAATTCCGTGCAGCGGGGCTCGAGCTCTGACCCGGGGTTCAAGAGCTGTGTGCTCTACCGACTGAGCCAGCCCTACCCTCTCCTTTAGCCATTTTTTTTTTTTTTTTAAGATTTATTTATTTACAGGGTACCTGGATGGCTCAGTGGGTTGAGGCCTTTGCCTTCGGCTCAGGTCATGATCCCAGGGT
Organism: Lutra lutra; assembly: GCF_902655055.1. NCBI lineage: Eukaryota > Metazoa > Chordata > Mammalia > Carnivora > Mustelidae > Lutra > Lutra lutra. Next base: position 52,927,501 of record NC_062294.1, read on the forward strand.
CCTGGGATGGATATAAAATAAATAAATAAATAAAATAAATAAATAAAATCTTAAAAAAAAAAAAAAAGATTTATTTATTTATTTATTTGACACAGATCACAAGTAGGCAGAGAGGCAGAGAGAGAGGAGGAAGCAGGCTCCCCGCCGAGCGGGGCTCGATCCCAGGACCCTGGGATCATGACCTGAGCCGAAGGTAGAGGCCTCAACCCACTGAGCCCCCCAGGCAACCCTGTTCACCATCTTTCCTCCTGCTCTGCTCTGCTAGCATGTGGTCACCGTGCACACACGCACCTGTGGCGAGAGTAGCCTCACTGCCCCGTGATGGGAAGAATCCCGGTGGCGGCAGCTGCACCACTTAGAGGCTGTCCCGCTGCCACAGCCCACACGGGCTGGTCACTGGTGACCTGTCTGCGCATCCGACGGAAGGGAACCCTGAGTCTGTGTAGGAACTTCCTGGGGCTGCCGAAATGAAGTAGAAAGAACTGATCGGCCTAGGGGCGCCTGGGGGGCTCACTCAAGTAAGCATTTGACTTGGGCTCAGGTCATGACCCCGGGTCCCAGGATCGAGCGTGGCTCGCCTTGGGCTCCATGCTCAGTGGAGAAGCTGCTTCTCCCTCTCCCTCTGCCGTTCCCTCTGCTCATGTGCAGGGGTGCATGGGTGCACTCGCTCTCTCAAAAAGATAAATAAAATCTTAAGTTAAAAAAGAAAAAAAAAAACTGGTTGGCTTAGGACCACAGAAAGGTAGTGACTCACAGTTTAGGATCCAGGAGCTCAGGATCAGGGTGTGGGCAGGGCCATGCTCCCTCGGGAGCCCGTAGGGGAAGATCTTTTTCTTGCAGCTTCTGGTGTCCCCACACAATCCTTGGCTGGTGGTAGTGTCTCTCTGATCTCCATATGGCTTTCTCCCTCTTTCTTTACATTTTCTTCCTTCTGAGCATGTCTGCCTCTGTATCCACGTTTCCCTGTTTTGACTCTAAGGACATGGGCCACCCTGTGACCTCAATGTAGTGTCCTTACCTCTGTAAATACCCGTTTCCAAAGGTCACATTCTGGGATTATTCGGGGTTAGAACCTTCAATATCTCTTGGGGAGGGGGACACAATTCAACCCTTGACAATGGGAGGACAGAGGAGGCCCCCATATTGGCCTGGGAGGGTGGGCTAAGGCCAGAGCTGGCTTTAAAGGTGGAACACCCAGCCCTGAGGGGAGGTGCACGGAACGAATTCATAGGCAGGTGTCCTGGGCCTTCTCCTGTCCTTGATCTGGCAGGACCTCTGGCCGGAGGGACTCCGTCAGAGGAGATGACAAACAGCCCTTGTCCACATTTGGTAGGCCTGGCGCCGCGTCAGCGCTGGGGATGGAGCAGGAAACTCCTCGGTGGCCCCATGCCCAGGCGCAGGGTAGAGGGTGGGGAGGAGGGCGACGTGAACTCAGGCTCTTTAGGTGTGGCGGGGCGGGGGGCTGGGCGGTGGCAGCCCTGGGTGCCACAGGGGACCCCGGGGCTGACAGCCTCACCCCCTGCAGGTTCATGGGCGGGGGCGGCGAGAGCTGCAGCCTCATTGCAGAAGGCCTCAGCACGGCCCTGCAGCTCTTCGATGACTTCAAGAAGATGCGGGAGCAGATGTGAGTGTGCCCAGCCTGGGGGGGGCCCCCAGTGCCTCTTCCCATCCGGCGTTGTCTGCTGCGGGACTCCACCCACTGCCTCCTGCCCTGGAAAGCTCTCCAGGAGGGAGCCAGGCCGTGTCCCCTGGCCGGTGCCTGGTCTTGGTGTCCTCACTGGGAAGAGGAACCTGCTCTGGGTCTGCCTCCTGCTTTCCTTACCTGCTGGGCAACTCAGAGGGAGTCAGGAACGTCTTTGGGCCTCAGTGTTCTCAGCTGTGAAGTGGGGCCATTCCTCCTGACTTCCTGTAGGGTGGAGTACTTGCCCTCGGCTGGGGCTGGTCTGTCCCTTTCCGGGGCCTCTGTTGTTACCTGCTCCAAGTCTTTTCTTCTCCCTGGCAGCGGCCAGACACATCGCGTCTGCCTCCTTATCTGTAATTCGCCCCCATACCTGCTCCCGGCCGTCGAGAGCACCACGTACTCTGGGTACACGACGGAGAGTCTCGTGCAGAAGATAGGGGAGGTGAGGACTCTTGAGTCTGAGGGAGGAGCTCTGGGAGGAGGGGCCTGGGGTCTGCGGAGCTTCGAGGCCCTCTGCTACTCCTTTGGAAGATCTAAAACCCAGAGGCCCACGAGGCAGCTGATACAGGCCCAGGGTCCCTTGGCTCAAAGCCTGATGGGAGTTTTGCTTCAGAGCCCAGCGGGTGTGGTAGCCTGGGGGTCCCCTGACAGCCCTCCCCTGATGGCGCCTCTCTCCTCCTGCAGCAAGGGATCCACTTCTCCATAGTGTCTCCCCGGAAGCTGCCTGCCCTGAGGCTGCTGTTCGAGAAGGCAGCTCCCCCTGCCTTGCTGGAGCCGCTGCAGCCGCCAACAGACGTGAGCCAGGACCCCCGGCACATGGTGCTGGTGCGGGGGCTCGTGCTGCCGGGTGAGGCCCGAGTGCCAGCAGTGGAGCGACTGGGGGTGTCCCCCACCCCGCTCCCTCTGACTTAGATTTTTCTCCCCTCTCTAATCCCTTCGCATGGGACTCGGTCGTCCATCCTTTGCTCTCAGTTGGGGGTGGTTCGGCCCCAGGCCCCCTCCAGCCAAAGCAGCCTGTCCCCCTGCCTCCAGCTGCACCCTCGGGCGCCTCGCTCTCAGCAGCCCCCCAGCAGCCTCTTCCCCCTGTCCCCCAGCAGTATCAGGTATGGACGTGGCCAGGGAGGGGACGTGCTCCTGGGGCCTTGTGGGAGAGACCTAGCTGGATGTCGGGGCTTATGGGGTGATGGGGAGTCTCCACTGGGACCCCAGGGTGGGTGGGACTCTTGGGGCCAGAGAATCACATCCCTCTGCAGGGATGGGAGTCACCCTGCGTGATGTGATGGCCAGGATAGCTGTCCCTTGGGTGGGCGCAGTGGTGTGACCCCATGGGACACTCAGACTGGAGTGCGTGGTCCTCATCACCTTCCACCCCCAGGTCCCTGGGAACCTGAGTGCAGCTCAGGTGGCGGCCCAGAATGCAGTGGAAGCCGCCAAGAACCAGAAGGCGGGGCTGGGCCCACGCTGTGAGTCCCGAGGGGGGACATGGGGTGGGCTCGGGTCAGCCAGGCCCCTCTGCACATCTGTCCCCGCCTTTCCTCTTGGTCTCTCCTACAGTCTCACCCATTAACCCTCTGCAAGCCGCTCCAGGAGTGGGTCCCCCCTTCAGCCAGGCCCCGGCCCCTCCTCTGCCGCCGGGGCCCCCTGGCGCCCCCAAGCCACCCCCTGCTTCGCAGCCCAGCCTGGTCTCCACCGTGGCTCCTGGCCCAGGCCTGGCCCCCCCTGCACAACCTGGGGCACCGTCCATGGTAGGCACTTGCACACCCGCCCCACTGCCCTACCCCCCCCAGCTGCTTACAGAGATGAGGCCGAGCAGTTTGCCTTCCCGAGGAGGGTGTGAGGGCACGTGGGTCTCGTCCTGGGTCCTCAGGGCTTCTGGGGGCTTGTGCCACAGACGACTGAGGCAGGAAGGTCTGGGGACGGAATGATGGGGCTTTGGCTCCCAGCGGGTGAGGACTGTTCAGAGGACCCCAGGAGATTCCGGGAGTTGGAGCGTCACGGGTCCTTAGAGTCCTCAGATCTTCCGGAGTCAGAGCATTTGTGGTCCCAGGCACCGTTGGGTGGTGTCGAGAAGGAGCCCGAGTTCCAGTCTTCCTGCTGGTCTGTCTGTCTCTCGGGTCGCCCCTCCCAGGAGACGGTCTGACCCGGCTCCACTGTCCTCCTTGCTCCCCTCTGGCAGGCGGGCTCGGTGGCCCCTGGCGGGGTGAGCGGCCCTTCCCCGGCCCAGCTCGGGGCCCCGGCCCTTGGGGGGCAGCAGTCGGTCTCCAACAAACTCCTGGCCTGGAGCGGGGTCCTCGAGTGGCAGGAGGTGAGTAGCTCGAAGAGCCACGGGGACCTCACGGCCTGTTTGGATGTGGGGCTGGGCTGGGGTCCCTGTGGGGCTGTGGCACTTGGGGTCCTGAGGAGAGTCTCAAGGAAGCCTTGAATTCAGGATGAAGGAGGTAGTAAGGATTGTGTTGTAGGTTCAGAACCTAAAAGTCTCAGATTTGGGGCGTGATGGGGCTTGAGGGGATCAGGGCAGGGAGGGGACAGAGGTTTGCAGGACCGCTGGTCTGGAGGAGGGACCCAGGGCTCGTGGGACTTGAGCTGGGGCAGGTCCTGAGCTCCGGGGCCCCCAGGGTAGGACAGGAGAGGTTGAAGGGCCCAGGCTTTGGGGCTCTTCTCGCCGTGACATGTGCTGCTTTTCCACTCAGAAGCCCAAACCTGCCTCCGTGGACGCCAACACCAAACTGACCCGGTCACTGCCGTGCCAGGTCTACGTGAATCACGGCGAGAACTTGTAGGTGATGGATGGTAGGGCTGGGGCCGGGTGGGGCCGGGCTTGCAACCTCCTGACGCCTCTCCCCCCTCGCCCCCAGGAAGACGGAGCAGTGGCCCCAGAAGCTGATCATGCAGCTTATCCCGCAGCAGCTGCTGGTGAGTGGCCCGAGGGGGCACCGCCCGCCCCTCCAGTCAGCTGGTCGAGTTCTCTTCCCTCGTCCCCTCCCTGCCCCGCACCTGCCTCCATCCCTGCTCCTCCCTTCCCCACTCCGCACGCCGGCCCGTGTGTCTCCTGCAGACCACCCTGGGCCCTTTGTTCCGGAACTCGAGGATGGTGCAGTTCCACTTCACCAACAAGGACCTGGAGTCCCTGAAAGGCCTCTACCGCATCATGGGCAACGGCTTTGTGAGTCCGGCACAGGGCGGGCCGCGGGTGCCTGTGGAGCTTCTAGAACCAGCGGGGCTAGGGTGCCCCTCCCCCTCCTCCTGAGGGGTGACTGGGGCGCATCCTCCGCCAGGCCGGCTGCGTGCACTTCCCCCACACGGCCCCCTGCGAGGTGCGCGTGCTCATGCTGCTCTACTCGTCCAAGAAGAAGATCTTCATGGGCCTCATCCCCTACGACCAGAGCGGCTTCGTCAACGGCATCCGGCAGGTCATCACCAACCACAAGCAAGTCCAGCAGCAGAAGCTGGAGCAGCAGCGCGGGGTGAGTGACCGGGGCCCTCTCCCCCCGGGACCTGCCCCTGCCCCCACGGGCCCCTGAGCCCCAGCGTCCCTCCTGGGCTGAGACGTGGCCACCTGGGTTCAGTTCCTTCCCCACATGTTCTCGAGATCTTTGTACGCCTTTCACTGTCTGCAGCGAATCTCTGAGGCCCAGCCCCGCTTCTTGGGGGCTTGGGAGAGTTAGGTGTACCTCCCAGACCACCCGCTCCCGAAGAACATCACTAGCTCCCGACGGGTTCCCTTTCAGGGTTCAGAAGGCTCCCCCCCGCCCAAACACAGGGCCCCCACTCCCAACGCCACCTGTCACTGACCTGCTCCCTGTCCCACACAGATGGGGGCACAGCAGGCACCCCCTGGGCTGGGCCCCATTCTGGAGGACCAGGCGAGACCCTCACAGAATCTGGTGAGGAGAGGGCTTGTGGGGTCAGGGCCAGGGCGGGGGAGACCCCCAAGGAACACTGTCATTTTGACCTGACCTCGGAGGCCAAAAAGTCTGGGGAATCTGCCTTGTCCCTTACCCCCATCTCTCCCCACCAGCTCCAGCTCCGCCCACCACAGCCCCAGCCTCAGGGCACTATGGGGGCCTCCGCAGCCTCAGGACAGCCCCAGCCCCAAGGTGCTGCCCAGGCCCCCCCAGGCGCCCCCCAAGGCCCTCCTGGAGCAGCCCCTGGCCCTCCCCCTCCTGGACCCATCCTCCGGCCTCAGAACCCTGGGGCCAACCCCCAACTGCGGAGTCTCCTCCTCAACCCACCTCCGGTGAGACTTGGGGGTGGGGGGCAGATGGGAGTCATGGGGCTGCACCCTGGGCCCTGATGGTTCTGGTCCTTTTGTTTGGGAGGAAGGAGGTTGGCTTTGATCAGAGGGTGTGAATAGAGCCCTGCCAAGGGGTCCAGGCAGTCTGGCTCTTCTGTCTGTCTGACATGGGCTTCTGCTAAGATTCCTTTGAAGAAAGACCCCCTCCCCCCCCACAGCCACTGGGAGAGATGTTCTCTGAGTAGCTTCTGTGCAAGAGGTTGCTCCATGGGGTGGGGACTCTGAGCCACTTTCTTTGTTCTCGCAGCCCCAGACTGGGGTGCCTGCACCCCAAGCCTCCCTCCACCACCTCCAGCCACCGGGGGCTTCTGCACTGTTGCCCCCACCACACCAGGGTCTGGGGCAACCCCAGCTGGGGCCCCCCCTCCTGCACCCACCGCCTGCCCAGTCCTGGCCCACACAGCTTCCCCCGAGAGCTCCACTGCCAGGTAAGGAGGTCCCCGGGGAGGGCAGGGGTCTGGACCGACTGTCCCAGCAGCCCCTGAGCTAGAGCCTCAAGACCAAGGGCTCCTGGGAACTGAAGGCTGGGATTCAAGAATGGTAGCTGGTTCCCCTGACCCCAGGGTTCTTGGGAGGCTCTGAGGGCTCCTGGAAAATACAGTCCAGAGGGTCAAGACCTAGTGGGACAAGATCTCTTTTTGTGATTTCTTTCCTGTGTGTCCCGGGGTTGATGGGAAACATAGTCTTAGGGTCAGAGAAGTAGTTTTGGGGATGGGCTCCTAAAGGCTCATGGGAATCAGCACATTTGTGACCAGATGGGGCCAGAAGGTCCCTCTGATGGTTCTCCCTGGGGCTTCCTAGGAAAGGTATTACCTTGGGTTCCCAGAGGAAGAGGGAGGAAGCAGGCCCAGGGCCCTCTAGGGCCCCAGGGACTACTGGGAGATGCAGTCCCTTCCCCACTGCCCCCCAGGTCAGATGCTGCTGAGCGGGGGTCCCCGGGGCCCGGTTCCCCAGCCGGGCCTGCAGCCCAGCGTCATGGAGGACGACATCCTCATGGATCTCATCTGAACCCCCGACACCCAATAAAGTTCCTTTTAACACACGCCCCGGCTCCCGTCACTGACGTCCCCCAGGACTGGGCAGGAGGAGACCTGGGGGAGACCTCTCTGTCCTTGTTCTTGCTTCAGCAGATGTCCCTGAGGCTCTGGGCTGGTGTGACGCCTGGGCCCCCGCAGTGAGTCAGGCAGTCTGGTGCAGCCCGGCTTTGGGCCGGGGCGGGTGGGACGTGGAGGCAGGCAGGCAGAGCTCACAGGGCCGTGCGCCCTCACGGAGATAGGGCGGGTGCCCGGAAGAGGCCTCTGAGCCAGCTGGGCTCAGCAGTCCGGGAGGAGACTCGGGAGTCGACGAGACCGAGAAGGAAGGCAGGTGGTAATCTAGGTGCGGGCACAGCAGAAGCAAATGTGTGAGGGCAGGAGAAGGCTTGGGGTGTTCAGAGGTGCAAGCCCAGCAGGAGGAAGGAGGGACCTGGAGAGACGAGCAGGTGCCAGGTTGGGAGGAGGCTCAGGTTCCAAACTGAGTGGCTCAAGGCTTGTCCTGAGGATGCGAGAGAGCCAGGGGAGGCCACTCGCAGGGCGCCGGTCTGGGCTAGCTGGCTGGCAGGGCCTCCGGACTGTCGAGTGCCATGGGACAAGGCAAGGCCAGGAATGCATGGGGGAGGCCAGGGTGGTGGCCTGGGGAGGGGAGAGGCTGGTGGAGCAGCTGGACCAAGTCAGGGGGCAAGAGGGGCGAGTCTGGGGACTCAGCATGCCATGCAGAGGAATTGGGGGTGAAGAGGTGGGGTCAGGGTCGGCCTCGGCTCCTGGCCTGGGCGCTGGTAGATGGCGGAGCTTCCTGCATGAGGGGCCCGGAGGAGGGAGCAGCAGTGAGTGCGCACGGTCCGGGGAGTGTCGCAAGTGACAGAGGACGTGTTGGGAGTTCAGAAGTGTTGTTAGGAGACGGCGTATGTGTGATCGTTGGAGTCATGGGAGTGGACAAGATCACACGTGAGGAGAGACTGGCCCCAGGTCCCAGAGATGGCCCTTCCCAGGCTTTGGGTGGGGTGGACAGTGGGGCAGTCCCTGAGACGGAAAACATGGTAGGGGGTAGGTTTGGGACGTGGCAAGGCAAGAATGTCCTCGGAGACAGCCGGGTGGGGGGCAGCTGGCTACGGACAGGATGTGGAGTGCAGGGACGGTCCCACCCGGGGGCAGGGAGTTCGTTGTCTGTTGTCAGACTCTAGACTAGCTTTGCTTGGTGCGTGGTCCAAGCCTGGACCACCAGCATCCGCACTATTTGGGATGCCAGCTAACATCCGATTCCTGAGCCCCATCTCAGGAGAGAGGTTGCAATCTGGTGGCCTGTGGGCCACTCTGCAGATGACGTTTTGTTTGGCCTTCCCTGTGTTAGCATACGTAGCATTTTTTCCTAACGAGTTAGTTGTAAAAATCAGGATACTTCACACACACACACACACACACACACTCTCTCTCTCTCTCTCTCTCTCTCTCGCACACACACACATACACACACACTCCTCACACACACCCAATCTGCAGCCTTCGCTTCTCTTGACAAGTCAGAAGTTCTGGCACCTCTGGGCCCGCCCTTCTGCCTAGCAACACTGGGCTGGAGCTGCCCCTTTCAATGGGGCGTGTGCTCTCCGGTTCGCCGCAGTCCCCACCACTCCCGTTTGGCTCCCCCACCGCGAGGCAGAGGGTCATTGCCTTTGGGCTTGCGCTGTGGTTGTTCCTTGGTAGCATCCAGAGGCAAGTGAAATCTTTCTTGTACCCATGTCTCTATCAAAAGTGGCAAAACGAAAGAGAGACCGAGAGGGCCACGTGTTTCGAGAAAAATGGGAGCGAGCGTATTTCTTTGTGGAAGTGAAGAGCATGCCTATGTGTTTAATATGCAAAAAAATCGTATCTGTGTTGAAAGAGTACAACCTGAGACGTCATTACGAATCAAAGCACAGTAAGAGCTTCGACCAGTACACAGAACAGATGCGAGACGCGATCCTCAGTGAGCTGAAAAAGGGCCTCAAGGGTCAGTAGGGTTTGCTCCGGGAAGGACGCAGGTCCGAGAGGCAGTGTGGCTGCAGAGCGCAGTTCGAGTCTCGAGCACAGCACGGCCCGGGCGCGAAAGCCTCGCAGCGATGGCGAGTTTGTAAAGGAGCGGGACAGCGGCTCCTGGACGGACGCGCCCGCCCGTTGACACTGTCCCTTCGGCCTGACGGGCGTTTGCACTGCGCCGTGAGTCGAAGATGAAACCGGAAGATTTACTAGTCCAGTCGCTTGAAAGAGTCGACTCCGTCGTGGCCTTCTCTGTCGTTGCTCATGAACTCTGACCACCCAGTTAGCTTTACTTATTTGTGGTATGAAGAATTTGGATGCGACTGAAGAAGTCTGTGACACGGTGCCCAGGCAGGCCCGACACTGGGAGATGGGCTATTTTGGGTGTGTATTGACAGAAATACTCACACAGACTGGCGAGAATTCCTAAGCACAGTCGCAGGCCGTCGTAGCTAACGATCTGCGTCACAGGCGGCCTTGTCAGGACACCTCCGTCCCAGGAGGCAGCGCTCCGCGAGGACGCAAGTCAACTCGTTGCCTCGATCGCCAGGAGTTGAATTGTGTTCAGAAGGAACACAGAACACACCGCGGACGTCCTCGGCACGCTCCTGCGCTTCAACCACGGGCAGGTGGACAGTGACCTTGACCCAATGTTATTTGACAGAAGCTCTGTGACCTGGTCATCACGTGATGGTGTGGAAGGGATCCGCATTGTTGAAATCTGTCGACTTGGTTCATCTGCAATGAGACAGAAGCCACACCTGGTTCCCCTGAGAAGGTCGGTCAAAGACTTTTGGTCGAGGCTACAACCCCCCACCCCCACCCTCCGAACACTAGTTCTCTGCAAAGACGTTCACAAACAGCTACTTGAATGTATGACCGTGTTTGCCCGGTCCTGGCAAAAACAGGGAAGCCACTGGCAAGGAACAGTTCCTTCGCTGCAGTTGGTTTTCAGAAACAAAACATGTGGCCTGGACCGTATTCACCCAGCTGGTGGGGCTCAAGACCAAATTCCCCCAAAGGCTCTCCATGTCCAGACTTCGTGAAAATGAACTAGCACTGTCCAGTTACTGTCGATCGTGTGAATGCAGACCACAGGCAGCACCCGCTGAACTACAGGGCTCTAGGGTGCGGGGTCCGAACCGGGAGGTCACGGCCCTACCCCCGCCTCCTACAGTGGTCTTGAGTCACGGGCTTTGGAGGTGCCCGCGCTTGTAAACCGCGGTTTTCCATTACAGAATTGATTCAAAGTACATAACCGTTCCCAGTTAAGGATTCAGGGTTGAATTCTAAACTGCTCATCCCAACGTGACAACCAAGGCCTGACGCTGACCTCTTGGTGTAGAAAGGGCGAGGTCAGGCGTCTGGCTTCAAAATCAAAGGGGCAAAAGAATTATGAAAGAGAAAATTTTAATAATTAAATATTTCTATTTTTCAATTTGTATTTTTTCAATTTTGAATTTGAAATATAAACTCCAGTATCATCCATGTTTGTATTCTGTTCCATGCATTCACCATCGTGCAGTAAAAATACAATTTGATGCTAATTCTGGCCGTCGACTTTTCTGCTGCCTGGCTAGTTCACTCATTTATGTGGCCTGCCTGGCTCCTGTCGGCATTCGAGTTTAGCGTCCCTGCCATGGCACTGCTGCACGGAATCGGGGCGGGAAGGAGGCTGGGAATCGCCATTTTAATGAGCCCCCTGGGTGGCCCTCATGTAGGCGAAAGACAGAGCAGGAGACGCTAGAGGTGGCCCCAGGGCAAGTGGGTGGCGTTTCCCAGGCAGTGTGTGGAGCTGGGGTTTTTGAAAACCCATGGCTTCAGGGACCAGGCAGGTGATGGAAATGCGTGAAGCGGACGGGTGTAAGACAGTAGGGAGTGATGGGGACTGCGGCGAACTTGCAGAGTGCCCCCCCCACCTAGTGGCATTCACATTGCAACAGCAACAAACACTGTGAGGACCAAACAAAATCCCCTTGTGCCTCTGACAAGGCCATCAGGCCGCCATTTTGCGACCTCTGGAAGAAGGAGAAGACACGGGGACAAGGACAGCCCTGAGATAGATCCACAAATCCGGGCCGGGCAGGGAGCCAGAAGGCAGGCGGACCAGGCAAGTGTGTTCTGGAAGCTGAGCGTTTCTGAGGAGAGAGCGATCGGCAAACCTGCTGCAAGGAGAAGCCAAGGGGCGAGCAGCCTGCGCGGTTTCCACCTCTAGGAATAGCTCTGCGGCGGGGGGGGGGGGGGGGGGGGGGGGGGGGGGGGCACAGGTTTGAGTCCAGGACAAACTGATTGAAAAGGAATGTTTCCAGTTGCTGGTTTGTCCATCTGTGGCCAGTGAGGCCCTCTGGACCTCAGCACCCGGGTAGATGAACCAAAGGGACCGGCCTCAGGGACCTTCAGGTCCCCTTCAGGGACTGCCCTGAACCAAAGGGACCGGCTGTATGTTCATAAGGTGAGGCAACAGAAAGCATGGGGTTCCTAGAACGCCCAGAGAGGGAAGAAATGTCCAGGCACCTAGAACTCAGCTGCACGTTCCCCAGTCCTGCCGGGTAGAGGCGGTCGGCTACGTGCTTAATGTGCCTCTTAGAACCAGCCAACACCAGGAGCACATCTGGGAAAGGTTTTCTCGGAGCGCAAGGTACTACTATTAAAGCCACTTGAATGGAGGAAGAAATAGTGAAAAACTTAGAACAGCAGGGATTAAACTCTGGCTGCTGCGCCGATTAGCTCTGGCGTTGGGCTGGTCTCTCTGCCTCCCTGAGCCTCAGTTTCCCCCAATGTCAAGTGGTAGTTTTTCCCCGAAGGACTGAGCACATGGCAGGCTCAGCACAGGCCTCCGCACAGGAGAGCTGCTCTTAGCCCCAGCTGTCCTCACGGGCCAGACGTACTCCTAGAAGCCACGAGTAGTGAGTAAACCTGTTCCTATAAGTTCGGAGTCACCAGAGCATCCATGAAGGTCATCACTGGGTGAGCAACTTGTTGGAAACATTTCATTTTGGATCAGTTTGCTGTGGGACCACACATCTAGAGCTGGAAGCAAGACTAGGAAATTCTTGAGAATTCTCCCAACTGGCAATAGTGGCAGGATGTAACTGGGAGAAAGAAAAAAAAAGATTAGGACAAAAATGCTTAAACACCAGCACGTTCATTGTGAACCTGTCTTGGGTAAGAGAAAATGCCCACCTGATGGAGAAAAACTGAGAAAACAAGACCTTCTAGAAAGGGTATATTGGCTCAAGGTACACAAAACACATATTTTCCCACTGTTTTGGGTTCTTATTTTTAAATTAACCTTAAACGTGTATTGAGTTACATACATGATTACAGTTTCACAAAGAGAAAAAGGCATCGAAGTGTATAGAATAAAAAGTTCCCTTTTGTGCCTCTTTTTTCCCCTTAGCCCAGATGTGGCCACACGGCGCTGAGGAACCACTTTCTGTCCCAGAGGCAGATGTACCGTTTGGTGCTTGGGTTTCTGTGTATTTGGTTGTTGAGACATTTATAGGCTCCAGTGTTTCTCATATAAATGGGGTCAGTTTATTTTGCCTCCCCCCACTTAAGTCGTGGCCTCCTGTCCATGTCATTGCACACGGCACCAAAATGGCCCCATTCCAATTCCACATGGAGTCCAGCCTGTAGAAGTTGTCGATGTGGAACAGACCCCACCAGTCACTCAGGCAGCAAGCATTTGTCACACAGTCACTCTGGGTCAGGAATCCAGGCACAGCCCAGCTCGTGCCTCCAGCTCAAGGTCTGTCCGGGCTGCAGTCTCATCTGAAGGCCCAAATGGCGGAAGGCCCATCCCGAGCCCATTCATGGGCTTGCTGGTGGGTTTCAGTCCCTCAGAGGCGACTGGACCCAGAGCCTCAGTTCCTTGCCATTGGCCGGAAGTCTCCCTCTGTTTCTGACCACATAGGCCCCCTCGTAGCGCAGCTTACAGCATGGCGGCTGGCTGCTCCGGAAGTGAGAGGGCAGCCAAGATGGAAGCCAGAGTCTCTTTGTAGCCCAGTCACAGAAAGGATATCCCATCGTTTGGGCCATATTTTATGCATTACAACAACTCAGTTGGCCCCAGGCACACTGAAGCTGAGGCGTAATGAAGGGAGTGTAATACCAGGAGGTGTTGGGGTCGCAGGGGCCATGTTAGAAGCGCTTTGCCACACCATGCGTGACGGTTGGTTAGCTGTGCAGGTTTTCACGTAACCAGAAATACTGCCGAGACGGAGCATGTAGGGATTTTTACATATGTTTCTGCTCGCTTGTGCAGGCATTCCTGTGGGATTCAGTCTTAAGAGCAAAATTTCAAGATCGAACAGTGTGCCGATTTTGTTTGGATTTAGTTGACTCTTTAAAAATTGAGTTTATTTTTATTTTTTTAAAGATTTTATTTGAGAGAGAGTGATCGAGAGAGAGAGAAGGAGCAGGGGGAGGGAGAAGCAGACTCCCCACTGAGCAGGGAGCCCCATGTGGACCTTGATCCCAGGACTGAAGGGTCATGACCTGAGCCAGAGGCAGATGCTTAACCGACTGAGCCACCCAGGTGTCCCATGAATTTATTTTTTACATTTATAAAACCATGTGGTTCACAGTTTAAGAGGCATCAACCTGATGCCTAGTCTCCCAGTTTCCTCTGGAAATCAGTTACCAATTTTCTACTGTTTTTTTTTTTGTTGTTGTTGTTGTTGTTTGTTCATTTTAGTTTTAAGTAGGCTCCACACCCAACTAGGGGCTTGAACTCATGACCCTGAGATTAAGAGTCACATGGTCTACCAACTGAGCCAGCCTGGTGCCCCTCAATTACCAATTTTCTTATGTGTCCTTTCAGAGCTTCGTACAAGCTAGTGGAAGCAAACAGAGACATAATCGTTTTCTGGCCCTGCTGTCCAGTGGCAGGCTAGTTTATATTTTTAAAACAGCTTTATTGAGGGCTAATTATAATTATATGTGTGCACGTATGTAATATGCACACAGTGATGAATTTGGACATCTACATACACCCGTGAAGTGATCCGTGCGATCCGGGTAGACATCTGTCACCTACGAGCTTTCCTTGTGTCCTTTTGGATTTCTGGGGCGGGGGGTAAGAGCACAACCTGAGATCTACCCTCTTAAGTTTCGGCTCACAGTGGAGGATTACTAACTGTCAGCACTGTGTTATACAGCAGATCTCGACCACTTAGAGTCCCCCGCTTTCCTCGGTGGGTTGCTTTTTTTCATCGGACAACGTATCTTGTCGTTTATACCAGGGCGAAAAGCCCTCTGTCCTTTCTCATGGCTGCAAAATATTCCTGGTGTGAACTCCTCCATTTCTTAAAGCCCCTATTATGGGCCAGATAGGGTGCCTCTGACCTTTGTGGGTGCCCGTTTTGAATTGAGACACAACTACCAATTGCCCCTCCCAAAACCACCTGGTTTGTCACTAGTTTGTGGGTGTAGATCTCCCTGCATGCGGAGAGGCACGGTGGGACGCGGTCATCTCCATTCGAGCAGGAACACCTCTGGAGCGTTTGGAACAGTGTGCTGGGGGCAGCTGTGAGAAGTGCTGTGACCGGGACCGGAAGGTTCCCGTCTTGACTTGATAGTCATGTGCCCCGGGAACGAGGGACAGGAAAGCGAGGCGTTCGCTCCTGATGCCCCTCATTTTTTTCCATCGGGTGCGGGTCACGGGCTTCTGAAGTTAATCAGGAACCTGGGCTCGAGAACCCCCTCAGCCTGTCCTTGGCTGTGACCTCAGGCTCTTGCCTCCCTACCTGTAGAATGAGGATGATAAGACTGCCATCCTCATGGCGAGAGTTTAAAAGGGAAACGCTAAACATAGTGTTCAGGTTATATCTATTATTACTGCTTTCCCAAGAGTGATCCTTTTTCAAATAAAGTGATCCGGGCTGCTGACGACCCGCCAGGTTATTACTGAGCACCTTGAGGACCTTGCTAGGATACCAGGAGGCAGCTTCAGAGGCCCGGTTGACCCTGAAGGTGGTAAATTTGCAATTCATTTGTTTGAAAAATATTGATTGGATGCCTGCCAGGGGCCGGGAATGACGCCTTGGGAAGATGGGTGTGGCCGTGCCCTCCGCGTATTTGGCGGGAAGCGGCCAGGTGCCTCGCCTTGCAGATGGTTCTTTCCTGTCGGGGGAGGCTCTAAGAGAGTGACCTTGAAGGGCCCTTGTGAGAATTTAGTAACTTCCCCCCAGAGTCTAATGTGGGTCTGGCTGTCCCCCCTGGTGGCTGTCCTCCAGTAGGAACTCAGGAGTCCCCCTGCTTTGGTTCAATAACCAACCCCTTCCTTGTGGGGTCTTTGGTCTCCAGCTGGGAACAGAGCGTGGGCATGAGAGTGCACAAGACTTGTACCTGCCTGGGACCGGAAGCGATGCTCCTGACATCAGGATGCCCGTGCTTTTGCTCCCCCCGGTGAGAACGAAATCATCCCAGTCTCCTCTAGGGGAAACTGGGACAGGTGGTGTTCTGGTGTGCCCTGGAAGGGGAAACGGGGTGTTGAACGCATCACACCACTTCTGGAGAGGAATGGAGGGCATTCGAGGGGGATGTGCACTCGGACCTAGAGTGCTCCGTGCTGCCCTTTTGGGACATCGCTATGGACAAGACATGGTCCTTGTCCTTACAAAGCTCACAGGCTAATGTGGGAGCCACGGACTATTACAAATCATGATGAGAAAGTTTAAGGAAGAATATATAGAGCCTGGAGAGCACGGATCAGGCAGATGGTTTGTTTTTTTTTTTAAAGATTTAATTTTATTTCAGAGAGAGTGCTGGGGAGGGGGAAGGGAGAGAATGAGCACAGTGGGGGAGGGGCAGAGGGAGAGGGAGAAGTGGACTCCTTGTTGAGCAGGGAGCCTGACCTGGGGCTCCATCCCAGGACCCTGAGATCATGACCTGAGATAAAGACAGACACTCAACCGATTGAGCTTCCCAGGCATCTCCAGATTGTTTTTTTTAAAACCATTATTTCTTTTTTTTTTTAATTAAGATTTTATTTATTTATTTGACAGAGAGAGAGAGGGGACACTAGCATGGGGAGTGGGAGAGGGAGAAGCAGGCTCCCCACAAGAGCAGGGACACTGATGCGGGGCTCGATCCCAGAACCCTGATATCATGACCTGAGCTGAAGGCTGATGCTTAACGGCTGAGCCACCCAGGCACCCCTAAACCATTATTTCTTAATTGTGAAACCAAAAACAAAAAATCTACAAGACAGAGATCTCTTTACTCCCATTTTGTCGTGTAAAGCATTCTTATTTGTCCGTGTTGCCTTTGTGTTCTTGTCTACATCCAACCCGTATGTACTCCCAGTTTGCCCTCCTAGTAAATTCAGTCAGCTTGGTTAAACAGGGTTATTTGGAAAAGACATGTCTACGTCAAGGTAGGCTGGGATGGGCTACAATAACAACTTCTAAACTGCAGGGACTTGAAATAGCAAAGGTGGGTTTCCTCCCTCCTGGGGCATAGAGGGTCAGCTTGGAGCCACTGCCGATAGATCTTAAATATGGTCGGCAGCACGGGAAATGCACAGAGGGCTCTGGTCTCGCACTAGTAATTAAATGCTCCAGACTGAATTCACATATCACTTTGCTCATATGTCACTGGCCAGAATTAATTACATGGCCCCACTGGACCATAATGGGGTCGGGAAGTGCAGTCCTTTTCATTGCTGGGCGAAGTGGAGTTAGAAATGTACGGCAGATAGCACTCATGAGCATCGAAACACTTTAAATATTTTGTTTTAACCAAGAGCCTTTAAGCATTCATCTCTTCTCTTTATGTAGGACCAGGACCTTTTAAGTCTTTCTCTCCCATTTATCATACAACATCATAAAGCTGTATAAACTACATCCACAAAGCACAAGTCATTTATCATTTCCAGTGTTCTGTGTTTTTCTTTTCTTTTCTTTTCTTTTTTTTTTAAAGATTTATTAATTGGTGCGCCTGGTGGGGCTTAGTTGGTTAAGCGTCCCAGCTTGAATTTTGCCCTTCCCGCCACTGGGTCTCACAAGTTCTCAGGCTCTCTCTAAAGTCAATAAATCCTGCTGGAAGCGGACGAGGGGCAGAGGGAGAGAGAGAATCTCAAGCAGTCTCCCCGCTGAGCTTAGAACCCAACCTGGGGCTCAATCCCATGACCCGTGAGATCATGACCTGAATCTAAATCAAGAGTCAGATGCTCAACCAACTGAGCCATCCCAGCGCCCCTGTTTTGTCTTTTTTTTTAAGTAACTCACTTTTATTTCTCCAATGCAGGCAACCTGCTTATCATATAAACAACTCTCTTGAATTAATATTTCAGTGGTTTGATAGGATTAAGTTATTAACTTAAAGCAACTGGCATAAACAGGTTTGGTAACAGACCGCTACTTTGCAGGAAGCGTACAGCACCACAGATGGGAGCAGAATGGCTTAGTCATATTGGCCTGCCAGCCTGGGTGGCAGGTTCCACTGATGAAATGGGCAGCCGTCTTTCAGACTGGCACACTGGGTAAGCCGGTTGGCTTCAAGGGCCATACTGTAGTATGACTTAGAATTCCAGCCTACATTTTTATTTCGCATTCTGGGATGTTTCCATTTTGCTCTCACTGGAGTGTATCCTGGCACAACTTTCTCTGCTTAGATGATCCTGGGAATTCCTACCCACGTGTGTGTCCTGACGGGAGTTGAAGGATGATGGAGAGCAGGAAGGATGTGGAAGAGATTGGTCTGGATAGAGCAGCAGGGGTCCCACACAAGCATTAGGGGAAGTTTGTGTTGAATTCTAAGGGGATTGGGAAGCCACTGGAGTATTTTGGTCAGCGAAGGGAGAGACATGGTGGCAAGAGTTAGGAGGGTGTTATCTAGGCAAGAGATTGTGAAGTCTTGGACCAAAGAGAATGGTGAGAAATGAGGACTTAGGGAAATTAAGGATGCTTCTGTCCCCGTGGTTCTGTCTCCTTGCTGCTGCCAGTGGTCCGTTGTTCTGACATGGGTGATTGTCAAGGGTCTGGAGGTAACTGCTGGTATCTAACTTGTGGGCTGCGTCCAGAGAGCACAGACTCCATTTGGTCACAATCCAAGTCGGATTTGGAACTCAGGCCTGGGCAGGTGGCTTTGTGGGTGGGGCAAACAAGGACTGGAAATACATTGTGGCTCAGGGGTTCACCTGTTTCACGGGCCACCCCTCCTTCTCATTTGCTGGTTGTTCTCAGGGCTCTCACCTCTAAAGGGATGGCGTATCCTGGTCCCTGTCTACAAACGTACTCTTTGTGGACTCAGTGTCTCCTTGACTGGAGATGGAAGACTCCTGAAGTTGCATCTCCAGCCTCCCCTATCCACATTGCTTAGTCAACATCTCAAAATTAACATATCACAGAAGAAGGGATTTCCACCTGCCCCCAGAGTCAGCTCCCTGACTTACAGAGCAGCATCCCTGTAACAGGCAAACACCTTGGCCTCATCCTTCCCTCCTCTTTCTCTCGCTCTCTACACAAGTCCTTTGGGCTCCAGTTTGAAATGAATCGTGCAAATGATCACCTCCACTGTGGCCACTCTGCCTGCCGTCCATCCCGTCTGTGCCTCCCGTCTGGATTATTGGCACAGTCTTCTCTCTGCCCTTCTGCTTTCATTCCTCCCCTTCCATCTGATTTTCAACATTGCAGCCAGGGGAATCCTTCAGAAAAGATGTAAATATTTCAAAGATTATTTTTCAGTAGGCAACGTTTGCGTACGGAGAGAATTCCAAATAGTCCAAGAGTAAATTGAGTTCCCTTCCACGCCGGTGACCCCATTCCCTCGGTCTGCTGCCTTCTCTCCTCAGAGGCAACTGTGGGTCCCACCTGTTTCCGTAGACTTGCAGAGATACTGTGTGCATGTTTCTGTGCATTCTATGAACGATCTGTTTAAGAACAAGTGAGTCTATCCCACTCCCTTGTTGAAAACCTTCTGAAGGTTCTCCAGCAGAGAGATTAAAATTCAAATTCCAACCTAAGGCCATAGGACTCTGCTTATGGGCCCTGCCTGGCACCTCCTCATATCCACCACTCTCCTCTACCCTCAATCCACTCCAGCCATGCTCACTTCCCTTACTCTTTCCACTCTCAGGATTTGCGCCCTCGCTCTTCCCTCATCGTGGGACTCTTCCAGCCCAAATAGAATCACAGGCCGCGTAAAGGTCACTTCCTTGGCTCCTCATGGCCACCATGCCCTTGTCCTATGTACTTGCACTATTTGTAACACTTATCCCAAAGTGTGATTATTTGTCTTCTCCACTGGATCTTGGGCTCCTTGAGGGACCCAGTCTCTTTTGGTCATCACAATATACTCACTGCCCGCACAGAATGGAAATAATAGTACTAATAATGATTTTTAAAAGTTTTTATTTTAATCACCTGGTGTTCATCACAATGACTTTTTTGTTTGTTTGTTTAAAGAAAAAGTTAGGGGCTCCTGGGTGGCTCAGTGGGTTGGGCCTCTGCCTTCAGCTCAGGTCATGATCTTGGGGTTCTGAGATCAAGGACCTGGGATCAAGGGTCCTGGGAATCTCTGCTCAGCGGGGAGCCTGCTTCCCCCCCTCCCCCGCCTGCCTCCCTGCATACTTGTGACCTCTGTTAAAATATTTAAAAGAAAAGAAAAAGTTAACATTTAAGGGGCGCCTGGGAGGCTCAGTCGTTAAGCGTCTGGCTTGGACTCAGGTCCTGATTCCGGGGTCCTGGGATCGAGCCCCACATCGGGCTCCCTGCTTAGCGGGAAGCCTGCTTCTCCCTCTCCCGCTCCTCCTGCTTGTGTTCCCTCTCTCGTTGTGTCTCTCTAACACAGTCTTTAAAAAAGAAGAGAAAAAGTTAACATTTAAGTCGTTACCATGCTGAGTACCAGTCCTACTACTTTAACTCATTTAATCCTCATAACCACTTCACGGTTACCCACTATCCACGATTCAAACAAGCAAATTTAAGCAAGAAATGTTACACAACTTCTAGTAAGTGAATACGCAGGCACGCAACAGTTGAGTGAACGAGTAAATCAATGATCCCGGCCTCGAAAAGCGGGCGGCAAGAGGCGGGAGGAGGTACCTAGAGCGGTGGGCGGGGCCTGGGGTACAGGCGCCAATGGGCACACAGCAATGACTGGCGGCTGTCCTGGGATGCCTGGCCCCGTCCATGCCGCGCAAGGGCCGCTGGGATTTGTGGTCTCCGGTCCACCTAGCCACGTCACGGCCTCCAAACATTAAGTCCTCCCCTGGTGCAAGGTACGATCTGTATCTCCAAACTTCTAGGTAGGCTCCTTTACTCCCAGACCCCTATTCCTTATTCCCCCTCTTTCTGAGGTCCGTTGGTGTAGTGTCCCGACTCCGCGGGTCCCGCACTCAAGGTGGGGTCTCTCGGTGTTCTGTCCTCCCAGCCCGTAGCCAACTTGGTATCGTCTTCTACGTTCACCAATCCCCCCCGCATCCTTCGGTATGGCCTCTCCCGCCACACCCCCCTGAAGCTGCTGCGCGAACGTCCCCTCAGTTCCTCCCCCTGTAGCTCGAGCCGCCCAGAGTATCTTCCAATGGCCGTGTTCCCCGCCCCACACACCCTCTCCGTTTCCTGAGGCTCCCCCGGCCCTGTTTTGGTACAGCCCGGCCACGCCCCCTCGCGGACGCTCTTGGTACGCGCCGCGCTCCCCCGCTCGCCGCAGTGGTTTGGCCGCGGCGACCCCTCTCCAGCGGTGCGTCCCCCGCGCTTGGTACAGCCCTGCCCGTCTCCCCCGAAGCCGCGCGCCCGCGCCCCTCAGTCGGTGGAGCCTGCAGCCCCCCGTGTGGCCCGTGGCAACCCCCAGCCCACTCGGCCCGTGCCCGCCATGGTCCGTCCGCGCCGCGCTCCGCACCGCTCCGGCGCTGGGGGCCCCCTCGGGGGTCGCGGTCGTCCCCCGCGGCCCCTCACGGTGCGCGCCGCCCGCTCGCGTTCCTGGCCGGCCAGCCCTCGCGGCCCGCAGCCGCCGCGGATCCGGGCCCGCTCGGCCCCTCCCATGGTGAGCCCCCCGCCTTTTTTCCAGAGCTTTCCACGGCCCCGCCCCCGCCGGCCCCTCCCCCGGGCTCGGGTCTTTGTCCGCGGCCCCCTCCTCTCTGGGGTCTCCGGGTGACCCTAGGGGTGGTCCCGAGTGGCACCGGGTTCCCCCGTGGAACACCCCCCCCCGGGTGGTACGCGCCGGGCTCTCCCCTTTGTTGCGCGTTTGGGCTGGGGTGGCGGGGGTGGGGTACGGGGGCGGGGAGGGCTCAAATTACCGCTGACTCCGCGTCCCGATTTAAACGCGGGGTGGGGGGCGGGCGCGCGGCGTGCACGCTGGTTTTTCCAATTGGAAAGTTGGGTCTCTCTTCGGGCAGGAAATCTGGAAATGGGGGGGGGGTTCTGAGGGGCCTCGGCGAGAGGGGCCCGCGTCTTAAACTCGCGTGCCCAGGTGTTGCACCTGGGGGTGTTCTCCGGGCCCGCACGGAGCCCGTGGCGTGCGCGCCCAGGGTTTGCACGCCCGCCCAGATAAGGGAAGCCGGTACGGAGTGCAGCAGGCCCCAACGTAAACACCTGGCTTTGCAGGTACATTAACTACACCCGCTTCCCCAGACCCAAATTACGCACGCAAAAACGTTCAGGCGTACTTGGAATAATAGTAAAACTGCACATCCTGGCGTTTCACGCTCGCCCAGATGTGCGTTTTGCCCTAGGCTGGCTCTGGAGTTCACTGCTTCCTTCCACTGCCCCGTCGTTGCGCATGGCATGCCGCTGTGGCGGCCCCACACGAGCCTTAAAGAGGCTTCCTGGGATCTTCAATGTAGTTATCAAGCCTCTGAACGCCTCCCACAACTTACACATATCCCTTCCCTCCACTGGCTCGCCCCCTGCGTTCAGCAGTCTCATTTAGTTGTCAGGAGCGTTTCCGGGGTCTTTAAATGTGCTGGTAAGGCTTTCGATCTCCGGAGTAGGAAACAGGCTTCCCTGTAAGCAATTTACATGTCAGAGGCGCAGGCAGATTTTGCACACACTTGCCCAGCTGGGAGAGTTCCTCTGGGATTGCAGTGAAGCGGAGCCCCTTACTGTCCTCCACTTTGACGGGCGCGTCTGCTTGTTACCAGTAGACCTGAGCTTTTGGGTAAGTGTTCCCGGTGCTTACGTCCTAGACCAAAACATCTTTCAGGTGCTGCGGGGTCAGCTCGCCCTCCCAGACAAAGCCGACTTTAAACACGTGTGCCTGCAGGTTACTCGGCCCTGGGTCCTTGAGCGCATTCGCCAGGATCCGCGAAGGCCTTTTGGCTGTGTGCTCTGAGCAGCTGTTGTTAGACTCTCTGTGCCCCACCTCGGGCACCTGCAAACCCAGGGCTTCAGCACCTGTCCTGCATCTCAGACGCCACCCGGCCCGGGACACACACCAGCGCGTTCCTACGGCGGGATGCTCTCTGGTTTTCTTCCTGATTTGATACCACTGCCCAAATTCCAGGATCACCTGCCCAGATCGAGGACATGCTGGCTCAGGTTTTTCTGTTTACTTTTGAAGCCCCCACGAAATACTTTTCCTGCCTGTCCTCCTGGGACTGGAGACATCTGTGTGCTTTGTAGGAAATGTGGAGGGCTCCCATCAGTAGTACAATGGGAAGTAACAACTATTACTTCTTTTGCTGCTTGGAGGTATTTACGAGGGAGGTTTTCGGGGCTTTCTCGCTGCCAGCCTGTTCCAGAGCCTTACCTTGTTTGCTTTGAGATGTTTTGGGGTTAAAAAAAAAAAAGATAGCTGGGAGAGTGCCCTGGGAAGAGTAGAATGTGGAGCTTTCCTTGGCTTTGTTGCTGGAACGTTCTCCTGGTGTTCGGCAAACGCTCTTGAGATGTTGTTTGAGACCCTCCAGGTGGTGGTACACTGCCTGTTCCAGAAGTGTCCCCGCCTCCCTGGATGGCTCTGTGTGCTTTATCTCCTCCCCCCTGAGGTCGACCTGGTGTGGTTGCAGCATGGGGTCTGCAGGGCAGGAGGCCAGTGACCCCCCTGAAAGGCTTGGCGGGAGCTGGAGGGGGAGGGTCCACCTGGACTCGTCTTGAGGGCCACGCGGAGCTTTGGGAGAATTTTGCGCGGGGCGGTGGGGGGGGTGCGTCGTGGCAAACCAGTGCGCCAGGCAGCCAGCCGCGGTGCAGGCTGGCCTGTGCATGGTGGAGGCTCCGAAGAGGCCCTGGCCCCCAGAGAGTTGTTCCTGGAGTTGGATGGGGACAGAGGGACTAAGAATTGGCTTAGGCCAGGGGCGAGAGTGGATGGCATCTCCTGAAGGGGGTGGGAGGGCGTTCAAGGCCGAGCGCGCAGCTGGAGCGAGGTCTGGAGGAGGAAGGACCAGTGTGGAGGTGCTGAGGACGGTCTGGGGGACTCGGGTTCTGGAGTAGCGCCAGGACAAGCGCGTGGAGGCCGGCTGCTTGGGGTCTTGAGCCCCGGGAAAGGGCTTTCGATGTGGTTCTGGGAGTTGCCGAGCAGGGGATTTGGGTCTGAACGTTGCGAGGTACGTTGGTGGGGGATAGCCTGCCCTTACGGGTCCCTCAGCCTCCGTTTCCCTGCTCCCCTCTGCTGCAGCAAGGTGCTCGGGTGTTCGGCGCCTTGGGTCCCATCGGGCCCTCCTCGCCCGGTCTCGCCCTAGGGGGCCTGGCCGTGGGCGAGCACCGGCTCAGCAACAAGCTGCTGGCCTGGAGCGGCGTCCTCGAGTGGCAGGAGGTGAGCTGCGGCCGGTCTCCTGTGAGTCCCCGCGGGTGCTGGGGTCTGGCCTCTGCGGGTGGGGCAGCCTGGGGCATCTGGGTCGTGTCCAGTGACCCCTCCTACTCCCACGACAGAAGCGCCGACCCTACTCAGACTCCACTGCGAAACTGAAGCGGGCCCTCCCTTGCCAGGCCTACGTGAACCAGGGCGAGAACCTGTGAGTAGAGGCGGGCGCGTGGGTGTCAGGGTGGGGGCGGCCGGGGGAGGGGCTCCCCTGACTCTCTGCCCCTCCCCGCAGGGAGACTGACCAGTGGCCCCAGAAGCTGATCATGCAGCTCATCCCGCAGCAGCTGCTGGTAAGACCTGCCTCCGGTCCCCTGTGGGCCCCGCCCCCGCCACCCCCTGCAGTGACCCAGAGGTCCCCTTGTTGCCCACAGACCACCCTAGGCCCCCTGTTCCGCAACTCCCAGCTGGCGCAGTTCCACTTCACCAACAGAGACTGCGACTCCCTCAAGGGGCTTTGCCGCGTGATGGGCAACGGCTTCGTGAGTAGGGGGGTTGGGGCCCCTCCTGGGCGCGTGAGGACCTAGCACAGCGGGAGGTGGGGGCCTGGGGGGCACGCTCTCTCCGTGGCATCTTGGTCCCTCTGGAAGTGGGGGTCTCAGGTAGAGCAGCGTCTGCGGGACCACCCTGGCTGGGGTGGCGGGGGCCGGGGGCAGTAGGGGGCGGAATGTTCTGTGCGAAGGCTCCTTCCTCCTCTGGCAAACAGGGCTAGTGCCCGGATTCCCTCCGTGGGGCTGTTACGAGGAGTAAGTTTGTGCAAAGTGCTCAGGGAAGTGATTTGCGTGGGTGGCAAAGGCCTGCTGGCCGCAAGCCGGGGAGACCATGGTGCTGGGCCCCCAGGACGTCAATCTCAGCCTGGTCTCTGCAGCCCCTGTGGTCTGGGCCTCGTTGCATCTGCCCCTGGTTTTGGCAGAGTGGTTGGGTTGTGGAAGGGGACAGGTGCCAGTGCGGGAGACATGCGAGAGTAGGTTGTCTGCCCAGGACACGATGGGGCTGAGCTCTGGGGTCCCCTCCAGTCCCTGGTTCCTTTTGGGACCAGCACCCCTCCAGCCCCCTCTTGTCTTCGGGTCCTGTCATGACCTTCTGTGTCCAGGCAGTTCCTGTTCCGTCAGGGGCTGGACAGACAGGGGTTGTGACTGGTGCGGTGTTGACTCTTGGGGAAGAGACTGGTCCCCTTAATTCACCACTTTGCAGAGGGCCTGCTCTGTGCGTGGCCAACGAGGCCCCCAGGCTGTAGGGAAGGCCAGTGTCTGCACACCTCCCGTGCCCCCGGCATGTCCCATGCCTGGTCCTACCAGTAGCTCTGGGAGGACCCGCTGCACACGGGTCCAGAAGGTGCGGGGGACAAGTTCCCTGAGCAGGTGGCCCCTACGCAACAAGAGGCGGCCGGACAGCCTGGGGAATTCTCTGAAGCGCATGCCCCTTCGGTCCTGACAGCCGCCACCGAGGGCTCTGTCGGACTCCTGGTTTCCCAAGTCCCACCGAGGAGGCACTAGGATCTCATGTGACAAATGTTTATGTGGCGCGGACTGTGGAGGCTACTGTGAGGCCATTTTACAGATGGGAAAACTGAGGTCCAGGAACACGAGGTGATTGGCGTCAGGTGACAAAGCTGGGAACGAGCAGAGCTGGGTTTGCGCTCAGGGTCTCCCTGGAGGCTGTTCTGGCCCTGCTGGCAAAGGCAGGTCCTGTTCTAAGGGATGGGACTGGCATTAAGAGGGGGACTTGAGTGGGAGATGGAGCCCCAACCCCAGCTTCACCAGGTGGGGGAAGACCCCGAAGCGCACGCTTGGAGGGGCATCTGGCCCCTTGGGCTGCCCCGGGGCCCCTGACCGCCTGCTCCCCTCCCCCAGGCGGGGTGTATGCTCTTCCCCCACATCTCCCCCTGCGAGGTGCGCGTGCTCATGCTGCTCTACTCGTCCAAGAAGAAGATCTTCATGGGCCTCATCCCCTACGACCAGAGCGGCTTCGTCAACGCCATCCGGCAGGTTATCACCACGCGCAAACAGGTGTGCCGTGGTGCCCAGGCCAGCCCTCGGGTCCCCAGACAGCGGGTGGGTTGGTGAGGCCTCGAGAGCGTGGGGCCAGATGGGGGTGGCTCCTGCCAGGAGCGGGGCACGGACAGGGATGTGCCTATGCAGGCTTGTGGGGAGTGCTGCATGTGGCTGGAAGGCTCTGGAGGGTGATGTGTGTCCGGACTCATCCCTTACAAGTTCCTTGTGAATAATGTCTGTCTTGCCCCTCGTGTTCAGCTGTGCAGCAAATTATAGGGCTGTCTAGTGCTTAGAGGCCAACCCTGTGGGCTTGGTACCCCAGGTTGAGCATCAGACACTGGTTCCAGGGCGTTTAGGAGTCGTGGGAGGTCTGTGAGCAGGCGGAGGGCAGGGCCAGCACCGGGGAGTCCTCTGGGGCTGCCAACAGCCTGGAGGCTGAGGAGCCAGGAAGGAGGCTGGATCGAGGCTCATGGACGGCTGGGAGACTGCCCAGTGGCCGCCTCTGGGGTGCTTCTGGCTACCAGGCCCCCTTTTCTGCTTCCACAGGCCGTGGGCCCTGGCGGTGTCGCGGGCCCGGTTCAGATCGTCAACAACAAGTTCCTGGCATGGAGCGGCGTCATGGAGTGGCAGGAGGTGAGTCTGGGGTGGGGGGTCCTGGGTGACCTCGAGACCAGCGTGTCTTTCCTGACTGGGGTGCCTCCCCACTCCTGATGTCACCCTCTTTCTCTCCCCAAAAGCCCAGGCCTGAGCCCAACAGTCGGTCCAAGAGGTGGCTGCCCTCGCATGTCTACGTGAACCAAGGGGAGATCCTGTGAGTGGGGGGCAGGGGGGCCGGGAGGCCAAGGCAGGGTCCCGGCGAGACCCAGCTTCGTGACCCTCATCCCCTTGGGGCCCCCCACAGGAGGACTGAGCAGTGGCCGAGGAAGTTGTACATGCAGCTCATCCCGCAGCAGCTACTGGTGAGTGTGAAGCAGGGGCCCTCGGGCTGGCCACGGTGCTTCCCCAGGGAGGGGACCTTGGGGTTGCCAGATGGAGAACATTCCGAAGTGCAAGGGCCCTGTGGCTGGCCGGCGTGACGAGCACAGGCAGGTGGATGCAGAGAGTGGCTGGGGTTGGGGGGCCACACAGGACCCATCTGAGGTTGTAAGTCAGTGCCGCCACAGTGTGGGGACCGCGCAGAGGCAGGGCCCCCAGTCATGGAGCTGCCCCACTGGCCCGCAGACCACCCTGGTGCCGCTGTTCCGGAACTCGCGTCTGGTGCAGTTCCACTTCACGAAGGACCTGGAGACGCTGAAGAGCCTGTGTCGGATCATGGACAACGGCTTTGTGAGTGTGGTGTGGGGCTGTGGGGCCAGGAGATGAGTGACAGGGATCGTTTCTCCACACCAGCTGGGGGGGGGGGGTGTCATGGTGGCCCTGGTGGCCATAGGCTGGCCTTGTGTCTGGATGCGTGCTGGCTCCTAGTCCATGGACTCCCTTGGGGCTCTGTGGTCCTGACCCCACTTTATAGATGGGGAAACTGAGGCCCAGAGGCAGCCCCCGGGTTCACTCAGAGCACAGAGGGGCGGACACCACGGAGCATAGACCCGGTGCTCCCAGGTTCCTGCTCTCCCTGGGGATAGGGAGCCACTGGCCTGCAGGTTTACCATCGAAAACTCGAGGCTCCCCAGACCCCTTGCCAGGCAGGGAGGTCTGTCTGCTTCCAGCCGGGGCCCTCAGAGCACTGAGTTCTCTGCCAGGGGGTCTTGGCCTCACTTTCTCCAGCAGTGAGGGGAGGCAGGTATCCTCCAGGGCTAAGGAAAGTGCAGCAGTCACTGCATTCTTGTGGGTGTCGCTGCACCTGGCCAGCGTCTGTCCCGCAGCTGGACTGATCACCGCCGGGCGAGGGTCTCTGCCAGTGGGCTGTGGGTTTCTTCCACGTTCAGAGTTCGCGTTCCTTTGGTCCTTGCACTCTGCTGCGGGCTCCGGTCGGTGCACTCAGGAAGGGCTTCCACCGGCCACCACTGCCACAGCTGTCCCCCGAAGGGGCACAGAGGGACCGCAGAGCCCTTTTGGCGCCAGGGGCCTGCGAACCCTCTGGCTCCATTTGATCACCTGCGAGGTGGGGGTGGGGAGCAGGGGTCGGTGTAACAGCTGGAGCCCTTGGTCCACTCCCCAAGCTGGCAGTGTGGTGGCCACAGTCAGCTGTGGAGGGCTCACGGGGCTTTGGCGACTGTAGGGCTGGGCTTCCGGGGGCTGGCAGGGCCTGTGCATCTCATGTGGCTGCTGTCAGTCAAGGTCAAGGCCGCCCTATGTGCTCGCTGCCGGTGGGGTGCTTGACCGTGGGCGCTGCCAACTTCAGGGGCCCTTGATGCAGAGTGCATGGGTCCCTGAGTGGGAGTGACACCAGGGCTGCGAGGATAGCTGTCAGGATGCGCTGGCACAAGGCGGACTGTGTGGGTGAGAGTGTCCGTGCCTGGCCAGACGCCCACACCCCGCTGTGCCCCCCAGGCCGGCTGCGTGCACTTCTCCTACAAGGCGTCGTGCGAGGTGCGCGTGCTCATGCTGCTGTACTCCTCGGAGAAGAAGATCTTCATCGGCCTCATCCCCCACGACCAGAGCAACTTCGTCAACGGCATCCGGCGCGTCATCGCCAACCAGCAGCAGGTTCTGCAGCGGAACCTGGAGCAGGAGCAGCAGCAGCGCGGGGTGAGGCCGGGCTCCCTGCCCCCCAGCCCCCACCTCCCAGCTCCCCTGGCCCCAGCACCGTCCCTGCTGCTGACATTGCCTCCCTGCCTTCCTCCCCGCAGATGGGGGGGTAGTGGCCACCCCCAGGCTGGGCCCCTCCAGGAGTCACAGACGAGGCCCCTGCTGAAACTGGTGAGTGGCACCCAGCTCCCTGGGGGGTGTGGAGTTTAGGAAGCCAGAGTGTGGCCCTCCCTGGCCTTGAGACCGAGCGGAGAGTCAGGTCCAATCCCACTGGTCCCAGGAGGTGACGGAGCTGTGGTTTCAAGGCCATGAGCCGTGGGGTGCCCGGGCCAGCCCCTCCCACGATCCTCCTGCCCACAGGTCAGATGCCTCAGAGCAGGGGCCCCTGGGGATGGCAGCTGCCCAGCGAGATGGAGGACCGCGGCCGGAGAGGTCTCCAAGGACGGTCCCCACCCCTGTACGTGTCCCCAATAAAGTCTTTTAAAAGCTCAATGGCTACCAGGCTGTGTCCAGATGCCTTGGGAGTTGGTGGGGGGCGAGCCCAGCCCACCCCCAGGTTTGAGTCTTTGAGCTGCCGGGGACTGGGAATGTGCGTTTCTCAACGGGATTTCGGAGGGACGCCACCTCTGAGATCAGTCACCCGAGCTGGGAGGGAACGGCATACTTCATGGAGCTGCCCTCAGTGGCTGGTCCGTCCCTGGTGAGCCGTGGCCAGTGGCCTGTCCTCCCTAGAGCCGGCCGGCCGTGTTCTGGGACCCTGTCTCCTCGCCTCCATCCCTGTGGGTTCATCAGGCTGCACCTGGCTGGCAGCACACACAGGCTGGGGCCCGGACAGTAGCAGGACCCCCCCCCCCCCCCGCCACTGCTCAGCTCCAGGCCACCCCCCTGAGGTCAAGTCCAGCATGCGGTTTCTCACTCACCAAATGGGGGGCCAGCCCTCGTCCTCAGGGTCCCATCGCTTGAGCCTCGGCTGGTTCTGTAGCTGGGCAGCCGCAGGCAGGGAAGAGCTCCCTCCACCTCCTTGGGGGTTCCCCAGCCTCAGTCTAGGGTGCCCACGGCCATGGGTCTGAGAAGCCTAAACTACCCTCTGTGGGCGAGGCCAGCAGCCCAGTGCTCCCAGCCCTGCCTGTCCTGAGCAGACCACCCTCCTCCCCAGCACAGTGCTGCTCAAGCATAAAGAAAAACAGGGTTTATTGGGGGTGGGGGTGGAGGTAGGGGAAGGGCAGGGACAGGTGGGGGGCGCTCAGCCCTCCGAGAACTGGCAGTACAGGCGCTCCAGCGCGGGCTCCACATTCAGCCGGAACGGGATCTCCAGGATTGCCGAGAATCCTTCCGCCAGGGTCGGAGCCTCGAACTGCTTTCTGGTGCCAGGGGGTGCGAGGGGGGTGTGAGACCGGGCCCAGCGCCCCACTGCCCCCCCCCACCTCCTGGGGCCTCCCTGCAGGGAGGCTGCTTACCTGTAGCCGTACATGACCACATCTGACACGGGGGCGTGGGAGGAGCCCGTCATCTCTCGGAACTGCGGGGGGTGGGGGAGTGGGGGTCACGGGCGGCCTGGGAACTGGGGGGGCGGAGGGGAGCGTGACACGGGGGCGCAGGCCGGCTCACCCGGTTGTTGTGGCGAGCCTGCTCCAGGGTGGCGGTGAAGAGGAAGCAGCGGCAGGGGACCCCTGCGTCTCGGGCACACTTAATGTACCTGTCGGGGCCGGGAAGGTGGCAGGCTGGTCAGGAGCCCTGACCACCCCTCCCCCTGCCCAGAGGCCACCCTGGGACCCCCGTACCTGGCCCGGCTCGGAGGGTCTGGGTTGGTGTTGTCAATCACAACCCGTTTCCTTTGCTTTAGAGCATTCTCACACATGGTCACACAGCGCTGCCACGAGCCCAGCGTGTCCTGGGGGACATGAGGCAACACCCTAAGTGGGGGGACAGGGATACAGCAGGACGAGGGTGTGGGGAGACCTTGCAGGAGGGAGGACGGCAGAGGTGCAGGGGAAGCAGGAAGCTGGTGAGGAGCCCACAGTTGGCGGGGGGCGGGCAGGGGCGAAGGACCTCGGGCGCCCCTGCCCGCAGCCTGGGGGTGTGGTGGCTCACCCTGTTCACGTGGACGTAGCCCGCAGACACGAGGTGCTCCTGGAGGAAGGTGGACTTGCCAGCTGTGAAGCAGGGACAGGGTCAGGGGGGGCCTGAGCGCCCGGGGCCGGGCTGGGGTCTCTGCAGGTCGGGGGTCAGGGTGTCTCACCCCCAGGAAATCCCACGGCGACCGCCACTTCGGGGTCGGAGCTCAAGAGGGAGCTGGACTCAGGGAGGTAGAGCGGCCCCGAGGGGGAGATGGTTCTCTGGGAGAGATGGACAGGGAGAGTGTGACCCCCTCCTCATCCCCCGCGCCCCCCATTCCTGTCCCTAGGGCCTCACCGGGTCAAAGGTCGGGAGCACAAAGCTGGCCTCGGGCCACTTCAGAAAGAATTCCTCCGGTGTGGCGAAGGGCAGGCCAAGGTTGAGTGCGAACTGGGTGAGGATTGGGGATGGGGGCACAGACGTCAGACAAGGTGGGGACACGGCTCCTGGCAAGGAGGGGACGGGGGCCTCACCAGACGGTCTGCACAAGAGAAGTCTTTCTTCTTCCGCCCAGGGGCCCAGTTGGCTGGGCGCCCAGCTGCATCTGGAACACAGGAGAGACACCCCCATGTCACCAGCGACCTTGGGGGCAGAAGTCCCCAGCCCTGGGGGATCCACACTCTCCCCAGCCCTGGGTCCTTACCTCCCACGAAGACACTGTCCCTGATGGAGATGGGCATACCCTCGTTGGCCTGGGAGGGATAAGTGAGAAGCCCGTAGGCATTAAGGACGCCACTCCCGCATCTGTTCCCCTGGAATACTAAAGGGTGCCATGGGGCTGCTCCGCTCTGTCTGTGCCCTGTGTCAGGCCCCTTCCCTCCTTCACTGCCACCACCTGGATCCTGGACTGTCCATCCAGGCGGCTGGGCTCTGGGCTCTGGGCTTCTGCCCTCACCCGTCTGTCCCTCACTCGGCCACCAGAGGGTGCCAGTTCCTACTTCCGGAGCTTCCTCCCCTTTGCTCCTGGGCTGGTAAAAGGGAAACCCTTACCTGAGGCCCCCCTCACAGTCTCTCACCTGCCAGCTCTCTGACCTCATGCCCCAGCCTCATCCCATCATCCACTAAGCTCCAGCTGCCCAGACCTCATGGTTCCGGAACAGAACACACTAGTCACAGCCCTGCTTCAAGACCTTTATTACTTGCAGCTACTCCGACCTAGACCGCTCTTCTAGCTACCCACGTGGCTCCCTCCCTCCCCAGCTGCAGACCTCCGAGAGCACCTGGGAAAGGCATGACCTGCCCACCGTAGGTAAACCCTGCCATCCCTCGCTTCACCCCTCCTGCTAGCTCACACCCCGGTCTGTGCATCCACAGCCTGCGCCCTTACGGGTACGTGAGCGCCCAGCATGTTTGTCCTGTACGCTGACCTTCAGCTCAAAAAGCTGTCGCGCTTCAGAACAAATGCACACACAGCAGAACGCACGAACGTGTGATCTCCTGCCCACCCACTCGGGTCTTCAGGGTTCAGGAGTCCCGCCCTCATGTACCCACAGACGGGGACAGGAGGAAAACAGGAGGCGAGGACCAGGGGAGGAGATGGGAGGGAGAGAAGGGAAGAGGCCAAACACCAGAGACCTGCAGGGGGAGCCTGGGCTGAGTGAGGGAAGAGGGGAGCCAGGGGGAGGCTGCCGCTCACCTGCTCCTGCAGATGGTCCCACATGCCGACCACCGGCTTCCGGTACAAGCCGGCGTGCGTGGCCACCAGCACCTGTGGGCGGAAGTCAGACACCATCCTGGGTTCGTTCCTGTAATCTTTCGAGGGCACGTGGGTGCCAGGGATGCTGCCCCAATCCTCACCAACCCAGAGAGCTCCCGGTGCCCGGGAACCTGCCATTTATACGGGGTTTCTGTCAGCAGAACCGCCCAGGGCCTCTGGCTGCTCCCAGGGTCCCCAACCCTCCCCCTCACCTCCCCCTGGATTTTGTACCTTCTCCCTGGGTCTCTGTTTCCTCCTCTCTGCCCCTCCCTCTAGGTCCCCATCCCCCCACCTCCATGGCCCTCAGACTCCCCTGCAGCCACACCTGAAAGGGGAGCCCCAGTTTCTCCACCACGGCCTCCACTTTAGCCTTGAACTCCTCTGCCGGCAGCTTCCCACGCCCAATGGCCATCTGGTTGGTGAAGATCACCAGCTGGGGAGCACAGGGATGTCACTTGGCGCCCTCCTCACCAGAGCCCCGGCCTGCCCTGTGACCCGGTCACCGCACACAGAAGCACAAACACCTTGTAGCCCTCAGCATCCAGTTCCCGGAGCTTCCGCGGAATCTCGAGATACAAGATCCTGGGGCGGATGGGAAAGCAGAAGGGTGACCCGGAGCCCCACGGGGTGGGGAGGGGGGTGCCAGCCTCGCTCTCACTGCCCATCTTGTTCTGCCTCTTCTCACCTCCAGTCGCTGGGGCCAGTGGGAAAGACCTTCCCAGAGCGTGTGGTGATGAGGGTCCCGTCCAGATCAAAGCCGGCCACCTGACGTCAGCAAGAAAAGAGGAACATCAACCCTGTTATGCCTCTGATCCCCGGGCTCACAGGCTGCGTCACGTCACCCCTGCAAGGTAGAGATGTTACCACTCACCTGTCACCCAAGGGGAAACTGAGTGATGGAGCACCCGCACATCTTACGGAAGGAAGGTCCACGGCAAAGATGGGTCCCTGCCCCTCCCGGAGTGCACAGCCTGAGATCTACACTGTACCGTCTTCTACTCCTTCGAAGCCCCAGGGGTGGCAGTTTTAAAATGGGGTTCACGTCCTACCCACCCACCTCCTCTGGCCTCCACCTCAGAAGGCCGACTGGGAAAATAAAAACAGGAGTGAAGTTGCTCAGGTGCTAACCCCGCGTCGAGGAGACGCCACGAGCTTTTCTCAGGCTCATCAGTTTACTGGTGAGACCAGTGGGGCTCGGAGCGGGTGGCCTGGGGCCCCATGAGCTCGAGGCTCCGGACCTGTGCTAAAATGATGGGTGTTCCCTCCTGTGGTTTCAGTGGGTCAGGGAGGGGCTGATAGACATCGATTTCCTCAAGGCTTACAACATCCCCTGAATTTGTCATCAGGTTTGCTTCACAAAAAAGCAGAAGCTAAGAGAGGCTGAAGGACCTGCGGGGGGCGGGGGGCAGTCTGTGTGGCTCCCTCCGCCTCACCTTGCCGCGGGGCTTCACCCCAGGTGCAGTAAACACTAGCAGCTTCTCGAACTTCTCCCAGCCCGGGGATGACTTTCGCATCCGCTTTTTCTGCGGCTCAACATCCTGTGCCACGTCTGGAGCCACCGGAGGGGTGCGGGGCGGAGTGTCCTGCTGGGATTCAGGCGTGCGGGCCTCTTCCCAGCGCAAGGTTAGTGGGTGGAGGCCGTTGACCAAATACAGTGTGTCCCCCAACCTCAGAGAGCCTTCTGACCCCGGAGCCAGCTCCTGGGTCCCAGCAGTTGAGGGGTTAATTCCCAGCTGCAGAGGGAGAGGGAGGAGCTGGGATTGACTGCATCCCGAACCAACAGCCCTTCTGATTCAAACCCCCCCTCAAGGACCTTTCCCCACCTGCCAATCAGACCGGTAAGCCCCGCCTTTCCACTGTATACTACCAATCAGGGATGCGTGAAAGTTACAGGCTCCAGTCTTACCCACTTTAAATGTGGATGGATACCCGCTGAAGCGGCAGCTCTACGTGATCTTCTCTACTCGCCACACCCGCTCCCCTCCAAACCAGGTCTTTCCAATGGGCCTGCTGAGTTGCCATTCCTCCCCAACGCCACCCCCAGACCTGCCGAGGAACTGGTACCTGTTTCACTGTCACAGTCTTGGTCCCGGGGTCTGCGACCAGCTCCACTGAGGGTTGAGAGTGTGGAGTCAGAATATGCATCCTTGTGCGAGTGCCTTCCCCACTACTGGGAGGATGGCCAGCTTCAGGCCATGCCATGGGGACGCTACATCCCACTCGGGAGGGAAAGCAGTTTATTTTCAAATGGGATCGGCTGTCTCCTTGACATGCAGTAATCAGAGGCCTCAGGACTGCCTGTGAGGCGGTTCTCGCCTAGGGGCAGGGAGGGCATTTTTCTGTATAGAACTGGCTTCTCCTCGATGACGCGTGTGGCTAGATGCAGGTCCTCGGCTTCGCCCATTACCCCCCAGCCCTGCTTAAAATCAAGTACTTAAAAGTACTAAAGGATGGGCTCTCTCCTTGGGAAGGGTCGTGACCTGACTCAAACCTTCACGGTGACCTGTGAGCATCCTCCTCTGATAATTGTCTCGGGATTGGCTCCACCCCTCCCCACTAAAGGGTCTGGCTAGTTCCAGATCAGGCACAGCATTTCTCTATGTTCCCCAGAGGGCACCTACCAACTTCAGGACTAGCTACACCACGCAATCCAGCCCGGTGGCCAAGCAGCTCCCTTTTACTGGACTGGCTGTCCCCCTTTCCCCAAGACCGAGTTCCCGCGCCAGCAGCGGGCCACACCCCCCACAGCTCCGGCCCCGCCCACCTTGGTTTCTGGAGCACTTCCGGTCGGTAACCTGGGTCAAGGGTCCCCGGCCCAGGACAAGGACTTGTCTATCCGAGGGGAGGAAGATAGGGGGCGCGCCCCCAGGGGGACTTTCCAGCCACAGACGGCCCTGGGCCTCCACCTCGGCCATCCCGGGCGCCAGCCTGAAGGGAAACAGGTAAACAAGGTTTAAGTGGCAGGTCGCTCTCAAATTGCTACAGGAAGTCCCGCCTCCTCTCGCCCCCCGCCCCAGCCAGGAATTTCCCTTCTTCCGCTGAAGGATCCGGAAATCCCACCCTCTCGCCTGCCGCCGGCTCGCGCCGTTTCCCAGGCGACGACGCCCCGCTCAGTCCCGCGGCGAACCCGACCCTAACATTCCAGGGCAAAGGCCAAGAAGCTCGCGCGCACCCCTGACTCGGTCCCGCGCTCACCGTCCCGACCGGGGCTCACTTGCCACTTGCGACCAGGGAATTCCTGCCCGAGGCGCTCTGCCC
Source organism: Lutra lutra (assembly GCF_902655055.1). Lineage (NCBI taxonomy): Eukaryota > Metazoa > Chordata > Mammalia > Carnivora > Mustelidae > Lutra > Lutra lutra. The sequence continues at coordinate 52,963,013 of NC_062294.1, forward strand.
GCAACTCCGCCGGCTGCTTTCTCTGTTCCTCGGCGGACGGAAATGACTCGCCCTCCGGAAAGGGGCAGGGCCTTGGCTCCTCCCCCGACAGGAGCCCCGCCCCGACTGCGGCTTAGCGGCTCTGACCTTCATCTCTCCTGCAGCAATGAGAGGCTCCGTCCAGTAGGGGGTGTGGGTCCTCAGTTCACAGATTTTCCTCTATAGACCTTGAACATTCTTTCCCTTAGTTACAGGGGAAGAAACTTTGCCACTTGAGGATGATTGTCAGTCCCCCGACAGTAGCCCTGACCCTCAGTACAGCAATTTTCTCATCTTTAAAGAGGGTATAGTTTCCACTTCATGGAGTTACTAGGATGATTAAAGGAGTTAGTAGATGTAAATAACTTTATACAAGTGTTTGGCTGGCAGCTCTCCCTTTAAGTCTTGTCTGTTGCTAGCATTCCTCCCATCTCCCTGATGGGAGAGGAAGATTCCAGGTTTACTTGACCCGACCCAGACATCGCACCAGGTGCCATTTGTTCTCTAATCTTCAGCTGTCTTGTATTAGGCAGAAAACTCCCGGCCTCAGCTGGACGTTCCTGGCTTTGCTGGGGACTATGTGGACTCAGAACACTGATTCCTTAAAGACAATTCACATTCCAACACTCGTCCCCCAGAAGATTGGAGATTAATGGTCACATAGGAATGGAATTCTTCCTTCACACCCCATGAATCTCTTTTCTTGTCTGTAAAATGGGGACAATAATTCCAACTCCCAGCTTTGCACTGAAAAAATCAGTGAGATGCCGCTCTTTCGGCTTCACAAAGTGTTTGTTGAATGAACACGCTTTATACTCATTTGTCAGAGATAAAACTCTTTAATCTCAGACCACCCCTCCCAACTCCCGATCCCCACCCACGACTCTCTCCCCCACACAAGGGCCGGAGAGCGAGGGCCCCTGCCCCCCACCTTGGGTGGACGAGGGCCCTTTAAGGCACCTGTGGGGGTGGGGGGAGAGGGGCGGGAGCTGGTGCCGTCCTTGGGTACAAGGACGGGACTACGATTGGCAGGCTGTTATGGGATGGAACCAATGAGAGGGTGTCAGATGCAGGGACAGGATTGGGCCAGCCCTGGAAGGGGGCAGAGGGGTACGTAGTCAGGACTCGGTCAGAAACGACCCCAGTCCCAGTAGTGTAAAGAACATAAATTTAAGGCCGCAGGCCAATCCTGGGTACAGGAGGAAGGTTTGGCCACGCCCTCAGGAGGCTAGAACCAATCAGGCGGGGAAAACCCAGGAAGTGGGGCGGGGGGATGGCTACTCCCAGGATATTGGTTAAGCCCTTTGGGTTCGAGCCAATCAAATGAAGGAGTTGCCCATTCTCTAGGCCGAACTGGCTTGCCACTACCCAATCCTGGGGCTTGACTGTTCTCTTTCAACCAATGCCGCGCGGGCAAAGCCCTTGTTGCTAGGCAAAAAAACGACGGGTAACCCCTGCGAGGGCTTTAAACTAGCCACGCCCCGATTTGGGAGCGACCCAATCCCTTAATCGAACGAATCTGTCGCCGGGCAAAGAAAGCGGCGACAAACCCAATAGGGAAACTAGATAGGTCCCGCTCCTCGGCGCGTGAGAGGGTCGTGGAGGGAAGGACGGCAGGGATTGGGAGGGAGGGGGCAATCCCGGGGCCCCGGGGACCTGAGAGGCCGGTCCCGGGTCGGACTCGGATTGGCCGGCCCCGGGGGCGGGGCAGGGGTGTAGTGTGGGGCGGGGCGGACGCTGGGCCGGGAAGCGCTCTCCCCCGGCCTCAGTATTTCCGCTTCAACTTCTGGAAGTCGCTGGTGTTGAGCCGCGGCCGCGGCAGGTCCCCGAAGACCTGGGTGTCCTCGGCCTCCCGCAGCACCAGCGCGCGCATGCTCGCCGCGATGCGGTCCAGGTCCGGCGAAGAGGGCTGCGGGACCGGGGCGGGGTCAGCGCCCGCTGCGGCTCCGCCCTCGCCCCACCCCTCCCCCACTCCCGCCCCAGCACTTTGCCTACAGCAACGAAGGCCCCTTACCCTGACTTGCTCCGCGTAAGATCCTCCTACCAAACTCAAAACACCACCTCCTCCATGAAGCCTTCCTGCCCCTCTCCTCCCCTTCTTGGCCTGACTCTATGTGCAAGAACAGCCACCTGTCCCACTGCCCTTCCAGTTCCTTCTTACACAGCGGAACTATGCTGCTCTGGTGACCATCACTCTGCTGACCATCAAGGCTGTGTGCATCCAGAGAAAGTCAGGTCTAAAGATTTGGGTTGGGCTTGGCACTGAGTCACGGACAATCAGGCCTCTGCCACCGGCTAGCTGTCAACAAGCATTTCATCTCCTGAGGCTTTGGTCTCCCCTTTTAAAACGCGCGGCTGATGACAGAGCCTGAGACGATCAGCACAGTGATTGCTCAAGTACTGTCCACTACCATGCTGCCCGCGCTGTAGGGAAAGGATCCCTCTTCTGGTTGGCCTCCCCCAAGGAGGGGCCCTGTCATCCTGTCTGCAGCCCCAGCAGCTAGTGCAATCTCCCAGATGGCCTGATGCCTCGAGCTGGGTCCGGCCTTCCCTAGAATGGGAGAGGCCCTGGACAGAGGCTGGACCTCCGCCCATTCAGAGACCAGCCCAGCGCCACCACTCGGGCCTCAAACATTGTTAACTGGGCTTCCCCCAGGGGCAGCGCAGATAGCAGCAGCAGCAGCGGATGGTGGCTGCCACTGTGTGAATGAGCCCCCTGAGAGGCACCAAGGGGAAGGGGACCATGAGACCGCAGGGCCTCCACCCTTGCCATCTGTCACTCCTTTCAGAAAGGAGGCTGCGTTCCAATCCCAGCCCTGCCCCTCCCAAGCTGAGGTCTCCGGAAAGTCACAGATACTCCCTGTGCCTCGGGGAGGTTCAGGGCTAGGTGAGGAAGAGCCACCCAGGCCAGCCCATGAAGGCCACAGGGAGAACTGGATGGGAGGCGGTGGGGGAGGGCAAATTCCAGGAAGAGCCAGGAACCTGCAGGGTGGGGACAGAAGGTGATCTAACCCCTCTGAGCCTCAGTTTCCCTTTCTGGAAGGGATATCAAAATATCCGTGTCTTGGCTGGAGCAAGTATTCCGTAAATGAAGCTGTTCCTGAAAACCCAGAAGAGACCTTCTCTGCAAGGCACTGGGGTACATTGTAAGGCTGCAGCTGTTAAACCTTTAGGGTTCTGGCCCCAAAACCTGCCTCACGAGGTGGAGGGCAAGATCAATCCTAGGAAATGTGGCTTCCATCCCTGAGGGCTTCCTGGAGGAAGTGGCTCTGAGTCCCTCCCTCCACCCTCCTCTCCTCTCCTCCCCTTTGCTCCTCACCGGCCCGTTCTCCTCATCCGATGACCGTGCTTCTGTCCTCTTCTCCTTGAAGGCCCAGACGGGCACGGACACGGGCAGGGACTTGGCATACTGCTGTGTGGGCAAGGCTGAGGCCGGGGGCACTGAGTAGGCTGGGGGGCCAGCAGGGGTCTCCTCACTCAGGCTGCCATCTGGGAGAGAGGGCAGACTTCAGCCTCTGCCTTTGCCTTCATCCCAGCACCCCCCAGGGGTGGGGACAGCCTGGGACTCTTACCATCTGTGCTCTCGGGGTCCGACTCACAGAAGGGGGGCAGGTCCTGGAGTGTGGCGTCCTCGTCCATCACAAAGAGCCCTGTGGGTGTTAGCGGCCCAGGCCGGTCAGGTCCCTGCTACTCTTGGCTCCAGCCACCTCCCACCGCCCCCGCCTCCCCAGTCCTCGCATCCGCCAGGCCCTTGCAAGCCACAGGGCTCCTGGAATCGTTCCCTCTGCCTCAAACACCCTTCTCCTAGTTATCTGCCTGGTCATCCGCACAAATCCAGTTTCTGTCTGGTACACCCTCGGACGAAAGCAACTGGCTGAACAGACATGAGATCCGCACGACGTCTGGGATGAAGGACTCAAAATACAGACCGAGTATGAGACGATTATGATCGCTGTTTGACCGACGGGAGGCACAGAAAAGTTAAACCACTTGCCCCAAGTCTCCCACTTAATAACCATGTCACTGGGATCTGAACCCGGGCCACCTGGCTCCGAGGCTGTGCCCTGAACCCTATGCGGGTTTTCTCCAGTGAGGAAGCCAGCGTTAGTAGTAATGACAAATGAGTAAGTCCTGCTTCCTGAGTCCTTCCTGCAAACTCCTAATCACTCTTCAAAGCCCGAACGTTATAGTCCAGTCTCTTCGAAGTATCCAACCTCTGGATTCCCCTCCAAAACAGCCAGTGGCTTTTCCTTCTGGCCTCCTTAAGCCGTTGCCTGTGCCCCTGACTCCTCTGTAACTCCCATCTTTGTTCTCACAAGCATTAGCCACCACATGTTTGGAAACAATTCCTGTTCTGCTCAAGCTCCCAGCTCCGGTCCCGACCCCATGGGCTCCACAGGGCACTGCCTCCTGTCAGGACTTTCAATTCCTTGGCCAGACAGGGAGTCTCGCCAAGAAAAGGGCCCAAGGGGCACCTGACTGGCTCATCTGCCTTCGACTCAGGTCATGATCCCAGGATGCTGGGATGGAGCCCCACATAGGGCTCCCTGCTCAGCAGGGAGTCTGCTTCTCCCTCTCCTGCTCCCCCTACTTATGCTCACACTCTCTCTCTGTAACAAATAAGTAAATAAATTCTTTTAAAAGGGGGGGGGGGCGAGGCCTGAGTTGCTTTGTGTCTCTGTCTGGCACCTTCCAGCCCAGAGCTGGCCCCAGGTTAACATGTAGGGATACAGGCTCGGAGAGGGGCCATGACCTGCTCAGAGTCACACAGCGGGGCACAGGCAAGCCAGCCCGCTGCCCCAGGCTGTCTGTGATTGCGGCTGCCCCGGAACACCAGGGCTCAGAGACAGGCAAGTCCCACCCCCCCAGGAAAACTGCCCTTGGAGGCAACTTGCCAAGCCAAGAGCCACCCAGCCCCCACCTGTCTCACCTCCGTTGTCGCTGACACCCAGCCGCTCCCCAGAGGTCTCAGTCTCTGTTGGCTCGTCCTCATCTTCATCGTCATCCTCCCTGGCCAGGGTAGGCCGAGGTGGGCTCCGCGCAGGACTGGGTGGCTGTGGTGCTGGCGGGGGTGCGGGGGGCCGGGCAGCGGCGGCGGCCCTGTGGGCCAGGGCGATGTCGTGGAGGCAGCGGCGGGCGGCCTCGGCCAGAGCCCCACGGCCGTGGGCTGCATAGGCACAGGGACCCGGGCGGGGCGGCGGGGGTGGCGCAGCAGTCAGCAGCACCAGCTCCGTGCCTGTGCGGGCCCGGAAGCGCTCAGCGGCCCCCACCACCGCCTCCCACAGCTCCTCGGGGCGCCCCGACGCCATCCACGCCCTGCAGAGCAGAGCAGGACAGAGAGCTGAAGCCCAGCGGATTGACTGCGCAGTCTACACCTGCCCCCAGGCGTCCATCTGCCCCTAGACACCACTCCCATCCCTCCGGGCCACCTTGTCCCCAGCTGGGCTCATCCCCTTCCCCCAAATTCCTCCCCATCCGGACCTCCAGACTCCGTCCGTCCCCAACCCTCCAGCCCCATCCTTCCTGGTCCATCCAGTTTTCACAGCCCCAGTCCCCTGCCCTTCGCCCTGCCGTGTTCAATACAGAACCACCAGCCACATGTGACTAAGGAGCACATGAGATGTGGCAGGTCCAAGGGGAGCGGGACCAGGAGCACGAAATCCACACTGGCGTTTGAGGACTTCGTACAAAGAGGGAGGATGTCAAAGGTCTCAGTGGTAGTCTGTCGAAAACACGACATTTCAGACATAATGGCTAAATAAACTATATGGTGGAAATGAATTTCATCTGTTTTCCTTCTACTTTTTTAATGTGGCTTCCAGGAGATTTGACATGACAGGCCTGGCCAGCACTGCTTTTGCTGGACCATGGTTCCCACCTCTTCCTGAACCTCTCAGCCTTCCCCTGCCCCTCCCTAGTCTCCCCAGCACAGAGTTGTGGCCGCTCAGCCTCACACGCTTCCAGACTTCTGAGGCCTGAGGCCTACAGTCCAGATCCCGTGTCCACCAGTTACTTGTCAATCTTTCTCTCACCCTAGCATGGAAGGAGCTTTCCCTCACCCCAGATCAGATCAGTCCCCCCTCTTCGGGCTACGACGTCTGTGAATCCTCCCATTCTAGCACAGGGTGCTCTGGGGGAGGACTGTGTGGGTCCACCTCCGTCTCCCCAGTCACTGTGGAGCTACCCGAGGGAGAGCCTGGAAGGCTGATCCCAGAGCCACCAGCCTTGCCCCTCTCAGTGGCAGGCCTCAGAGAGTAGGGGCGGAGCTCTCGCTGAGACTCCATACATGAAGCTCTGTACTTCCGAAAAGACTGTTCTGCCAGTTCCTCTGGAAGTCGTCCCTGATCCCCCAGGATGGATCAGCTGATCCTGATTCTGATTCTGATCCTGATTCCCTAGACGCACAGTGCCCTGGGCTACCTCCATTACAGCTCACCGTCCCTTGAGCTTAAGACAACTGTACCTCTGTCTGCCTCCTCCATCACACTGTGAGCTCCCCAAGGTCAAGATAAAAAGAGCAAAGGGTTGGGACGCCTGGCTGGCACAACTGGAAGAGTATGCGACTCCTGATCTTGGGGTCATGAGTTTGAGCCCCACACTGGGTATAGAGATTACTTAAATAAAGGACAAACTTAAAATAAGAGAAAGAGAGAGAGAAAAGAGCCAGGGGCACGGGGGCTGGCTTCCTGCCATCTCAAACCTGCTGTGTGACCTTGGAGCACTCACTGGCCCTCTCTGTGCCTCACTTTTCTTCCTCCTGTAGAGTGGTTGAGCGAGGGCGGCTGGGAAGCTGAGGAGCCTCCTCAAGGAGGTAGGGGGCACCCCCCCCCCCCCACTGGAGGAATTCAAGCAAGGTTCTAGTCCAGCCAGGGTCATGTGTAGCCTGATTTCAATTTGCTGGCCCTTTTCAACTCCTAAACACATAAGCCAATGTTTGCTGAGCACCGACTCTGTGTAGGGAGCCCACATCTGTCATTTCACTTCCGACCTGACCCACTAAGGTGCGAGCTGTTCCCTCCCAGACGAGACAAGCAAGGCTCGTGGAGTACAAAGCCCCTGCTGGAAGCCACAGGCAGCAAGAACATAACCAGCACTATTCGTGACAGACCTCAGAGCATATTCACCCAGCGCTTCCCACAGGCCAGGCAGGGATGCCAAGCAGGTCGTCACCATTCTCATCCCACCCTCTCCCCAACCCTACCAGGGAGGGGCTGTTATCACCCCACTTCAGCTGCAAACTGAGGGCCAGGGAGATTCACTATTTTGATTAGGGTCATAGGGCTGGAGAGGAGAGCCTGTTCTTAGTCCCAAATGCCATCTTGCCTTCCTTAGCAGGAAAGTTTTATGTCCAGATGGGGAAATTGAGACTCAGAGAGCCTCAGGGACTTGTCAGAGGGCCCAGAAGTTAAATGGGTCAGAGTAGGACTGACTCTGCTCTCTGCCTGACTCCAAAATCCAACAGAACTGAGAGGCGGCTAAGGGTCTCCCCTAGCTGACGGAGGAAACCAAGGCTCAGGGCAGGGAAATGATTGACCCAAGGTCACACAGCCTGGCTGTGTTAGGCCTGGGGCTCTCACATCCCTGGGACATCAGGATTGCACTCTCTGTCCTAGATCTTAGGGTAGTTACAGGACTGAAAAGATTGAAATGGGGGAGAGTGGGTGGGAGGGTCCCCCCCGCTGTAAGGAGGAGGCCTGGGCAAACAGGAGGAGGGTAACTCACGCCTCTCTGCGAAGGCCTGAGGGCTCTCTGGAGTGAGTTCTCCAAAAGTAGAGTGGCCAAGACCAGGGAAGACGCCACCCTTCCAGCTGCTGGAGGAAGTCCTGCATCCTCTAAGGAGCTCAGAGATGGATGGAGGGTTCCCCAGCCCCCCAAACTGAGGACTTTAGGATTAAGGAAAGGTGAGACCTGTCCCCCACAGGAAGGGGAGGGGAGAGCGAAAGTAACTGGCTTCTTAGTACGAGGCGAGGAGGTGAACTGAAGAAAATGACTCTAGGGAGAGGTGAGGAAAGAAGCGAAGTCCGCCAAAGAATGAGGGATGCTAGTGAAGCCCCCTTCCAACCACCTGTCAAAGTGGCAGTGCCTCCCACCCCCCAAAGTGGGAGAAACTCGAGGATGCCCTCCCCACCCACTACGCCGCGTAGCCCGGGGAAAGTTGAACGTCTGGGCATTTCCTTGACCTCTCAGGGACCTCCCCCCCCCACCTCGGCGGGGGTCCAGGAAAAACCCACTTGTCTAGGAAGAAAACAGGAAATCCCGCCCAGGTGGGGGCCAGGACCGGAAGTCCCGCCTTTGGACGGGTGAGGGGCGCCCCCAGGACCCCCAGAGCAACCCCCAGACCCCGTGGAGATGATCCACGACCAAGGCAAGGATCCTCGTGGGTCTGGAGACCGGAAGATAAGGCTGTCTAGGTTTTGCCTTGGGTCAGACACGACGGTTCCCGCGGGCGACCCCTTTCCAGCGCTGAGCGTAGGGTCGCTGGAAAATCTCTGCCCTCTGATCTACGCAGGCCATACCCCTCCCGCGACCGGCTCGCCCTCCCAGCGCCCCTCTCCTCTGGACGGCCAAATCCTCCCCACACCGCGGTTCACAACGCCGCCTCCACTCACGTGCCCGTAGCCAGCATGGCCGGCCCGGCGCCGTCGCCGCCCTCAAAAGACATGGCGGCGCCTTGCGTCACTTCCGCGAGGCTGGCCCGCCTCCACGCTGCATACTCCGCCTCCCTCATCCGGCCGCCCGAGACCAAAATGGCCACGGGAACATCATCGGATCACAGTGGGGCAATGGCGACAGCAGGGTGCCCATAAGAAAGATGGTGAAAGAACGGCTTCAGCTTGCCCGGAAACGAGACAGAACCATTTCGATTTGCTCCAAATACGGCCGTCGCCACGTGCATTCTTAGGACCACAGTAAACTAAGGCCAGCGACCTGACGCCCCTTACCCATCGTCGACCTTTTCCACAGAAGTGGAGGAAAGCAGTGCCCATTAACGACATGGCATCGCTTGCCCAAAATGTATATGGATTCTCCCTCCAACTTATCCCCCTTCAGCACCAAAGTGGGGAAAGATCCAATAAGGCGACTTATTTTGCTTCGGTTTGCCAGGCTTCAATATGGCGGCTCAGGCCGCCGCCTCCCGACGGTGACTCAGGAATTCGACGGGGTCCGCTTCGTTCCCAGGGATACTGACGGCTTCATCCCGTTAACCCAGGTCCCTCGGCACCTCTTGTGACGTACACCTCCTCTCACCTTCTTTTCCTTTACCCGTTTCTTTTCTAGGACCTCGATGTCGCGCCCCTCAGGGAGATGGGACTGCCCCGCATTAACATGGCCGCAGCAGCCAGGCTTTGGCCGTGCCCTCGAGCAAAATGGCATCTCATTGGCTTCGATGCCAGTACACAATATGGAGAAAGAAGCCGGTGTTTTGGCGAGAGCTTGGGCGAGGAGGTGGAGCCCTTGGACCCTCCCCCTTGTTTACTTCGTGGCGGGGGAACAGCACTGCGCTTGCGCACTCTCGCTGGCCTGCTCCACCTTCGCCGTCTGCGCCATGTGACTTACACCCTCGTGGTTCAAGTTCAACCACCCCATTCTGAAAGATGGTTACACCCACTCCTGTTCTAGAACAGGCAAGGGCGCTACCACTGCCCAGGCTTGAGGGGAGTCTCCTATCCGGATGTGACAGCACGATGACCCGGAAAGGGAGAGGGCCGGAGGAGTGGGACCTCGGCGGCGACTATGGAGGGAGCCGGTTACAGGGTAGGCAATGGAAACGCGTTCTTATCTTTCTGTGGATGCGAAGCGACGCCCTCCGGTAGTCGGCTTCGCCCCAACGCCCTGCCCGGGCTCTGGGAACCCCGCTGAGCCTTAGCGAACACACCGTTCGTTTACAAATGCGCTGTCACCCTCTCCTCCACTGCCCTAGGTTAGACGCTTACCTTTTAGCCCCGCCCCGTGGGCGGCCGGGAAGCGACTGTGGGCCCCGCCCCCTGGTGTCTTCCTGCGGTTTGGGTCCCGCCCCTCACTGGTTCCGTCCCCAGGTGGTGTTTGAGAAAGGTGGCGTGTACTTGCACACCAGTGCTAAGAAGCACCAAGACCCGGACTCCCTCATCGCTGGCGTCATCCGCGTTGTGGAGAAGGTGGGCCGGAAGGGAGCAGGGCTCGGGCAGGCCCAGAGCCGGTTGGAGGCGGCATCTGGAGGCGTACGGTCTGGAGGTCCCGATGGGACTGTGGGAAGGCAGGGGGTGCGGACTGGAGCGACAGAAGGGGCTTTGTAAGTCTGAGGGGCCAGAGGAGGGAAGAAGTCTGGAAATACGACTTGGGGAGATTGGGGGACGGGGGGATGTCCCTCCAAATCCTCTTTTTTTTTCTCAGGACAGTGATGTCCTTCTGCACTGGGTTCCGGTAGAGGAGGCTGGAGATTCCACCCAAATTCTTTTCTCCAAGAAGGTAGGCTTTCCTCCGTTCCCTTTTCTCCACTTGTTTTTTCCCAGGTTGGGGCAGTGGAAGACATTTGAAGGACCTGGGTGTAATCTCAGACTTACTCTTGGAGCATATATGATCCTGGTTGGGGTCTAGGCTCTCTTGGCCCCTTGGTTTTCTTTTCTCTGTGAAATGGGGCTGAAGGTGCCCATTTGAAAGAAAGCAGACACCATGAGATTCATAGCGGTGGGGAGGCAACCCTCTCATCCCCTTTCCTTTTTGGGAGAGCCCTGTGATGGTGCAGGAGGTCAACACAGCCCTTGGATTCAGGTTTCACGGGCTCTTAGTCCACAAGAACTTGAAGGGGTGTGGCATTTCCCCAGGGGCAGAAAAGTATACTTTCTAGGGCTTCTTCCTACTCTCAGTACCAGACTTTGCTCTTCTCGTTATGAGAGATTCCTGAGGCTTTTATTAGAGATTGTTACAGACTTTTCATCACCAGGCCCTGTGCTGGGACCCAGAGATGAGTTTACCCCAGACCCTGCCTCAGTCTTCACCCTCATTCTATTTTGGGAAACTGAGGCACAATGATTGGAAGCCCCTTTTGTAAGGTCAGAAAGCTAGGAAGTGTTGGAACTGTGGTTTGAATCCAGACTCTGTGGTTTCAAAGGCATGCCCCTTTCTGGAGGGAGCAGGTATTTGCGCTGAAACTCTAAGGATGAGAAGGGGGCAAGAAGGTATTTCAGGGACAGCAGGAGGAAGGGTATTTCAGGATACAGGAGGAGATGGGATGTCTCTGTAGAGGGGGGTTTGCTGGGATGATGGTTGGGCCTGAAATGCCCAGCTGAGAAGCTTGGACTGTGTTCTGGGGGTCCCCCGGGGAACCATGGGAAGAGAAGGGTGTGGATGTGGAAAGCTCCGTTGGGAAACCCATGCGGGGGATGGGCAGAAGGGCTAAATGGAGGGAGGATGGAGGCTGGGAGGTCAGGGAGGTTAGAATGATGGGTCAGGGAGAGAGAAGGAAGCCTCACCTGGGGCAGTGGTGTTTGAATTACCTGGTGGGAGTGGGTAACAAATGGAGATTCCAGAATTCTGCGGAGGAACCCGGCTTCCCAGGGTTGAGGAAGAAGCAACCAGCATTCTGCATTTTTCGTCAGCCTCACAGGCCAGCTGAGTGCCTTTCTTGAAAATGTGGCTGTCCTCCTCGGTCCTCTCGTTTTTGATTAACAGATACCCACTGAGGCAGGCTTCAGTGGAAAAGGCACGTACGCACGCAGGATACACTTGGCTCCAAGGAACACAAAATCAGGCTGGTGACAAGTTAAGGAGACAAATTTATTCCTCTCCTCTCACAAGACACTCGGAGAGATGGAGCTGATGGCCTTGGCTGGCGACGTCAGGGCCTGATCACCGAGACCCTCCTGTGCATGCCCTGGTCACCTTTAGATGACTCGTTCAGTCTCACCTCCTTTTAAGGCAGGAAGAGGGGGGCGAGCAGGGTGCCAGTCACATCTCTTCTGCTCATCGGGAAAAGCAAGACGTTTCCCAGACTCTGCATCAGCGAGGAGTTTTCGGCTGCGTGGGATAGAAACAGAAGTGACAGCAGCTTCAGCTGCATAGAAGCGCCTGCCTCTCCCGTAGAAAAGGCTACGTGTCACCACCAACCTGGCTCCTTCCAGCATTGCTCTGCCATCCTCACGGCTGCCTTGTGGTCCAAAAAGGCTACTGGAGCTCCAGTTTTTTGGGACTGGTTTCGCTCCCTGTGTTGCAGGTTGACTGAGGAGCTCTGTTCGTCGTGATTGGTCAGGGAAGCATGCTGCTAGAGCAGTTACATTCCTTGTGACAGAGGGCAAGAGCTCTTCCCTGGCAGTTTTTTTTTTTTTTAAAGATTTTATTTATTTATTTGACAGAGAGAGATCACAAGTAGGCAGAGCAGCAGGCAGAGAGAGAGGGAAGCAGGCTCCCCGCAGAGCAGAGAGCCCGATGCGGGGCTCGATCCCAGGACCCTGAGATCATGACCTGAGCCGAAGGCAGAGGCTTCAACCCACTGAGCCACCCAGGCACCCCTCTTCCCTGGCAGTTAAACAGTCCATCCTGGAAGGGGTACCTCGCAGTCCCCTGGTCAGATCCAGCTACATGGCTACACCCAGCCGGCAGAGCTCAGGGAGCTGTGATCCTGCTGTGTGCCCAAGAGGCAGAGGGCTGCAAACGCTGGCGGAAGGCGGTGTTGACTCTCATTATGTTATGTAAACGTTGGTGAAATATCCCATTCGCCCCACAAGACACGGGATGGCTTTGCTGGGGCTGACTCAGCAGCCTCGTGGACAGGTGTCTCTGTGACTCCCCTCATGGCCCTAGTTGGCTGCCAAAGCTCCAGACGCCGTGTTGTCCTTCCACAGCCTCCAAAGACTGGCCTGAATAGGGTGGTGGTCACTTATATAGGTGCACTTTTTTTTTTTTTTAAGATTTTAATTTATTTATTTGACAGACAGAGATCACAGGTAGGCAGAGAAGCAGGCAGAGAGAGGGAGGAGGAAGCAGGCTCCCTGCTGAGCAGAGAGCCCGATGCGGCGCTCGATCCCAGGACGCTGGGATCATGACCTGAGCCGAAGGCAGAGGCTTTAACCCACTGAGCCACCCAGGCGCCCCTGTAGGTGCCCTTTTTTATCAGGAATTTTCCTCCTTTTAAACTCTCCAGAGGTGGCATCTTGGCTCCCAGTGGCAGGAGACGGAACCACAAGGAAGGCTGAGAAAGCAAACAGTGGGAGGCTTTGTTGTGGGAGGGGCTTTGTGAACCTGGAAGGAGCAGAGAAACGGCTTTTGGGTGGACTCATTGTCTGGGTCCTCCCAACAAGGACCCTCGTGTAGGGTTTTATTGCGGGAGTCCTGGGACACTCCAGTTACTTTCAGCAGGAAGGGATTCAAGGCAGACCAGTAGAGGCTTGGCGAATTTGTACAAGAGCTGGCAGAACAGGACTGACCCTGCAGAACTGACCTGCCCAGGGAGCTGCCACCACCTCTGAAATGAGGGCAGTGGGGAGAGATCATCGTGGAGCCTGCGGAGACCCAAGAACACTACCACCCGAGCTGCCACCCAAGGGCCGGAAGCCACTGGGCCCTCACCAAGCCAGTGACTGGGCGCTGGGACACAGAGCTAGCCACCACCTCCACCCTAGTCACCTCTCTTGGGGAAAACAGGAGCCTCCCTCGTCAGCACACCCGCCTGCCCCTGCCTCCTTCCTGCCTTCTGCCTCCACCTTGTGGTGTGACCCGTAGCTGCAAAGGAGTCTGGGAAATGTAGTTTTCGCCTTCCAGCCTCTGCCTGACAGAAAGGCATACGCTAGCCCGTGAAAGGGACTCCTAGTCTCTGCAGCTCTCCTGTACTTTGTCCCCTCCCTGTCCTTCCCCACGGCCTGTGGTCAGCACTGTTGGCTGATTGCACTGTCGTCTGCCTCAGTTTCCCTATTTGTTTACTGGGGCTGCCTTCCAGGGCAGCCTTGCGGCTCAGATCTGGAAACCCTGAATCCACAGCGCCGCACTCTCTTCTCTTCCTTTCCTCTCCCAAGGACGTCAGTGGTGGTGATTCCTGCACCTCTGAGGAGGAACCAACCTTTGACCCTGGCTATGAACCCGACTGGGCTGTCATCAGCACTGTGCGGCCACAATCTCGTCACTTAGAGCCCACCAGAGGTAGGCTGAGCCCGGGCCCCTGAGGGGCAGGTGGAGACACGTCTTAGCCTCAGAGGTCAAGGCTCCACAGACTTTGCTGGCCATAGTCAAGGTGACCGTCCGTTGCTGGCCTTCCAGTCTCAGGCACGTGGATCGGGGTGCAGCGCTGTCCCCGGCCCAGGTCCCGCCTGGCTGGGTCTCCAGGGTTTGCAGTCTTGCTCATCTTTCCAGACTCCTGGGTGGGTTGTGGGCACCCCTGCAGGAATCCTCTGCTTGTGAAGGTGTCCAGGCTGTGGCGGTGACAGTTGTGGGGTGAGAGGGTGATTTGGGCTATCCTGGAGTCCTACAAGGTTCTGGGGGCACCAGAGGAGGCATCCGGCCCCTCCGGAGAATGGAGAAGCCTTCCAGGAGGTGGTGATGCCAGCTCCTGGCCCTGGGGGCACCTGGGAGTTTTCTCCCCAGCAGAGAAGGTAGCCATGCAAGGCCAGAGGCCCTGGGTGTGTTTAGGACACTGGAGTGTGGGGTCTGGGGTGAAGGAAGGGCTGGAGATGAGATGCGTGGGGGGCAGGAGATGGACCTCAGGGAACTGCCACCAGGTTAAGAACACAGTCTTCGCTCTGAGGGCCACAGGGAGCCAAGGGAGATTTTCGAGCAAGTCAGTTGTGTTTCCAAGGAGACGTGGCTCCCCATGGATATCTGTGCTACCTCTGCCTCCCCAGGCCTGCTCCCAACATGTGCTCTTCCCCAGGTACAGAGCCCAGTTCCCCTCGGGGCTCCTGGGCCTTCACGGTGAGTCTCGGGGAGCTCAAGTCCATCCGCCGGTCCAAGCCGGGCCTCAGCTGGGCCTACCTGGTTCTGGTGACCCAGGCTGGGGGCTCCCTGCCTGCCCTGCACTTTCACCGAGGGGGGACCCGCGCCCTTCTCCGGGTCCTCAGCCGCTACCTGCTCTTGGCCAGGTGAGCCTTTTCCCAGCACCGGGCCTTTGTGGCAGGCCCTGGCCCCCTGCGGCCGCAGCCTGGCCCCTCAGGGCTGTCAAGCAGATTTAAAGTTAGACAAAGGGGGCGGCACCTGGGTGGCTCGGGTCAGGATCCCAGAGTCCTGGGGTCGAGCCCCGTGTCAGGCTCCCGGCTCGGCAGGAAGCCTGCTTCCCCCTCTCCCAACTCCTGCTGCTTGTGTTCTCTCTCTCACTGTCTAATAAATAAATAAAATATTAAAAAAACAAACAAACAAAGGCAGATGAAGGGAATCAGCTGATACGTGTAATCACAAAGCCAAGGCGGGGTTTGATTTCAGGCAGGCCTTGGGTCCTGGAACTTAGGAAGAATTGCTCTTTTTCCCCCTTAAGTTGGTATTGTTCTCCGGGGGTCCCTTAGCAGCCCTGGTGACCGAAGCAGCTCCTTCCCCAGCAGCATCCCGGAGCTGCCTCTCCCTGGCCGGTCCCTGAATCGGTTCCTGTGGGAGGCAGGAGGGCCTTGGCCCTCAGTGGCCAGCCCTGGGTTGAGTGTCCACCCCTGGGGTCCAGCTGTGGTCAGGCTGTAGGTGAGGGACTCCCCAGGGGCGGTTGGACTGAGAGGGGGAGGGGACGCACGCGGGGCCCTCTGCCTGGGTGTCACCACATTGCCCCTCCTCAGCTCCCCGCAGGACCCCCGCCTCTACCTTGTCTTCCCCCACGACTCCTCGGCCCTCTCCAGCTCCTTCCATCACCTCCAGCTCTTCGACCAGGACAGCTCCAACGTGGTGTCTGTGAGTGTCCCACTGACCAGCCTGGCCCTGTGGGCAGGGAGGGGCGGACCGGACTGGGTGAGGAAGGGTGGGGTGCGGCTGTGAGCACCCTGTTGGCCCTGTCCGCAGCGCTTTCTCCAGGACCCTTACTCCACCACCTTCAGCAGCTTCTCCCGTGTGACCAACTTCTTCAGGGGAGCCCTGCAGCCACACCCAGAGGGGGCCTCCCCTGACCTTCTTCCACCCCCTGATGACGAGCCGGAGCCTGGGTTTGAGGTCATTTCCTGTGTGAGTATCAGGTGGACCCTGCTGTCTTCTGGCTGTCACCTGGGCAGGTGATTAGTTCCCTAGGCCTCCTTTTCCCCCAGAACGGGGATGATACAGCACCCTAGTCATAGATCGCATGAGGAGGGACTTCGAGGAGAATGCTTGGAACCTGTGTACCTATTTCCCGTTATGGTGGGGGAAGGGGAGCTTCCTGACACGGAGGTGGCTTTGGTACTGACCCTGGGGAGGGATGCTTCCCACCCTGCGCCTTAACTGTCCTGCAGGTGGGCGGGGCTGGGGCCGGGGAGGGTGTGGGAGGCCCTGAGCTCACCGGCCTTGTGTCACGCAGGTGGAGCTGGGGCCACGGCCGGCCGTGGAGCGGGCACCTCCACTCACCGAGGAGGAGTGGGCCCACCATGTGGGCCCCGAGGGCCGCCTGCGGCAGGTCCCCGTGCTGAAGGCCCGCATCTTCTCCGGGGTGAGGTGCTGACTGTGTGCTGTGGGGTGGGGGGACTAGGTAAGGCTTACGGGCGGCCAGGAGGAGGCCACTCTGAGCCGTTGGCCCCACTCTGTCTCCCAGGGTCTGAGCCCTGGCCTGAGGCGCGAAGCTTGGAAGTTCCTCCTGGGGTACCTCAGCTGGGAGGGCTCAGCCGAGGAGCATAAGGCCCATATGCGCAAGAAAACGTGAGTGAGAGCCCCTGCGGCCACCCCAGCCAACCATGTCCCCCATCCCAGCACGGTACCTGGCCCATCACAGGTGCACCGATGGGCTCGCTCCGCAGTCATCAGTCATGAGCCCACCACGTGCTGGGCACCCGCCGTCACACATGGAGACGGCGGTAAGCAGGCAGGCTCGTCCCCTGTGGGCATCAGTTTTTGTTCTAGCAGTATAATGTCGTAGCTGTCGTCACTCTGCAGCCGGCTTCCTTACGCTGGGGGGCCTGCTTCTCATTCCTGGTACACTACACGTTGTGCCCCTGCTGCGTGTCCTGGTCCCTGCCCTGGTGCTCTCTGTCCGGTGGGGATGACAGACTGAACAAAAGCCCACAGTGGGGTCCCTGGCTAGCTCAGGAGAGTGTGTGACTCTGGATCTTGGGGTCATGAGTTCGAGCCCCATGGTGGGGTACAGGTACAGATCACTTGAAAAAAAAACAACTTTTTTTTTTTTAAAGATTTTATTTATTTATTTGACAGACAGAGATCACAAGTAGCAGAGAGGCAGGCAGAGAGAGAGAGACAGGAGGAAGCAGGCTCCCCACTGAGCAGAAAGCCCGATGCGGGGTTCGATCCCAGGACCCTGGGATCATGACCTGACCCGAAGGCAGAGGCTTAACCCACTGAGCCACCCAGGCGCCCCCCCCCCAAAAAAAAACTTTAAAGAAAAACTCACAAGGACGTTGTGTGTCATGAGAGATGTCAGGAGCGGCACAGGGCAGGGGAGCGGTGGCAAAGATGAGTAGGTAGCCTCCTTCGGCGGCCTCGTGTCTCACCTCCCCTTCCCCCGCACGCAGGGATGAGTACTTCCGAATGAAGCTGCAGTGGAAATCCGTGAGCCCCGAGCAGGAGCGGAGGAACTCACTGCTGCACGGTTACCGCAGCCTCATCGGTAGGCTGCTGGGCAGGGGTGAGGTGCAGACATGGCACATCGGGGAGGGCACAGGGAAGGCCCTTGCCTCCCTAGGAGTAGGGATGATGTCATCTTCAGTGGGGAGATGGGATGGGGCAGGGAAAGGGAGCCCGACTCCTTGGGTTCAAATCCGCTGCCTACTTGCTGTGAGATCTTGACAACTGATTTGCCTCCTTGGGCCTCAGTTTCCCGTCTGTGGATGGTTCAGTAACTCGGTCGCTGGGAGGCTGTAGCGATCTGGCAAGTGGCAAGCATAGTGCCTCATTGGAGGGTGCGCGAGGTGGTTTCCGGACCAACTCACACCGCCTGGGGTCTGCCAAAGGGAGGAGCAGGGGCTGGTGCCTGTGGCCAGGAGGGATGGGCCCCCACAGCATTCTCACTTTCGCATTCTGCGCCCTGTGTTCGCAGAGAGAGATGTGAGCCGTACTGACCGGACCAACAAATTCTATGAGGGTCCGGAGAACCCGGGGCTGGGCCTGCTGAATGACATCCTTCTCACCTACTGCATGTACCACTTTGACCTTGGTGCGATGCCAGCCCCGGGGGGCGCTGGGGGCCAGACCTTCCCTTGGGGGCTGCTGGGGGCCTGGGCTGGGTCCTGACCTTCCCCCCCCCCACCCCCATCCAGGTTACGTCCAGGGCATGAGTGACCTCCTCTCCCCGATCCTCTACGTCATTCAGAACGAGGTGGATGCTTTCTGGTGTTTCTGTGGCTTCATGGAGCTCGTGGTGAGGCCCCAGGCAGGCGCGGAGACAGGGCCCTCCGAGGATGGGTGGGGGTGGTGTCTGCTTCCTCACGTGGCCCTCCCTCCCGCAGCACGGGAACTTCGAGGAGAGTCAGGAGACGATGAAGCGGCAGCTCGGACAACTGCTACTGTTGCTGCGGGTGTTGGACCCGCAGCTCTGCGACTTCCTGGGTGAGTGTCTCTGCGGGCAGGTGGAGGGGGGCGCCCAGAGCCTCCCTTCCTCCACCCTTCCTCCCCCAACCCCCGCCAGTCTCTGGAAGTGGCCACAGATGGGCTCCAGGATGTTCGGGCCTGATCCAGACAAGGGAGACATCCCTGCAAAAGCCGGAACGCAAAATTCCCATGTGAAAGCGGGATCGTGGTTTGGAGCGATCCTCAGCGAGTCCCCGCCCCACGAGCGCGCCCGACGAGCGGGCTCCTCCAGGCTCCCTGCAGTCCCGTGCTTGGCAGATGGGCCTGGGGCCTCGGCATGGCCACTTCCGGGGGTGCCGGGACACCAGCTGCCCGACTGTGCGGCGATCTGTCTTTCTGAACTGTGTACGAGAACAGATCCAACCTGTCCTGCGCACTGTGGTTATTCGCAATTTTCCATCATGAGGAGTATCATCTGGATAGTTCTTTTAGGCTAAATTCCAACAAGTGGCATTATATTCTGGGCGGTATTTTTACGGCTTTTGAAATGTTTGTTCCCATCACTGCTTTCCTGGAAATTCTTAACAGCTGATCTTTCTGCTAGCCGAGTCTGTGTCTGTTTCCTCACACCTCCACCAGCACTGGGTATTGATAGCTTTTATTTTTTCCCTGAGTGTCCTGCATCCCTTTTATGTGATGGTGGGGCACGGAATTAGCTCACCTCATTTGGAGTCTGGAAGGCAGGATGGGAAAGCTTCCTGTTGACCCAGAGCGTTCTTGGCTCAGCTCCGAAGCCTTCCCATGCTGGGCATGAGTTACTTGCCTAGACTGGTAGAGATTCCTACAGCCAGTATAACTTCTTAGAGTCTCGGGCTGACCAGCCTGCACACTGTGAATTAGGAGGGGATTGGAATGGAGTTTGAGCTTGTTCTTTGCGGAGCACCACCCCTCCCACCACTGTCTTCTTCCAGATTCCCAGGACTCTGGCTCCCTCTGCTTCTGCTTCCGGTGGCTCCTTATCTGGTTCAAGAGGGAATTCCCCTTCCCAGATGTCCTTCGGCTGTGGGAGGTGGGCCTGCGGTATGGGTGGGAGGGCAGAGAGGAAAGAGAAACCAGTCAGCTGTCCTGGGCTGGGACGTTGGTGGGAAGTGGGCAGGGGGTAGGGCAGACCTGGGTGCGACTTCAGGCAGAGGCTGGGCCATAAACACCTCGCTCTGGCTCTCCTAGGTGCTGTGGACAGGGCTCCCTGGCCCCAATCTGCACCTGTTGGTGGCCTGTGCCATTCTGGACATGGAGCGTGACACCCTCATGCTTTCTGGCTTCGGCTCCAATGAGATCCTCAAGGTGAGGCCCTGGCTCCTTCCAAGTCCCCCTCCCTGCCCGTCCTGACCTCTGTAAGCGGACATGTTAGCTGAGGTGTGAACTCCGTGGAGGCTGGCACTGTGCCTGTGCCACAGGACCTTAGGGTAGTAGGTACTTCAAATAGGATATGGAAAGTATGGTTAGCTCAGTGGTGAGCACCGTGGCCAGGAGACCCGGCTTGTTTTTCTCCTTTTCCATCCCATCCCTGGCTCCCAACAGTGCCCTCAGAGTGCGGCCAGCCCATGAGGGGGGGACCTGCCCCTTCCCCAGTACATGAACGTGAGTCAGGGTCATGGGGAGAGCTCAGTGTCCTTTCCCTTCGTTGCGGCAAGCGGCCTGAAAGGACATGACCTCCCCTTACCCCCAGCTCCACCCAGTCTGTCTCCTCCGTTGTATCCCCAGCACGAGGCACAGAGTGGGCACTCGGGTGGTGGTGGTTGAGTGCTGGCCGGCAGGCAGGCCGGCCTGACCCACCCCCTCCCACAGCACATCAACGAGCTGACCATGAAGCTGAGCGTGGAGGACGTGCTGACACGGGCGGAGGCCCTCTACAGGCAGCTGACCGCCTGCCCCGTGAGTCTGCCCCTCTCCCACCAGCTTCCCCCCTGCCCCCTCCCTACGGGGGTAAAACTACTGACTTCTGGCCTCTACCCCCACCCCTCCAGGAGCTGCCCCACAACGTGCAGGAGGTCTTGGGTCTGGTGCCCCCCGCAGAGCCCCAGAGTCCCTCGCCCCCTACCTCTCCACTGCCTCTCTCACCCACCCGGGCCCCACCGGCCCCACCGCCCCCCGAGGACACAGCCCCGCAGCCTGACAGCAGCCTGGAGATCCTGCCGGAGGAGGAGGAAGAGGAAAGCGCAGAGTCCTAACCCCCCGGGGCCGGGGCCGGCTGGCCCGCCCAGCACAGGCACTTCATCCTGCTCTCCGAGGCTGGGGAGGAAGGGTGTGAACGGGGCGGGCCTTCCCGCCAGTGCCTCCCGTGCCCTCACGTGAGCTGATTTGCTTACACGGACACTTCTCGTGTCCAGTTGTCCTCGTGTAGGTGGAGGAAGGAGGCTGCCTCTTTGGCATGGACCCGCACGGGGAGGGGGTGGTGGCTCCTGGTCCCTTTTGGACGTGCGGTGGAACCGACACCTGACCACGTGATCCTGATCCAGCCAATGAGACGGAAGAGAAGGCCCCTGTGGGCCGGTGGAGGTAGGGCCCTGACCCCTTCCTGGATCCGGGGCGTTTGGAGGACTGAGGATGTGGTGCTGGGGTATGGCCGCCCCCAGTGCTGTGCGGGGACACATCCTGGACATAACCGAGATGGAAGGGCCTGCAGAACTGTTCAGACGCTCTGGGGACCCTGCTTACCAGCTTCTTGTTATGTGAACAAAAAAATAAACTCGTGTTTAACCTACTGTCCATTGTGTGTGTGTCTGGCATCAGGACTCCATCTGTTTCGTGACAGCCAGAGTGGACACTGATTACCATTTCCCAGGGGCGCAAAGCAGTTTCGGTCCTGTCCCCACTTCCCCAGTGGAGCCCTGCGGCTCAGGGAGAAGTAGGACAGCTTCTGGGGGTTCTAGAATAGGCACACCCTTCTACCGCGAAGACTAATGGCTTTGCTCCACACAACCGGGGAGGACCACAGGGCTTTTTCTGAAAATACTTTTAATGCTCGGGTCTCTTGTGGGTGGTGTGCTGAGCGGTTATCCCATGCGCAGCCTGGGCGTGGGCGGCACCGCCCTTTTCGAACTCGCAGCGGGAACGGCTGGGCAGCAGGCGCACTACGCCCTCCTCGGTGTCGCTGTCGACCATCGTGTGCCTCTCTCGGCTGTTGATCAACACCGCAGCTCGCAGCGCCGACTTGACAGCGGTCTCCACCCAGCCGTGCGGGTAGGCCGTGTGCTCACCGGCGAAGTAGATGCGGCCGTAGGGGACCGCCCAGTCGTAGTCCGGTCCCTCGTCCTTGTCTTCATGCCAGAGCAGCGGCGGCTGCACCACGAAGCCGCCCTGACTATGCGGGTCCTCCGCCCAGCGTTTGACGATGCCGCTGCCGTCCCACAGCCGGTACACAATCGGCCCGTGCAGCGCCGCCACGTCGTCGAGCGCCACGCGCATCGCGTCTTCGGGGCGCAGGCCGGCGAACGACGCCGCCGCGTCCGACCACGTGTACGAGGCCAGCAGCAGCGCGCCCTCGCCCGGCGGCGGGTAGAATATCACGCGCGACGGGCGGGCGGTGCTCGAGTGGCCGCCCTCGATGTGTTCGTCGTGCCAGAAGGGCCGGCGGAAGCTCAGGAACACCTTGGTGGCCGGCACGTAGTGCAGCGCGCGCAGCGCCTCCTGCCGCCTTCGCGACAGCGGCGGCGAGAAGGTAATGCGCTGCAGGGCCGGGCCGCTGGCCGTCAGCAGCACCACGTCGGCGGTCATGGCCTTCAGACTCCGGGCCCTGCGCGAGCTGGCGATGTGCACGCGCACATCGTGCGTCCCCTGCGTTATCGCCACGACAGGCGCGTGCAGCAGCACCGGCCCGGACAGCGAGCTCAGCAGCGCTCGCGGCAGCAGGTCCCAGCCGCCCACGATGCGGCTGTACCTGCAGGCAGGGCGGGGGCGTGAGCCGGGAGCTCGGGCCCTGCCGCTCCTCGTCGGCTCCTCCCAGCGGAACCCTCCCGGCGCACTCCCGGGTCGGCGTTTTAGTTTTTGGCTGCAGGTCCCCTCTTCTCCTGCCCACTCCCTTACGGGCCGGTCACCGGCCTGCTCCTCGCTGACCCCGCCCACTCATCACCCCTGCCCTCGCCAGTCCCTGACGTCCCCCAATGGCCAGGGAGCAGAGAAGTGTCCGAGCCCGGCATCGCTCCCCTTCTCCTCTGGGCCACGCCTTCCTCCGGGAACCATTCCTACCCAGTTCCTCCCGAGGACCCGGGATGAAGAGGCGAGTGCGGCAGGACACGGGCGCCCCTTCTCATCCTCCCACCAGTCCCGACCCCACCCAACACCGACGGTCCCGCCCGCCCGGTTACTCGCGCCCCGGGTCCTGTTGGCCCCGCCCCTGCCCGCTGGCCCCGCCTCTCACCGGAGCCGGTCGCTGAGGCAGCTGTGGGCCCTTAGGGCCTCAGCGAAGCTGAGATAGAAGAAGCCGTCTTTGGACATCACGTCTCCCAGGAGCCGCACGGCAGGCTGGCTCAGGTTCCCCTCCCCGAGAAGGTATTCCTGCAGGACCGGTGCACGCCCAGGTCAGGACCCAAGTGGGCCGCACCCGAGCCTCTTGGTTCCCTGATGTGACAGTGAACTTAGTACGGTTCTCTGAAGCTCAGGGATCCAGTCCCTGCTGTTGTGACAGATGAGGGAAGAAAGCCCAGAAAGGGAGCATGTGCTGAACCCCGGGTCAGGCAGGGTTCCCACCTTCTGACTCCAGGGCTACCGCCCCACGGGCACCCTCCTTGTTGGGGTTTCTCAGCGACGCTGAGGCCCCCCACTTACCAGGAGCGTGTGTTTTTCAAACTTCTTCATTGCCTTTCTGCAGCCCAGTGTCTTGAGATCTTTGAGGGCCTGTGGTGGGACAAGAGGATGACACTGAGCTCCAGGGGCAGGACCGCAGAGGCCAGGTTGGTGTGCAAACCCAGGGTCTCCTCCTGCACCTGCCCCCACCAACCATTTGCCACTCCTGCTCAAGCCACCAGGTCTTTGCCCATGCTGTGCCCTCCACTGCAACCCACCGTCACCGCTCTGTAAAGTCTCCCCAAGATGTTACTGCCTCTTCCTGCCCCAGCCTCAGCCCACCCTCACGGTGTCATGCTCAGCCCCACTGGGCACGGTTTGTTCTGCATCTGTCCCTAGCCTATGAGTCACTGCTGTATCCTGCTGGTGCTCAGTGATTGTCACCTGGATGGCTGTGGGCACAGACAGAAGCAGAGTCCCTTCTGCCACCCGTCAGCCCCGAGGGGCTTAGTCACTGGTTTCTCTTCTGCCCAAGGCCCTCTGGTGGCTCCCCAGTGCCCAGAGCCCCAGGGCTGTGCCCTCAGCTGGCCCCTCGGTCACCATCTCTTAGGGCAGCTCCAGTTCTGCCGCACTACGTACAGGGCCCAGTGCCCCCCCCTCCCCCGCCGACATCTGCACCTCTGCACGGTTCCCCACAAGCGCCCACCCTTTACCGTGCTGTTCAAGTCTCTTCCCTTCCTGACAGCCCCGTTTCACCTTAGCCCTCTTCATTGTCCACCTGGCTTCTCTCTCGTGGCCAGGGAACTCCCCAAAGGATGTGCCCCTTCACTCACTCGTCATTCACCCCGAGTCTCCCTAGGCTCCCTGGACAGTGCCAGGTGACAAAAATGGCCTCAACTCAGTGCCCACCCTTGTCCCAGAGGGAAGACAGACGATTAGGAGCTCCCAGAGGAGGCCAAGGCCTGCTCCTCCCTGAGGGCACCAGGGAAGGCTTCCTGGAGGAGGGAGGTTGGAGCTGGTTCTTGGGGGATGAGCAGGGTTCTCTGGGTGGGAAAGGGAAAAGGCCTTCCAGGCAGGGCAGGAAGCGCTAGCAAGCAAGGGCACGGGTGCAGAATGTGCAGGAGCACAGTGGGTACGAAGGAGGACGGAGCTGGGGTGTTTGGGGCACCATGAGGGCTTTGGGGGTAACAAAAATTTCTTGGAGGCTGGAGTGGGTGGGAGAGAACAAGCCATTCAGGGCTTGAACCTGAGGCTAAGGCACTGGGGAGCCACTGGAGGCTGTGAGTAGGGGATGAGCAGGGTGAAGGTCCAGGGTAAAGGATGAAACCTGAGCTGGGGCGCGGGCTGTGGGGACCCAGAGGTGGGAATAGTACAAGTGATCAGAGGACAGGAAGGATGGGGCAGGGGGTACCGATGGTGGAAGGGAGAGGGAGGGAGCTAGGATCTCACCTAGGGGTCTGCCTGCCTGGGACTGGGGTGCGGGTGATGGAGCCATTATGAGAGGGGAGAACACAGGACTATGAGTGGGGTTAGGGAAAGATGCTGAGCTCAGTGGGAGCTGCCGGGTCCCGGGGTACGGCCAGGGGGGCACAGACAGAAGTCTGGGTCTCCAGAGATGGATGGGGAAGATCTTTGATCAGCAGATCAAAGTTTAAGCCAAAGACATAGAAGGGGAGGCTGTCGGGACTGTGTGTGTGTGTGTGTGTGTGTGCGCGCGCGCGTGTGTACAGGGGTCAGAGACCAAAGGCTGATGGTGCTCTGGGGACGCGCAGCATTTCTGGGAAACCACAGAAGAGCCAGCGCCAGGCCAGCAGACGGGAGGAATGAGAGACACAAGCAGCCAGGCGGGGAGGAGGCTGGGCAGAGGCGAGAGGGGCCCGGCCGCAGGCCTCCGGCTGCCTACCTGGTTGAGAGCCATCTGGTAGATCTCTTCGGGTGAGTGGCCCTTCTCCCTGGGGCGCAGCTTGTAGCCCAGCTTCTCGGGCATCTTCTCCACCACGTAGTTCCGCAGCTTCAGGTTGTTCACTTCTATCCACGTGTTCTCATCGTACTGAGTGAATTTGGTCAGGTTGAGCCCTAGGCTCTTGCAGAGCTCGTGGAGGATCCTGCAGGAGATGGAGGGGTTGGTGAGGGCCGGGCAGGGCGAGCGTGTGAGCCGGGGGGAGTCGGGTCCCCTCTCTGGGGCTCTGGGGATGGGCACCAGCCTGCAGTGCAGCTAGAGTCGGGGTCCTGGGTGCGGGGGGCATGGAATTAAACGGGAGCAAGGCTCGAGGCTGGACGGCTGAAGGTGTGGCCGTTCGGGTCTGTGTCTGGAGCAGGATCTGGCTTTCTCTGGGGCGGAAGTGGGACTGGGGACAGAGTTCGGGTTGGGGAAGGGACAGGTTAGGGTCTGGAGGTCTGGCTGGACGTGGTGGGGCTGGAGATGGGAGATCCTCAATTAGGAGGAGGACAGAGGGGGAGGTGGAGTCTTGATGCAACTTGATTGGGGGCTTAGGTTTGGGGTCAGGGTTGAAGTTCAGTCTGGCCCTGGAGTGGGGATGGAGTTGGGGATCTGGCTGAGTCTGAGCATAGCCGTGGGGCTGTGGGTGGCTTTGGTGTGCGCCTGGCTGCCTGGTCAGTCCTTACCTGTGTGAGCTGGGCATGCGCATGGCTCCCAGCTCCCCAATCCAGCCTGTCTTCCGGTCCCGGTAGGTGAAGATGCGGCCCCCGATCCTGTTGTCTGCTTCCAGGATGGTGACCTGAGGGACAGAGGGGACAGCAAGCAGGGCCCTTCAGCTCCTCCCACTGAGCCCCCATCCCCAGCTTTCCATCCCCACCCACGGTAGCACAGACCTTAACTAGAGAAGGACCCCCTTCTTCTTCTTTTTTTTTTTAAAAGATTTTATCCATTTATTTGACAGAGAGAGATCACAAGTAGACGGAGAGGCAGGCAGAGAGAGAGAGAGAGGGAAGCAGGCTTCTTGCTGAGCAGAGAGCCCGATGCGGGACTCGATCCCAGGACCCTGAGATCATGACCTGAGCCGAAGGCAGCGGCTTAACCCACTGAGCCACCCAGGCGCCCCCTTTTTTTTTTTTTTTTTAAGATTTTATTTATTTATTTGAGACATAGATCACAAGTAGGCAGACAGGCAGGCAGAGAGAGAGGAAGGGAAGCAGGCTCCCTGCTGAGTGGAGAGCCCAATGTGGGGCTCGATCCCAGGACCCTGAGATCATGACCTGAGCCAAAGGCAGAGGCTTTAACGCACTGAGCCCCCCAGGTGCCCCTAGGACCCCCTTCTTTATAGAGAAGTGAGAGGAGCTGGGAGAACAGATGTCACAGCAAACATGGACCATATGACACTCTAGACTACAGCAGGAGACGACAAGCCAGATTGCAAAGGGACTTCCCAGCTCAGAGGGTGGGGCGATTTCCTGCAGGCACAGAGGTCCTGGCAGAGCCCATTCTCATTCTCAGATTTCAGTGACGGGGCAGTGGTTAGATCTCAAGGCTCACTTCTCCTTGAGTGGAGTTTCCATCTCCACCAACACAAACTCCCCCCAGGAGGTCAGAGGACATTCAGAGGGAATTCCCTCAGGAACATGAGAGAGCAAGACAGGGAAATCAAAGGCCTCTCAGCCTCCCTCTGGGTTTCACTCCCCAGACCAAGGGACAAAGCATAGCTCTTCTCCCACCTCCTACCAGCCCCGTAACAGGCATGTGGCCGGGCCCCTCTACCCAGGACTCTCAGACCGCAGCAGGAAAGACTCAAGGCAGACTCCAAGCAGCTCTTCTCACCTTGTGTCCCGCATCACTGAGCACCTTGGCAGCTACCAGCCCAGCTGCACCAGCACCAACCACAATGACCCTCTGAGGCTTCGAGGTCCGATTGAGGCCCAAGGTCACAACCTTGAGCAGCACCTCATAGTCAGGATCATGCATACATTTTTCAAAGGGATCCTGGCTGTGGGAAGTCTTCCAGTCCGGGGAGGCCTCCAGGCTGAGGAAGAAGGAGACCAGGACGAGGAGGTACCGGGCTGGAGGTAGGAAGGACGGGGATAGTGCGCATGTCAGTAGGCTTGTGTGGGGGGAAATGTGGGCTCCATCCCGCTGTCCCTGTGCCCTTTCCTTTGCTTACTTACCTAATGAGGCCATAACTCTTGGTGGGAGATGGTGTCTAGTTTGGAGGGGAGGCAAGGGTCACTGTGACAGGGGCCTGGCCGCCCCTATGGCCTCATCCCTCCGTCTATCCCATCTATCCGCCTCCTGTTCTGTACTCACCTGTCTGCCCTTCGGTCCCCCTCCCTGCACTCCTTTCTCTTCTCCGTTCCCCTCTCCTCTGTTCTCCCTGTCTCCAAGTGTCTGTTTCTGGGGGTCCCAGTCTCTGCAGCCTCCTCTCTACCTTGGCTCTCCGTGGACAGCAGCAGCACCTCTGTCCTCTGTCGCTCCCACTGGTCTGCCCCGTCCCCCCTTGCCTTTCCTTAAAAGAGCTGAGCCCCGCCCTCCCCTCCCTCTGGGAAATCTGTGGCAGGGGAAGCGAAACTACTTTCCTGGGTTGTAGGGTCAGGTGCTCAGGGTTTAGTTGAGGCTGGAGGGAGTGGGTGTTGGGGAAGGGGGGTTGAGAGAAGCAAATCAGTCTATTTTCTTCCTCTTGCCCCAAATAGTTCTGGGGTAGTTGGAAGGCCAGAAATAAATGCTCAGGTAACCATGCAAAGGGGGCCTGGTCTCAGGATCCCTGTGTCTGCCCTTGGGGCTGCATGTTCCCTGTGACAGCCCCCAAGTCCTTCTGTGTGTCAGTTGTCGCTGTGCCCTGAAGGGCCCCTGCTGGCTCCAGTCCCCTCCCACAGAGCTGCTCTGAGCCTCAGTCTCTGAGGCCGGCCTGCCCGGGTCCTGAGCCTGATGCCTGCCCACACGGTTCTGGTCTGCGGCTGTCAAGTGGAGGCCATTAAGTGTGGGTAGAATTAGGCAGTGAGTCCAGGTCTGGCCCTGTGAGCAAGCACCTGGGTCAATACTAGAACTTGCTCCTTAGGAAACGCCAGCTGCCGCCACCGTGCGGGTAACTGGGAGGGCTCAAGGAGTGACCCCAAGGAGTGACCCCCTGCTCCTCAGCCCTGCGCAAGAGGCAGCCCAGGATAAGTGCTCATCCTTCCCATCCCTCGCTGAGAGGCTCAGCTGTGTTGCTCCGCTCAGGCTAGGGTGCCGAGGACCACCTCTGCCAAAAGGCTGCAGGGGCCTCTGGCCTTGGCGTTCACCACCACTCTATGTGGGGTGCATTTTCCCGAGGCAGGCAGTGAGAACAAGATGACCCGGCTGCAAGGAGCCCCCTGACCCCTGGCGGCAGGGCCCTTCGGCTTCTGGGGCTTTAGCCAAGGGGACGTGTGGTAGGTCCCTGAAGTGGGTGGAGGTAGAAGGCGCAACTTCGGGGATTTTTCCTGGCGTGGGGCAGAGGTGCCAGGCAGCTGGTGAGGACTGAAGCCAGAGGCAGCAGATCCTCTGCAGCACAAGATGGGAAAACCCAAAAGGCTACATCAAAGGGGGATGTGGTTTGATGGAGGATGGGTGGGGGGGGGCTACGAGTCAGAAAACATATGATGCGGGGGCCTGGGAGGCAGCGGCCAAGAAGGAAACACAATCCGCTGAACAGAGCCTTGAGCCTCGAGACTGACCGCCAAGGAAGCGAAGGGCACAAGTCAGCACAAATGGCAGAGACCGTCCCACGGTGAGGACCCACTAAGGTGGTCCTGGTTTCAGTGCTTTGCACGGACTGTGCGCCCTCATTGTGCTGCACTTGACAGAGGAGCGATCTGAGAGATGGAGGGGGGTAGGCAGGGGAAGACCCCAGGACTTACCCAAGGCCTCAGAGTGGGAAGGCCTTCCCCTGGCCGCCCCTGCCTGCTTCCCTCCCGGTGGTGCGGGGCACCTGAGCACTGCCACGCTTGGACAGCACTCACAGGAGCAGCAGCCGCAGGAGCACGTGGCACGATCGCTCCTCTAAGCCCAGGGGCCTCGTTGGAGGGGAACCCGGCCCGCTGACCAAAAGGCTCATGCCCCGGGTCCCACAGCAGGAAATGACAGAGCTGGGGGTCGTGCTGGCCCCCGGCCGGAGGCCCATCAGCTCTGCTTCCTTAAGGCAATGTCCGCACAGAGAAGGGAGCAGCCGCAGCATGGAAGCAGGAAGGGTGGAGGCAGCAGAGCCATGAACTCCTGCACTTGTCTAGGCATGAAGTGTTGGTCCCCAGAACAGCTTGAAGGGTCCCGCTGGGGTCCCTAAGCCGACCCCCCTGGTTTCTCTCCCATACAGGATTGCTGTGCAGAGCTCCCTGGCTCCCGGCACACACCCCGCCCCCCCGCTGGCTCCCTGGACTCTTAGAGAAGTGAAACACCAACCTCAAGGGGTCAGCGGGGCAGGGAGAGGGAGGGAGAGGAACCCACTCATGAGGTGCCCCAGGACTGGGAGCCAGCAGGGCCCGAAAGGGTAGGGACCTGCCGGGGCAGGGTCTGGTCGGCTGCCTGCTGCTGTGCAATGCCTCCGGGTGCCGTGTACCGCCACGTCCCAGGTACTTCATACGTTTTACTTCATTTACTCCAGTGAGGATCCTGACAAGATGGGCTTAGCTGTCCCCATTTTCCAGTGGAGAAAACGGAGGCCCAGACAGGTCACCCGTGAGAAGCGGCAGCCCCTGGGTATGATCCCAGCAACCTGGCTCCAGGGCCACATTCTGAGACACCCGTTCGGCAGCAGCAAGCTCGGCTCATGAACGAGGGAGTGGGCCAGGCCAGGGTGTCTCTGCCTCATCACCACTGATGTCTGGGGCCATCTCTGAGGGGGTCGTCCCGTGCGTTATAGGATGCTGAACAGCCTCACTGGCCTTTACCCACTAGACGTCAGTAGCACTTGTCCCTCGAGCTGTGACCACCACAGATGTCTCCAGACATTGTCAATCATTCCCAGGGGAAGGGGAGGCAAAATCACCCCGAGAACCACTGGGCTAGGCTCAGGTTGATGCTGAATGGAACACTGAACCAAGTGGCCAGCTATGGTCCCAGAGAGAGACCTGGGTCCAGCTGGCAGGAGAAGAAATACTGGGGGTCACACAGCTGTGCGAGGGACAGGGCTCGTGCTTTAAACCTGATTTTCTCTGAGGCAGTTCAGAGACAGGGAGTGGTTGCTACGAAAACTTTGACCAAGTCCCTGAGGCAGTAGGGCGTGCCCAGGGGATGCCCAGGGCCCCAGGGGGAAGTCAAGGGCCCAGACCTGGATCAGGGAGGGGCTCAGAGAGCAGAGGACAGACTTACCCAAGGCCCTTGGTCTATGGCCTGACTCCTGGACAGAGTTCCCCTTCCCAGAGAGCCCTCCTGCCCCTCCTCCCCCCTTCCAGAACCCCTGGGCCCCATGAGGGGGCACTCACTGCATGGCTGGCTCTGGGGGGCTCTCTCAGCACCCATGGCCTTTCTGGTTAGCCCGGGACAGAAGTCATCGTTGGGCGTGTACAAAAATGGGGTCAATGGTGGTAGCTTTGTCCTGATTCCGTTAGACCAAAGGT
Source organism: Lutra lutra (assembly GCF_902655055.1). Classification (NCBI taxonomy): domain Eukaryota; kingdom Metazoa; phylum Chordata; class Mammalia; order Carnivora; family Mustelidae; genus Lutra; species Lutra lutra. The sequence continues at coordinate 52,993,919 of NC_062294.1, forward strand.
GTCAGGGTCCTGGTGAGTTCAGAGCAGTTGGGAGGCTGTGGAGGCAAGTACTCCCTTCTCAAAAGCTTTTTATTATGGAAATTTCAAACGTCTATAAACACAGAGAGACTGGGATGATAAACCCAAGTGCACCATCACCTCCTAGCCCATCCTGTCTCATTTACATTTTCTCCCTCCCCCACTGCATTATTTTACAGCAAATCCCAGACATCTTATTTCGTAGGTAAATACTTCAGGATGTTTCTCTACAACAGAGGTCTACAAACGTTTTCTATAAATATTTGGGGCTTTGGGGGCCACACTGTCTCCATCTTGCCTACTCAACTCTGCCCTCCGAGTAAGTAGCCACAACATGTGTAATGAACTGGCATGGCTGTGTTCCAATAAAATTTTATTTACAAAAACAGGAAGTGGGACTGTAGTTTGCCAACTTTTTCTTTTTAATTTTAAAAAAGATTTTATTTATTTATTTAACAGAGAGAGACACAATGAGAGAGGAAACACAGGTGAGGCAGTGGGAGAGGGAGAAGCAGGCTTCCCGCTGAGCAGGGAGCCAGATGTGAGGCTTGATCCCAGGACCCGGGGATCATGACTTGAGCTGAAGGCAGACGCTTAACGACTGAGCCACCCAGGCACCCTGTCAACCAACTTCTGCTTTAAAAAAATATTAGAACTTATTTGCTTTAAAAAAAAAAAAAAAACCCCAGAGAGGGGTGCCTGGGTGGCTCAGTGGGTTAAGCCTCTGCCTTCAGCTCAGGTCATGATCTCAGGGTTCTGGGATCGAGCCCCACATGAGGCTCTCTACTCAGCAGGAAGCCTGCTTCCCTCTCTCTCTGCCTACTTGTAATCTGTCAAATAAATAAATAAAATCTTAAAAAAAACAAAACAAAAACAAACTACAATACCAATTACATTTAAAAATGGCATTCAAGTCCCAATTTCCTGGATTGTCTCAAAAATTTTTTTTTTCCAAGTAGGCTCCATGCACAGTGCGGAGCCCAATGAGAGACTTGAACTCAAGATCCTGGAATCAAGACCTGAGGTGAGCTCAAGAGTTGGAACACTTCACTGAGCCACCAGGTGCCTCAAAGGAGCCCACTTTGCATTTGAGTGATATCAAGGGTCTTTGCTCAGTGGATTTGGGGTTTGTGTCCTTAGAACCTGGGGGTTTATGTGACCCCACGGCATCAGGTTGGGCCCGAGCCTGGCAGAGCAGCACACCAGGTCTGGTTTTGGCCACGGGGAAACCTGTGGAGGTCATGGGGTTGAACCAGGATGCCGTCTGGACGTGAGGTGCGTGCCTAGGTGAGTCACTGATGTTTGAAGTGATTAGTGCCACTGCGTGAGGGCTGTGGGACAGGCACAGGGGCAGTGTGGGACAGATAAGTCTGGCTGGCAGCTGGCTGGTGTCCAGAAGCCAACGTGGTTTTTGAGGCTGAGGGATTTTGTTCCTGGGAAGTTCTGCAGAAAGCCCTTGCCCTGAGAGTCTGAGGGCGGACTTTTCAAGCACCCAAGTAATTTCAAGGTAGATTGAGAACTTGGGAGCCGTGGTGTGCTGGGTCCTAGCAGTGCACAAGAGCTGATTTTTTTTTTTTTTTAAGATTTTATTTATTTGACAGAGGTCTCAAGTAGGCAGAGAGAGAGGAAGGGAAGCAGGCTCCCCGCTGAGCAGAGAGCCCGATGTGGGGCTCGATCCCAGGACCCTGAGATCATGACCTGAGCCGAAGGCAGAGGCTTTAACCCACTGAGCCACCCAGGCGCCCCGAGCTGACTGATTTTTAAGATCTTTGGTTTTTGTTTTGCATGGCATTCTTGAAAAAAAAATTATACACATTTAATGATTAGTCTTATGAAAAACAAATTTAGGGGTGCCTAGGTGGCTCAATGGGTTGAGCCTCTGTCTTCAGCTCGGGTCATGATCTTGGGGTCCTGGGATCGAGTCCCACATTGGGCTCTCTGCGCGGCGGGAGCCTGCTTCCCTTCCTCTCTCTCTGCCTGCCTCTCTGCCGACTTGCGATCTGTCAAGCAAATAAATAATCTTAAAAAAAAACACAACAAATTTAAATACTCAAACTCACCATTTCCCAATCATTCAATTACATTTTACTATTATGTATACTCTTGAGGAGAAGCAATTATATCTGTAGGTGTCAATTTCCCAAACTCCTGGTCCGTGACCTCACATCCGTGGCTGGCAGTCAACCCTGGAGAGGGCCTCTACATCACGGGTATCGGGGGGTATCGGGCATCGGCATTTGCCAGCCATCAGGGCTTTCCCCTACCCCCACCCCGGAGAGCCGACTGTTGGGTTTCCCAGCACACCACTGCTTGGGCATCATTCATTTCAACCTCTGCTAGGAGATGAAGGGAGACGTGGCTCTGGAAATCTTTAGTTGTTTGAAACACCTGACCCTTCTGATCCAAGCTGCGCCCGACAGGCAGAGGCATAATCCTGGGGAAGCAGCTGGGCTCTAGAATCACTTAAGGGCTTCCTTGAGATGGAAAGAAAAGCCATAACCATACATCGAATTGCCACTCTTATCCCTCAACTGGGAGAAGAAATGCAGTAACCGCTTACTGAGAGATTCGCCTTTAAAAGCCTCTGCCGCCAAATTTAGTCACCACATTTGCTGTCTTCATACTACTTAATGAAGAGGAACTTAAGTAGAGGCCGTTTGTCGGGACCAGCAAAGACGCGCATCTGTGTTTTCTTCCTGGAAGGGAAACTGCAGTTACAACGAAGCCATCATCTGCAGGGTGGCACCCCGTCTGCCGCTGGTCCTTTGGCAATCCCGGGGACCCCTCCCTGGTGCTCCCGGGAAGCCTGTTGGGGCCATCTTCCCCCAGGGTGCAGGAGCACCGTGACCATCGTCCTGATTTATAATTGTGTTTTCCAAAGTGGGGTGCCCATGGTCCCTCAGGCCATGGGAATAAGTGATCTCAGTATTTCCATTTAAAGAAGTACCTATGTGAAGGCAATTAAGCGTTACTATTGTTCAATATGCAAAACAGGTCAATTAGATAACACGGAAAATGCAAGCTCAAGAAAAGTTTTTAGCCCCCAGCGGCAACCTCCAAGTGAGCAGGAACACCGGTCCATTTTTGTGACCCCAGTACCAGATCAGGATCTGGTATATAGATGCTCCAAAACTAGATGTTGAGGGGCGCCTGGGTGGCTCAGTGGGTTAAGGCCTCTGCCTTCGGCTCGGGTCATGATCTTGGGGTCCTGGGATCGAGTCCCACATCAGGCTCTCCGCTCAGCAGGGAGCCTGCTTCCCTTCCTCTCTCTCTGCCTACTTGTGATCTCTGCCTGTTAAATAAAAAAATAAATAAATCTTTGGGAAAACAAACAAAAAACCTAGATGTTGAATGAATCTATGTGGATAAAATATAAATGACCTCCTACTTTCCAGGATGACTTGAGGCTGCTCCATCTCTCCTCCCTTTAGGGAGAGGGAACAGATCCGGGTCTTGCACTTAGTCAGGGCTCAGACTGCACAAAGGGCCAGTGCCCAGGGAGAGGAGCTTTCAGAGGACCAAGTGGGTTAGTGTGGGGTCTCCCCGCTCCTCTGTTCCCCTCCCTCTCCTGTGGCTTCTTCTTAGACAGGACACTTGTTCTCGGAAGACAAAGATGGTCCAAGGAAATGACTTATGACCAGGACTTTGGGAAAATGGACCATCCATCTCCAGAAACTAGCTCTGGGCATTCCTTAGCAAACACACGGCTTAGCGAGGCAGAGGCTGAAGGGGTAGACCTCCACCCCAAAGCAGAAGATCCAAGCGCCTGGCATCATTCTCGCCCAGAGGAGCCAGGGAAAGAGGCAGAATGCTGGGCCAGTATCTGGAAATGACCCCCATACAACTCCACATCCCAGCTTCGCCTGTTTCCCACCTTTGAAGCATGACTAGTTCCTCCAGCTTGCCCTAGGAAATGGAGAGGAATGCTGCCGACGGCACCTGTGGCCTCTGAGCGAACGCCTTAGGGAAGATGGCGGAGGAACGGACATGCATGTGTATCTACGATGAAAGCCAGAACATCCCCGGCACACACCATGACCTGCATCTGTGTGCATGTGCGCCTCAATGATGGATTGTCTAGTTCTGGTTTCCGAGTTCCAGACAATGGGCACCCCACTTGATGTAGTCTTCTGGAACTGCTCTTTTCCCCCAGCTTTCTAAGTGATACACACCAATGGCACCTTTTTTGCTCCACAGTAAATTTTATTTAGGAATGCAACATACAGTCATAGTATCTCAGACACTGCAGCAAAGTATAAAGACAAATACAACACATTCAGGAAACAACCGGTTGGCTTCTGTCTTCTGGACACCACGGATCTCTCACTGTTAACAGACTAGGTTTGCTCCAGCACTGGCAAGTTCCAACCCAAGTCTGTGGCCACCTCTGGCACTCGTGGCCATTTCAACAGGCATTTTGTGGATGAACATTTGATGCCGTGCTTCCTCTCCATTGTTCTTTCGAAAATGTGACAGGGATTGTGCTGAGGACACTAAAGGGGTCAAGAAACACAGTCCCTGCCCATAGGGGCTCACACTCAATAGTGAGGCAGAGAAGTTAACAGCTGGGACAAGACATGCACACATGTGTGTGCTGCTGGGGCCTCAGGACAGCCACCGGACCAGCTCTGGGGCAGCTGAGAGGGCTTCCTGGACGTGAGGCCCAAGATAAGGACACCTGGAGGATGGGGCGGCGTGTCAGCCAGGCAAGGTAAAGACCTCCTGGTGCAAGTCTGACCCTTTTCTCAATATTGCATTCAAGTCCCTCATCTGACTGTCCTTTCTCCTCTGAAATTCTACATCCCACAGTCGGTCCTATTCACAAGCCCCTTTCTCGCGCTGGTGGTCAGTCTCCACAGGCTCACGCCTTACACCAGGACGCCGTCTCCTCGGACAGACTCTTCACGGCACCTACAACTGTATGTTGGGCAGAGTGGCCGCTCGGCAGACCCTGGCTGGGAGATAGATGGTTTTGGGGGAACCTCTCTAGCACTCTCTACTGGCACTTGGCTGGAGCAAGAAGGATGGGTGCATGGTGGGTGTGAAAGGGGTCTGAGATACACAAAAGATACGCAAAGAAACCACGCCTACGAGGTTGCTGCCCAGACTAGAGCGCTTAGAATACTTGCGTTTTCACTAATGCGAAGCAAACCACAGAACTGTTCTCAACGGCACGGTCACATGAAAGAAAGGAACAAACAGGTATTCACTGCAACCAAACGCTAGACAATAGCTGCGCGCCCCCGCTGCCCCCCAACGCCTTGGGAGCGCACGGGCCCCGGAGGCGGCTGGCACGTCAGTCGAATGTGATCCGGAAACTGCGCTCCTGCTCCTTGCGACGTCCCTCGCACACCTTGGTCACCTCCTCCACCTTCCTCTGCAGCAGGGCCGAGTTCTGGTCGACCCACTGCAGTGAGTCCATGTGCGCGTTGAGGATCTTGCAGATCTGCTGCAGCGGGTCGCTGGTGTCCGCCGGACCCCCGGACGTGTTCAGGTGCTCGATGATGTCCTTGAGGTCCTGGGCCATGCGCTTCAGCTGGGCGTCGATGTTCTCGGCCAGCTTGTAGGTCCTCTCGCGCTCCTCGTCGGCGTGCTGCAGGTACACGGTGCCGCTCTGCTCCTTGACCGACTCCTCCAGAGGGCTCAGCAGGTCTTCCAGCTCCTTCTGCTGAGACAGGATGAAGTCGAGCTCTTGGTCCAGCCTCTTCTGGTCCAGCTTCACCTTCTCCACCTCGCGGTGCAGGGTGGTGATCTTCTCCCCGTTCTCGATCAGCGTGCGGTCCCAGGCGTTGACCTGGGTGGCCTGCTGCAGAAAGTGCCGCTCCTGGTCCTCCAGCTCCAGACTCCACTTGTTGATCAGACTCTCCAGCTGGGCGTAGGTCATCACAGGGCTGGCGGACGGCCCAGTGCCGGCGCCGGGGCCCGGCGGCGCGGTCCCGGCAGCTGGTGCGTTGCTGGCGATCCCAGCTGGTGCCAGTGGCTTCAGATTCAAAGCGAAGCCAGTGGTGGTGGTGGTTGTGGTGGTGGCGGCGGCGGTGGCAGGGGCGGGGGCGGCGGACGCTGTTGTGGAGACGGTAGAAGCTGCTCCAGGGGCCTTTAAGCTGAAGCCCAGCGTTCCGGCCCCGGGAGTTCCGGCCGTGGTTGAAGGGGGACAAAGGGAAAGCCCCGTGGCGGCAGATGAGGTCGGAGCGGTGGCTAGCGAGGAGAACAGCGTGGGGCCAGCACTGGTGGTGGCAGCAGCGGGGGCAGGAGTGGCCGGCTGTGTGGCTCCCGCTCCGCTGGCAGCCGGAGGGGCGGCCGTGAAGGGCAAGCCGGCAAGCGCCGTGGGCTGGGCCGAAGTCCCCAAGGAGCCGATATTGAAACCTGAGGTCCCGGTCTGGGATGTGCTTCCCCCTGTGAAGGAGAATCCCCCCGGTGTGGTGGACGGAGCAGCAGAGGTGGTGGTGGAGCCGAACACGAAGCCGGTGGGGGCTGTGCTCTGGCTGGAGGTGACAGCGCCCGAGATGGCATTGGTGAGGGTGCCGCTGCCCAGCCCAAAGCCGCCAGCGTGTGCCGAGGCTGGGGTGGCCGTCGCACTGCTCACGTTGAGCTTCGGCGCGCTGATTCCTAAGGAGAATCCAGTTCCTCCCGTAGCAGGAGTTGTGGTTCCAAAGCTGAATCCTGGGGTCTGTGTCGTTGGAGCTTGGGTCGTGAGCGAGAACAGGCCAGTAGAAGGGGCACTTGCTGCCGGCTGGGAGGGAGTCCCAAAATTAAACCCACCAGTGCCAGATGTAGAGAAAGAAAACCCGGTAGCAGGCGTGGTTGTCGCCGTCTTTGCAGCGCCAAATGTGAACCCGCCTGTGGGGGCCCCAGTGCCTCCAAAATTAAACCCGCTCATGGCTCCAGATTCTGGTGGTGGTAGCTACGTTGGTTCCCAAAGCAAATCCGTCGGTCTGCAACCTTGGGAAGATTTTTAAAGCAGAGTAAGTCACATGATCAGATGGCAGTTTGGGAAAGGCAACCTCGATGGCCAAGGTGGAGCCGTCTGGAGGGTGGCGGGACTGGGTAACGAGAACATTATGACCGCCACCCCGCTCCCTGCTGTAACCTAGCCAGGCCCTGTTAAGCTAGAGAGGAAAAAGCTCCGGAAGCCCTGGGGATCACGTACTAGGAACCAGATGTGCTTGGGACAGGCACAGCCACACTTAGCACCAGCAGGAGTATTTGCTGCCCTAGAGGAGAGGGTCAAAGAGCCCCTGAGGAGGTCAGACCAAGGCACTTCTGGAGAGTGGGACTAGAAGCACAAAACACCACCTTCAGGGGTGCCTGGGCGGCTCAGTGGGTTAAAGCCTTTGCCTTCGGCTCAGGTCATGATCCTGGGGTTCTGGGATCAAGCCCCGCATCAGGTTCTCTGCTTGGCAGGGAGCCTGCTTCCCTTCCTCTCTCTCTCTCTCTCTCTGCCTACTTGTGATTTCTATCAAATAAATAAAATCTTAAAACAAACAAACAAACAAACAAAAAAACCCCACCACCTTCAGGACCTGCTCCCCAGGATTCCCTGCTGAATGCAAGTGGGAGGTGGTGGACTGATCTGAGTACCGCCCTGAGCATCTTTCTGGACCTCAGAGAGAGGCCCCAGAAAGTAGGGCTCTATGGCAGGGCATTAGGCCCCTTCAGTGCACACCGCTGACCACTTAGGAGGATGGAGGCCTGCTGGAGCGTCCCCCTACCTTCCTTCTAAGTCAGCTAACTTAGAATTCCCCTGAGATTTTTCTCCAGGGACTCAGGAGGTGGCCTCCTTCACCTACAGGTGCAGGGCACAGAGAATGTGCATGTGGGGCACCCCCCATCCTCCCAGCCATCTGCAGCTGAGCTGCACAGAGTGGGGAGGAAGAGGGAGGGAGGGAGAGGGAAAGTGATCGTGGACCCAGAGGATTCACACATGCTCACAGGGCCCTGCACTGGCTCTGGTGAGGGAAGAGAAGGGAGTCCAGGAGGGCCTGTGAACACCTGGCTGTAAGTTCTCAGACACCTGGGGGTTGTGGCTGACCTCAAATTTAACACAAATTCACGGCTGGCTGCCACTGCTCAGTGGGTTCCTAGGCCGCATGACGAGAAATGCCAATTCCAGTGCAGACACCAGGGTGATTCCCAGGCAGCCTGGTATGCCCAGTATGTTCTCCTTAGCCACCAGACCCTAGGCTAACTTCACAACGGTCCTACAGGGAGGTGGGGATGATGGTCCGTATGCACAGATGGGGAAAAGAGAAATTCAGACGGACTTAACTTGTCGATGCTTACCCCACGGTGGGCCCTGAACCTGGCCATGGGCTGTAAACCCCTCTTTATTTCTACTCCATCAAAATGGTCCATCTGGTCACAGGGCACGCAGCCCTGCCCTGGCTCATGGCTGCCATGCTGTACCCCAGCCTCCATCCCATACCCCGCACAGCTTATTTTCCCTTCGTCTCAAACAGCTCAGGCAGCTGAGCAGCAAGACAGCTCCCTGTTCTCAGGCACAAAGTTGGTACTCCATATATAAAGGAAAGACCAGGTTTGAACTCTGCTTCTGCTACAAGTCGTGGGTCCTGGGAAAGTTACTCCTGAGCCTCTCTATGCCTGTTTCCCCAATTCGAACAAGGATGAGCCCCTTCCACTGGGAAGGATAAACAAGGTCATGACAGAGAAGCCAAGTGCCTGGCCCAGGGAAGCCATCCTATTTCCTGAAGTCCTGTTTCCTCTTCCCTCTCTCTTCTGGGCCAGTTTTACTTCTTCAAGTGTCCTCAGGAATCCTCTCGTGCCCTGGGCCAGAGGAACCCTGCGTGGCTGCCCCTCCCCAACTTCTACGGCACCCTCTGCCTTCCTGGCAGACCCCAATATTTCCTCCTTCTCCAAAGACCCATGCTTCTAGGGAGATGACCTCAGTGTGGTCCGCTCTGCCCCTGGGCCACCTGCTTTAAGCCAGATTTCAACTGGCTGCCCATCAGCACCTCCAGGGGTGGGTGTTTGGAAGGTACACTGCTGCCAGACTGATGGGGGCAGTCGCTTTGGCGGGGGAGAGGGAGGTGGCATGTGGCAGGGCCCTAGGCTGTGGCATTTTTATAAAGCTCTTCTGGGGACTCCTGGGGAAATGTCCCTTCATTCGCACTACAGTAATGTCTGAGCCCCCGGGCCACTGGGACCCCACAATGCCCTGCGCCAGACCCCATCTTGCAGGAGAGCAAACACCTCCTCACTTGAGTACCATGGCAAGCCACATCTGCTGTTACTGGCAGCCCAAGGCATCCGAACAGCTACACCTACATGTCTCTGTTCTCAAGACCTCAGCCCAAGAGAGCTTCTATTAATAAGCTGCAGCTAAATTTTTCCACAAGAGCATTTATAAAAAGCTCTCTGTAACTATTAAAAAACTACAAGAAAAACAAGAGTCTGGGGGGGCTTTTCCGGTTTAATGGCTCACCATTTATTAAACGCCTCATCAGTTCCCGATACTACACATGCTAGGGATCTACTAACAGGGGCAAACACTATTGGTTCAGCCCCGTGCTATGCGCTTTAGATATATTATAGCTCACTTACTCCAAAAGCAGGTCCATTTCATAAACTGGGAGAGTGAGAGGCCCAGACAGGACACCTAAGCCATGGCCCTTGCCCTTGAGGTAGTCAGAGACAGGGGAAATGTGAACTTGAGTACCAGAGCTCTAGGTAGGGATGGCGGAGGATGGGGGTGGAGAGGGGTCAGTAAGGGAGCATTTTCCTGAGCTGAGTGTGGGAGGATGCGAGGTCAGGGTTAGTCAGGTGGGTGGGAGGAAGGGCCTGGATGAGGCAGAAAGGTTGACACGGGTGTGTCTCTGGGGTGCTAAGTGATTTGGTGTGGCTGGAGGAGCTGTGTTTGTACATGCAGTAAAGGGTTCACTCAGAAGGCCTGGGTTATCCAAACCCTACACATCAAAGGAAAGACTGGCCCTTTTCTGGTTCCTGTGAGATAACCTGCGAGCCCTGCCAGCTTGACCTCTGCAGGGGCCAGAGACTGAGTAATGAGTCAGTCGCACAGATGCTCTGGCCTACGTGACTGACCCCCAGTAAAAACCCTGGACGCCGAGGCGCAGGTGAGCTTCCTTGGAGGGCGGTACTCCACGTGTGCTGTCACACGGTGCTGCCGGGAGAATTAAGTGCTGTCGTATGACAGACCACTGGAAGCTCACCCCTGCTCTCTCCCAGACTCTGCCTGGTGCACCCTTCACCCTTGCTGATGGATTCTTTCCCCTTTTGTTGAAACCATGAATCTAACAGCTTTGCTGAGTTCTGTGAGTCTTTCTAGAGAATCACCGAACCTCAGGGTGGGCTTGGGGACTTCCGAGCACCACGTGTGTATAGTGCTGTGTGACGTGACGGGAGCTGCTGGTCGGGAAAGGACATGTTGATGGCTCAGACTTCATTTTGCCTGAGTCATGGAGGGACTTTAGGGGTGGGGAGACTAACAAGGCCAGACACATGTGCGGGGAACAGACTGGAAGGGAAGAAACTAGAGGGTCAGGTAGCTGGGAGGAGGCTGCGGTGATGGTCTAAGCCAAGAGCCTGAGCGAGGGGCCAGGACTCTGGGGACAGAGAAGAGAGAACCCCAATCTGGGGAATGCGTGAGTCTGTGCAAAAAATGGAATGAAGTGTTGGTTCTGCAGGGGCTGACTCAAGTGAACAAAGCCATCAACCAAGACCAGGACTTTGGGAGTTTCTCAGACACAAATGTGTCTGAACAGATACACACTACTCTGAGCTCCGAAACAGGCTTTCCACTTTACCGAAGGGGCAAGCTTTCCCACAGGAGCAGCTGACAGTGCTTGGGTCAGGTGCTTAATCCTGGGCGGCCACAGACGTGGCATCTGTAGCTGGGCCTGGAGTGAGGAGGGTCTGCCTCAAAGTCACTGAGTTACTGACAAGAGACGCCTACGCCACTCTGTCCCTATTTGTCAAGCCACATCCGCCTGCCCTCAGAGCCCCGGGGAGTCGTAGGTTCTGAACGACAGACTCGTCCTGTCCCCCAGCTTTGAGGACCACGGTTCTCTGCCATCACCTCCAACTTCACTCAGGTCCACTAACCTGACGTCTCCAGTTCTTTGCTACTCCAAATTCCAACTTTATCTAATTTATTTCCTTAGCCCTATTCTGCGTACAGTGATGACAACACAGACAAAACAAACTCTCTGTAGTGTAACATTCACTCATGCAACAAACACATCTGAGCACCTATGCATGGGCCCTGTTCCAGACCCTGGGAATATGGCTGTGATGGGGAGAGTGAGTCCCTGCTCTCATGGAGCTTCTCCTCCAGCAGAAGAGACAGACAGGAAAACAACGAACTTCATAAAGGAATCCTATATCACTCTTTAATAGGCTAAGCATTATGAAGGAAGAAAAAGTGGGGCAGGAAAAGGGGAACAGGGCAGTGGTATGGGGGTAAAGGGGTTGACTGAGTCATACTGAGGAAAGAGCTAGAACAAAGGCCGGGGGCAGGGAGGTGTGGCCATGACAACAGGAGGCCAGTATTGTTAAGGGGCAGGGGCCACTGTTCCTAAGCCCAGGGACTGACTGACCCTCCCTACCCCAGCCCATTTCCTGTATCTGGAGCAGGGGTGTTTGGGAATTAATATGGGGGGACCTCAGCCTTGGACCAAAGGAATGGAAGGATTAAGAAGGCAACATGTGTGTGTGTGTGTGGGGGGGGGTCTGTGTGACAGAATAATGGCCTCTATACATGTCCACACCCTAACTCCAAACCTATGAATACGAGAGTTCACATGGCAACAGGGACTTTGCAGATGTGTTTAAGTTAACGATTCTGAGATGGGGAGATTACCCTGGATGGACTGCATGGACCCTAAATGTAACCATGAGGGTCTTTAAAAGTGGAAGGGGGAGACAGAAGATGTGACGGTGAAAGAACGTTCTGAGAGATACTATGTAGCTGGCTCTGAAGACGGAGGGAGGGGTTCCAAGCCAAGGAATGCAGGGGGTCTCTAGAAGATGGAAAAGGTAAAACATGGATTCTCCCTCAGAAATTCCAGAAGGAAAGAGGTCCTATGGACCCATTTCAGACTTCTAACTTTCTGAACTGTAAGAGAATAAATGAGTGCTGTTTTAAGCCACTACACCTGTGATCATTTGTTATGACAACCGGAAGGTGACAGAGGAATGGGGGAGAAAGAACAGAATGGACTCAACCTAGACAAATGGATGGGAAACACATCCTGGATTTGGGGCCAAGGAGAGGCTGGAGAAGAAAAGTGACAGGGCCGAGGCGCACGGTCTGCCTCTGTGCGGCAGGGCCAAGGGAAGAGGATACAGCAGTCACTAGGGCCTGGCAGCTGGGGAGCAGGTGGGAAAAGAACAGAGAGCTGTGATTCTGAGAATCTGGACATCCCCTGCTGCTGGGGTGACCGAATCAGGGGAGTGGATGTGTGCAAAACCCAGCAACAACAGGCCACCTACGACAGAGGGAGGGACAAGGTGGCCTGGAAACACGAGAAGGGCTGACGATGGTGACAGTGTCAGCCCACAGGGCAGGATTTTCTGCTTTTGTTCACTACTGTTATGCCCAGCATCTAGAGCAGTGCCTGGCATGCAGCAGGCACTCCATAAATAACTGCGAGGGACCCACAATCTGACAACTAAGAACTACCGTTTACAGAGCACCACCTATGTAATGGTCCTGGGCCAAGAATACTAGGTAGGAGCACAATGAATCCTTCCTGGATGGGAAACAGGCTCAGAGAGGTGATGCAACTTCTTCAAAGTCACAGAGCAGCAAACACTAGTCCCAGGATGGGAATCCAGATCTTTCTGGGGCTAAGTGCTGAAGTTCTGCCTGGAACAAGGAAGGGGATGTCAGAATTAAGTCTTAAAGGATGAACGGGGCTTTCTGGGCAGACAAGTCACCGAGAGAGTAAGATACACAGGCCAGCTTTTGTACACTTTGTGGCTGAAGCAGCAGGCTTTGGGGAGGAGAGGCTGGGGGCCAGGTCACAGAGGTAGATTGCCAGGCTAGTCCATCCAGTGGAGACAAAGCCGTAACATGGTTTCCCTTCCTGATCCCATAGCTGCCTTTCATCTTCACACCTCACACACACTGAGCGCCTGGGTGGCTCAGTGGGTTAAGCCTCTGCCTTCAGCTCAGGTCATGATCTCAGGATCCTAGGATCGAGCCCCCCATCAGGCTCTCTGCTCAGTAGGGAGCCTGGTCCCCCCCCCACTCCGCCTACTTGTGATCTGTCAAATACATAAAATCTTAAAAAAAAAAAGAAAAGAAATGTAGTGAGCCTTCCACACTAGGATCCTGCACTGGGGATGGAGACAGCTGCTATCCCCTCCTCTACACCAGCTCAACTCCACTTCATTTGGGGCAGCAGCAAGTACAGCCAAAGGGTTCTATTTCGCAGGGCTTCTCGATGGGGCTTGGGATTATGAGTCCTGGGTTTTCTAGTCCACTGATGGGCTGGGATGGGGACTGCAGACAGTAGGCCTATAGCTGTCATTAGAAGTCCAGACTGGGGAATTTCTGTGTGCTCTGAGGAAAAAGGCCTTGTTTGTCCTTTTCTGTCAGTCACTTGGCAAGACTCCACAGCCTGCTGGCCAGAGACCCTGCTTCTTCACTCCTAATCCTGGGATCTTAAGTTCTAAATTCATCCCCATGCCTTTTTTCTCACATGAAAAACAGGGATTACAGCTCATAGATCTGCAATGGGCACTTAGCACGCTGCACTCTCGGGGTGCAGGAAAAGCTAACCTCTCACTAATGCAAGCTCTGGCAGCAACTAGAGGAGACGCTCCTGACATTTCAGGCCCATGGCCGCCGGGTGGCGCTGCCAACAACGCTGAGGCCAGGGAGCAAAGGAGCGATCACGGAGGAAGCCACCTCTGCAAAATAAGCAGTTTAGTGGGGCGCCTGGCTGACTGAGTTGGTGGCGTGGGGCTCTGATCTCGGGGTTGTAAATTCGAGTTGGGTGAAGAGAGTACTTAAAACAAAATTAAAAAAAAAAAAATAAATAGGGATGCCTGAGTGGCTCAGCTGGTTAAGCCTCTGCCTTCAGCTCAGGTCATGATCTCAGGGTCCTGGGATCCAGCCCCACATCCGCATGGGAAAGGGGGGTGTCTCTGCTCAGCAGGGAGCCTGCTTTCCCCTCCCCCTCTGCCTGCTTGTGATCTTCTCTCTGTCAAATAAATAAAACACTTAAAAATAAATAAATAAAATCTTAAAAAAATAATAAATTAGCAATTAAGACTTGGAGGACATGTGATGACAGACTCAGAGAGACCAGAGCAGGAGAGAAACAAGGGAGCACAGGAGATGGGAGCAGGAGAGAAAAGGCAGAAAATCAGAGACTGAAGGGACTTTGCCTTTGGCCCCCATCGGCCTAGCCAGTGAAATCGGATTCCCCTCGGGGGCTCAAACACCTGCTGGTACCTTTGCCACTGTGCTAGTGCGGGAACTCCCTGTCCACTCTGCTGTCCCGTTGTCCATCCCACCCCGCCCCCCTCCCCACCGCAATCATCTCTCTCCTCTGGGTTGTCTCACCAACATGTAAAACAGAGGTCACTGGCCACTCACCCACCCCGAGTCAGTGCACGCTGCTGCTGAAACATCTCTTGATTCAGTTCTCCTTTCTTCCTCTAGTCAAAGATAAACTCTCTAACCCTCAGGAACAGGCCTTCAGGAATGGAAATCAACTGATAGCAGCGGGCTGCTTGCTAGCCAGACCACAGCCAAGGCAGAGTCTACAGTTCCAGGCGGGGAAGGGACAGCAGCGTGCTAGGTGGGCTCCGGAGCAGGGAGGGGTCGAGCAGGGAGGGGTCGGTGCACCAGACTAGGGTGCAGCATAGAGCCGCAGGAGGAATCTATGTGAAAGGATCTCGTTTGTTTTGAAGGCCTTCCCCAGGCGGCTGGGGAGGAGCTGGTGGTGTTCTGGGCCACTGTCAGGCTCTTACACAACCACCGGGCCTGGCGGGCATGGGCAACCGTGGTTGCCGGGAATGGAGCCTTCCCGAGATAGGCAGGAGGCTTTTGTAAGCCAAACTGGAAGCAGGAAAACCTAGGTGCTCCGGCAGTGTGAAGGCTTCTCTGCCACAGGGCACGGTGTCCTCAGCAGTGAAGGCAGGATTGACTCCCCCTCAGTTTTTAAAAGCCCTCTCACCCCCTTAGGCCACTTGGGATTCTGGCCCCAATTTCCTAAACCTGTTCCTCCCTGAGGACACCCACATTCGAGGTCCTTCAACCTCCCAGGTATAATGAACTTGTGTTAAATATTAGAGACCTGTGAAGAGAGGACACGAAAGAGGCATGTCTGTCCATCTGTCTGTCTAATCTTCGGGGGAAGGAGCTACGGAAAGCCTCACAGCCTGTTTCACTGCGACTTGTCTTTGCCCCCTGGTGGTGTCCCATGATCAGATTCTTCAACGCCCCTGCACGCTGACTGCTGGGCAGCTTTGTCACACGTGTTCCATTTCTCAACTTACCCAATAATGTGGTGCTGGCTATTTTATTTTCATTTTAAACATTTATTCACTTACTTTAAAGAGACAGCACATATTAGTAGGAGAAGGAGCGGGATGGGGGGGCGGGTGGAGGGAGAAAGTGAGAGAGAAGCAAGAGAAGCTGACTCCCTGTTGAGCATGGGGCTCATTTATTTATTTATTATTTATTAATTCATTTATATGGGGGGCCTTATTTATTTATTTATTTTAAGATTATTTATTTATTTATTTGACAGAGAGAGAGAGAGAGAGAGAGAGAGAGAGAGACACCACAAGCAGGCAGAGAGGAGGAAGCAGGCTCCCTGCTGAGCAGAGAGCCCGATGCGGGGCTCGATCCCAGGACCCTGAGATCACGACCCGAGCCGAAGGCAGCGGCTCAACCCGCTGAGCCACCCAGGCGCCCCTATTTATTTATTTTTAAAGATTTTATTTATTTGACAGAGAGATCACAACTAGGCAGAGAGGCAGGCAGAGAGAGAAGAGGAAGCAGGCTCCCCACTGAGCAGAGAGCCTGATGTGGGGCTTGATCCCAGGACCCTGAGATCACGACCTGAGCCAAAGGCAGAGGCTTAACCCACTGAGCCACCCAGGCGCCCGGTGGTGGCTATTTTAAAAGTAAAATTTAAAAAAAAAAAAAAAAAAAAAAAAAAAGTGAAATTCAAATTTTTTGTGAACAGATCGTTTGTTCACGTGGTTTTACGTTCCAAAGGGAATACTGTGGTCTCCGTCCTCCCCCATCCCCATAGCCACCAGCTCTCTTTCTCAGAGACAAGCGGTTAGGTTTCCTGTGCCTCTTTCCAGATTTTTTTTTTTTTTGATTCATTTAAGCAAATGCAATGCGCGCTCTACCCCTCTGTACACGAGAAGGTCACCTGTCAGACTCACTGTCCATTTTCACTTACTCTATCTTCGGACTCATTTTATGCAGGCTTGTCATCCTCATGGGACGGAGGACACCCAGTCTAGCAGAGGCACCCACAACCTGCCTTGGCTGCTCGCTCCTGTGGTTGCCTCGAGCTGGTACCCAAATACTTCTTGGAATCATACGTTCCCAGCCTTCTCTTCCCTTTCTTCCTTCCCCTGAAAAAACTGGTTTTACCCCAAGTCACTTCCCAGCTAATTAGCAATTACATTCTTTACTCCAAGGCCTGAATTATACCCAAAGGAGCTCAGGTGGTGGGAAAAACAGTTCTCCCACAGGGAAAATAAATCAGGTTAAGACCTACGTGGAAAAGAAGTCAGGAAACAAAAGAATCGATTTTAAGGAAGATTCCAGAATGACGACTCAATATAAAATAACGGGAGTGGAAGAGATCTGAGGAATTCTCTGGTGCTGGGCCCCCTACCTATTTTGCCAAGAACTGTTTTCTCTTCTACTGAAAGATTTTTTTCTCTAACTGCATTTAAAAAAAAAAAGATTTTTATTTATTTATTTGACAGAGAGAAAGATGACAAGTAGTCAGAGAGGCCGGCAGAGAGAGAGGGGAAGCAGGCTCCCCACTGAGCAGGGAGCCCAACGCAGGGCTTGATCCCAGGACCTTGGGATCATGACTTGAGCCGAAGGGAGAGGCTTAACCCACCGAGCCAGCCAGGCATCCCTCTCTAACTGCATTTTTAACCTTTAAATTTTAACTGCACAATTAATACATAAGTCCTTTCTTTAAAAAAATGTCTTGCACATCACCATCAAAGCTAAGATTCTCTTGATCACTACCTTCCACCCTGGTTACCACACCTGTGAGGTAACTGCTGTTAAAAGCTGCCCTGTATTTTTTTAATCTATGTATTTGTATGTGCATTCATAGCCTGAGGAGATGAAATGATTCTAATCTTTCTTTTCTCCAACAACACTCCAACAAGCATGCTTCTTCACACCTTCTCTGGCACAGGCGCTTTTCCAGGGCAGATCCTCAGGAGAGTTGCTGGCTATGGATACTTGCATTTTGGTTTTTCGAGGGGCAACCAAATTGCCCTCTAACTTACCTCTAACCATTTTTATTCTAACTGGCAGTTCCTGGAGAGAATCATTTTCCTACAAGCTGCCAGCACCTGAAATTAGGAAACTCTATCAATCTGATGTACCAACTACATTGTATTAAAAAATAATCAAGCATGGGACGCCTGGGTGGCTCAGTTGGTTAAGCAGCTGCCTTCGGCTCAGGTCATGATCCCAGCGTCCTGGGATTGAGCCCCACATCGGGCTCCTTGCTCATCAGGGAGCCGCTTCTCCCTCTGCCTCTGCTTGCCATTCTGTCTGCCTGTGCTTGCTCTCTCTCCCTCTCTCTCTCTCTCTGACAAATAAATAAATAAAATCTTTAAAAAAAAAAAAAGAAAAAAAATAATCAAGCACAATGGGGCGCCTGGGTGGCTCAGTGGGTTAAAGCCTCTGCCTTCGGCTCAGGTCATGATCCCAGGGTCCTGGGATCAAGCCCCATATAGGGCTCTCTGCTCAGCAGGGAGCCTGCTTCCTCCTTAAAAAAAAAAAAAAAAAAAAAAAAAAAATCAAGCATCAACCATTCAGCACTCATTATATGCCAGCATGGCTGGGTAATTCACAGATATCCTCATTCATTCAGTCAGCACACATCCACTAAGACTTAGAACAGGACGGGCCCTGTGTGGGCAAACAAAGAGACTATGTCATGGTCACCACCTTCATGAAACTTAGAGTGATAAATAGAAAGAAAAAGTTACCAGAACTGAAAAGAAGCACTGAAACAAAAACTCGCACACAAATATTCAGGGGCATTATTCCCTACAGACAAAGTGTACCCTCGCTGGTAGCCACTCTTTCCCTCCAGCATTCCACTGCAGCCCCACTTGTTCTCGACTAAGTATTCCTGCCTTAGGGACTTTGCACCTGTTGGTCCCTCCTTCTGGAACACTCCTCCCAAGTGTCCCCATGGTCACCCTTTACTTTCTTAGTCTTTGCTAAAACTACTCAGTGCGGCCTTCCCTGACTATCCTTAGGACTTAGCACCATCTGAAACAGTAATATACTGAACTTACGGATTTCACTTGTTGTGTCTCTCCATCCAAATGTCAGCTACACGACGGGCAGCAGTTCTGTCTGTCGCTTCCACTGTGGTATCCCCAATGTCATTAACAGCTGCTGGCCATCGCAGGCACTCAGCAAATGCTTGTCAATAAAGAGATCCAGGGGCTGCTTTATGCCAGGTGCTTATACAGACCCCTTCAGTCCTAACCCCTCCAACTGCAAGGTAGGTACCACCCATATTTCCCTTTTAGGGTTAAGTAACTTGTCCAATGTCAACATAAATGTCAAAGTGAGGATGAAAAAGGTAAGGTCTTTTGCCTTCAACTAATTCAGAATTTACTGA
The DNA here is from genome assembly GCF_902655055.1 of Lutra lutra. NCBI lineage: Eukaryota > Metazoa > Chordata > Mammalia > Carnivora > Mustelidae > Lutra > Lutra lutra. Next base: position 53,012,782 of record NC_062294.1, read on the forward strand.
GAGTAACAAGAGATAAATGATAGGATGACACTGTGAAAGAGCTCTCGTAGAACCTACTGGAAGCCTAGAGGACACAGTGAGTACCTTCACCTGGGGAATGGGTTAAGGGGAGGGTCAGGGAAACACTCCTTGAGGAGGAAGGGATATTTAAGCTTGGTTTTGAAGGATATAAAGGAGTTAGGGTAGGAAGGAGTTAGGTCAACACCTCATTCCAGGCAAAAGCTTGGAAAGGCAAGGGCTGTTGCCTTGTGGAATGGTGTTGGATACCTGTGTTAAAACTGCAAGATGCTGGGGCGCCTCGGTGGCTCAGTGGGTTAAGCCTCTGCCTTCGGCTCAGGTCATGATCCCAGTGCCCTGGGATCAAGCCCCACATTGGGCTCCCTGCTCTGCGCGAAGCCTGCGTCTCCCTCTCCCACTCCCCCTGCTTGTATTCCCTCTCTCACTGTCTCTCTCTCTCTGCCAAATAAATAAATAAAATCTTAAAAAGAAAAAAAAAAAAAAAGGAAAACAAAACAAAACAAAAAACCCCACAAGATGCCAGGGGTGCCTGGGTGGCTCCGTTGATTAAGTGTCCAACTCTTAATTTCAGCTCAGGTCATCATCTCAAGATTGTGAGTTGGAGCCTGCAACAGACTGAATGTGGAACCTGCTTAAGATTCTCTCTCTCAGGGCGTCTGGGTGGCTCAGGGTGGTCTCAGGGTCCTGGGTTCAAGCCTTCCATCAGGCTCTCTGCTCAGCAGGGAGCCTCCCCCACCACCCCACCTGCCTCTCTGCCTACTTGTGATCTCTGTCAAATAAATAAATAAAATCCTTAAAAAAAAAAAAATTCTTTCTCCTTCTGTCCACTGCTCTCCAAAAACAACCAACCAACCAACCTCCCCCCAAAAACCCATACCACCAGAGCCAAAGAAGATACACAAATGACCAATAAACATAGGAAAAGATGTTCATCATCACTGGCCATCTGGGAATGCAAATCACAACCACAATGAGATACCAGGTCACATCTACCAGGATGGCAATAAAGATGGACAAGTGTTGGTGAGGATGTAGAGAAATCAGAACCTTCACTCACTGCTGATGGGAATGGAAAATGGTGCAGCCACTGTGGAATTCCTCAAAAGGTTAAACTTTGAGTTACCTTATAACCTAGCAATCCCAGTCCTTGGTATCTTCCAAGAGAAATGAAAACATATGTCCATCCCAAACTCGTACATGCATATTTGTAACAGTCAAAGAGTATCAACAACCCAAATGTCCATCAACTGATGAATAGATAAAATGTGGTATATCCATGAAATGGAGTTATCGCTCAGCTTTTATTTATTTATTTATTTATTTTTAAAAGATTTTATTTATTCATTTGATAGATAGAGATCATAAGTAGGCAGGGAAGCAGGCAGAGAGAGAGGAGGAAGCAGGCTCCCTGATGAGCAGAGAGCCTGATGAGGGGCTCGATCCCAGGACCCTGGGATCATGACCTGAGCCAAAGGCCTTAACCCACTGAGCCACCCAGTTGCCCCATCACTCAGCTTTTACAAGACCAGTGCTCTAACCCCTGAGCTATGGAGCCGATCACTCAGCTTTTAAAAGTAATGAAGTATTGGGGCACCTGGGTGGCTCAGTCAGTTAAGTGACCACCAACTCTTGATTTTGGCTCAGGTCATGATCTCAGGATTGTGGGATCAAGTCCCACATGAGGCTCTACATTGGGCTTGGAGCCTGCTTAAGACTCTCTCTCAGGGAGCCTGGGTGGCTCAGTTGATTAGGCATCTGTCTTTGGCTCAGGTCATGATCTCAGGGTCCTGAGATTGAGCTCTAAGTAGGTTCCCTGCTCAATGGGGAATCTGCTTCTCTCTCTACCTCTGCCCTTCATTCTGCTCATGTGCTCTCTCAAATAAATAAAATCTTAAAAAAAAAAAAGATTCTCTCCTTTAAAAAAAAAGTAAAAGAAAAGAAAAAGGAATGAAGTATTGACATATGTTACAAAATGGATGAAGCTTCAAAGCCAGATAAAAGATCATCTATGACGTTATTACATTTATATGAAATGTCCAGAACAGGATAGTCAAAACTAGAGACAGAAAGCAGGTTAGTGGTTGCCTGGGATTGAGGGAAGGGAGGGAACAGGGAGTGACAGCTAACGGATATGGGATACGGGGTTTCTTTTTTTTTTTTTTTTTAAAGATTTTATTTATTATTTATTTGACAGAGAGAGATCACAAGTAGACAGAGAGGCAGGCAGGCGGGGAGAGAGAGAGAGAGAGAGGGAAGCAGGCTCCCTGTAGAGCAGAGAGCCCGATGCGGGACTCGATCCCAGGACCCTGAGATCATGACCTGAGCCGAAGGCAGCGGCTTAACCCACTGAGCCACCCAGGCGCCCAAGGGATACGGGGTTTCTTTGGGGAATGATGAAAATGTTCCAAAATTAGATTGTGGTAACGGCTGCACAACTCTGTGAATGTACTAAAAACCACTGAATTGTACACTTTAATAAATAGAGGTGTGTTATACAATACCTCAAAATAAAACTAATAAACAGACCAACCGGGCATGGAATGGCAGGAAGGGGTTGAGGGGGCAGAAGTGAGGTTACAGAGGTGGGCAGGGGCCAGGCTCAGTCCTTGAGGGCAGGGGCTAGGCAGAGGTTTCCAAAGATAGGATCATGCTTTCTTCTGGGGACAAGTGAAGCTGGCTTGGGAAGGAGACTGGAGTTGAAATGCTCCTGTCGGCTGTGAGCCCATCAGGGACTCCCCAAGAAATGCAGCTGGGCATGGGGGGGTCAGACAGAGAGGTACCTAAGAGTACACAGGGTGGGATTTTATAAAATTCTGTTTTGTAGAATCACACTCATCTGTGCTCCCTTCTCAGCCTCACTCCCTGTAATCAACACCAGCATCTCAGGGGAGAGGCAGTGATGTCACTGGTGAAGGAGGAAAAGGTCCAGGCTGGGTTGTGGTAGAGACAGTTGCCATGAAGATGGTTTCTCTGGGGACCAGGTGAAAGCCACCAGAAGTTGGGGGTGGGGGAGAAGAGTGGCTTTGACTCTGAGAACCAGAAACCAATCACAGCCCCAACCTGCCTCTAGGTATCACTTCCCATGCTAACACTTTTGGAGATTTATTATGTGCTGGGCTGTTTGCAGTGCTTTACCTGCACTGGCTCCCAACTTTATGAGGTGGGAACTGTTCATGACCCAATTTTACAGACATACAAACTAAAGTCAAGAGAACTTCAGTAACTTACCCAAAGTCACACAGGTAGTCAGTACTGACCCACCAGGCTGTCTGACCCCAGAGCTGAGCTAACTACTCACAAGCATCTCCAACGTGACTTTTCCACCCCACCCCCATCACGTGCCATGTCTAGTACTCCCTTCCCACTCTCTAGGGACAGCTTGGGCATGTCTGTCACCTTCCAGACTTGTGTTTCACTCTGAATCCAGTTCAGTGCTGTCCACCTTCTCCAGCTGCAGGCGAGACTCCTGAAGGCTCAGGGTGAAGGGGGAGGAATCAGCTGCTCTTCCCTGTCCCTACCTATGGAATCTGTTCCCAGTCTGTGTGGGGGCAAGAAGAGAAGGGCAAAGGGCTCTTGAACTAAGAGGGGGGCTCTGCTGGTGCTGACCCAATGCTCTCCAGGGGCAGTCCCCACGTGTGTGGGGGACACCTGGGAAGCATGGGGGCCTATGAGGTTTCCCCATTATGGCTCCCTGCCTCTGCCCCTCTCTCTCTTGCTCCCCTCAGCTCCCACCGTTACTGGCCATCCCAGGAGTACTGGCAGGGTTCAGGTCCTGCTTCCTTCCTCTGTGTTCAAGTCACCCGGTGGGAACTATACACATGTGGCCCACCCCATGGCAGGGGGTTTCCACTTCTTTCCCCCCATTTGGAAGGATGAGCTGGTTTGCTTTGAGAAAGGGAAAGCAGCCCTGGCAGCCAGGTCCTGGCATGCTCCAGTCAAATACAGCAAATCCAAAGGATACCAACATCAGGCAGGGCCACTCTGACTGTGGTGGACCAAGATCACTGTGGAATCATATTTCAACACAGACAAAAGCACATTGTCCAAAGCATAAAAATGACCAACCTCTCCTTCCTGGCTCAGAGCTAACAGGTGCTTCTCACATTAACCACAGCATTAGCTCTGCTCATTCCTCCCCAAAGTTACTGAACTTAACCCAGCTGCCATTCTAAGTCCTCCTTAATACATACTTCTTGAGATGCCCTGAGAGCTCCAATGGTGCGTAGCTCCTTAGCTGCAACAGCAAGAAACCCAAATTGTTCAACTACATGTGTTCCTGGTGGCTTCTGGCTGAAGGCACAGCCAGTTGGTAAGGGACACATAGGGTAGTAAGACACCAGCCCCTTTCTGTTAGGCACCCAACCCTCAAGGACCATTCCTGGGACCTGCTTCACTGCTTCCCCACAGACACAGCCCTCTTGACTTTACAGGATGGGACTGGGTCTGAACAAGGCCCTACTCTTCCTCAAACTTGGTCAGTCCAGCAGGGAGAGGTGTGGTCCAAATTGTCAGCAACTCTGGAAGGAGAGTACTTGGCTCCTTTGGTTCTCTGCTCAAGGCAGAGAGGATTACAGATCTGAGGGTGAGGGGCTATCACGGAACCAAAGGTCAGAGACGACCCGCAGCCTGAGAGTCTCTCCACACTCACGGTTTGTTAGGGTTTCTCTCAATTACTTGCCAGCCTTTTAAAACTGTATCTTATAGAAAATGCTGGATTTTCAACTTCTGTACAATCGGGAGCTCTGCACCGCTGGGCCAGTACTGCTACCCAGCAAGTTGGGCCACCCCTGAGCCACAACTGTGCCTTCCGGGTGCCGGGGGTTTTGAAGGCCTCTCCCTGACACACGGCCTTTGGGTTTGCAAAGGTGGCTCACTCGCTGAGCCATGAACAGTCCTACATCTTTTCATGTATCATCTCTTTGGTCCTCATCTGCTGCCCTCTGAGGGTTGTTACTGTCCCCAATTAAGCGACGAGGCCACTGCAGCATAGCATCCTGTTGGAGCTCACACAGCTGGAAGTGATGGCACCGTGAGCTCTGGGGCACTATGTGGTCAATCACCTTCAGTTTGCCTGGTCCTTTTCCTACAGCTAGTCCCAGTGGGCATGGGCAGGGGCACCCTAGGACTGACCCCAGCCTTCATCTCCTAGATGAGAAAACAGGCTCCTAAAGGGAGGTATGGCAGGCTGGACACTGGCTCTCCAAAGAGATCCACATCTCAGTCCCCAAAACCTGTGAATGTATTACATGGCAAAAGGGGGTTTGCAGATATGACTAAATTGAGGATCTTGTGATGAAAACATTATCCTGGACTATCTGGGTGAGACCCAATGTAACTGTAAAGGCCTTGGTAAGCTATAGGGCAAGATCATCAAAAGAGAAAACAGGAGAGGAGATGATGGAAGCAAAGATCAGAGGGATGTAAAAAGGGCCATGAGCCCAGGACAGCCACTTCTGGAAAAGGCAAGAAAATGGATTCTCCCCTTCAGCCTCCAGAAGGAACACAGCCTTGTGAACCTATGTTAGACCTGCAGTCTTCAGAATGAAAAGGGAATAAATATTGTTGCTCTGAGCCACTAAGTTTACGATGGTATGTTCCAGCAGCCATAGGAAACCTATACAGAAGATGGCTGAGGTGCTGGAGCTGGTGCAGCAGCGTGAGACCCACCTAGGCGGGAAGACCTGTGGCCGCCTCTGCCCAGTGACACATGACGGGAGCAGGGAAGGGCTGTGAAGCTACTGGGCCACGTGGCAGATTGATGCTGTACATGCCTGGCCTCTACACTGCCTTTTCCCCAGCTGGGATGGCCTTGGCCTTCCTGCCCTTGTTTGCTGGGATGTCCGCCTCCGCCTCCTGCCCCCACCCCACCACCACCTGCATGACCCAGGTACCTGCCCTAGTGCCTCTTCAGAAAGAATCTAGGTCCATCTGATGCAAACTCTGTCCCTTTTCCATCATGCCAGGCTGTCACCTTGATTGGGAAACCAGTGAAGGGTGGCTGGTGAGGAGGGCCTCCACTAGCATAGGGGAGATGGGGAGGAACAGGTCGGAATCAATAGATTTGGCAACTGTAAGCTGCAGCAAACCTGCGGTGAAGGTCTGGATGAGGTGGCCTCCCAGCGGGCTATGCCCTAGGCTGGGGGTCAGGGACTTCATAGATCTGAGGGAAAACAGGCTCTCCCTGGGGCTTGTAGGGCCCTGGAAGCTGTGCAGTATTGCAGAGGCCTGGGCTCTAACTAGCACTGTGATTGTGCACAACCCTCTTCAGCTCTTGGGACCTCAGTCTTGCCCCTTGCAAGACAAGCAGGTTTACTTCTGCAATCAGAGGCCCCTTCTGAGCACGGAATCTCAGATATTCAGGATCCTGCATAGGTGGCTGCTCTCGAGGTACCCCCCTCCGCCCCATCTCTTCCCAATTCAGGCATGGCTCTAGGGCTGTGCTAACCAGGAACCGTTGCCAGGTGAGCCAGGGCCCCCAGAGAATCCCCTCCACTCCCCCTCCCCATCAAAGAGTCTGGGTGATGCAACCAGCCTGCAATTTCCACCTCACTCCCCAAGCCTGGCTCCTCCGCACTGAAAAAGAGTCCCCAAGCCCCACCCATGCTCCCAGTTCAGTAGTTGAAGGAACTGGGGCACCTGAACCCAGGGACACTCTGCAAGGTGAGCGAGGCAGAGGCGTCTGAGTCCTGGAAGTGCCATGGGTCTGGGTCAAGAGTAAGCACAGAAGGCTCAGGATGCCAAGACCTGGGCTCAAAGGTAGCCACTGATGACCCACCACCCGCAAATTAGGATACACCGGAAAAGGCTAGGGACCTAAGGGTGCAAACTCAGTAGGAATCAGTCAAGCTGACACCAGGGCTGAATCGGGGGAGATCCAACAGCTAGGGAGAGAAAAAGGTGCCAGGGGCTGGGACAGGAGGACCAGCATCCCGGCCCCAACGTCTCCTCAGTCAGCACATGCGGCATGTAGCTGGCAACAGGATTCCCACACTAAGCAAGTTCATTTCCAGTTACTAAAAAACATTCTACCTGGCCACCCTCTCAAACACCCATAATCCCAGTCTCTGAGACAAAACCAAATTGAGGGGTATTACACAGAATAACCAATCAGCACTCTTCAAAGCTGCCAAGGTCATGAAAACCTAGCAAAGTCTGAGAAACCGCTGCAGACACCAGAGGAGGCTAAGGAGACATGATGACTAAATGTGGCATGGCATCCTGGAACAAAAAAACAGCATTAAGAATAACTAGTGAAATCAGAATAAAGCAAGCACTTTAAAAGCCCACACCAATGTGGGTTCTTCAGTTGTGACCAATATACCACTGTAATGTAAGAGTCAACAATGGGGAAAACTGGATGAGGGGTATATGGGAACTCTGTACTATCTCTGTAAACTTTCTGTAAATAAAAATTATTCCAAAATAAAAACTTAATTAAAATATACCTTGTTGGGGCGCCTGGGTGGCTCAGCGGGTTAAGCCTCTGCCTTCGGCTCAGGTCATGATCTCAGGGTCCTGGGATCGAGCCCCACATCGGGCTCTCTGCTCGGCGGGGAGCCTGCTTCCCCCCCTCTCTCTGCCTGCCTCTCTGCCTACTTGTGGTCTCTCTGTCAAATAAATAAATAAGATCTTTAAAAAAAATAAAAATAAAAAATAAAATATACCTTGTTTACGTTTACATACTAAAAGCTCTTTTCAGAAGACCACCCAAGAAGCAAGCGCTGTTAACCACCGTGTATATTGCTATGCTTCTGTTAACTAAACTCCATACTTTATTCTGGTACTATTTGTGGAAACCGAGGCACAGCGAAGTGAGAGAAATTGCCAGCAAGCTAATAAGTGGGGTAGAGTTAAAGTCTGAACCGAACAACCTGGTGCCAGAATCTGTGCTTAATCGCTACTCTATGCTGCCTAGGTAATAACTTAGCCCCCATAGGTCAAGTCCCCAAATTCTGGCAGAGTGGACAGTAAGTGCTCTAAGTGAAAGAAGTCAGATCCCAAGAGGGACTTCCTGCATGGAACAGAAGCCTGCATATCGCCATTCCCAGAGAACTCTCAAGATAAAGGTTCCTCCACCTCCTCTGGATCTCTTTTAACAGCCACATTGGATGTTAAGTTGAATTCCCCGTGTCCTGCTGTGCACAGATCCAAGATGAGAAATGGAGGGGTTTCTGAAGCAAAGACCCACACCCACCTGGGCTACTGGAAGGGCTAGAACACACGGAAGGGATGGTCAGGAAGCCCCCTCTCTTTTAGTAAAGGGCAGTGCAGAGCTCCCTATTTTGGGCAGGGTTGCTAAACTGATCCAGTGGGGGAGAGGTGAAACAGAGGGCCTTCTGAAAGGAATTCCGGATGAGTGCTAAAAGAAGGGCTCATGGGAGGTGGGCAGAGGATGGAGAAAAGAGAGAGGGTGATGATGCCTGTTTCCCTGCAACCGCGCACCGCCAATGCCGCTGAGCGTCCATTATCTGCAACGGGGTCAAGAGTGGGGATGGCTGGCCATTAACTGACGCCCTGAAGGAGTGAAGAAGATACAAGAATGACCTACTAGCAGGGTTGGATGGTCCAACGTCCGGGGCTCTTGCCAGGGCTGGAGGAAGGGTTGAGACTGGACCCCAAAATGGACCCCCCAGGAAGGGGTGGGGTTATTAAAAATTAAATACGTCAACCAGGCACCTAAGAACACGGCTCTGGGTTTCACAGGCATCGAATTACTTGCCTTTCACCAGGCAGAGTCAATTATTTCCTTCATTTTGTAAGTAGTTCCCGATCTACGAGACTACAGAACTTCTTTGCCACCGTCGCAGGTCGGAGATTTGAACGGCGCGCGCGGTCTCATTGTGACTCAGACCAGAGTCTAACCCACAAAAACGGTTCTCAGCGTGGGGCGGCGGTTGGGGGACGGAGACTAGCATGTGGCGGGCCGGAAATTCGGGAAGCGGGGCCAAAGAAACGAAAAGTGACTGGTGCAGATCTCAAAAAAAAAACAGGGACTGAATCCCCAGAATCGGGGGGCGGGGGGGCTGGACCTCAGAGTCAGAGAGACAGAGAACAGAACCCCAGAGTCAGAGGGAGCAAAGGGCCACCCACCCCGGATCAGGAGGAGGGGGCCGGAACCCCAGGGATAGGAACGAAGACGGGACTGGATCCCCAAGTCAGAGAGAAAAAGGCCACACTTTTGGGGTGGGGAGGGGACTGGATCCCAGGATCCCCGAGAGGAAGGGGCTAGGCCCGCCTCCCGGTTGGGGCCTCGCGGGGCGGGGCGCGGAAGGATCCGGGCGGGCCGTGCTGCGCCACCCTCGGTATATCTGTCCCCAGTCCCCGCGGCCGCCTCATTCCCCGTCTTCAGATCACAATATCTCTTCAGGCTACCGAGACGCCCTCTCCGCCCGCGTAGCCCCGGCTATGGCTCTGTAGCCGCGACCCGCTCCGTGTCCCGGTCCATTTCCGCGCTTACCGCGCTTGCGCTCTTCTCTACCGCCTTCTTTTCTTCAGCGGAGGCCGCCGCCGCCTCTCCTTTCCGCAGCCATGGAGTGAGTAACCGCTCGCCCCTCCCTCTCCAACCGCCTTTCCCGCCCTTTCGAAGCTCGCGGCCTTCACGACCAGTCGGGGGGGTGGGGGTGGGGAGACGAGAGTGAGGAATCACGGTCGCGCAGGCGCAGAAGAGAAAAGACGTGTCGTTGGCACGTGGCCGAGCATGCGCATTCGGCCCGATGGGGGGAGGGTGCGTTCTCCGGGAGAATGTTGGGAGTTTGAAGACGGTCTGCGTGCAGGTGCGCCTGCGCACTAGCCCCAAGGTGGGAGGGGTCAACGAGTGTGTCCGCGAGCGGTTGCTCACGTGCACGACCCCACCAGAGCCCGTATTTTTCTGTGAAGGGCGGACAATAAGCAGCTGCACATGCGCACTGAGTCCCCCAACCCCCGTTTAGGTGTGAGAGCAGTTGGATCGGTAGCGGAGCATGCGCTTTGGCCCTGGGCGAGAGAGCCGCGTGTGGAAGGGTCGGAGTAGGGGCCGGGTTTTCCGCCGGCCCCTTCCTCTCTCCCGGCTCCACGTTGCGCAGGCGCACAGCACAATTTACGTTTCATTCAGGCACCTGCTGGGGCTGTGGCGGGGGCCGACTTAGATTGACAGGGCGGAAGCGAGGCTTAGAGGCTACGGGTTAGGAAGGGGGTGGAATTAGAAAAACCGCGGCCGCGAAGGGTGGGGCTTGGGGTGGGGCCTATTACGATAGGGGGCGTGGTCACGCTAATTTAACGGAAGGGTGGGGTTTCGATCGGAGAAAAGGTGGGGCCTTTGGGGAGTCATCGCGAAGGGGTGGGGCTAAGGTAAATTGGGGGCGAGACTTGGGCGGGACTGGGGGGGGTCATCGCAAATTTCAAAGGAAGCCGCGGAACTTGGTAGATAAACCAGGTTAGTGGAGGGCGAGGGCTGGGGGAATTCCCCTGGGAACTAATTTGAGCTGGCCTCTTGGGAGGAGGTGGAGCCTAAAGGAAATGCTTAGAGGAGGGGGTGTGGCTGGAAGAAAATTCTCCTGGGATTGAATTTTTTATGAAGTGGAATATTGTGGGGAGGATGGGAGGGCTTAAGGAAATTCCCTTGGGAGACCATTAATTAGGTTTCTGCATTAGAAGGAGTGGGGCTTGGGAATTCTAAAGAAAAGTAACTGGGAACCTAAAGAGAATTCCCTTGGGAGTATGTGGGAGTTAGAGATTTGGGGAAAGAAAGCATAGATTTAGAATTCCGATAGGGCAAGGTGGAGTCTCGAGCCCAGTTGGAAGGGCAGGGGAGGACCCTGGGGACATGGAGCTGTGGCTTGGTTTCTCTGCGATGTTGGTGGTGGATGAGGATGGCCTCTGACACTACCTCCTTTTGTCTCACTTGTAGGTCTTCCACTCTCGCCTTGGTGCCTGTCTTTGCCCAGCTGAGCAACCTCCAGAGCCTCCTTCCAGCTGTTGGTTCAGGCTTCTTCATTGCCACCCCTGCCCAGAGCCTCTGCTGCAGCCATGTCACTCCTGGCGACCCTGGGGCTGGAGCTGGACAGGGCCCTGCTCCCAGCTAGCGGGCTGGGCTGGCTCGTAGACTATGGGAAACTCCCCCTGGCCCCTGCCCCCCTGGGCCCCTATGAAATCCTCGGGGGAGCCCTGGAGGGCGGGCTCCCAGGGGGAGGAGAGCCCCTGGCAGGTAAGGGCAGGTGGGGAATGGAGGTGCAGCATGGGGGCAAGGGAGAAGAATTCATTGATTCATTCAATAAATATTTATTGAGTACCTGCAATGTGCCAGGGGTTGCTTTAGGTGCTGGGGGATAGAGCTGAGACAAGACTGACGTAATCCCTGCCCTCCTAGAACTCACACTCTATTGGGAGGCAGACAGAAGACAAATTAGGTGATGATGGGTTGGGGTAAGTGGGAAACACTTAGTAGCTGAGCTGGAAAATGAAAACAGCATTCTAGGTTAGAGAGGATAGCCCGGAAACACACCGGAAATTTTTTGGCTAGGGCCTAAAGGCGGGGAAGGAATAAGCCATGAAAAGACCCAAGGGAAGAGCTCTTCAGGAAACAGCATCCCAAGAGGCCCTGGGGCAGAAGTTATTTTATTCATTAGTTTATCCCTAATACTTGGCACATAGTGGGTTCTCAATAATTAATGAATTAAAAATGAAACAGTCTGTGTTGTGTGTGTGGTCTAGTTTGCCCTTTAAAAATAGTAAATCAGAAACTACAGGCATAGGGTAATCAGTAAAGCGGATCTTGGGATGGTTGAAGAAATGTCTGGTTGACTTTGGTTGTTTGGATCATTGGTTGGTTGAGTGGTTCTTTGACTGGTTTATTTTTTTATTTTATTTTATTTATTTATTTATTTTTTTAAAGATTTTATTTATTTATTTGACAGAGAGAAATCACAAGTAGGCAGAGAAGCAGGCCAGAGAGAGAGGAGGAAGCAGGCTCCCTGCTGAGCAGAAAGCCCGATGCGGGGCTCGAACCCAGGACCTAGGATCATGACCTGAGCTGAAGGCAGTGGCTTAATCCACTGAGCCACCCAGGCGCCCCTATTTTATTTTTTTTTAAAGATTTTATTTATTTATCTGACAGAGATCACAAGTTGGCAGAGAGGCAGGGAGAGAGAGAGAGAGAGAGGAGGAAACAGGCTCCCTGCTGAGCAGAGAGCCCAATGCGGGGCTCAATCCCAGGACCCCCGGATCATGACCTGAGCCGAAGGCAGAGGCTTTAACCCACTGAGCCACCCAGCCGCCCCTCTTTGACTGGTTTAATGGGTTGACTGGTTGGTTGACTGATTGATTCAGTCCATTGATTAGCCAGCTGGTGGTTAAGTTGGTTGACTGGGTAGTTGATTGGTTGGTTAACGGGTTGGTTAGATGTTTGATTCGTTGGCTGGTTTGTTGATTTGGTGAATGGTGTGATTATTCATTGATTGGTGGGTTGACTGATGGGCTGCTTGGTGGTTTCACTCCATGAATGGCATGAAGGAAACAGGCATGGTGAGCACCAGGCTAGGTGGAAGACTAGGAGCTCAAGGATATTTATGTCTCTCCCCCAACCCTCCAGGTGACGGCTTCTCTGACTGGATGACTGAGCGGGTGGACTTTACAGCCCTCCTGCCCCTAGAACCCCCCTTGCCCCCAGGTGCCCTCCCCCCACCTTCCCCACCCCCACCTGACCTGGAAGCCATGGCCTCTCTCCTCAAGAAGGAGCTGGAACAGATGGAAGACTTCTTCCTTGATGTCCCACTCCTCCCACCATCCTCCCCACCACCACAGCCACCACCCTCAGCACCGTCCCTCCCTCTCCCACTCCCGGTTCCCACCTTTGACCTCCCCCAGCCCCCTGCCCTAGATACCCTTGACTTGCTGGCCATCTACTGCCGCAGCGAGGCTGGGCAGGGAGACTCAGGGTTGGCACCCCTGCCCCCACCACAGCAGCCCCCTCCCCCTCCCCCTCTGCCCTCTCGCCCAGCCCCCTACCCCAATCCTGCCACCACCCGAGGGGACCGCAAGCAAAAGAAGAGAGACCAGAACAAGTCAGCGGCTCTGAGGTACCGCCAGAGGAAGCGGGCAGAGGGTGAGGCCCTGGAGGGCGAGTGCCAGGGGCTGGAGGCACGAAACCGGGAGCTGAGGGAGAGGGCTGAGTCAGTAGAGCGCGAGATCCAATACGTCAAGGATTTGCTCATTGAGGTGTATAAGGCTCGAAGCCAGAGGACCAGGAGCAGCTAGAGGAGCAGGGGCTTTGGGCGAGAAGGGGCACTGGTCTTCAGCTCCAGCTCGCTTCTGTTTCTGGGGCTGAGGTAGGAGGGTCCCTCCCATCATCCCCTCGTCTGTCTCCCCCCACCCTCTTTCCCTTTGTCTCCTCTCCTGTCCATTTCTGAAGCCGATCCCCTTCTCCTTCCCCAGAATCATGGAGTGTTTGGCCTCAGTCAACATCCCCACTCCTTAAGTAACAGCTGAGGGCCTGGGGCCTGCAGGGAGTCTGGGGAGCAGGGGAGAGCTTGCAAACCTGGCCTTTCAGATGGAAGAGAGGCCAGGAAGCAGGGCATAATGAATGTGCAGCTGAGGACAGGAAAGTCAGCTGGGGATGTGGGGCAGGGAGGGTTTCAGGAATGGCCCCCTGCCTACAATATAAGCAAAAAAGCTAGCCAAGTGACCTTGGGGAAATGTATTTGGGCTGGAAGCCAAAAGGCGGCCAAGTTCACAGAGCAGGTGAATATGCAGGTAGCCTGGGAGGTAGGCAGGGCGGGGGATGGGGTGATTGGTGACTCGGTGTTCATTTTAGCTCTGGGAGGAAATCAGTGTTTGTGAAGGTGTTGGGGAGGGGCTATATCTAGGGGAGGGAGGGCAGGGACTGATCCTTTTGATGATTCGTGAGTGGAAATAAAATGAAGAATTTCCTCTGGTGTGTGTGTCTTTGTCTTGGAGAGGAGAAGTTGGAGAGAGGGAACCTCAGGCCAAAGACCATACTAGCAGTAGGCAGAATGGGTAATACTTAAGCATGCACTCTTGGCATGTGGCCAAGGCCCAGATGGGATGATTGGACTGGTAAAGACAAAAGACCCACTTTTAGGTCCAGACCTTTTTTTTTTTCCTCAAAGATTTTATTTACTTATTTGACAGACAGAGATCACAAGTAGGCAGAGAGGCAGGCAGAGAGAGGAGGAAGCAAGCTCCCCGCGGAGCAGAGAGCCCAATGCGGGGCTCGATCCCAGAACCCCAGGATCATGACCTGAGCTGAAGGCGGAGGCTTTAAACCACTGAGCCACCCAGGCGCCCCAGACCTTTTTTTTTTTTTTTTTTAAGATTTTATTTTAAGGGTGCCTGCCTTTGGCTCAGGTCATGATCCCAGAATCCTGGGATTGAGCCCTGCGTCAGCCTCCCTGTTTGGTGGGGAGTCTGCTTCTCCTTCTGCCCCTCACCCCACTCTTGTACTCTCTCTAGCTTTTGTTCTCAAAACTGATTTTATATGAGAGGGAGAGTGTGTGCTCAAGCAGAGTGGGAGGGGAGCGAGCAAGCAGACCCCATGCTGAGCGCGGAGCCCTACACAAGGCTCCATCTCACCCCCCGGGGATCATGACCCGAGACAAAATCAAGTCAGTCACTGAACCGACCTAGCCACCGAGGTACCCCTCATTTTAAAAAAATTTTATTTATTTATTTATTTATTTATTTAGATTTCATTTCTTTCACAGAGAGCGGGAGAAGGAGAAACAGGCTCTCCACTGAGCAGGGAGCCTGATGCCGGGCTCGATCCCAGGACCCTGGGGTTTTGACTCGAGCTGAAGGCAGTCACTTAACCAACTGAGCCACCCAGGCACCACCCTCTTCTTTTTTAAAAAGTTTTTATTTAATTTCTGCACCCAACATGGGGCTCAAACTTAAGGCCTGAGATCAAGAGTCATGGGCTTTTCTGACTGAGCCAGACACCCCCTAAAAATTTTTTTTAAAAGATTTTATTTATTTATTAGAGATCACAAGCAGGCAGAGAGGCAGGCAGAGAGAGAGAGGAGGAAGCAGGCTCCCCGCTGAGCAGAGAGCCAGATGTGGGGCTGATCCCAGGACCCTGAGACCATGACCTGAGCTGAAGGCAGAGGCTTTAACCCACTGAGCCACCCAGGCACCCGCCCCCCAAATTCTTAATTCAAAAAAGTATCGAAGGCACCTGGCTGGTTCAGTCAGTGGAATATGCGATTCTTGATCTTGGGGTTATGAGTTTGAGCCCCATGTTGGGTGTGGAGACTACTGAAAAATCTTTAAAAAGGGGGGGGTATATATATATTTTTAAAGATTTTATTTATTTGACAGAGATCACAAGTAGGCAGAGAGACAGGCTCCCTGATGAGCGGGGAGCCCGATGTGGGGCTTGATCCCAGGACCCTGAGATCATGACCTGAGCCAAAAGCAGAGGCTTAACCCACTGAGCCACCCAGGTGCCCCAGAAGGGGTGTATTTAAATATATTGTTGATTAAGATATTGATTTGATTTACCAATGACTAAATAACAGAGGGTTTAATAAGACAGAAGATGAATCTCATGTAACTATCCAAGCTGGTCTCCTGAGGTCGTTCATGGACCCTGGTGCTTCGATCTTGTTACTCCCCCAGCTCCCAGCTCAGTGGTTTTCAAAACTGAGTGTCAGAGTGCCCAGGAGGGTTTTTTGAAACACAGATTGCCAGGACCCAAGCCCCAGCGTTTCTGATTCAGCAGATCTTGGGTGGTCCTGAGAATTTGCCTTTCTCCCGAACTCCCAGGGGACGCTGCAGCTGCTAGTCTGGACCACACCTTGGAAGCCATTATTCTAAGGTGTGTCTTCCTAGACCTCAGTTGAAGCAAAGTCACCACCACCACAACTTTATTATAGCAAGCAGGAATGGGGACGGAGATATGGGAGAGCAAGCCACCTCCTTTTAAGGACTTGAGCTGGGAGTTTTCCACACCTTTTCTGGGCCTTGCCTTGGAGGAGAGCGTAGCCACAGGGTCACAACTACCTGCTAGGGAGCCTGGGAAATGTAGTCTCCAGATGGGTGGCCATTTTTCTCAGCCAGAGCCTTGCCGGTCCTATTACCATAAAAAGAAGGGGAAAATCAACTTTAGGGACTCTGGTCAGTAGAATAAAACCGAAGGCTTAGCAAGCAAGTGTTAGGAATGCACGGGTTTCTAGAGCATCAGTCTTGTCTGGAGGCCTTGGGGTCCCCAAGACCTTTTCTGGGGATTTGCTAGGTTAAGACTATTTTCATAGTAACACTAAAATGTTATTTGCCACCGCCTTCTCCCCCAACAAATCTGGAGTTTTCCCGAGGTTATGTGATGTGTGATGACATATTACTCTAACAGCTAATGCACTTTGTGCTTGTGAATTCCTGCGATTTAAAAGATTTGCAATTTTAATTGCTAAAATTGTAAATATGGGTAGGTACAACCCGTGCAAACAAAAGTTCTTTGGGGTCACTGGTATTTACTTAAGAATGTAAAGGGGTCCTGAGACCAAAAAAGTTTGAGAAGTGTTGTATTGGGATTTATTTCCCCTTAAATTCAAATCTTGAGATTTTGGGCAACCCAAGTGTTGTGAATTGGGGCTGAGATGCCACATGGGCACCGATGGGTGCTTAGAGCTTCTCCGAGGCAGGTTTTCCTTTCTCCACCAAGCAGCAAAACACTTGCGACAATACTGTCACCTTGCACATCTGGAAAACAGCAACGTCCTCCCAGACGTTTCCATTTCAGGAACTGGGAGAAGCACCCTTCCTCATGACTCTGAGGTGACCCATGGGTGAACCCGTGGTTTACCCAAGACAGGGCCACACACAATCACTTCAAATTACCCCCAAAAAGAGGGTGGGGGGGGACTCATAAATGATTAGTTGAACTGTTTTGCCCCTACTGATCCATCAGAACAAAAAGCTTGTTAACCAGGTCTAGGTTGAGTTGCTCCCCCCACTCCCCAGAATCTGGAACTTCAGTCCAGCCTCAGCCTGAGCCCTCTTCTACCTCGCCGTAATCCTAACAAAGTCTCTCCTTACCAAGTCTGAATTTTGTTTGACAAAAGTGAATTCACATAGTATAAAATTGACCATTTTATTTTTTTAAAGATTTTATTTATTTATTTGACAGACAGAGACCACAAGTAGGCAGAGAGGCAGACGGGGCGGGGGGGGGGGGAGCAGACTGCCTGCGGAGCAGAGAGCCTGATGCGGGGCTCGATCCCAGGACCCTGAGATCATGGCACTGCAAAGCCAAGCTGTGTGGCCTTGAACAGGTCTTTTTTTTTTTTTTTCTTTTTAATGATTTTATTTATTTATTTGACAGAGAGAGCACAAGCAGGGGAAGAGCCCAAGGGAGAGGGAGAAGCAGGCTCCCTGCAAATCAGGGGAAGCCCGATATGGGACTCGATCCCAGAGTCCCTGTGAGCTGAAGGCAGTGGCTTAACCAACTGAGCCACCCAGGCGCCCTTGAACAGGTGTCTTTGCCTCTCTGACCCCAGGTTCCTTACCTGGAAGGCAGGGATGGTGAGCACGAGACCTTTGAGGCAGCAAACATGGAGCAAGATCAGGGTCCAGCCTGGGCGTTAACTTCTGTTCCATCATAAACTTTCTGTGTGAGCCGGGGGGGCGGGGAATGGAACAGCAGGGTACCCATTATAGCGTCCTGGCATTGATGGAAAAGATTCTAATCATCCTTTAGAGACAGGAAGAGAGTAAAAAATATGTCGTACATGGTGGTATTTCCTGAAATGGTGTTAATGTGATATGATTTCTTACTATGTATGCATCACGGTCAGAAAAGTCTGGAAGCCACAGGGAGACGGGCCCCAGCCTCGCACTGATTTCCAGACGCCTGCCTGGAGCACTCCTGAGAGCATCTCTCTTTCAGACGAGATCCCACCTCCCTCAGAGCAAACTTCCCAGGTCTCCGGGTGGCGCGGTGCTGGCGGAACTCGGCCACCAGGTGGCGCTCGTGCCCCGCCGCGAGGGAGTTCTGCTCAATCGGACCGTCCAAACCCCCAGTCGTCAGGAATCCAGCTCCCGGAGCAGAGCACAGCAGGGGGGCTTGGACCGTCAGGAAGGGATGCGGCCTTCCTGAGCCTCACACCTCCGTTCATTCTGCAGTGTGCGTTGGACAGAGTCACCGCTCCCAGAGTTTGCATCCTGGAGGGGAAGACGGATGAGAACCCACAGTCACGACCCCGCCAGTACAAGGGCTCCTCCCCATCTAGAGCTTAGATGGAACAGCCCGGGGTGGAATCCCATCCCGTCCCCAGATGGCTGTGTGACCTTGGGCAGCTTGTTTAGCCTCTCTGTGCCTCAGTCTTCTCTACTGTAAAATGGGAAAAGTAATGCCCATGGCACAGCGTTGTCATGGGCATGAAAGGAGTTAATATCTGTAAAGCATTTAGAAGGGGCTTTGTATGTTTGTAAACCAACTATTATAAATTCCCATTTGTAAGAGAAACTGAGGACCAGAGAAGGTAATGAATCGCCAAAGTCACATTTCTGAGCTCTAGGAGGATCTCTGAATTGGGTTCAGTGAATCTGATTCCCAGCCCAGAGGCTTTTCTTCTGCATTACACCTGCAGGGGTAAAAACCCAGCTCCCTTTGCATGGCGGAGGCCAGGCAGAATGAAATCCTCCAGGAGGGACCAGGGCCCAGCCCCACGGGGGCCAGTAGTGGAGTCAAGCGTGGAGTCAGAGCAAGATGCTGTGTGTGGGTCAGGGGAATAGCTCAGCAGGAGAACAAATCCCTTTCATATAATGACCTACATCCTGCTTGTAATAAGAATGCAGAAGAGGGGTGCCTGGGTGGCTCAGTAGGTTAAGCATCTGCCTTTGGCTGGGGTGATTACTCCAGGTCCTGGGATTGAGGCCCATGTCAGGCTCCCTGGTTGGCGGGGAGCCTGCTTCTCTTTTTCCCTCTGCTGCTGCCCCGCTTGTGCTCTCTGTCAAATAAATAAAATCTAAAACAAAAACAAAACCCAAAAAACGCAGAGGAAATGTGAAGTGAACTGGCCAGCAGCAGTCATGGAGATGTCCTGCCTTCTCCATACAGAATTGTGATGAATTCTGAAGCAAGGTTGGGCACGGCATCAACCCTCCCTCGAGAAAAGGGATCTAACAAGGCCAGAATAAACCAGCCGCCTGCAGGAACATGTGCCCCGAGGGCCCTATCTTCTGCGTCTGCTGCTCCCTGGTCTTGCCCTTAAAGTTCAACCATGACTTCACATGGAGCTCCCCATGGCCATCTGACCTAGCATCCTGGTCCCCTCACCCCGCTCCCCTCTATCCACGTCCTCCCCAGAACCTCAGAATGTGAGTTATTTGGAAACAGAGTCATCGCAGACGTAACTGGTTCAGATGAGGTCCTACCATGGTAGGGTGCATGATGCCTCCAATAGGACTGGTGTATTTACAAGAAGAAAAAGAAACACAGAGGGGCGCCTGGGTGGCTCAGTTGGTTAAGCGACTGCCTTCAGCTCAGGTTATGATCCTGGAATCCCGGAATTGAGTCCCACATCGGGCTCTCAGCTCCATGGGGAATCTGCTTCTCCCTCTGACCCTCTCCCTTCTCAGGCTCTCTCAAATAAATAAATAAAATTTTAAAAAACAAAGAAACACAGAGACAGACATGCGGGGAGACACACCACGTGAAGACAGAGTCAGGGAGGGCAGTGCTGATGCCATGAGCCAGGGCTTGCTGGCAACCACCAGAGGCAGGAAGGGGCAAAGAAGGATCCTACCCTGGAGCCTTCAGAGGGATCCCAGACTTCCAGCTTCCAGAATGGAGAGAGAATACATTTCTATTCACTTAACCCCCACAGTGGGCGGTCCTTTGCAAGAATTTCTAAGAACATTTGTGTACTGAGAAAGGGAAAATGAGATCCTGGCCAGGTGGCGCTTTTCTCTTGTGGGACAGAAACAATTTCGCAGAACACAAACCACAGTCAAGGTCACTCTTTGGCCTTCATAAGGTAAGACAAAACAAACAAACATTTTGTTTTTCATTATGTATTTCATAATTTTCTCTAAGTGCAGACAACAGTCATTGTACAAACCCTGAAGGTATAAACATCCCTCTCTCCTAGCTAGTAGGAGTGACCTCGGATTTTTTTTTTTTTGGTTAAAGATTTTATTTATTTATTTGACAGAGGGAGACACAGCGAGAGAGGGAACACAAGTAGGGGGAGTGGGAGAGGGAGAAGCAGGCTTCCCGCTGAGCAGGGAGCCTGATTCGGGGCTGGATACCATGACCCTAAGATCATGACCTGAGCGGAAGGCAGAGGCTTTACCGACTGAGCCACCCAGGCACCCCTCCTTCCTTATTTTAAAGGGTCCTGAATAGAAGGAGGGAATCCCTGCCTGCCCTTCATCATTAAAATGGGCATTACCGTTTGTGGTAGGCTAGGAAAAATGCCCCCCAAAGATACTCAGGTCCTAATCCCCAGAACCTGTAAATGTTAATTTTTAGATGACAAAAAGGATTTTGCCAATGGGATTAAATTGAGCCCTCGAGGCGGGGAGATTACCCTGGGTGAGCCTGGTAGGCCCCGAATGTAACTCCAAACACTTTTTAAAAAATCCCATTAGCCAACATATAGTACATCATTTGTTTCAGGCGTAATGGTCAATGATTCATCAGTCGCATATAACACCCAGTGCCATTACAACACGTGCCCTCTTTAGTGCTCATCCCCCACGCCAGGCATTCTTATAAGAGGGAAGCAAAGGGAGATTGGGACACAGAAGCGAAGGCCAGGGGACAGAAATGCAGCTCAAAGCAGAGTCCGAGAGAGAAGATGCCACACGGTTGGCTTTGAAGATGGAGGTGGGGGCCGCGAGGCATGGAATGCAGCTCTACAAGCTGGAAAAGGCCAGGAGATGGATATCCTCCTGGAGCCTCTCGAGGGCCAGGGGGGTTAAACTTAAAGTCATGGCTAACACAAGACACATGTATTTACTTACAGTTCTGGAGTCCAACAGTGAGCTTCACGAGGCTGAAGTCAAGGCATTGGCGGGGCTGGTTCCTTCTAGAGGTTCTGGGGAGAATCTGTCCCTTGCTTCCAAGGTTCCCAGTGGCCGCCAGCATTCCTGGACTATCTCTACAATCTTTCTTCTGCCGTCACATATCCTCCTGTCTATTCTGCTGTCATATCTCCCTCTGCCGCCTTCTTACAAATTTGGGATCACCTTTGGGTTCCACGTAGATGATCTCTCCATCCCAGGATCTTTAAGGTCCCGGTACCCGCAGAGTCCCCTTTGCCTTGCAAACTTGCATATTCCCAGCCTCTGGGGATTAGGATGTGGACGTTTTCGGGGGCCACCATTCTCTTAAATACACTGCCTTCTTGAATCTCCGCCTGGCATCTGGCATTTTCTCTGATTCTGTCTGTGCGAGGGGAGAGAAAGAAACACTCTCTCACCCCACCCCTTCGCCACCGGCTCCATCTCTCCCCAGGGCAAAGCCACATTCGCGTAGTCCCAGAAATCTGGCCTCTGTGCCTGTTCTGAGCCAGGCCTCAGGCTCCAGGAACCACAGCGACGGTGGGAGGAGTCTGGGGAAGTCACGTGCTGACCCCACCTGCAGGGCCCTAGCTGATGGTGTACTCGAGCTCAACAGGTGAATTCACTTTCCTGCCCTGACCCCACCTGGGGCAGCTCCAGGACTCCAGAGTTCAAGGGCTGTGAGGGGCTCAGGATTCGGCTCCCCCCGGTCCAGCTCAGCCTGACAGGAGTGTTCAGGTGCAGAGGGACCCCTTCCAAGACTGGAAGAAATGCATCTCGTGTGCAGAATGAGCCAGAAGCTGGGGGCAGCCATGACTACGCTTCCCTAATGAGTGAGCAGGCTCTGTGGGACCACTCTATATTTTCACTTTTAGAAGCACAATTTTCCTGCTTGTAGACACTTTAATGAGGCTCCCTTTGACCCGGAATTAATGACCCAAATCCCTAATATGGTTCCCAAGATATACATGGTCTCTCTCAATATTAGCTTCTGAGGTTGGTTTCAAATACCCCAGCATGGGACGCCTGGGTGGCTTAGTCATTGAGCATCTGCCTTTGACTCAGGTCATGATCCCAGAGTCCTGAGATTGAGCCCCTTGTCAGGCTCCCGCTCAGCAGGGAGTCTGCTTCTCCCTCTTCCTCTGCCCCTCCTCCCTGCTCTTTTGCTCTCTCTCAAATAAATAAATAAATAAATAATCTTAAAAAAAAAAAAAAGCCCAATATCAAATAGTGTGCATGTGTGACAATTACACACATAGGCATCCTCACCCTCTATGGACACACGAATACAAAACACACTTACAGACACAGACTTTTGAGTCCCTGGAGGCTCTCCACCCTCCTATTTCAGGAAGGGTGGCCTCCTCTGTATCTAGGCAACCAGACCCAGTTGTCAGGCCAAGGAGACCCAGAGGCAATGATGTCTCCCGAAGAAGAGAACGAATTAGGGCTTCTTTCTTCCCGAGGACACTGCCTGGCATTGGGTGAATCCTCGGTCCTCGGCGCCCACAACGTGTCAGCGCTATGTGGTCCTGGGTCCCCAGCATCCCACCGGTGGCTCACCCCCTCCCTTTGCTCTTTCTGGTCATCTACTGGAATAGCAAGGAAGCGCTTACTTGATTTGAAAGAAGGGAAGTTGGAGGGGTCCATCTTGCAATTCTGCAGAAATAAAAAAGCTGACTCAAACCAAGACAAGGCGGAGTGACTGAGCTGGAGACAGAGGTCCCCGTGTCCCCAATCCACAGAGCCGGCCCCCGCCGGGGTCCCCTTCAGGGCTGCTGTCCACAGGGCCTAGGTCGGGTTGTGGACCATACAGTAGCCATGGCAACTGGGGGGATGGGCAGGGGACACAATGACCTTGGATCCACACGCCATGGGTTGTATGCTGTGCCAGTGTCTCTCTGGTACCTCCTGGGACCATTTAGTTAAAAGTGACAAGTCCCCTCATGTTTGAGGGACAAGTGGTTGATGAATTAGGTGAGGAACCGGTTCCAGATGCAAAGGAACTGAAGCTTTCTCTATGTGTTTCGGATTAGGGCTTGTCCTATTTGTGAACTCAGCAATCTGCCTGGTCACCCACAAACTTCCCGGCGGGGGCGAGCGGGGCGTTGGGGCTCGCTGCGAGCAGAGCGCAGCGGGGCCACCAGGGGGCGCGCCGAGCCGCCGTCTGCGGACCCGCGGAACCAGAATGCCGGGCGCTGCCTCCCGCTGGCTTCCCGACCCGACCCCAGAAGGGGTAGACAGTCTGTTCTAGGGAGTGGCGTGGGGGGAGTAGACCACCCTGAGGTTCGAAGATTCACTAGAAGGACCTGAAGAACAATTCCTGTTGTTTGAGGCCGCCTAGCCTGTGCTGCTTTGCTAGGGCAGCCCCCAGGAAACTGCTATAGGGACAGTCGCAAAAAAATTAACCACTTTATTTTTTTTTAAAAGATTTTATTTATTCATTTGACAGAGAGAGATCACAAGTAGGCAGAGAGGCAGACAGAGAGAGAGAGGAGGAAGCAGGCTCCCCACCAAGGAGAGAGCCCGATGCGGGGCTCGATCCCATGACCCTGGGATCATGACCCTGGGATCATGACCTGAGCCGAAGGCAGAGGCTTTAACCCTCTGAGCCACCCAGGCGCCCCTAACCACTTTATTTTTAAAGATTTTGTTTGAGAGAGAGAGAACGAGCCAGGAGACAGAGGGAGAGGGACAGAGGAAGAGGGAGAAACAGGCTCCCTGAGCAGGGAGCCCTGACCAGGGGCTCAATCCCAGGACCCTGAGATCATGACCTGAACCAAAGGCAGATGCTTAACCGACTGAGCCATCCAGGCACCCCTAAAATTTAACATTTGTAAATTTTTTTAAAAGGATTATATTTATGTATTTGACAGAGACACAGCGAGAAAGGGAACACAAGCAGAATGAGTGGGAGAGGGAGATGCAGACTCCCTCCTGAGCAGGAAGTCTGACCTGGGGCTCGATCCTAGGACTCTGGGATCATGACCTGAGCCTACGCTTAACCAACTGAGCCACCCAGGCGCCCCTGTAGGTGGCAGTTTTTTTTTTTTTAAAGATCTTATTTATTTGACAGAGAGATCACAAGCAGGCAGAGAGGCAGGCAGAGAGAGGAGGAAGCAGGCTCCCTGCTGAGCAGAGAGCCCGATGCAGGGCTCGATCCCAGGACTCTGAGATCATGACCCGAGCCGAAGGCAGCGGCTTAACCCACTGAGCCACCCAGGCGCCCCTAGGTGGCAGTTTAAATAAGCAAAGGGAACTTCCATTGGAGCTTGTCTTGGGCTGCGGCAAGACCGGTAGGCTGTGCACCTGTCCTTCCAAATCTTGAAGTTTGTATATGGGGAGGCCTTAACTGGGTTCAGTCACTGCACGGTACAGGTGTTCTCAAGGCTGTGTGTCCTCAGAGCAGCCTCTGGGAGCAGGAAAGGTGTGACCCTCAGGCTTGACTGGGGGGTGGGTGGGCAGTGTAGACCACTGGTGGGCAGTATAGAGGTGTGGAGCTCCCACCTCTCAGCAAAGCTCAGATCCTCTCTGTGCCCAGGTGGGGCTTGGGGGTGGGAGTGGGGCTGAGAACCTGCCCTGGCGGTGAGGGGTGGGGGAGGGGGAGGGTGGGAGAAGCATGTGATCCAAGGTTCCAGTTTCCCCCTCCGGAGCTCCTCATCCCATGAGACTTCACTTACAAAACACAAATTCAAATCTAGCGGCGCTTGGGTGGCTCAGTCAGTCAAGTGTCCAATTCTTGATCTCAGCTCAGGTCTTGATCACAGGGTTGTAAGTTCGAGCCCCGGGTCCTTAAAAAAAAAAAAAAAAAGATCCTTAAAAAAGAAATAAAATTATTAAGGCTTTCAAGGTGGCGACCCCAAGTGTCCCACTCAGCAGGACCCACAAGCAGGGGCCCTGCTGAGTGCAGTGACTGTGGGTCCCCGCTGGCTTCTCACTGTGGAGCTGGGAACGTGGGTGGGCTGCAGACACGGCCCCAAGGCTTGTGGGGAAACTGAGTGCTCTTGGGGAGCCAGAGGGCATTGGGTGTTGGAGGGCATGAGGCGTGGTACCTGCGGGCAGGAGTCAGGTGGGTCCTGTTCTCCCCTTTGTCCCCAGCCCCTGCAGGGAGTAGATTGGTCCTGGTGAATGAATGAATGAATGAATGATTCCTGCCCCCAGCTCCTCACCTGGAGCCCTTCCTCACCCATTCCCCCTGAAAACCCCACTGCCAGGGCCGCCCTCCCCTGAGCCCCATGCCGGGCTCCTTCCCTGTGTAGGCAAGCCCTGGGTCCTTTCTGCCTCTACTTGTTCATCTGGGAAAGGAGAAGTTGGAAGAAGGGATTTGTCAGGACTTCACAGTTCCCTTCCTGAGGTTCCTCTTCTGTGGACGGTCACTACCCTCTTCTTCCCCCAAGAAGCTTCCTGTCAGAGCTTCCTTCTGGGACAGACAGGCACGTCCAGAAGCCAGATGGACTGAGGACAGCCCCTGGGACCATGGAGATGCTGTTGCTGCTGCCCCTGCTGTGGGACGGTGAGTGGGCTGAGGGCCAGGGGGTCCCCAGGAGTGGGGGGCAGTGCTGGTCCTGACACGGCTGCTGAGCCTTGGTGTCCCCACAGGGTCCCTGCAGGGGGATCCGGGGTACGAGCTCCGGGTGCAGGGCACGGTGACGGTGCAGGATGGTCTGTGCGTCCACGTGCCCTGCTCCTTCTCCTACCCCGGGCTTGGCGTGAACAACACTACACATGTTTACGGCTCCTGGTACCGGTTAAAGGATAATCCTAGAGTGGCAGTTCCCATGGCCACAAAGAGCCCAGTCAGAGGGACGAAGAGGAAAGGTCTCCACCTTTCCGGAGACCCTGGGGCGGGCGACTGCTCCCTGAGCATCACGGACGCGCAGAGGCAACACAGTGGAAACTATTACTTTCACCTGTACAGAGGTCTCATGAGACACCGTTACAGAAGTAACAGGCTCACTGTGCGTGTGACAGGTAGGGAAGGTCCCCAAGAGCCAATCACAGGATGGGGGCATGTCCTCAAGGGCAGCAGCGGAGCCCCAGCTGCTCATTCTTAATGGGGAGAAGGTAGCACGGTCAGGTCAGGGTTGGGGTGAACCTGACCTGTTTCAGAGGCATACATGGGGGTCCCCTCTGGGGTCCGGACTCTCCTTCACTCCTCTCTAGCACTGACACAGACCCCGGATATCTGGGTCAAGGAGCCCCTGGAGTCTGGCCGCCCCAGCCACCTGACATGCTCTGTGCCTGGGGCCTGTGATGGGGCGACGCCCTTCACCATCTCCTGGAGGGGGGCTGCCCTCAGAGCCCCGGGACTGGACTTGGAGGCCTCTAACTCCTCGGAGATCCTGCTCACCCCCCACCCACAGGACCATGGCACCAACCTCACCTGTTGGGTGACCTTCCCCAGGGCTGGCGTGAGCACCCAAAGCACCATTACGCTCAACGTCTTCTGTGCGTGTAGGGCCTGGACTTGGGTACCTGCGGGTGGGTCGGGGAGGCGCAGAGGGGCTGCAGGGAGGACACTGGGCTTGTCTGTGTCAGTTCCCATTCCTGTGTCTCCTGGGGATGGATGGCAGGGGAAGGGCCAGTTCCGACCCCATTTGTCACTGTGTCTCTCTGTCCCAGATGCCCCACAGAACCTGAGCATCACCATCTCCCGAAGAAACTGCACAGGTGAGTCGGGAGGGCCCCCTCCCTAAGGCTGGATGGGAGCACATCCCCCCAGCAGAGCAGAGCCTGGAGCTCAAAGCCAAGCCGGGAGGGCCAGGTCGACACACAGGGAGAGCAGAGCTGGGAGGCCCCCCCTCCATGATCTTCGCTTACTATTCATTATATGCAAAGCCTTTTTGTCAAATACAGGCAAGTTACAAAGAATCACCATCCAATGAACACCTTGGTACTCACCACCCCAGTTAAGGCACCAGGGGCGCCTGGCTGGCTCGGTCCGTGGTGCCTGCAACTCTTGATCTTAGGGTCATGAGTATGAGCCCCGCACTGGGCGCAGAGCCTAAGAAAAAAAGAACAGCAACCCCACCTTTGGAACCCCCTCTCTCTGAGGCCCCTTCTATCTGGCCTCAGAGAGAGCCATTACACTGGACACTGTGTCACCATCCTTTCTCTATATTTTACTTTATTTTTGATGAAGGTATAATTGATGAATAACTTGCATCTATTTAAATCGTACAAGCTGAGATTTCATAGATGGAGATTCGATATACGTTTACACCGCCAAAGGAGGCACACGATCCAGTTAATTAACACGTCCGTGTACCTTCTGTTTTCTTGTAATTTTCCTAAACATGTGTCTGGCTTCTTCCACTTAGGATGACATGATCAAGGTTCATCCCTGTCGTAGCGCGGGTCAGGGGTTCACTCCTCGTTAGGTTGAGTATTATTCCGTTGTATGGAGAGACCACCGTCCGGCCGTCTGGCCGTCCGCGGATGGACGTTTGGGTTGTTTCCACTTCGGGGCTCCTGTCAACAGGCGGCTCCAAAAATTTCTGTACAAGGATCTGCTTGACTCCCCGCTTCCACGTCTTTGGGATCTACTCCTGGGAGTGGATTTGTGGGGGTCATAGTCCCCTTGACTATTCCGATGGGATGTCACCTCCCCTTGACATTCCTCCGTGTTGCTTGTGGCTCTAACTTTTGCCTCTGTTTGTAGGTATTATGTTAGTTTCACATTCCATTGTTTCTTTTTTTCTTTTAAGATTTTTATTTATTTGACAGAGAGAGGGAGAGATATTACAAGTAGGCAGGCAAAGAGAGAGGGGGAAGCAGGCTCCCACGGAACAGGGAGCCCAATGCAGGGCTCGATTCCAGGACCCCCGGATCATGACCTGAGCTGAAAGCAGAGGCTTTAACCCACTGAGCCACTCAGGTGCCCCTCACATTCCACTCTTGATGGGCGATGGAGCTGTCCACAGATTTTAGTTTCCATGATAATGCTGCTTTGGACATTCCCCTTGTGAATAGAGGAGCGTTTCTCTCGGCCCGTACCCCATAAGCTGTTGAGCACCTGATTTCTCAGCGATCTTGTGACAATGCAGATGTGACTCAGGAGGCCTGAGGGACCTCTGGTTCTGCATTTCTATCCAGCTCCTGGAGGGTGCCAGTGCTCTGAGGGACAGGACTATACATTTTATGCCCAGGAGCCAAACCGTGGGGCCTTGGGGAAGTATATTTTCAATGCTCCTAGATAAGGCTCCTCGAATAGCTCTGGAAGGCCATATGAGAAACTGGCAATCATCAATCATCGTTGCCTTTGAGGAGCGGGATTTGTGGCCTGGGGTGTCCGCACAGAAGGGAGACTTTGTTCTGAACTCCCCTTCCTCCTTTGTGAATTTTAGAACGCACAGTGTGGTTGCCCTACTCCTGAGACAAGGGGGAAGGTGGGGGAAGGAGGCAAAGAGGTAGAGGTCACATCCTGAAGAGCCTTGAGGGGTCTGGCACTTGAATTTTGGATACTTGTGAGCGAGGGGTGTTCAGTGGTTCGGGATAGAGAGGGGGAAATGTAGTTAAGGGAGCTTGCCTCGGGGCGCCTGGGTGGCTCAGTCGGTTAAGCGTCTGCCTTTGGCTTGGGTCATGATCCAGGGGGTCCTGGGATCGAGCCCCGCATTGGGCTCCCTGCTCAGCAGAGAGTCTGCTTCCCCTTCTCCTGTGCTCTCTGTCAACAAATAAACAAAATCTTAAAAAAAAAAAAAGAGCACTCACCTCGAAGAGGTCAGTGTCCATCAATGGACGGATAAGCACAAGGCGATCTGACCATGCGATGAACTTGATTCTGCATGAACAGGAGCGAGGCCCAGGCAGGCGCCACAAGGCGGGAGAACCTTGGAAATGTCACGCCCTGAGAAACAAGCCAGACACAGGAGCCCATGTGGCATGTGATTCTACTTAGGCCATGTTCAGAAGAGACAGATCCACAGGGACAGAAAGTTAGGTTAGGGGTTGTCAGGGGCTGGGGGTTGGGGAGGTTAGTAAGGGGGGAGGCAGCTGGGGGGGGTGCAGGGGGGAGTTTTGGAGGGTGATGAAAACATTCTAAAATTGATTGTGGTGAGGGTTACCCCACGACTCTCTGTAAGTGGTGTGTGAATGGAATTGTCTGGTACGTGAATCATATCACCATAACGCTGCTTGCAAGCCTACGTGTAAAGATCCCTTCCCAACTTAGGAGAAATGGAGGAGGAGAAAAGGACCAGGGCTTTGAAGTCTCTGGCCTGCACTGAGTGCGCCTGTGCTCTCTCTCTCTGCCCCTAGAACTGAAGTACCCAGGGAATGGCTCAGCTCTTCCAGTCCTGGAAGGGGAGACTCTGCTCCTTGTCTGTGCTGCTGACAGCAACCCTCCCGCCACCCTGAGCTGGGTCCAGGGGAGCCGGACTCTGGGCCCCTCCTGGCGCTGGGAGCAGGGGCTCCTGGAGCTGCCCCGAGTGGAGCTGGGCGACGAAAGCAAATTCACCTGCCAAGCTCAGAACCCGCTGGGCTCCCGGCAGGTCTCCCTGCATCTGTCTGTGGTCTGTGAGTGTGGGGACCCCTGGGGGCAGGCTGCCCGGGGCCTGGGGAGCAGCGGCACCCCTGACCCTTCCTCTTTCTCCCGCAGACCCCCCGCGGCTGCTCAGCCCCTCCTGCTCCTGGGAGGGCGAGGGGCTGCGCTGTAACTGCTCCTCCCAAGCCCAGCCGGCGCCCACCCTGCGCTGGCGGCTGGGGGAGGAGCTGCTGGAGGGGAACCACAGCAACGCCTCCTGGACCGTCACCTCCAGCTCTGCTGGGCCCTGGGCCAACAGCTCCCTGAGCCTCAGTGGGCCGCTGGGCTCCAGCCTCAGACTCAGCTGCGAGGCCCAGAATGCACATGGGAAACAGAGCGCCGCTGTCCTGCTGCTCCCAGGTCCGGGAGCTGTCGGGGGCAGAGGTGTAGGAGGAGGGAGTCTGGATCCTAGAAAAGACAGTCTGGGGGTGGGGCTGGGAGCCAAAGGGGAGGGGGTGAGAGAGAGGAAGGGTGGGGCGCAGAGTCCTGGTGTTCCACTAGTTGGGGGCCAAAAAAGGTGAGAGCCCGAGGAGGGGGCACCAGAGTCCTGGGGCTTGGAGGGGACTCACCGGCAGCCCCACTCACCTGCAGGGAAGCCTGAGCTTGAGGGAGGATTCGTTCTGGGGGCCGTCGCGGGTGCCGGTGTTGCTGGCCTGCTCAGTCTCTGTCCCTGCCTCATCTTCTTCATGTGAGTGTCGCCTCTGGACGAAAAGGCGAGGGCGTGGGACGGAAGGGGTCTGAGTCCTGGGGTCCCAGGCAGCCCCAGCTCGAGGAGCCCAGATGGTGCCGAGGCTGTGAGAACTGGGGATCCCGGCCAGGCCTATTCTCACAGGTGGGCAGGCTCTGTACGTCCCCTCCTGTCAGCCTCTTCAGTGGGCATGGCAGTGAGTCAGCGGGGCTGCTGACGGGTCCTGGCCTCCCCCTCAGGGTGAAGATCTGCAGGAAACAGGCTCCCTGGCCTGCAGCTGGTGGGATGGATGCCACCCGCACGCTGGGTTCTCTCTCCTGGGTGAGTGATGAACCTTCCGTCTGTCAGGATGCCATTTGGCCACCACCCCAGGATGGTCATGGCCACACCCCTCTAGACGACTCAGATGGTCATCATGCCCCAAACAGGCTGTTGTTCCCCGGTCCCTGTGGACTCAATCTCCCAGGCCAGCGACCTGGGAGTCACTCTCCTCTCTGCTCTCTGACTCACCTTGCAGAGCCAAAGATCACCAGCATCTGTCTGTCTTCCTGTGTTCACTTGGACCCTCCCTATCCCTACCTCCTCATCTCTCCCTGGACCCCAGGCCTGTCTTCCCCTCCTTCCTCTCTCTCCTCCCCAACACAGGATGCCAGGGGGTCTCCCCAAAATAACTACAAAATTCAGGGGTCCCCAAACCACTCTCAGCTTCAACAGCTCACCAGAAGTCCTCCCAGAACTCACGAGGACCTGTTATACTTGTGGCTAGTTTATTTCAGGGAGGAGAGACAGATCACAGCAGCCGAGGGGAGGGCCCCTGGACTCTGCCACGTAAAAGAACCTTCCAGGTGTCTCTCCCTCCGGAGTCCCATAAACAGTGCTGATTTTTCCCAGCACTGGTGTGTGATGAGAGGCAGGGGGGTGGGTGTGGGCAGGGGGTTGGGTGTGGACAGGGGGGTGGTACTGCCACCAGGGAAGCTCACCCTTGCCTTGTGTCCTGAGTTTCTACTGGGGGTCAGTCACGTGAGTATGGAGCACCTGTATGACTGACCTTGGTTACATGGTCTCCAGTCCCTCTAGAGGTCAAGCTAATACTGTGTGGCCCGAGGCCCCAGGTGAACGGAGATGTTCCCATCAGGCAGGACCTTCCACTGGCTTAGAGCTTCCCTCCCAGGGGCTGGGGCAAAGGGTCAACCCTTTCTTCAGGCACACTGGGCCTTTTACCACACAGCGTCCTTTGCTTTTAGGGTTCATGGTATAATTTTGTAATTGTTTGCCTGAACTTCTGAAATACTGGATGGTCCCTGAGGGCAGTTTAGCTCTGAGCAAATCTCTGTCTTCTCACACCACCCACCCTAATCCTGAGCATCCTATCACAATTTACTATTAGATGGTAGTCTAATTGACTACTACTAAAATGTCAGCTATCCCCACTGTGAGCTAGCTGGTGTAATGGACCATGTCTGCCCTGTTTCCCCACCGAAGAGCCAGGGCCTGGCAGGGGCAGACACTGGGGCCAGAGAGACCTGGGTGTTAGTCTTGGCCCCACCAACAACTCAGCGTGTGATTTGAGGGATATGTACTTAGCCTCACTTTCTCCACCTGATAAATGGCGATAACCGTGTCTCCTTAATGGCTTAAGGAATTAAGCCATTAAGGAATGAGGGATCTGGGAGCTTGGTAACTGATTACCAAGGGCCAGGCATTATTATTCTCAAATATTTATTGAATGAATGAATGAATGAATGAATGAATGTGGGCGCAGCCAATGTTTGTGGAACGAATGGATGAAAGACTAAGTGCTCAGTTTCCAGGTTTGCTTGTGGATCCTCCTTACCGTCTGCCAGCTCCCATTATCCTAACTGGACCCCCTTCTTTCCTCTCCATTCAGGGTTACCAGCCAGAATATCCGGGAAGCATCCCCCTAGCCTGCCCGCCCCCAGCCGTGGCCCCGCCCACCTTGGAGGAGGAGTCCGAGCTCCATTATGCCTCCCTCACCTTCCACCGGCTGAGGCCCTGGAAGCCTCAGGACCCGGAGGGCTCTAACACCACCGAGTATTCAGAGATCAAGATCTGCAAGTGACACATCGGGGGGGGGGGGGGAGGACAATTCCTGAGAGAAGAGTCTTCCATGGAAACGGGTTGCCAACTAGTGAGTGGGAAGCCCCCTGCTGTGGTGGTGATGGGCAGAACGGGCTCAAATTCAGCCCGAGCTCGAGCAAGTCACTTTACTTCCCAGTCGCCCCCTCTGTAAAGTGGATGCAAGAAAGCGAACTCATAGGGTTGCTGTGGGGGCGGTCAAGGTGGCAATGAGTATGACGGGTCCAACACAGGGGCAGAGAGCACCTTGGCGGAGCTCTCGCCCCTTCCCAGGGCAGCCCCCCTGGTGTAAGGGTCCGCTCTGAACGGGGACCACTCTGCAGGGCTGTTCTAGCTCCAGAGCCCCCGCCCCCAACCCCGGGGCGCTTCCTCAGGAACACTCTGAGCTTGCCTCCTGGGAACCCAACTTGTTTGTTTTCACCACACAGAAAATAATTCGCGGATTTTCTGAAATAAACGACAGGTTATCTAAATTATATACCTCTTCCTTTATATGTCCCGGAGGTTTTGGTTCTCACCAGTGTCTTCTTTTTGTAGAATTGGCTTGTAAAATTCCTTGCAGTTTCGGTCTATGTTCCATTAACATTGCAATATTGTGTTGATCTTAAAATAAAAACTGCCAGCTCCTTTACCAGCAAAAATGGATTTACTGGGGGAATAAAAGAGTGCTGTGAACCAAAAAAACCCAAACCAACCAAAAAGCCAAAAAACCTTCTCCGGAAACTGCAGGGAAGTCGAAGAACAAAGCAGGAGCACGCATTTATGGAGAAAAGGAGCAGGGAGGGCTGTTATAACTAAAAGTCCATTGGAGTAAACTGGGAGTTGGAAGTATACTGACTTCTCATTGGCTGAGCTGTTGGGGGCGGGGGTGGGAATAAGAAAAGCCAGTCTTCCCGCCCTCTGGGAGAGTGGAACACATCCCCCTACAAGGTCAAGTACATTCAAGGTTAGGTCTGTCTCTTCTTGTAGGGTCTGCAGTTGACTCTGTGTATAGGGCATCAGAGCTCTCCCTTGTGAAATCACCCACGAATGTCTATTTACTTTTTTTTATCCTGTTGTGTCCATTAATGAGAAAACATGCTCAACCTTAGCATCATGATCCAATACAGTGTCAAGGGGCACCTGGCTAGGTCAGTCAGTGGAGGGAGTGACTTTTGAATTCAGGTTCATGGGTTCGAGCCCCACACGGGGTGCAGAGATTACTGAAAAATAAAAGTCTTTAAACAAAATTTCGATATGTCAAATTCCATCGTTCATGGCGCAATTTGCTTTGCCCTTCTTCAGGATTATGTGGCATCTCCGGCTCAACGAGTTTTAAAAATAGTGTCTACCCACAAAATAGGAGCATTGTTCTCATTTCTTATTCCCATTTTCAACACCTTACAGGGTGATTCCATTTGTTCTGTGCTGGTATTTACTTCATGTAAAAGAATAAAATTCCTTAGGGATTAAAATCATTTTGTAAGGGCATTATGGAAATGCTGCAGTAACTATCCACTTCAAATCAGAAATTCTCTTTCTGTTCTGAGCAACATCTCCTTTAAGAATAGCCTTGACAGGGGCGCCTGGGTGGCCCAGTGGGTTAAAGCCTCTGCCCTCCGCTCAGGTCATGATCCCAGGGTCCTGGGATCGAGCCCCCCGTCGGGCTCTCTGCTTGGCAGCGAGCCTGCTTCCTCCTCTCTCCCTGTCTGCCTGCCTCTCTGCCTACTTGTGATCTCTGTCTGTCAAATAAATAAATAAATAAAATCTTTAAAAAAAAAAAAAGAATAGCCTTGACAGGGGCACCTGGGTGGCTCAGTCGATTAAAAGTCTGCCTTCTGCTCAGGTCATGATCCCAGGGTCCTGGGTTGAAGCCCCTCTTCCCAGCTCTCTGCTCAGCTTCTCCCTCTCCCTCTGTGCTCACTTGACCTCTCTCACTCTCTCTCAAATAAATAAAATCTTTAAAAAAAAGAATAGCCTTGACATGTAAAGAGATAAAATTTTCATCAATTTTTTAAACACATTCAAGAAGTTATTTTTTTTAAAGATTTATTTACTTATTTGAGAGAGAGAGAGGGAGAGAGAGAATCTCAAGCAGACTCCACGCTGAGTGCAGAGCCCATGGTGGGACTAATCTCACCACTGTGAGATCACGACCTGAACTGAACCCAAGAGTTGGACTCTTAGTTGACTGCCCCACTTGGGTGTCAGTGTTAGTGTAAATACAGAGCACTTGGGGACGCCTGGGTGGCTCAGTGGGTTAAGCCACTGCCTTCGGCTCAGGTCATGATCTCAGGGTCCTGAGATCGAGTCCCGCATCGGGCTCTCTGCTCGGGAGGGGGCCTGCTTCCCTCTCTCTCTCTCTCTGCCTGCCTCTCCATGTACTTGTGATCTCTCTCTGTCAAAATAAATAAATAAATAAATAAATACAGAGCACTTAACACTGTTTTCTGTTCTTTCAATTTGCATAATTTTGTTGCTAAACAGATATTGGAAATCATAAGGAAAAATAAAAATTAAATAGGCTTCCCAACATGGATTATTTTATTTGTTTTTTAAAGCTTTATTTTTTAAATTTTTTAATTTAAAAAATATTTTATTTATTTATTTGACAGAGAGAGACGGAACACAAGCAGGGGAGCAGCAGAGTGAGAGGGAGAAGCAGGCCACCCGCCAAGCAGAGACCCTGATGTGGGGCTTGATCTGAGGACCCTGGGATCATGACCTGAGCTGAAGGCAGACCCTTAACGACTGAGCCATCCAGGCGCCCCTATTTTTATTTTTTATTATGTTCAATTAATTAACATACAGTACATTAGCTTTTTATTTTTATATTTATTAATTATATTATAATTATATATATTATATATATAATTATATATATTAATAATATATTAATAATAAATAATATTATTATTATTTTTTAATATTTTTATTTATTTATTTGACAGAGAGAGAGATCACAAGTAGGCAGAGAGGCAGGCGGGGGGCGGGGGAAACAGGCTCCCCACCGAGCAGAGAGCCCAATGTGGGGCTCGATCCCAGGACCCTGAGACCATGACCTGAGCAGAAGGCAGAGGCTTTAACCCACTGAGCCACCCAGGTGCCCCTATTTTTATTTTTAAAAAAAGATTTTAAGTAATCTCTGCACCCAGCATGGGGCTTGAACTCACAACCCTGAGATCAAAAGTCACATGCTTGGGGTGCCTGGATGGCTCAGTCGTTAAGCATCTGCCTTCAGCTCAGGTTGTGCTCCCGGGGTCCTGGGATCGAGCCCTGCATTGGGCTCCCTGCTTAGCGGGAAGCTTGCTTCTCCCTCTCCCACACTTCCTGCTTGTATTCCCTCTCTCACTGTCTCTCTGTCCAATAAATAAATAAAATCTTAAAAAAAAAAAAGTCACATGCTTTACCAACTGAGCCAGCGGCGTCCGCATGGCTTACTTTAAAAATCAAGAATTTGGGCAGCTTTTTTTCAGAATGGGAAAATGTAATTTCAGCACTTCAACCAAACTGAGGATTTTCCCAACGTTATTTGTTCGAGAGAGCCACTGGGGAGATTTTGAGAGAGAATTGAAAAATACTGCGCAGCAACAAGTGGCAACAATCCTTTGATCCCACAGTTGTAACAGCATAAAGGGTAAGTCAGAAACCAATTTCCTGACATTTTAGTGTCGGTAGAAGAGCCAACAGGCTGTTTGAGCCGCGTGGAAAGGCAGGACAGCCAACGCCTCCCACAGAATCATTCGAACTGCACGCCGGCTCTGAAAAAATACTGTCTACTACATCTTCCATCAACAGCCATCAACATCTGTATTTGTAGTGTCTCCCATCAAAAGCAGTAAAATTCTGTCAACTTCCAGCACAGCGTGAAAAATAAGACAACAACGGTCCCAACATGGAGTTGCTTATGCTAAGATCCACGTTCCCTAACCCAGGCGTGCAGTTTCAGCTCGCCCAGACGCGGACTCGGAACCGAGCTGTGCCGGAATCGCCCTGATCGGCGCTAGTCAATACTCTGCCCTATAGACCCCTGAGGGAAGGCGACCTTGCAACCGGCAACCTGTTTTTGGCCTCCTACAACTTACTGCCCTCTTCTGCCCACAGAAGTCTTTCACTTCTGCCGCTCCCTGGAGCGCCTCTCCCTTGGCTCCATTGGTTGTTGCCGGATTCATGAATCACTGACAAGAGCCAACAAGATCTTTAAAATTTGCTCGGTGGAGTTTTGTTTTTTAATCTCAGTAAGGGAGTCTCTGTGAACATTGGCTATTGTTTCTGGGGTCTCATCTGGGAGGGATTCTACTTGTACTAGTCTTAGAAACAAGCTTTGATCACAAGAAAAATACTTCGTAAGTCAAGGGAAATGGGTTAGTCCTTCCCAGCTGTCTCCCGGGACCCCTCTTGGAGATGCACTACATACCTGCATTTACTGAAGGTATCCTGTAGTAAAAATTATTTTTTTAATTAATTCATTTTTAAAAAAGATTTTATTTATTTATTTGACAGAGATCACAAGTAGGCAGAGAGGCAGACAGAGGGAGAGGGGGAAGCAGGCTCCCTGGTGAGCAGAGAGCCCGAGGCAGGGCTCAATCCCAGGACCCTGGGATCACGACTTGAGCTGAAGACAGAGGCTCTAACCCACTGAGCCACCCAGGCGCCCCTTTATTTTTTAAAAGATTTTATTTATTTATTTATTTGAGAGAGAGAGAGAGAGAGAGAGAGAGAGAAGGAGTAGAGGGAGAGGGCAAAACAGCGGCCCTGCTCAGCAGGGACCCCAATGTGGGGTTCGATCCCTAGACTCCGGGACCATGACCTGAGCTGAAGGCAGATGCCCAACTGACTGAGCCACCCAGGTGCCCTGTAGTAAAAATTACTAAACAACAACAACAACAACAACAACAACAAAGCAAAACAAAAAACCCACCACCAGCCCCTGCACCACAAACATCTGATCAACTCTGGGCCAGAGTTTCACTTGGAGGTAGAGGCGAGGTGTAGAGGACAAAGAATGGGCACCGAAATCTCCCCATAGGCCCTCCCTTCCTCCAGCCAT
Organism: Lutra lutra; assembly: GCF_902655055.1. Lineage (NCBI taxonomy): Eukaryota > Metazoa > Chordata > Mammalia > Carnivora > Mustelidae > Lutra > Lutra lutra. Next base: position 53,050,132 of record NC_062294.1, read on the forward strand.
GACCACTGCCCAGGCCTCATGCTCCCCGGGGGCGGCTGTACCTGCCTCCTCCACTGTCGCTCTATCTAGGCTCTCTGCCAAGGCGCCTCCCCTCCCCTTGGCCTCCATCACAGCACCGCGCCTTTTCTCCAGGATGCGGAGCACAGCCCCAAGTTGTTTTCTCACTTGATGGTTTCTCCTTCCACTTGATTGGAGGGTCCACAAGCTCAAGGACCTCAGTGTGTCTTGTTCATCAGGATCATCCGAGCAGCATGATGAGTGTCAAGATATGGCTGCTGAATATGTTTCATAAAAGGATAAACGTATGGAGGAGGAAGGTACAAGGATGGGAGAATGAGCATATGGGTGAAAAGGAAGAAAGGTGGGTGGGAGAGTGGATGATGGAAAAGTATAGGAAGGTTGGATGGATGGATGGATGAATGACTGGGTGGATAAATGGATGGATGGGTGAATGGAAGGATGGACTGAAGGATGGATGAATGGAAGAATGGATGGATGGAAAGATGGATGGAAAGATGGGTGGGTGGGTGGATGGATGATGGATGGATGGATGGATGGATGGATGGGTAGATGACTGGATAAATGGATGGGTGGATGGGTCATTGGTTGTATAAATGTAAGAATGGATGGCTGGGGGGCGCCTGGGTAGCTCAGTGGGTTAAGCCTCTGCCTTCAGCTCAGGTCATGATCCTGGGGTCCTGGGATCGAGTCCTGCATCGGGCTTTCAGCTTAACGGGGAGCCTGCTTTCCCTCTGCCCTGCCTACCTCTCTGCCTACTTGTGATCTCTGTCAAATAAATAAATAAAATCTTAAAAAAAAAAAAGATTGGATGGCTGGAAAAATGGACGGATGGAAGGATGGGTGGGTGGATGGATGGATGATGGATTGATGGATAGATGGATGGTTGAGTAAATGGATGGGTAGATGGGTGGGTGGATGGATGGATGGGTAGACGGCTGGATAAATGGATGCGTGAATGGGTAGTTGGTTGGATAAATGTAAGAATGGATGGCTGGAAAAATGGGTGGATGGCTGGAAGGATGGGTATCTACATGAAACTTTGGATAGAGGGATGAAAGTTTGAAGGGATAGATAGATGGAGAAAAAGAGAAGGTAAACTTTTCCAAAGAGAACTCCTTTTTCAGACACTCAATTCTCCATCTCCGGTGAAACAATTTATTACCGAAGCATAGAGGTGCCAAGAGTAGCAGGAAGGGTCTCCACTGAGGGGGCTGGCTCATCCCCTATCATGAGTCTAGGGGTCTTCTCTGTCTACAGCCCCAGTGGCTGGTGGGAGATGATGGCTGAAAGGACAGGACAGTCAAGCACAGGAATTCACATTATCTGGAGCCTAACTGCTGGGTTCCCTGATGCTAGGCAAGACCGAGTCACAGTGTTGCTTAAAGTAGCAGTAGGCGTGCACATTCGAGGGATCCTTCTAGAAGCGTATCTGATACTACAGCAGGCCTTGAGTCACATTTCTTGTTTTTTTGTTTTTTTTTTTTCTATTTCAAACCTCGAGTCAAAAGTTCTGGAAGACAACAAAAATGGCTGTTAGTGTCCTAGTCATTCAAGAAGTACCCATGAAGTCCCTCCTGTGTGACAGGCTCTTTATAGAGACTGGGGATACTCCCATGAACAAGAACCTTTGCTGGGGTGATGATGCAGAAGTGGGGGTAGAGACGCTACAAACTGAACACACGCTTCCTTCCAGAAGGGGATGAGGCTGTGTGGAAAACAGGTGATGTGATGAGAGGGGGTGGGGAGGTACTTCCCCGGGGTAGTCAGGGAAGGCTCAGGTCTGAAAGTCAATAATGAGAAGGAGCCAGTCATTCAAAGATGAAGGGGGGAAATGGGAATGGTAAGGTCCTGAGGTGGGATCAAGCTTGGCCTGGTTTAGAATCTGAGGGGAGGACAGTGTGGCTGGCCCAGAGTAGACTGAGGCGGGCAAGGGGTGTGGGGGAGGTCAGACTCGCAGGCCAAGGCAAGGAGCTGCCATAAAGCTGAGATGGGGTGATCCTTCAGTTACTCCAAAGTCACCAGGTTCTTTGAATGGCACCTCCTCACTCAGTTCCTAACTGTGGCACAAACCTGTTCCTCAGGGGACTTACTCAGTTTCAGACCCCAAATTGGCAATGATCCTGAAAGGGGCTGTTAGTTGTTTTTTTCTTTTTTTTTTCTTTTTCTTTTTTAAGATTCTATTTGTCAGAGAGAGAGAGAGAGAGAGAGAGAGATAGACAGCACTCGCTCGCACCCAAGTAGGGGAAGGGGCAGAGGGAGAAGCAGGCTCCTCGCTGAGCAGGGAGCTGGATACAAGGCTCTATCCCAGGATCCGGGCGGGGATCACAACCTGAGCCCAAGGCAGGCACTTAACCAACTGAACCACCCAGCCACCCCTACATAAAATCTTTAAAAATAAAATAAAATTTCCATTGTACTGGGTGGACAGGAAGTCACCACGGGACAGGCCAGCGCCAATACGAGGATGGGTATATATGGGTGGCATCTCCGTGCGTCTGGTCAGCGAGCGGCAGGCGAGATTGCAGCCATAAGCCAGACAGAGGAGACTATGACAAGTGACTGCGCCCCTGGGAGATCCTGGGAGGAGGGGGGAGGCAGAGACCTGGAGGAGATGGACTAGGGAGGCTGGCCACCGCCTGGAGGGACAGAGTGAGTGGGGGAGAGGTGTGGGGCAGGGTGTGGGGCGGGGGGCTCCCCGACAGCTGTCTGCTGAGCTGGAGAGACAGGCAGCAGGTGAGGTGTGTGGGTGGACAGGGTCACACCTTCAATTTCAGACAGTCTCTGTGGTGGCCGCCGGCTACGTGTCTCGGGGCATTGAGTGGTGTCCCGGTCTCCACCCACTCGATGCTAGCAGCACCCTTTCCCCACTCGTGACAACCCCAAGGGTCTCTAGACACCCCCTCCCCTGACTGAGACAGACACTGAACTCTGATTCCAGCCAGCCATGAAGACAGAAATCACAACGCCGTGGACAGCGGAGGGTACCGGGGAAGCTTCACTTCAGAACACGACCATGCAGCCTTGCTGGAACTAACTCGAGAGTGAACTTGGCTGTCGTTTTGACCTCCCCCATTTCTGTACACCCTCCCAGGGGCTAACGGGAGTACAGACAGGTACACGGTTCCTACAGAGAGCAATCCAGTGCTCGCTTTCCAAGTAAGAACCCCCTCCACAGACACACGAGTAAGGCCTGTACACTCAGGTGTTCAAGCTTGTAGAACACACACCGGGGTGTTTGCCAATGCCCAGCCGCTGGGCATGAGGAGTCGCCTTCCAACCCACATGGGAATATGGTGCAACAAGGTCGTGGACTTTCTGTGTGGACAGGGAAGAGCCAGGTGTGGTGGGGGCACAGAGCCAGCGAGGTTTGCCGTGGGGGCGGGGGACGGGGGTTTGAGAGCCAGCCCAAAGGAAAGTAGAGGCTACAAGGGGGCTGGCGGGATGGACAGAGAGACAGAGGGAAGAAGAAAGACGGAGAGAGCAATGGCATCTTGATTCTATCTTCCAAGCCCTGAATCTGGTCATGCCTAGAGCTTCCCCCTTAGAAGTTTCTTGTTCCAAGAGCCAATGCATCCCCCTTTTCCTTAAAGCCAATTTGAGTCAGCCTAGAGCTACTTGCCATTCCCGAGGACTGGAAGGTTCGAGAACCCCACAGAAAAATCCAGCATCTACCTGGGAAGTTGGTCCTGGAGTAACGGCTTCCGGGAAGCAGGGTTGGGGCCAGGAGGGGAGGTGGGGTTCAGATTCACAAACTCCTTCCACCAGAACCCACCTATGGAACCATCTGGAGGTCCATCGGGTCGTAGGCTGACGCCCGCAGATCCCGTAGCAGGTCTTCTAGACTGCTCCTCAGCATGTTGTAGGGCGGCTTCTCATCGTACCCGAGGGTCATCACCACCTTCATGTACTCCTGCAGGGTCTCTGCAGTCAAGACACCCCCCACCATGAGAGGCGTGAGAGGGGGCCTCCCTGGAAACCCAGAGCCTTGGGGGCTGTGCCCCTTCTCCACCATGGAATTGCCTGGAACTGAGGCCTGGAATTGCCTCAGGCACTTAGATTAAATTTTTTGTTTTTTTCTTTTTTTTGGTAAAACATCCAACATATGTAACAATAGAGCGGTATCACGAGCCCCAGTCTACCCATCGCCCAGTTTCAACAACTACCAGCTCACAGCCAATCTTGGTCATCAAAACCCCCGCCACTTCCTGTTCTGGTCTTGGGGTAAAGCAAATCCCAGCTAATTATATCATTTTCCTACAATCATTTAGGGTGTCATCTCTAAAACAGGGGTTAGCAAGCTTGCACTGGAAATTTCCAGAGGATGACAGTTTTGGCTGTGTGTGTGTGTGTGTGTGTGTGTGTGTGTGTGTGTGTGTTTGGGTGGGGTCTGTGCAACCCCAAAACAGCCACAGACAACTCGTAAGCCGGTGGACATGGCTGTGAGTGAGGAAGACAGGTCTGTTTGTGGACATGGAAGGCTTATTTTAAGACGAGTTTCATGTACCATGAAATGTTCTTCTAATTTTTTTTCCCCTCAGCTATTTATTTATTTTTTTAAGGTTTTATTTATTATTTGAGAGAGAGTGAGAGCACGCATGAGCAGTAGCAGGGGTGTAGAGGTGAGTGGGGGGAGGGGCAGTGGGAGAGGGAGAAGCTGACTCCCTACTGAGTGCGGAGGCCCCCCGACCCCATGCCAGGGCTCGATCCCAGGACGCCTGGATCATGACCTGAGCTGAAGGTAGATGCTTAAACGACTGAGCTCCCAGGTGCCCCTTCCCTCAGCTATTTTGAAATGTAAAACAAATTGGGACACCTGGGTGGCTTAGTTGGTTAAGCGTCCAACTCCTGATTTCAGCTTGGGTCATGATTGCAGGGTCCTGGGATCGAGTCCCTCCTTGGGCTCCTTGCTCAGCGGGGAGCCTGCTTCTCCCTCTGCCTGCTGCGTTCCCTGCTTGCGCATTCTCTCTCCCTCACTCTCTAATTAATAAATTAAATCTTTAAAAAATAGTTTTGTTTTTTTTTTAAAAAACGAGAGTTCTGTAAGACAAAACCAGGTGTACGTGTGTTTATCTGGGTTTGCTTCGTATGTAGAGGAGCCCAGCAGCAGCTTGGAGGAGTGCAGCCCTCCCATCTCTGTTTCATGTCCCTTTGTCAACATCTGCTGCCGCCCCCAGCATGAGGCAGAGCTACTTGGCCCCCTGTTGAGTCTGGGTTGCCCTTGTGACTTGCTTGAATGTGGCAGACTGATGTTCTGGGACTCCCATGGTCTACAGCTTCCCCTCTTGTCCTCTTGGAAAGCTGACAGGGCTTCAAGAAGAAGCCCAGAGCTGAGGCCTCCCAGACCTGCCGGCGACAAGCCACCTCCCATTGCCAGGCAGGAGAGAGGAGCACTGAACAAGCCGGCCCCGGTCGAGCCGCCGGATGGTGGCATCGGCATGCGTTCCCTTGTCCTGTGGGGCCCGGAGAAGAATCACCTGGCAGAACCCAGTGCGTACCACTATCTCAGAGAAATTTTCTAGGGAAATATAACATTGTGTGTGCGGTTGCATATGTGCCTCGTGTGCACAGAAGCATATTCAGAGATGCCTCTTTATTCTGCTGGGAAGATTCTGGTTTTACGAGAATGGGCATAGATGCATATGTGATTTGGAGAGGTAACACTGGGTTGGACACAAGTCACCTGTCCCCACCACAGCCCCCACCTCAGGACATACCTGAGGGACAGATCCAGCGACTGCACTGTCCCACGAGGGTCTCCGGGTTGTCAAGAAACCTGACAGGACAGAGGTGTATGCAAGAGGTCTTTTAGGGAAGGGAGAGCAAACTTTCAAAGTAGAATGTCTAGCAGGGGTATGCAGACCCCTGTGATCTGTGGGGGTTATTCCGGGTAGTGGGGCCTGCCAACACCCCATCAGTGAGTGCTTTTAGGGAAAACACAGCCTCAGGCTTCTGTGAGGTTCTGGTTACAATGTTTTCATCGTGACCTCCACCACTCTCTACTTAACTTTGTCTTATGTGTTTAAAGATACCTTGTTTACTATATCATTGATCTAGCCACACTGAACTCACAGTCAGCAGCACCAAAACCTAACATGTATTTTCCCTGTAAGGCTCATCCCAGTGTTCTTACATCTTAGGGAACCTCGACGGCTCTTCAGCATCAAGCGTGGGACCATTTTAAATGGTGAGATCACCAAGAAAAAGCACAAAAATCTGGAAAATGTGGCATTAAATGGACCACATAAAGGAGCCTTGTTTATAGTGTGAGATTCAAAGCAAGAAGGCAGAACATCGCCTTTTTTTTTTACCTCACCTGGGACTGTGTGCATCAGACAACTCAAAATTTTCTCTCCTCTGTGTGTGTCTGAGAATGATCTGGAAAGTACCGTGAGTATGGATTCTGTGGTCACAAATACCTTTTGGTGAACAGGCAAATTCACAAATACGGAGCCTCTGAATCATGAGGACTATCTTCCTCTTTATAAATGCACACACGTATTTGTGTACACACACACACACTCTCTCTCGGACCACTTGAGAAAGCCAGAAATTGGGACGCCTGGGTGGCTCAGTGGGTTAAGCCGCTGCCTTCAGCTCAGGTCATGATCCTGGGGTCCTGGGATCGAGTCCCGCATCGGGTTCCTTGCTTGCAGGGAGCCTGCTTCCTCTTCTCTTTCTGCCTGCCTCTCTGCCTGCTTGTGTGTACTCTCTCTGACAAATAAATAAATAAAATCTTTAAAAAAAAAAAAAAAAAGAAAGCCAGAAATTTACCCACTTCCTTTGTTCCATCCTTGCAGTCCCAGCCCACTGTATCCTCTCGGGCCTGGACCACAGGCCTAGCTCCCCACTATTTGCACAGTGCTGGCTGCTGTCCTTGTCTCCCCCAACCCCAGCCCAGAAGTCTCCAAGCTCCACCCTCCTGCTCCCCAACCCTCTCTGACTCATCCCCTCTCTCTCCAGTTCAGTGCTCATCCTCTTTTCTGGGACCTCAGCCTCCTCCCCAGCTTTCTGGCTCAGTTTCTATGTTTCTACACCTAGAACTGACTTTGCCCCCTCCTGCTCACAGCCCTCCAGTGCCCTGGGGGAAAAGCCCTAGCATGCAAGGCTGCCAGCCCCTCTGGCCTTGTCTCTCTGACTTCCTCTTCTGAGCTCATGCTCAGGCCACACCAAGCCCCTTCTGGTTCCCTAAGCACCCACCCACGTCTCTTGGCCTTGGCAGATCCTTCCTGAGTGCCTGGGCACTGTGTGCAGAGTCCACGGATGCCCTGAGGCAACTGTCAAAGACACAGGAAGGATCAGGCAGGTCTGACCCTCATCTCTCCCGGCAGCCTCAGGATATGTGTGGCGAACTGCTGAGGGATGGCACCAAAGAGCTGTGCCCCTCGCATGCCATAGATTGCACAGCAACCCTACCACTGGCTGTCGGTGTCTGTGGGACCTCCCTGCCCAGCCTTCAGCCTTAAGAGCAGGGACCAACTCCCACCTGCACCTGGGCTTTCCCAGAGGGGATTTACACACCAGAAAGCCTTGGAGAATCAAAATGTCTCTCCTAATTCTTTTATTCATTCATTCCATCATGAACGAGACTGTATCAAAAAATGAATTAATGTTGAATACATGGAAAAAGGCCATGCACACCAGGAAGACACCCTAGAGAGGTTAGAGTTCCAGAAAATGTGCATGTGGCAACATCGCCCCCTCGTGGACCTTCAGGTCTTGGGACCCAGGTTTGGTGCGGAGTCTATGATGCGCCCATCACCACCATCCCCATCCCCTTGTGGAGTGCCTTGATGTCCAAAACACAACCCTCTGTGGTTGTGGTTGGGATCTGGGGCTCCAGGAATGAACTGTTACTCACACTCCAGTCATCTATGTTAAAGTTATTACTAGGACCTATCTTATTTACCCTGCACTAACTTGGTGAGTGTGGAAACTCTTAGGGAAGCATTCACTGATGATCTCTGGTGAAGCAGAAGGTGGCAGAGTTGTGCAAAGTGGTATAGGGCTGTTCTTAAGAGTCGGAGGAAGTAGCGGAAGGGGGATTCAACCCAGTGGAGCCTCAATAGGTGATTTCACCCATGACAAGTGGTGCCCTCCGCTGATTCACATCTGGGTCTCCAGCATTTCCCAGCACAGGGACTGGCACATAAATGCCCTCTGGAAACAGGTTCTGGATGAATGAGTAGTTCATTCATGTACTGTCTTATCTGTGTAGAAATCTTGCCTCTCTTGTCCCTCTGGGAAAGCCCTCTGCTCTGACACCGGGTCAGGCATCTCAGTGGCCTGAAGCCAGCTAACCTGCCTCCCCTCTGCTCCTGTGATGCTCCTGGGGCTGCCTCCGCCCTCATGGGCAGCGCCTGCTTCCTGCCCAGGCGTCTCCTCCCAGCCTGGGAACTCCTCAAGGCCAGGGCCGCGTCTGCCTGACCCGTGTGTCCACACTGAAGCCTGGGCCTGTGAAGGAAGGCTCACGCATGCTTTCCTTGTTCATTCATTCCGCAACTATTTCATGAGCACCCGTTGCATGCCAAGTGCTGTGGCGTGAGCAACACAGTGAGGGGGGAGCAGATGCAGTCCCTACCCACACAGAAATTTGGCTGAAGGTGGCACCGTGGAGGGGTCTCTATCTGCTGTCCACTGTCACTTCTCCCCTTTAAGGGCAGAACCTCCAGGGTCAGTAGCCGCAGGCTGGAAGTATGGCTTTGGGGTGGCCATGTGGTCAAGAGACGCATGTCATTGCCAGTTCTGTCTCTCAAAAGCAATGAGAGATGGTGCCTGCAGAGCTAGCCCCACAGGAGGACAGATGCATGTTGGAGAGGCCAAGGCTCTCCTCCTGAGAGGTGAGTAAACATCTACCTCGTCTGAGCCACTGTGTTTTGGGATCTCCTCGTAAGAGCAGCTCAGCTTTGTCCTTAATGTAACAGAAGTGTGTAAGGGGCAGTTCACAGGCTCCAGGCACACCGAGACCTTTAGCACTTGGGCCCAACGCTCCTACTGCTGCTGTTACCAATTCTGTGACTCGTTTTCACCTGGCTTGGTTTAAAAATGTCGAGCTACTGGAAAACTAGAAAGGAAGTGCAAAAATAAATTCTGACAAAAATAGGGCAATGGGCTTCTGGTGGGTTCTGAGGCTGGCTTCTGGGGCAGAGGTTGCCCGTGGAAGCCTGGGAGCCCAGGACTTCTCTCTCTCTCTCTCTCTCTCTCTGTCGCTCCCTTTTTCTGGAGAGGTCAAGGGCATATCAGCGCCAAAGTGAGATATCCTCCTCACCTCACTGTCCTTCTGGAGGCGACTCACCTGTCACCACTGCCATGAGACCTGCCCGGGCCATTAAACCAAAAGGATTGGTGTGTGCCTGCGCTCTGACAGTCGGCCTGGTGGGTACCCAGGGCTCTGGCCTGTTGGTCCCAACTAGTCTGGCCTATGACATGGTCTGTGTTTCACTCTTCATCTCTTTACTGTCTGTCACCTCCACTAGTATAGGAGTTCCCGAAGGGCAGGGATGTTTGTCTCAGTTGTTCCTGTATATCCAGGGACTAGACCACGGTGTGGTGCATAATAAATGCTCAATAAGTATCTGTTGAGTGAAGGAAGGCTGCATCCGAGCCACCAATCCATCTGTGATAAGCCTCCCACACAGCTTCATGTTGAAAGAGCCCTCTCCAGAGTCAAAGTGGCCTGGCTCTGAGTCTAAGCACCTCTCCTTAGTAGCTGTGTGACCTGAGCTGATTCCCTAAGCATTCTGTGCATAAAAGAGCATTTATCTCAGAGTTGTTCTGAGGATGACACAGAGCGCAGTGTCTGGCACAGACAAGCTGTCCTCCCATGGGTCATTACGAGCAGGACAGTGTGGCGGGGGGCAGATCCCTTCCTCTGACTGAGCACCACAAGCAGGAAAACTGATGCACTGGGAAGTGAGTGAGCAGAAATCTGGAGGATGAGTAGATTCAGGGCATGCGACAGTTCATGCCAATCTCATACCCACCCAACAGCAACATCACGGCTTTTTCAAGGATCCAGACACATCCAAACAAATTCAGCAGCAGTATTTCAGGCAGTGAACTAGCAATGTAGCTAAAGTTAGAAAATATGGCACTAAGTGAAAGGAAGCAAGGAACAGAATGACATTTAGAGCTCAGTACCATTTATGCAAATTAAACACACCGATCATAGATTGTTCAAGGTCACAGACATGTCTGTAGTCATTGGAAAGCAGAAGTCAGAAGCAGTAAACTGGATGCACGTGTGACAATGCAGTTAAGGTTGAAGAACAAGGTGTTGAGTGAAAAATGCCAGAAACAAGTGAGATTTGGAGCAGAACAGTATTTATGCAGGTCCAACACACATAGTGCTGCCCCCACCAGGCGAGTTAAGGATACAGATACACTTAAACACAAGTATCAGTAGAACATATATTAAGTATGTTTGAGTATGTGTCCATGGTTGAGAGAAGATGGTGGGGGGTTATAAAAGGGAAACAATAGAACAAGAGAGAGGCTCAGCATGAACTAGCGACACGGCACACAGAGAACTGAGAAGCACAAAGGACTCGATGTCCTTCCCTGGAGTTTTCCCTCCTCCCACCAGGCACACTTTCCCTGGATAATCCCATTCCTTCCCAGGTCACCTGCTAACAAGTCCTGAGCTAGCAATAAGGTCTGAGTCTCTAGACATTCTTGCACTTCAGACACGGATGGCCAAACATCTCCTAGATGGGCCCTCCTAGATGACTCCTGCGCAAATCTCAGCAGCCTCGCCAAGGCTATACCAGATTCTGGATCCCAACCTCTGGACCTGCAGGGCTTCCCCTTATCCGGCGCTCCACTGTCCTTGGTGCTGAAGACCAAAGTGCCTGCGTGCCCTTCCCGCCCAGCCCTGCTGACCACTGTCCTTGGTGCTGACTATTGCTCCGAATCTGCACGTTCTCCCGCTGTCCTTGGTGCTGATCACCTCTGCATTCAGCTACTCTTCCGCTGTCCTTGGTACTGAATGTCTAAACCAGAGCTAGCAGGATCTGGTGGTTTTATAAGCCGACGGCAGGGAGAGGAAGTGTGGACACGGGTGGCCGGTATTGTTGCATGCTGAAGCAGAGCCCAGGACTAACTGCTTAGGCTGCCCACTTGTCTGTGAAGGAACGGATGAATCATGGTGTCCTGTGCGCTGTGAGTATTTTCTACAGGTCAGGCTCTGTGCTGAGCACTGTGTACCTGACTCCCCTGAATCCTTCCACAAGACCTGAGGTAGGTGCTAACAAGATCTCATCCCAGGGAGAACATAAGGCTTGTGGAAGTTATTAAGCTGCCCACCCAACACACTGCAGTGATGGGGTCGGTGTCTGACCCCCGGCAGCGTGACTCTGGAGCCCATGCTCTTGTCCACTGAAATGGATGCTATTGGATATGCCCAAGTACTGTAGAGGCCTTTGTTCTGCTGGACGCTGCCTCCCCCTCCTTTTTGTTCCCTGCTGGGTTCTGAGCTTCTGCCCCACCTTCCGGGGTGCTGGGCCAGTGCTGCGTTCTGCTGACCCTCAGACTCACTTCTGTTTCAGCTTCATGATATCCTCGATGTTGGGAAGGCAGTCTGTCCATGGCAGGATCCCGTAGAGCCATTTCAGCAAACAGTAGCCCAGGGTCTGGAGGTCACTGCGGCGGGATGGCCCTGGGGAGGCAGGGCAAGAGGAGGCAGCTCAGTCTGAATGCTCCACATACTGACACCTCCACTCTCTTTCTCTGACTCAATGCACTCAACCACCCAATCACACAGGCTCTCGTCTGTTCATTCACTTTCTCATTTACCTGCTCTTGTGCCCTCATGAGTCTCTCAATTACTCTCATTTGCTCTCTCAGCTGTCCCTACATTCCTGCTTTTGCTAGCTTACTCCCTTGTCTACTTGTCTTTTATTCATGCACTCATCCATTCAATAGGTCCTCAGAGCTCTGTGCACCAGGCCCCATCCCACATTCTTAAATCCCAGGCAAGAGTTTGGTTGGCTTCCAACCCTTGACAGTTTAATGGAGACACAGTACGTTGTGGGATTACCTGAGCTAGGGTGGTGGCAGAAAAGGGCATGAGGGAGCCCAGAAGGATGGGCACTGAACTCAGCCTCAATGGAGGAAGGTAATGGAGCCTGTGGGATTTTATTTTTTTTATGCCCCCTAAATAACATAATTTAGACAACAATGTGTGTAAGCATTAAACAAGCACTGAGAGTTGACTGTGCCAGACCTTCTGCCACTCAATGCTGGAGGCACAGGCACCACCCCTTTCCTGGGGCGGGGGGGAATCTGATGGGAGGACACATGTAGACACGTGGATGTATACAACATCAAGGGATTTGGGAAGGAGAGGCTGAAAACTCCTCAAGGAGTTTTCTCCTCAAAGTACTCTCTTCTTACTTACTCTGTGGACTTTCCTTAGATAATCTCATTCCTCTCCCAGGACTTCAGCTGACAACTCCTGAGATACTGCTGATATGTGGGTCTCCATCCAGACTTACTCCTGTGCTCCAGATATGGATAGCGAGTATCCATGCCTCCTTGACAACCTCTCCTGAATGACTTTTGGACAACTTTTACGTTCCCAGTCTAAACCAGATCTTGAATCTGACCCCTGGAACTGCCTTGTGTTCAGCCACTTGCTGTCCTTGGTGCTGCCCTACAACTCACTAACACAGGCTGTCCGTGGTTCTGAATCCTTATTCTAGCTCCCTTAGTGTGATTCCTGTGTCTGGCCACCTGTCTGTGGCTATGAAAACCTAGAGCCGGGGTGCCTGGGTAGCTCAGTTGGTTAAGTGTCTGCCTTCGGGTCAGGTCATGATCCCAGAGTCCCTGTTCAAGCCCCACATCAGGCTCCCTGCTCAGTGGGGAGTCTGCTTCTCCCTCAGCCCCTCACACTGCTCTTGCGAACTCTTTTACTTTCTCTCTCTCTCTCAAATAAATAAATAAAATCTTAAAAAAAAAAGAAAGAAAGAAAACCTACAGATACCCTTGTATGAAAGCATATCTCCATGGTCCTGAATCCCTTCTCTGGACTCTTACCGCATCCCTTGTGCAGGTCAAGGCTCATGAACTCAAGATCCCCCTCATGTGGGCTCCTGCTGCCTTCCACGTAGGCCACGTGTTTGCCACTGGGGGCATAGCGGAAGGTGAAGCCGTAGCCTGCCAGTGTCACCTGTGTGGACATGGGGAGAAGCCATACAGTTTGGAGGTTAGGAGCTTGGATTCTAGAGTCAGAGAGTTCAAACATGGGTGCAATTTGAAACAACTGAATGCCAAACAGTACAGAAGAGCATGAAGTGAAAAGAACCCAAACCAACCACTTCTAGCCCCCAACCCACCACTCAGAAGTAACCACTAATAGTCATTTCTTTTTTTTTTTAAGATTTTATTTATTTATTTGACAGAGAGAGAGAGAGCGAGCGAGCACAAGCAGGGGGAGCAGCAGTGGGAGAGGGAGAAGCAGGCTCCACACTGAGCAGGGAGCCCAAAGTGGGGCTTGATTCCAGGACTCTGAGCTGAAGGCAGACACTTAAATGACTGAGTCACCCAGGTGCCCCTATTTTATTTTATTATTATTATTTTTTAAATATATTTATTTATTTGACAGCAGGAGGGATTACAATTAGGAAGAGAGGCAGACAGAGAGAGGAGGAAAAGCAGGCTCCCCACTGGGCAGGAAGCCTGATATGGGGCTCGATCCCAGGACCCTGAGATCATGACCCGAGCTGAAGGCAGAGCCTTAACCCACTGAGCCACCCAGGTGCCCCCCCTATTTTATTAAAAAAAAAAAAACCTGATGGATTGATTAGGGAGGGAGAGAGTGGGGAGGGGCAGAGGGAGAGCGAAACTTGAGAAGACTCCTTGCTTAGCTCATGACCCTGAGATCATGACCTGAACTAAAACCAAGAGTCCGACGCTTAACTCACTGTGCCACCCAGGTGTGCCACCCTTGCACTTTATTTTTTTTATTTTTTAATTTTTTTTAAGATTTTATTTATTTATTTGACAGAGAGAGATCACAAGCAGGCAGAGAGGCAGGCAGAGAGAGAGGAGGAAGCAGGCTCCCTGCTGAGCAGAGAGCCCGATGCGGGGCTTGATCCCAGGACCCTGAGATCATGACCTGAGCCGAAGGCAGCGGCTCAACCCACTGAGCCACCCAGGCGCCCCCCACCCTTGCAATTTAATAGTGGTTCCAGGCATTAAAATTTGGAGCCAGATAGACCAAGTTTAGCCATGCCTGAAGTTAATGAAGTTCTGGATTTTTCCACTCAATGGGCAAATAATTTGCAACACCCCCTTATACAGTTTTTTTAAAGCCATGTTAAATTAGGTTTCTGTCATTTGCAACTCTAAAAGTAATTAAATTTACTTAAAAATGTTATCTAATCAGTACTCCACCAGGAATGTATATTTAAAATTTTCTCACTTGACTACTACAATCAATGCTGTCAGAAACATTTTGTACATATATCTTTGCACAGTCCTGTGAATATATGGATAGGACACATTCCTAAAAGATGAACTGTTGGATCAAAAAAAACCCATATGCATTTAAAATTTTGACTGCTATATCCAAATGGCCTTCCAGAAAGGTTGGCCAATTCACACTTCCAACAGCATATAAAGAATTTCTGTTTCCTTACATCCTTATCAGCAATTCTTCATTCTTTTAAGTTTTATCCACCCCTAAAAGAGGAAGTTTTAATTTTTCAATTTCTATGATTACGGACATTATTTAGGGAGGCTGAGCATCTTTTCACATGGTTAGCTAACCTGTGGGTTTCTTATTCTGTGAACTGCTTTTCCTAACCTTTGTCCATTTTCTACTAAGTCGTTTAACTCTTATTTATTCAAAGGAGCCCTTTGCATATGATGGATAGCAATCCTTTGTCTGTGGTAAGCATTGTGAGATACATGGAGGTTTTGCGGCAGATGAGATCCTGGGCCCAGAGAGCCCCTGGGGTGGAGGGGACCTGGCTATTACCTGGCTCAGGTCCTCTGGATTCACAAAGATGTTCTTAGCTGTCACATTTCCATGGACGTACTCATTCTCATGGAGGAACTGCAGGGCATCCAGCTGGGGGAAGAAAGCAAGCATCTCCATGATGACGAACGGGAAGAGGCTCTGAGGCAAAGCCCAGTGAAGGAACCTCCACAGTTGGGCCTGGGGCCTGGAGGTGCTACTTGTGACTGGCAGGGGAAGCACGTAACCTGATTCTGAGTGAAGCATTAGGAAGCCTGTACCCGATGACATACCTAAGCATGTCTTCTAACTAGGCTTTGGAAAAATCAGCATTAAAGGTAGTATCTGTTTTCCATCTACCTCTTCCGGCTATTCCTCCGTTGACTGTGAACTCAGGAGGGGAAGATGTTGTTTTTTTTTTTTTTTTTTTTTTTTTTAAAGATTTTATTTATTTATTTGACAGAGAGAGATCACAAGTAGACAGAGAGGCAGGCAGAGAGAGAGAGAGAGAGAGAGAGAGAGGGAAGCAGGCTCCCTGCTGAGCAGAGAGCCCGATGCGGGACTCGATCCCAGGACCCTGAGATCATGACCTGAGCTGAAGGCAGCGGCTTAACTCACTGAGCCACCCAGGCGCCCAAGATGTTGGTTTCTTATTGCCACCACCCCCCCACCCCGCCAAAACTAAAAAAGCAAAACTCAATGGCCACTTACACCAAAGACTTCTCATTTCTCCCAAAGAGCAGAAATATGTTTAGTTAAGCAATCTGTATTTCTTATCCCTAGCTCTGATTTCTTCGCTGAGATCTAGACTCATACACTGAACTACCTGGGTGTTAGTTACATCCTGAATATATCCCGAAGCCCACCTTGACCCCAAGGCTTACCTGTCCACTAGGTTCTTGTTCTACAAACTCTCTGTCCCCAGAGCCCATCTCCTCAGGCATGTCCTTTCATGCCAACCTCACCTGGCCTCCTTATCACACCCTCCTGTCCATGGCCATGTGTCCCCAGGGTCTTTCTGTACCCACAGATGATCCTGCCTTTCCTCTGCTCCCAATCCTCCCATGGCTCCCCAGTGCCCTTAGGACAGAGTCTTCAGCTTGGTGTTCTGTGTGATTGGTCACCATTGACCTCTCTCCATGCCATCCCTACCTTGCCCTCTCTCCCCAGACATACCAGCACAGAGACCTTCAGGACACACCTAACAGGTCACTCCCTGGCCACTCCCAGCTCTCCAGGAATTTAAATTGGGTCTTTATATCGCCCGTCACAGCACAGGGACATTTCTGTTCAGAGAACTTTCACAGCTTGTGAAACTGTTTAATATCATCCTCCCCCACTGGACATAAAAACCATACCCCTGTTACTCCTGGCCCCTGGGACAGTGTCTGACACCCAGCAGTGACCTGATAACTATTTAACAAAAGGATGGATGGGCGAGGGACTAAATCAGTGAACAAATGCCTTATGCTCCCTCTCCTATACACACCTTTGCCTAAGCTGTATCCTTGGCCTGGAATATTCTCTCCGTGTATCTCCTCCACTCCCACTCCACCCACCACCTTGCCATTTCCCACTCATGGCTTATAAACAGTCTCCACCAGGAAGCCCAGTGGAGTCCCTCATTTTGAGGCCGGGCCCCCTTCCTCCAACTCCCACATGGGAATGCTTATCTCTGGTTCTAATGGCCCAATGTTTATTTGTTCTGGTCAAGTGCTAGCCCCCAGTGGCCAGCAGGGGGATGCACAGGCTGAATGTGTCAGTGAACAAGCCGGCGGATAATCTAGGACCAGGTCTCCATCCCCTGGACAGGAGCCAGCAGCTGCAAGGTACCTACCAGCCGGCAGGCCATCTGGAACACAGACTTCATCGACAAGACGTGCTTCGGGTTGTCATCCAGGACCGACTGAAGGCTCCTCCCCAGCATGGGAAACACCAGGAACCTGGAAGATAGAGGAGTATCCCAGGAAGAGGGAGAGAGGACAGGGCAGGGAGGGGACGCAGAACAGAGGCTGGACTCTGGCTGGGTGGCTATAAGGTCCCGGTCCCGGGCGAGAGCAAGGGTTCCTGATTGTTAGGGGATCAGCCTGGCTCAAATATGGGGAGAAGGAAGCCACGGACCGGCTCCAGGGGCCCGGGCACATGACACGGAGAAAAAGAAAGGGACCAGCAAGGTGGCTGGAGGTGGAGTGACTCACCTGTACCTGTCCTGGTGAATCCCAAAACCGATGCAGGTGGGGATGGCCAGGAGGGGGGTCGCGTTCAGCTTCTTCCACTTGTTCACTGTGGGAGGGGGGCGAGAGGTCAGAGCCCCCGTGGTCCTGGGGCCCACGGTCCCTTCTCAGGGCAGAAGCAAAGAGTGCCTGAGCCCAGCCCAGACTGCCAGAGTGCCTCTCCTGGTCAGAGATGCCGCCTCTATGGGCTGGTGACAATGGGGTGGTGAAAGAGTGCTCACTGCTGACCTCTGACTGCAACCTACATCTGCAGGGGACAGGGTGAGCCCAGCTGAACGCATATACAGATCTGGCGTGGAAGGGAGAAGGACAACAGAGTGGCCTCTGAATTCACATGTGTCATTGGTAAGATCAGGAAATGTCTCAAGTGTCATGGCATCAACCAGTGGTCTGCCCATCTCCCAGGATCTCGGCTGGATGGTATAGAGCCAGTAGCGTGCTGGTAAAAGTTTAATGACTGGCCGTCCAGGGAAAGATAGCCCTGACTGGTCATGTTTGCCGATTTTTTGTGGTGTCAATGCTTCCCACCACGGCCCATTTCAGGCCATAGGTCTGAGATCACGGAATGTGGAGCTGGAAGAGACGCCACATGCCATTCATATGGCATTTTTCACCAAGCAGGTACAATGGACATGAGCAATGTGTTCCAGGTGGCCCGCTGCCCGCTATGTACCTAGAAAAACGATTAGGAAGTGATGAGTTTTGAGGATCTGAATATTCATTACTGTTCTTAACATAATGTATTTGATTGTAAGATGATGTAATTAATTTTAAATAATGACTATGCTTAGTAACTGCCTTGTGCTCCTGAAAATTGAACACTTGGCTCAGAGCTGGTACAGCCAGCCTCGGCCCATGCTGTCTGTCCTCTGAGGCCTGACAGATGACTGGGCACATCTGGGCTTGTAATGTCATCCCCGCCCTTCCCACCCCTTCAGGGGGAAGCTGCTGTTCTGACCAAGCTAGAAGCCCTAATTCTCTCCCCTTTGCCCATCTCCGGGCAAGATACCTTGCAGAGGCTTGGCGGCCCGCTGGAAGAAGTTCTGCTCGTTGAACAAGCGCCCATCCTTGGCATCCTAGTCAGGAATGGCGGGGGAGAAGGCGTCATGGCAGAAGCTCTTAGACAAGGTTGTCACTAGCCATGCATCACCCCAGGTTAACGCCAGCAACCACCATCATGACTCCCCCATCAGAACTAAATTCCCCAGGGTGCTGCATGTGAACATATGATTTCCCATTGCCCAGATTCCTTCTTTTTTATGATAGGATCCACAGGTTTCCCTAGGCCTGTGGCCTTCAGTTAAAAACTACATTTCCCAGCCTCCCTTGCAACAAGGAATGACCCTGTGACCACGTTCTAGCCTATAGAGATGTAAGCAGATGAGATGGGAGTGACTTTCAGGTTATGCCCTCAAAGGGCTGGGCAGGCTCTCCCTTTCCTCTTCTGTTCCAGGTGGCTGGAATGCAGCGGAGATAGCAGGAGCTGGGGCAGCCATCTCAGCCCATGAAATGGAGGTTATATACGACTGGTACAGCTGGTCTCTTAAGAGCACGGGTTAAAGAGAGCTAGGTTCAAATCTCAGCACTGCCATTCATTCCTTCTTTGTACAAAACACCTATTATGTGCTGAGTATTCTACTGGCATTGAAGATACAGAAGTGGACAAAGCAACTTGTATGCTGGGTGCTCCTGGGCAAGTGATCAAGTCCCCATTTCCTCATCTGTTAAATGGGGGGAACAAAGGAACTACCTACCAGGCCTGCTCGTGAGACTCTTAGCCCAGGGCTGGGCACAGAACAGGCCCTCTCTATCTCTCTTTTTAAAAAAATTATTATTATTATTATTTTTTCGGAACAGGCTCTCAGCAAGCAGGTGCCATTACTCATCTGTTAGCCTGGCTCTGGAGTCCACTCACACAGCCTCCATCTAGGGCCACAGGGTGAGTGAGGGGGGAGCACCAGGACTGGCTGCCCCGGTGTTTTAGGGGTAAGAAAATCTGCATAAACGAAGGTAAGAAAATGAAAGTCACCTATAAGTGCCAGCTCTCAGGGGTAATGATGAGGCTGCTAACCAGGATGATATACTGTTATAGGCTCTTCCTCTCTGGGAGGGACGCCACTCGCCTGCCTGGCTGCTCTCGTGTTCTTGGTTGGCTTTTCCTCTGGGCCCCCCTCAAGTGCATGTTTCCCATGTGTTGAGGTTGTGTGCGATTTCATGGACTCCTCAGTGAAGGGACCCCATCTCATTGCTTGTCTGATGGGCCCCAACACCCAGCACAGGGATATATAGCGGTGCTCAAGAAATACACGCTCTAAGACAGGCAGGTGGGTCACACAGTGTGGGTATTAGTGGCTCCCTCACCCAGATGAGGAAACTCAGCCCCAGGAGGGAAGAAGGCACCTGCCCAGACCGCTATGTGTCAGAACTGGGGTGCGGGGCAGACCTCATGGCAGTTTCCGAGTCCCCTGTGATAAAGAACATGAGGCTGGAGGGAGATGTGCCTGGTCTGAGGTCCCACAGCCGCCCGCAGGCCAAGATCAAGCTCTTCTGCCTGTGCCAGCCCTCCGAGGGGCCTGGAGGTCGGTGGTGCCCAAGCCGCAGGCCCTCCCCTCTTGGCTCTGCACCTTGGGGATACTCACGAGTTTAAGCGAGAACGTCTGCTTCTGACTTGACTTGCAGGCAAGGGTGGAGAGAGCCTCAGCTGTGGGTGGACAAAATGAACCAGGTTATCATCTAGAGGGAAGGTGAGTCATGGTCCTCAAGCTTCCCAGGAACGAGCAGCACTTCCGCTTCTCTGGTTCCCTGGGGGTCAAGTGCACTCTTGGCTTTCAAGACCCCTTTCTTCCTATTTTCAAACAGGCTCTTTTTTTTCTTTGTTAATATTCAGCTACACAAAGAGGGTTATTGATGAAAAGGCCTTCCTGCTCTCCTTGGAAAGGCTTGCTTGCAAGGGTGACCCCTGACTGGTGTCTGGGAACCTGGGTTTGAGGAGGGTTCCAGCATTCTCTAACAATAAGAGGGGGGCCCTGTGCCCAAACTATCATGCTGAATAGCTGCTTTCCTTGTAAGAGTCTAGAATTTGGTACGTTCCAGGCAGAGTGCGCCTAGGTAATGAGTTTCCAGTAAAAACCCTGGGTGCTGAGTCTTTCAGGAGCGTCCCTGGTAGATGACATTTCACACATGTCACACTTCCTTGTGCAACCTGTGTGACTCCACAGGGATTGGACTCTCAGAGGCCGATGCTGGTCTCCCCCGGACTTCATGTGTCTTTCTCCCCATTGCCTGTGCTCTGTGTCCTTCTGCTGTAATGAATCGTGGGACGAGAACAGCTACGGACTGAGGCTTGTGGATGGGTCTTCTTTGTGAACAAGTGAGCCTGGGGGGTGGTCCTAGGGACCCTCAACACACCAGCTATTTGCATTTGTTGACACGTATGGGGAAGTACAGATGCAGAAGCCCTGCGAGGAAGGACTTCTTGTCCCAGCCCCGTCCCCCCGGGGAGTGCTGTCCCAAGTAGCCTTCAGCATCTCGGGAGTCCCCAAAGCTGCAATCCTGGGGCGGTTCATATCCAACAGGTTTTCAAGGGGGATGTAAATGCCCAGCTGTGTTGGGCCAACACAGAACGATGCTCAAAGACCACTTCTGCTCCAGAGTCCCCACGGGGACAGCTGAAGCTATGGCTGGGCTGCACCCACCTCCCACCTCCTTCTTCCCCTCTTGCTCATAAACACCCTGCATGTTTGTGCCATTCTGTTCGGTTACAAACCCCGTGCTAAGAGTGGGCTTTAAAAGCTCATGGTTGGGGTGCCTGGGTGGCTCAGTGGGTTAAGCCTCTGCCTTCGGCTCAGGTCATGATCCCAGGGTCCTGGGATCGAGGCCCGCATCGGACTCTCTGCTCAGCAGGGAGCCTGCTTCCCCTTCTCTCTCTCTGTCTGCCTCTCTGCATACTTGTGATCTCTGTCTATCAAATAAATAAATAAAATCTTAAGAAAAAAAAAAAAACGCTCATGGTTTCCCTTTAAGGTCTACTACGATGTTACAATTACTGCTCTTGCTATTATCATTAGCGCCACCTGGTGGAGGAGACGAGAGCGGAGGGTCAGAGAGGCCAAAAGACTGAGGAGGCCACTGGGCCACCAACTCTCTGTATGACTTTGCCCGAGGTGTTAGACTTCTCTGGGCCTCCGTTGCCATGTCTGTGAAATAGGAATGACGAAGCCCGCCCCTGGGGCTCTGAAGCAAGGGCTCCGATGGGCCATAGCTGAGCATCATAGCTAGTTTCCGCCTTCAAATGCACCACTCAGTGAACCCACCCGGCCCCAGAGCCAAGCACCAAGCCGGGCTCACAGTGGGTGCTTGGTGTGTGGCAGTTTTCAAAATATCATAATTGGTCCAAGGACCCACAACCAGTAAGCGGAAGGGCTGGCCCTGCCTTGTCATCCAGAGCCCATGAACTAAAACAGCATAGTTCATCCCTGCGGCCCTCCGAGTCCTCCCTCCTCTCCTTCCTTCCTCCCGTCTTTCCTACCCCTTCACCATCCAGGTTTGTGTTGTTTAAGATGCTGAGCCGAGGGACAGGGAGGTGACAGTTACCCAGAGGTCATCCTTGCTCTCGAGAAGCTCCAGCTGGAGCAGGGTGGGAGCCCAGGGTTTGCAAACTCAGGGCCAAAGGTGACCTGAGCTGGGCCTTTAAGAAGGAAATGTGTGAGGGGCTGAGATCTCAGGGTGCAGAGGGGTCCGTCCCAGCTGTGGGAAGGGGGCTTGGGGAGATCGTCAGCGGGTGTCTGGAGTGGACTGTGGCACCTCTCACACATACTAACCGGGCTCCCAGAGTTCCCACGTGGGCAGGTGACAGGTACACACCTGGCACTCAGAAGCAGGCAGGAAGAGCTGGCAACTTACATACATCTCTTGCACTTCTCTGCGGATTATTAAGGGCTTCTCTCGTCCACTCCTCTAATAGCCTGGGGAGCCAGCTGGGCCATTCACATTATAGAGGGGGGCTGACAGATGCCCAGGAGGGGCAGTGTGCTTGGCCAATGGCTCCTGCAGAGCCTGGCTATCAACCCAGGGCTCTGGACTCTGGGACCTAGGGAGACCCCTGTCTGACGCAGACCTGATACATGGAAAGTCCCTATGTGCTCCCAAGGCTGACAAGGGCATAGCAGGTGAGCAGGTGGAGGCCCCCGACTACCAGAAGACTGGCGATGTTGAACCTGGAGCAAGAAAGCTGCTCTGAGATCCATCATGAGCAGCACAGCGACAAGAAGCACTTGCACTGTGCTTGTTGCTTTCCTCTGCATTGGTCCACCTGTGCAGCTTTCCCAACAATGACCTTTCGAGGTCACTACTACTTTTATCCCATTCTGCAGGTGAGGAAACTGAGGCACAAGGTCAGGACATCACTTGAACCCGAATGAGGTTAGACAACTAGCTGCCAGCAGAGACAGGAGGACAGCCCACAAGGTCTGGCTGCGCCGTCCCACCTCCCAGCGAGGGGAGGGCTTGCTGGAGACCCTGGGCACCCCACACCCCCACTCTCACTGCCAGGAACACCAGCATCCTGATGCTTCCTGCTCCTGTTCTTGGGTTTCTAGCCTCTGAGTCTTTGCTTATGCCCCGCCTGAGCCTGGCACACCCATCTCTGCCCCAACCTCTCTGTTGTGGGCTGTTTGAAAGGTGCTTAATAAAATCACAGTGCTGGGGTGCCTGGGGGGCTCAGGTGGTGGAGCGTCTGACTCTTGGTTTCAGCTCAGGTCATGATCTCAGGGTCGTGGAGTCGAGCCCTACTTCAGGCTCCATGCTCAGCGGGGGAGTGAGCCTGAAATTCCCTCTCCCCCTCTCCCTCTGTTCCTTCCCCTCTCATGCGCGTGCTCTAATAAATAAAAAAAACCTTAAAAAATAAAATAAAATCACAGCGCTTCCATGTGACTGTTAAACTGATGTGTCTGGGATGGCCTGACTCAGTGGGTCTCAATTTCCCCTGTGGGCAGCCGGCAGTGTCTGGAGATAGTTTTGGTTGTCACGGTGGGGGGAGGGGCTGGGTGCTATTGGCGTCCAGTGGTTTTTCTATTGGCATCTACTGGTTCTCCCGGATTGTTCTGGGGAGACAGGGAGGATGATGTCATAACCCAGGAGCTGATGAGGAAGAGAACGCCCCCTCACAGGGCTGCTTGAGTAAGGGAGTGAGATGAGCTGAGTGGTGGGATGAACCAAGGACGGGGGACAGAGTGGGCCAAGAGTGTCAGCAGCCATTAAAAAAAAAATCGCAATTCTGGCTATTGTTTAATTGTTATTGGCTTTAACTACAGGACATAAAACTGCACCATTTCTTGACTGGTGCAAGCTCGCAGAGGAGAAAGGCGATGTGGCTGGTGGGTGACACAGCCCCAAACAGTGCAAACGTGCTCCACAGCCCTCACCAGCCCTGCTCCCCGCCCGGACAGTGGCCCACGCCCAGCTGGCACTTCCAAATCAAAGATTTCCCATCAAAATCCAGATTTCTGGCTTTTCCTGCAAACTTGGAAGATCTCTGGAGCCAGATCTCTGGCTGGTTATTGACATCTCTGGGATTCACATCCCTCCTCTAGGACACGGGGACAGTGACAGTGCTGGCGCCCGTGGTGAGTTAGGAAGTACAAAGCAAACATTCGTCCCCATGGAAATGTGTACCCAGACGCTCAGGGCAAGAGGAGTCATCACAGCCCAAAGCGGAAACAATCCACTTGTCCACCAGCCGACCGGTGAATGGAGAAACTGACATGACATACACACACCAAGAGAGTATGGTTCAGCTACAAGACAGAATGAAGTTCCGACACACACTATGATGTGGACCGACCTTGAAAACATCACACTGTGGGGAAGAAGACAGATGCAAAATCTGGAACGTCCACAACAGAGAAACCCAATGAGACAGAGAGAAGATTAGCAGATGCCCGAGGCTGGAAAGTGTGGGGTAGGGGGAAGTGAGTGCTTTGGCACGGGGCTTCCTTTACGGCTAATAGAAACGTTCTGCAATGAGATACAAGTGATGGCTGCACAGCACTGTGAATGGACTATACCCCACTGAACTGCAGACTTTAAAATCATCAATTTCACGTTACGTGGCTTTTATCTCAATTGAAAAAATGATCAAACCTCCCACAGAATGCTTAGAACACAGTGTGGCCTTGAATAAGCACTCGATAAACATCAGGTTGGTTAATACTAATACTCCCAGCACAGTTCTTTTTCTCTTCATTGTCACAAGGTGTCTGACTCCATTTTTTTAAACTTTGACAATGCCAGTGTCTAAGCCGGGTCTTGCCTCTTCCTCTTTGGCCCCACATCTGGGCAGGCTGATAAGCAAGCCTGAGGACGGGGGCTCCCTCCTTTGCTGCCATGGGAGATGCAAATCACGGAGGCCCTGGCCCCAGGGCAGGAACCCTCACTCCGGCCGCACCCCTTAACTGAACAAAAACCCAGACCAGGTGCCCTTCCTTCCTCTTCTCAGGGTGGTGCAGACCTACACTCTCCAGAAACCTCAATTATGCAAGCAAGTAGTCATGCATATCCTCCATCACCACTCAACATTCAAACTACATTTTGGGGGGGGGGCCTGCCACCACTGCAGGATAGATAGAACATTTATCATGATCCTTATCATTCACTGCCCTGGGTCTGTACTCTCCCATGATGGAGGTGGAGGTGGGGCGTGCCTCTTTACACAGAGCACATGCTTTCCAGTTGGCCACAGTCCCCACCATTACCAACTGCTTACTCTCGGACTCCTGCACACATTTACTTGATCTGCCCAGCCCCTGTGGGTAGAGAGTTCTGCAGGCCCAAGTCTAAGAGAAAGTTGTACAGAGGCAGGTCTGCAGCTGGGAGATGGTTTCCATTTCCATTCCCAGAAAGGGGTTCCATTCCCCTTGCCCTGGTTTGAAGACACCCCGGTCCAGCCCAGCCCAGGGCCTGCCGGCCTGTGGACACTGTACCTTCATAGAGAATGCCCTGGTCATCCCTGGTCTGGAGGGGTCCCAGCTTCCAGTGCCGCCCACTCTTGTCTGTCACCACCACCCCTGTGGGCAGAGCCTCAAGTGAGGTTGTCACCCGGCTCCGCTTCAGCGTCTGTGGGCTTCTTTTCGTCGCCTGTGGGCTTCGCTTGGTTGCCTGTGGGCTGCTTTTGGGGGTTGGGGGTCTGCTCCAGGACCCTGCGGGATGATACTCAGATTAAAGAAAAAGCAGCATCTGGGAGAACGCAGTTGGATGGGTAATAGGACAATGCTTGCCACTCTGCTCATTTATTCACTTGCTCATTCAACAGATGCTTCCCGGGACCTTTCATGAGTCCGGGCCTCGTGGGATAAAGCTGGAGATCCAGAAAGGACTCAGACCTGGGCCCTGTCCCTTGGGAGCCCCTAATTTGGTGGGGGAGGCCGATCTGGACACAGCTGGTCAGAACTGAGTCTGAAACAGGGCCATAGAGAGGAATATGAGAAAGAGATTTTTGGTGCCTTGAGAAGTCAAGAGAGGCTTTCTGGAGGAGGGGACATTTGAGTTGGGTCTTGTTGGATGAGCAGAATTTTATGAAGGGGAAGAAAGACATTCCAGATACTCAACCAGAAACATCCCAAACCAGGCCCTGGCCTTGTGCTGAGTATAAAGAAGCTTCAGAAATTTGTTAGACTGAGACGCTGCCCTTGAGGGGCTCCCAGGCTGGCAAGAGAATGGGATGGCATGGTCAGGAGAGAGACGTGGACACAAGAAAGGATACTGTCTAATGCATTCCTCCCACCCACCATCCACCCAAGGCATAGAATGGCAAGAGGCAGAGGGGCCTGGAAGATAACAGGGGATGGAAGCAAGGCACCGAGGGCTGAGACTTTAGATCCAAGGGCCACCTGGGAAGGAGATGGGCACACGGTCCTCAAGACTCCCACACTTGCTGGCGGGCACCAGGCTTATGCAGATGAATCTACCTGGTCCCTGCGCACACAGGACTCTCAGTCCAGCAAGTGAGGCAGAAAGGATGAGGGCCCAGGCAAGGTAGGGGATGCCCGAACAGGGGAATGAAGCCCGGAACTCTGTCCAACAACCTGCCTTTTCCCCATTGAGTCCAGCGGGATTGACCCCAACTCTTACCTTTGGATCTCACAGTATCTTCAGACCCGGAACTGTCACCATCTAAGCCGAGGGATGATGAGGGGGAGGTGACAGAGCTGGACCATTTCACTTTCTTAGAAGGGATCTCAGGACTGGAGTTGCTTTGTCTCCTTGAGCCTACAGAAAGGGAGACCAGACACAAACTGGGATGACAAAGCCTCTGCAAGGAACCCCTGAACCAGGAACTCTGAGGGCACATTCGAGTACTCTCTTCCCTTGGACCCCCAGAGCCAAGTATTGGTTCTCTTGTCACCTAAATATCTAAGCAAACTTCCCTTCATTTTAGTTATTTGCTTTTCCTCCTTGGGTCATGGTGTCTCTTGTGTGTCTTCTACTGCTTTGTCATTCTGCTTTCTTCTAGGCAATTTCTTTGAATCTATCTTCCAATTTGCTAATTCTCCCTTTAGCTGTGTCTGGTCGGCAGTTAAACCATCCAGCAAATTTCTGGTCACCATGATGATGTTTGGTTCCTTTTCAAATTGTTTTGGTTCCTTTACAATTCTAACTAACTTCTAATTCTAACTTCTGCTTCTTCACCATATTTTGAATTTCTTCTTTTATTTCTTTAACTATGTTAAGTGTGTTTCAGACATATTCTCATCTGTTAATTCTGAGGTCTCTGGTCATCATGGGTGTGATTCTGTGGTTTGTTGTTTGTCCTGACACTGGCCTTTTCCTGGTGTCTTTTATTTTAAAGATTTTATTTATTCATTTGAAAGAGAGCAGGAGAGCCAGCAAAAGAGCACAAGCGGCAGGGGGAGAGGGAGAAGAAGATTCCCCACTGAACTGAGAGCCTGGTGTGGGGCTCGATCCTAGGACCCTGGAATTGTGACCTGAGCTGAAGGCAGATGTCCAGTCAAATGAGCCACCCAGGTGTCTTTCCTGGTATCTTTTGATTGAGTGGGAGCTCCTGGTCCTAAGAGAATTCTCTAAGTCAGAGGCAGTGGGAGAGAATCTTAAGCAGGCTCCACACCCAGCACAGAGCCTCATCCGGGCTCAGTCTCATGATCCCAAGATCATGACCTGAGCCGAAATCAAGAGTCAGATGCTTAACTGACTGAGCCACCTAGGTGCTCTTCTAAGGTCTTTTTTTTTTTTTTAAAGATTTTATTTATTTATTTGACACACGAGAGAGAGATCACAAGTAGGCAGAGAGGCAGGCAGAGAGAGAGAGGGAAGCAGGCTCCCCGCCAAGCAGAGAGCCCGATGCGGGGCTCGATCCCAGGACCCCAGGATCATGACCCAAACCGAAGGCAGAGGCTTAACCCACTGAGCCACCCAGGTGCCCCTAAGATCTGTCTTTAAAGGGGGTGTCCCCAAGAGAAGTTTTGCCTCTGTTGGAGAAGGGCACCCACCCCTCATTCCTTTACACTAACTTTCCCACTTGGGTTTTTCTGGGGGCTACACAGATCAGTACAAATTCTGGCCCCAAACTGGTGAGGATGTGAGTTCTTGGCTAGGAATTCTCAGGGAGGACATTCTTCCACCTTTTACCTACAGCCAAGGCTGAGGCAGACAAATGTCTTTACCAACTTTCTCTGTTCAGTGTTTTTCCAAACATTTTGTTGTTGTTGTTCCAGTTTACCCACTGAGGAGTCCTGGATTTTACATTTTCCAGTCTTACCTCTTGCACTGCTCAGGCCCTAAACTTTGTCTCTTATACTCCATTAAAACCCAGGCTCGAAACCACCAGTGACCAGCAAACAGTCCAGGATCACCACGATCCACGGCATGCACTCAGCCCTGTGTTTTGTTACTGTTTCTCACTCTCTCAGAATTCACTCACTGAGTGATAGGACCCACTTGGTCCTGCTTTTCAGCAGATACTTTTTATATTTTATCCAACATTTTGTGGTGTGTTGAACCATAAGGGGCTTTTGCTGATCATTTAGTCTGCCATATTACTAAAAACAGAAGTCTTTCAGTTGCCACTAACTTAACTAGCATGGCTGGTTCCCGGACTGCTGGAAGGGCCTCCTAACTGGTCTCTTTTCTTTCTTTCTTCTTCTTTTTAAAATTTTTTATTTTATTTTTAATTTTTTTTAAAGATTGTATTTATTTATTTGACAGAGATCACAAGTAGGCAGAGAGGCAAGCAGAAAGAGAGGAAGGGAAGCAGACTCTCCGCTGAGCAGAGAGCCCAATGTGGGGCTTGATCCCAGGACTCTGTGACCATGACCCGAGCCGAAGGCAGAGGCCTTAACCCACTGAACCACCCAGGCACCCCTCTTCTTCTTCTTTTTTTTTTAGAAAGAGAGAGCATGAGTGCTCATGAGTGGGAGGAGGGGCAAAGGGAGAGAGAATAGAATCTTAAGCAGGCTCCAAATCCAGTATGGAGCCTGACACAGGGCTCCATCTCAAGACCCTGAGATTGTGACCTGAGCCAAAATCAAGCGTGAAACACTTAACTGACTGAGCCACCCAGGCACCCCCACTTTCCACAGAGATCTTTTCAAAATGCAAATCATATTGTATCTCCCACTTGGTAGAAACCCTCCACAGCTCCCGACTACATCAGTGATTACTAACCTCCTTACCCAGGGTCTACAGAGCCCTGCCTGTCTACCCCCAGTCAAGATGCCCGCCTTTATCTTTCCTACGTGCGTGGCTCCCCCCAACCACATGGCCTTTCCCCTTACCGTGCCCCAGTGCGTGGAACTTTTGTGACTCCCTCAACTCGACCCCACTCTTCACTTAGCTAATTTTTATCACCCCTCGGTCTGGGCTCAAATATGACCCACAAGGGAGGCTTTCCCAGATCCCCCCAAAAACAAAGTTCCTTTCAGTGGGTTCCACGATCCATCCATTTCCCTTCCGTTATCATATGCTCTCCTGGTAGTTGCTTATTCAGTGTCTGTTTGCCTTACTGACTTTCAAAAGCTCTGAGAAACCAGACACCTGGTACGTATTGTGTGTGTTACTACCTCTCTGGGACAGACAGCACCTAGGTACATAGGAGGTGGTCCAGGTGTATTTGATGCCTGGCGACTGGGTGAATGAATAATGAACCGAGTCCTAGGTTGGCATTAGAGAAGGCTGTGGTTAAAACTCAGGCTCTGGGGGCGCCACTGGTTAAGCATCTGACTCTTGGCTTTGGCTCAGGTCATGATCTCAGGGTTATGAGATTGAGCCCCAAGTCAGGGTCTGTGCTCAGAACAGAGTCTGCTTGAGATTCTCTCTCCCTCTGCCCCTCTTGCTCATGCTTGCGCACTGTTTCTCTCTCATGCTCTCTGAAATAAATAAATCTTAAAAAACAAAAAACCAGAAGCAAAACCAAACCCTCAGACTCTGACCTCAGGTGAAGGTAAATACTGTCGGCAACTGTCTGGAATGCAGACACGACACCGGAGATGAGAAGGCATCTTGAAAACTCAAGGCAATAAGCATGGGGGGAAAACCCTCCTGTTCAGAATGTCCGAACAGAAAGACGGGGAGCCTGGGTCCCTTATGGCATTGGGGGACCCCATTCCTCCACTGGACTGGTCCCCGCAGACTTTTTTAGTATGAAAAGTAAACCCATTCATTAAAAAAAAAAAACAACAAAACTCTTGAGGAAGCATTTTTCTGTTACTTGCAGCCAAATGCAATCTCAAATGATAAAATGAATGTCACATATGCCGACTTCCTTCTGTGGCCTTCAGACAAGCTCGCTCGCTTTGATTTCTCAAGGCAGGATCTGTGCTTGGGCTTGCCATTGGCCAGGACCTACTGCTGATATTTCATTCATTCAGTCCATCAATCTGTGAGATTTCTCAGCACCCAACTCTGCCAGGTCCTGAGAGGTAGGGGACGGACGGGGTGTGGGAGGCCACAGTAAGGCTTGAGACAAGAACCAAACCAGGCCCTGACTTGTGCCTCCTTTAAAGGCTGAATAGCTGAACAAAAGGCCTAGGTCGATAAAGCCGAGTAGCACTGAGAAAGGGTCTGTGCTATGTGTTGCGTGCTTGCCTACGTGACATCCCACACGTTTGCTAGTCAGATAGAGACGATTTGGCCGGGGTCAGAAATTCTTGGCTGGTCCTTGCTGTCCTTGCACGGGCTATAGACTACACCACTGTAAGACTGTGCTGTGCTTGCATAAACTATGTCTTGAGTGGCCTTGAAGTCAGTACATCTGGCACTAGATGTACTAGAGGGTCTGCTACTGGTGCTTGGGAAATAGATAATGGGAAAGCTTGAAGGATTTTCTGTGCATGTTGCAAACTCTTTAGTAATCAGCTAAAAATAGATACTTTCTTATGATTGTTTCTGTTAGCTATATAATGCCTTGCTGCCTTGAATAAAATTGGCACTATTGGACATCCTCCTTGGTGCTCCTCCTGCCCCCATCTCTTTGTCTCTTAATTTCTTTTCACCATCCTCTTACCCTCTCGACCCTGGTTGATTTGTTGCGCCAGCCGTGACAATGGGGCAGGGTGGTGGCTCAGGAGGTGGCAGAAATGGGCACTGATTTTGAAGGGAGAATGGTCAAGATTTGCCAGAGAGCTGAAGTCGCGGGGTGGGAGAGAAAGAGGACTGAAGGATGGTGACTGCAGGGTCTGGTCTGGGAAACCGGATTACACGGTTGCCACGTATACTGTGATGCAAAGTCTACGGAAGGTACAGATGGGTGGGCGAGAGTTCCATCAGGAGCTCAGCCCTGGGCATGTATGGGACACACAACAGGTACAGCGGGAGAACACATACACATATGAATTTGGATTTCAGGGGAGGAGTTCAGACTGGAGACAGGAATGTGTGAATTGTCAACTTTAACAGGGCCGATCAGCTGCCAAGAAACTGAGTGTAGACTGAGCCCGAGTCCCCAGGCAGTTCCGGGATCAGTGCAGCATCAGACAGGCTGCAAAGATGACTGTCCTCCCTCCCTAAATGCACGCACGCACGCACACATCATCCCTTGAAGGCCTGGTTCTTACCTCGGAAGGATGATGTACGCGGTCTGACAAAGGTCTGGGACCCTTCATGCTCCGCTAAGGACAAAGGTTTTCCGCAGTAGGGGCAGAATTTGAATGAGGCTTCGATACTTTTGCCACAGTCTGGACAGAAGGTGAACATACTAGAAAACAAGAAGTGGAGGGAGGGAACAGGAAGCTGAAGGCAAAAACCAAACGCACCACCAGTGAGTCGTCACCTGAGCTCCCTGTGGTTACCAGACTGGAAAAGGGAGGAAAGTTATCGTGTTGGAGCAGACTGTCTTAGGAAGTGGCCACTTTGGAAATGAATTCCTGGCTCCTGGACCCAGGATCCAGCCTCCAGCCTCCAGCCACTCCTCTCTCCCTTGTGGCCTGGGTTGGGGGCGGTGGTAAAAAGCAGAAAAATGCAACACGGGCGTGCCTCTGAGTCAACGGACGTCATGCGAGCTCTGTTCCAGGCGTGGGAGCACGGAGGGTTTTCTGCCATCATCTGTGATGTTCATTTCTTAGAACCCACGACAGGGATGGGAGAGAAGGTGAAAGTTGGCCAATCAGCCACACGCTCCCCTACACTTCCCGGACACAAAACCCCCGCCCCGCGCAGATTGGGGCCATGTGACTAGTTCTGGCCAATGGTGTGTGAGTGGAAGTCACTTCCCAGCTGAGGCTGTTAAAAGCTGGAGGGCCTTCTCCGTCCACCAGCCCGCAGCTTGGAGACCTATGGGGGCGGCATGCTACGGGGGGCATAGCTGCACAATGGAGGAGGGTGGCCTGGTCCACACTGGAATCTCAGGATCAGCAAATAAACTTATGCCACATGAAGCCACCAGGGCTTTAGAGTTGGTTAGAGCTATGCAGCGGGTCTCATCCTGACATACTTAGTGAGACACAGGAGTTCATAGCACTGTCCCCCAGGCCTTGAGTGTCTCTGGAATATTCCCTAACACTTGTCAAAATCAAGACCAAAATCACACATAGAGCTCACTACAAAGGAGGACAGGGCAGGAGTATTCATTTGCTTGGGCTACCCTCCCTAAACACCATTCCCTGGGTGGTTTCAAGGACAGGAATTAATTTTCTCATAATTTTTGAGGCTAGAAGTCTGATATCAAGGTGTGAGAATGGGGTGCCTGGGGGGCTTGGTCTGTTACACCTCTCTTGGTTTCCACTCAGGTCATGATCTCAGGTCCTAAGATTGAGTCCCACACCCCTGCTGAGAACAGGACCTGGCCTACGGAAAGCCTTTCATGGTAGTGGATGTTATTACCATATCACACCCTGTGTCCAACTTATATTTCAGTTGTTAATGTTTCCATTTTCCCCCTTCTCTGTCCATAAGTCCTGAGCCTCGCAGGCCTCCCCATTTCCTCTTGGTGCTGACTTATGGAATTCTAGTGCTTGCCCTTGAAAACCCCACGCCATCCAGACAGTGAACGAAAGAAATTTCAGCCAGAGGGGACAAGGGTTCCTCTTCCTGTTGGTCTGCAGAAAAGCAGAAACCATTTTTTTCCTGTGGGAAAGAGTTGCCCTTCCTTCATTTCACACAAACAAGTGGTGTACGACACCAGACACCAAAGACTGTTGCCAAGTATCCTTTAGCCTCGACAAAACCTGTAATTCTGACTGGTTGTGTCACTTGATAATTTGTTGTCCTCATCATGACATTTAAAAGGACATCTCTACCTTCTCGAAGGTACAAATACTGGTGAGTATTTTTGTTAAGCTGGAGAAGTCACCTCCACTTCCCCTTTCTCCCTTTAGGCCACAACAAACCTGAAGCCTTGGTGTTGACGTCAGAGCCACAAGATCAAGATTGCCTAGAGGGTGGCTACCCTAAGGAGCTGTTCCAGACTTTGTTTTTAGTGAGAAACTTGTATTTGGGTTAGGCCACTGAGATTTGAGGGCTGCTGCTACTGCAGCGTAGTCTAGCTTCAACTGACTAGCATACTAGGACTTTACTAGGTTACTTATGAAACCAGAAATATGAAAATCCGGGGATGCCTGGGTGGCTCAGTCTGTGAAGCGGCTGCCTTCGGCTCAGGTCATGATCGCGGGGTCCTGGGACTGAATCCCGGAATGGGCTCCCTGCTCAGCAGGGAGTCTGCTTCTCCTGCCCCCTGTGCCCCCACCCCTGCTCATGCTCTCTCTAAAAAATAAATAAAAATTAAAAAAAAAAAAGAAAATCCATGGCATTTTTAAGTGGCTTTGCTTTATGTGGAATTTTCCCCAGTGCCAAGTGCCTTGGTTAAAGATGGCCTCTAGGGGGGGGCAAAAGTCTAACTCAGGGACCCTGCCATGCCCATGATAACCTTCCTCCTGGGAGTGAAGTCTGAGAGCAGCAACATGGAGGAGATGGAATAGGAGCAGGTGTTGATGGGGAAAAGGCCTTAAGGGGCATGTCCCTGAGGGGATGGTACCTTTAAGGGGTCACGGTCTGGCCCTCAGATTCACTGGGCTGGCAACTCCATCTTAACGGTATCCTGTAAGTGAATGAAAGTGGAGAGGTTGACTCAGGCCCACTTCACATATAAGTGGAAGATAATGGTTAGTGTTTATTGATCATTGGCAACATAGCCAGCATGTGCTAAGTTCATTCATTCATTCAGTAATCATTCACTGAACTCCTGATATGTGCTGACCACTGCGATACAGCAGCCAAGGCAACAAACAGGCTCCTGACCGGAGAAAGCTCACATTCTAGTGGCAGAAGGGGACATTAATAAACAAATGAGCAACAGTTTAATAGGTCAGATGAATTTAGTGCTATAGAAAACGCTCAAGAAATATGGATGGAAGAAGGGAGTCTCCAAGTGAAGTCACCAGTCGAAGATCACATGGCTAGGACTTAAACCCAAGGCTCCAACACTCAGAGGTCTTTATCATTCATTCACCCATTTATTTTATTTACTCAAGAAATATTTACTGAACATCTCTGTGTTAAGAATTATGTCCATTGGGGCACCTGGGTAGCTCAGTGGGTTAGGCCTCTGCCTTCGGCTCAGGTCATGATCTCAGGGTCCTGGGATAGAGCCCCGCATCAGGCTCTCTGCTCAGCAGGGAGCCTGCTTCCCCCTCTCTCTGCCTGCTTCCCCCTCTCTCTGCCTGCTTCTCGGCCTACTTGTGATCATCTCTGTGTCAAATAAATAAAATCTTAAAAAAAAAAAAAAAAGAACTGTTTCTGTCCTGGCATGTTCTCAGCCACAGCACAGCAAAAGAGATAAAGGCTGGATTCCACCTCCCCGCAGGAGGGACAGGTGTCGAGATAACCCGCAATCGCCTAGGCCCCGCCCTCAAAAGAAACCAGGGATGACGTAGTGCCAAGGAGGGGCACCTGTCAAACTCCTCACTAGCTCCGCCCACCTCGGTTGTAGTCACGACCACCAAGAGCCAACAAGTGGCTTACAGGGGTCGCAAGGGCAGGCCAGTTATCCCGGCCACCAGAAGTTTCTTTCATCCAGACCCCTGCCCCCGGGGACTCTGTATCCCACAAAAGATCGTGCAGACGGCATAGGCACCACTACTGGACTGCGGTCAGTGGATAGGGAGACCTCCCCCTGCTCCGCCTCACCTTCCCCTCACCTCTGGACTCCGTGACCGGGATAGGGAGCCAGACGGCTGCGGCCCAATTCTCCTACCCTTCCCAAAGAGTAGGACTCACCTTAGCTGTCCTACGCAAACTTCCGGATGGCGGAAAGCGCTGCGCGCGCATCCTCCACCGGGAGGGAGGACAGCGCCCGCGCAGGCGCTGCTGACAACCAGATGGCCCTCGGGCTGTGCGGGGGAGAGATTATTTTCTCATGGTTCACCCCCATCCACCCTCTTTTGGAAGTTTCCTGGTTCTATTGCGCATGTGCCAACCTGGAGCCAATCATAAGGAGGGATGAAGTATGAGGCATCTCTCCGCCTATCAGAGAAAGGCCATATTATCATTTTCCCACCTCAACTCCGCCCCTTACGTCCAAGCCTCTTTTCAGGAACTGCCCTCTCAACGCGTTCCCATGGCAATCCTCGCTCCCCTTCAGGCCCGAGTGCGCTGATTAGGTGGTCCTTCAACAGTGTAAAAACTGAACTACAATACCCACAGGCCACCTAGCCCCGATTTTGTTTCTATTCTATTTCCCAGAGTGCTCAGCGGAACCTCTAAGGGCAAGAAGCGGGTGGAGATAGGAAGACCAGGGAAGGAGCTCGCACAGTCTTCTGGGAAACGGAGTCTTCGAGCTGGTGCGGAGTCTCCTCAGTGGAGTAGTTTGAGGAAATTCACGCGGCGCCGGAAGTGGTTATGAGGCGCGAGTGAGAGGAGTTGGGTCGGCGTCTCCCTCCGGGCGGGAGTCGCGTCTGTTAATCCGGCGGAGCAGT
This sequence comes from Lutra lutra, assembly GCF_902655055.1. Classification (NCBI taxonomy): domain Eukaryota; kingdom Metazoa; phylum Chordata; class Mammalia; order Carnivora; family Mustelidae; genus Lutra; species Lutra lutra. The sequence goes on from NC_062294.1 coordinate 53,085,759, forward strand.
CTTCCAGGTGAGGAGACGCCGAGGCTGGTGTCTGGTGTCGCTGAGTACCCCGGACGCTTGGGCGTTCGGTCCTTCCTGAAGGGTGACGGAACCCTCACGGGGCGATTTCGGCAAAGGGTGCGCCGTCTTGGACCGTAAGGTGTCTAGATAGGGTCTTGAAGGTTGTCGGTTCAGAGCCTGTTCTGGGTCGGGCTCTCGCTGAAACAGAGGAGCGGTTAAATTTTTATTTTACTTTTGATTGAGGAGTCTGAGGCCGAAGGAGGCGTTGAGTTGCCCAAAGTTGAAGCGGTTTTACTTTTGATTGAGGAGTCTGAGGCCGAAGGAGGCGTTGAGTTGCCCAAAGTTGAAGCGGGGCAGATCTCGAGGGACGAATGAATGGGAGTTCTTCAGGAGGTCGCACTGCTTCACATCTGAGCGCGGCTGCTGCGTGCCAGGCGCCACGCTGTTCTCGGATTTCCTCCTGGGATCTCTGCAACTGTGCCAAGGGCAGCTCCTCGCTTTTATCGGCTTCCTTGGAAGCGTCTCGGGAATCACAATTTTTCAGAGCTTAGAAAGTTAATAGGGTGCATATTTCATAGTTAGGCATACCCCAGAGGGATCTGGGACAATTCGTGGAAATTGATTATTTCTGCTGGGAAAGGCGTGTATCTTCACACTATGGGCAGCATGTGGCTATTCGGGTTCTGTTTTGCTGTCTGTTTATGAATAAAGTTCTGGTTTTCAGAACTTTTTGGTTTTTAGAATTACAGATAGGGCACTGTGGATCTTATAATTTGTCCCATTTTGTGCACGTGGTAACCAGACGCAGAGAGCATGAATGATCTAGATCTAGCCATGGCCCCACATTAAGAAGAAGCAAGACTTCCCAACTCCAGGGCCCAAGATTTTTCAGTCCTGTAGTTGTTTGGCTCAAGTTATTCTGACAGGCTGGGTGACCTTGAGCTTCACAGTCAGGCTCCAGTTTCTTCTGTCCCAGGGCTTAGAGTGTATGAGATATGGACAGATGTGATGTGAAAACTGTAGACAGGTCTCAAACTCAGATGTCTCTGAGAGTCAGAGACTGATAAGTTAAAGGAGAGAATCCAACTGGAGGAGGACTGTGGGGGCATCAGGGAGCATGTGCCCCATCTAAGGGAGATAGCTTTAAATAGGTACCAACAGACAGCTAAGTGGGCCAAATCCTAGGAATTTTTGGAAACTGGAAATAGAATTTTTAAGCGAAATTTCACAGTTTTCAGGTTTGAGACTACTTAATTTTCTTTCAAAACCTATCTGCCAACACTGTGGGCAAAAAACCCACATCTGTGGACCAAATTATACTTACAAGTTGAGACTTAACCTCCGTCATGTGAGGAAAACCACTGATGAGTAAATGTTAGCACTTACAAGTCTGCTACTTTGCCTTATCTGCAATCAAAATCTGGAAAGCCCTGGAGATCATTTTTTCCATAAATTTGGTATCTGCTGATTGGAACTGCTAAGAGTTACAACCTTTAATTATCCTACCTAGAGTGAATATTTATACCCTTCATACGAAATAGCGATGTGTTCAATTACCAAATGCTGCCTATCCCACACTGCACTGTGAAATTTAATGAAATATATTGTATATATGGTATATCACCTTCTAAAAAAATCTGAACATTTCTGAACTTTGAAGCACATCTGGGCCCAGAGGCTTAAGACTTGTGGGCCCATCATTAAGTCCTGCTGCTTTGTGACTGGGAGTGTTTTCATCACTCCACAGATACTTGCCAACTAGGAAGGTCACAGTGGCTACCGATACGTAAAAAGCCCTATGCTACAGTATTTTGTATATCATGGGTCATGAAAATAGCTTGGCAGTAGCCATAATATATATATATTATTTATACATTTATAATATATATTTATATATTATATAACATTAATATATAATATATAAATATATATTATATATTATATAACATTAATACATAATATATAAATATATATTATATATTATATAACATTATAATATATAAATATATATTATATAACATTATAATATATAAATATATATTATATATTATATAACATTATAATATATAAATATGTATTATATATATATTTTTAAATGAAGTAAAATAGAAAAGATCCTGGTATATTTTACTTTATAGGATTCAGTATTATTTTATGAAGCTTTTGTTCAGTTATGCGTATGAATGAGTACTAATGGTATATATTGTCTTTGTTCCTGTGGGTCATGGTTAAAAAAAGAAAAAGTTGGAGACATCTTGCTATTGTAGAATAGCAAGTTTTGGAGGCCAACTCATCTGGACTTATATCCTAGAGATGGTCATTAGAAATCCCAGAAGTGTCATCCCAGGGGTTCAATTAGACTGCGTTCTGTCAAAAAACACGTAGAAAGTATTTACTGTGCTGGGCCTGAGACACCATAGTGAGCGAGACAGGAGGTCCCATCACCTTAATCGAAGGTCCCACCACCATAATCGGCATCTCTCCCAAACATGCACCCGGACTCTAACAAGTGCCAAGGATGGTCACGAAGTCGCTTTGTAGGCTCTGAAGCACAGTGAAAATGGGGGGCTGGGGGAGTTTCAATAAGTAAAAAATGATTGTTGTGATTCCTGCAGGGAGACTCACATTCTGCCTGGTCCTCCTACTTCCGGACATTTTGAGGCTCATCCAGCATGGCCAGGGAGTCAGCCCTCAGAGGAAGGGAGACTTTGCCCCAGTTCCGTTATGCCCCCTGCAGCCCTGCCAGTGGGGAATGTGGAGGAAAAGGAGAGGGAGCTTGAACAAGACCTCCAGCTGCTGGGCCCTAGTTGGCTGTGACTGAGGTGAGTTGAGGGCCCCTCCATCCTAATTGGTCATCCCCAGAGCCTGCACAGCTGTCCTGCTTTTATTCTAGGCTCATTTTCCTCTGGTGGCCCTCAAGTGATCCTCTTGTTATACTGTCACTCCCCTGTGGATTCCTTCCAGGAATCCTTGCTGCTTATAGGATGAAATCCACATTTCTCAGCACGATCCTGTGTGATCTGAGTCCCACCCCCTTACAGCATCTTCTCTGCTTCCCTGTGTAACCAGAACTCCCTTCTAAACTCCCTTCTCGGCCTGGTGATAAAACGTTCCACTGTACTTTCCAGATTCCCAGCCTCTGCTCTGGCTCCACCCTCTGTCAGAATACCCTGCCCGCCGTCACTGGCTGGTGAGTCTTCCACAACCTTCACCTTCTCTGGGCGTCAGCTCTCCCCAGCTCTGCTCTGCTTTCCCGTAGCGCCCCCTGCTGCCTCCCCCCAGCACAGGTCCACCGGGATGTGGTTGTCCCTGCCCCTGTCCGGCAGCCCCACCATACACGGTGCTCCTTGGGGACGGGTCCGGATTGGGACTCACCTCTGGGCCCCCAGGGACCAGCACAGGCCTGGTACACGAGAGTTCTTGAGGTGTTGCTTGAACGATGAATGAAAACCTTCCTCTCCCTGGTAAACACCTGCTTATCCTTAACGGCCCAACTTGAATATCTCACCCGATCAGGAAGCTTTCCCTGACTCCAAGACAATGTTCTCATACCCTTTCCCGGCCACAGCCCTGGATACTGCCCTCTGTCACAGCCCTGTCATCTCCTTATGCTCACTATCAGCATCCCTGAGTGTCCCCTCCAGGCCAGGTACCGGGTCTGACACCTCTATGCCTCTAGCCTTCTCAGAGGGTTCTGGCACACAAGAGAATTGACTGTTGAAGGAATGAATGTGTGCTCTCACCTTGTCACTGTCCAGTATAAAACTCTTTGTGGTTCCCTAGTGCCCCATGGATCAAGGCCAGGGTCTTCCCACATCCTCCATCACCATTTCAGGGGTGCTGCTGTCCCTCGAGGTCGAGGAGACCAGGAAAGGAAGCTACTTGGGACTCTCTAATCGGGCGCCTGCTGAGAAAATCTCTTTGGCTAATCCCTTCCAACAGGGTAGAGATACCAACAGTTTCAGCTACAAATAAGAGAACACTTGACTCAACCCAGTTTAAACAGCCAGCAGATTCTAGCGCACATAACTGGAAAGGCCAGCGCGGGTGCTGGCTTTATCCGCCAGCTCACCCGGTGTGATCAGGACCCAGTTTATTGTTGCCATCTCTGAACCCCACTATCTGTCGTCTCCGTCCTTGTCCCGAAACAGGACTGCATGCTCCCACATGCCTCCTCCGGGTGGGCTTTGTTCCAGGCGCTGTATCTACACACTAGGGAACTGGTGGATGTGGTCCCTGCTGTCCTGTAGCTCACATGTTATGGGGGGGTGTGGTGAGAGTGGGACTGTTTGCGAGGGCTGCTGTAAGAAACTGCCTTGAACAACAGAAGTTTATTGTCTTAGTTCTGGAGGCTAGAAGTCTAAGTCAGGGTGTCAGCAGGGCTCCTTTGTTTTGGAGGGTGCGGGAGAGAATCCCTTCCGTGCCTCTTGCAGCTTCTAGAAGAGCCTGTGTTCCCTTGACTCGTGGTCACATCCCTCTGACCTCTGCTTCTGTCATCACCTTGCCTTCTCCCTCCTTTGACTCCTTCTGCCCCTCATAAGGATATTGGTCCTGACACTTAGGGCCCACATTGATCATCTGGGAGAACCTCCCCATCTTAGGACCCTTAACCTGTCACACCTGTAAAGTCCTTTTTGCCATACAAGGTAACAGCTGTGAGTTCTGGGGATTAGAACGTGGATGTCTTTAGGGGATCATTATGTCTAAGGTCTAAAAGGGTATCTCAAATGTAACTTGTACCAAACCAAACTCAGACTCTGCCCTGAAACCTGCTTCTCTCACATCTCCAGAAGCTACAACTCTGTCCTTCCAGCTGCTCAGGCTAAAATCTTAGCGATATCTGGGTCCCTCTCTTTCACTTGCTATATTTGATCTCTTGGGAAATGTCAGCACCGTCATCAAAATGTCTACATCTCACCCTCCCCCATTCCTGTCTCATTTCTCACCTGGATCATGGAATTTGTCCTTTTGCTGGTCTCCCTGCCTTTGCCCTTCTACCTTTGAACATTTTCCAGGAGGAGAAACCTGTTGAGAATATGCTTCATTAATATGCTTAATTTTTGAGAAATCTTTCTGTTGTATTTTTTAAATTTAATTTAATTTTTAAATTTATTTTATTTTTATTTTTTATTTTTTTAAAAGATTTTATTTATTATTTATTTGACAGACAGAGATCACAAGTAGGCAGAGAGGCAGGCATAGAGAGAGGGGGAAGCAGGCTCCCTGCTGAGCAGAGAGCCCGAGGCGGAGCTCAATCCCAGGACCCTGAGATCACGACCTGAGCTGAAGGCAGAGGCTTTAACCCACTGAGCCACCCAGGCGCCCCTATTTTTATTTTTTTAAGTAGGCTTTACACCCAGCATGGAGCCCAACACGGGGCCTAGACTCATGACCCTGAAATCAAGACCTGAATTGAGATCAAGAGTCAGATGCTCAACCGACTAAGCCACCAAGGTGTCCCGAAATCTTTGTTATAAAATAAAGCACAAATGCAGAAACCCATGCACGTCAAATGAATGACTTAGTGAAGGCAAACACCAACTGGGTTAAGAGTGAGATCTTGGCCATCCTGGAGGCCCTCAGTGGGCTATATCCCAGCCTTCTTGTGTCCCCATAAATAACCTGACTTTTGTAGTCATCATTTCCTTTAGAGAAGTTGGTGTTGGGGGGAGGTGGGGAGAGGCAGAGGGAGAAAGAGAATCTCAAGCAGACCCCATGCCCAGCACGAAGCCGAACGCTGGACTCCATCCCACCACCCCGAGATCATGACCTGAGTGGAAATCAAGACCAGACACCCAACTGACTGAGCCACCGAGGCGCTCCTTCCTTCTGGTTTTTTGAACAATAGTTTTATCACCCAAATACATGTCCCTGTTGCCCCATCTCTTTTTTTAATGCTTTTTTGCGGGGGGGTTTCTTAACATACAGCTTCCTCCTCTGTCCTGTTCTGTTCTTAGTAGTTTGTCCATTGAAGAACCAGGGCTGTTTGGCCTGTAGAATTTCTCCCAGTCTGGTTTTTTTTTTTTTTTTTTTTTTTGCTGGTTACATACTTTTGCTGCCATTCAGCGCGCTCTCAGTTGGTGGAGGGATTCAGAGGCTTGATCAGTCTCAGCTAATCCTTTTGGCAGACACACTTATGCTCTCATCTCTGCATTCCTCACGGCTTGTGAGATGGTGGTGCTCTAATTCCCTCGTTCCTTTTCATTAGTTGGAATACTCTTATAAAAAGATAGCTCCCTGGGGCGCCTGGGTGGCTGAGTTGGTTAGGCGTCTGACTCTTGGTTTCAGCTCAGGTCATGATCTCAGGGTTGTGAGATCGAGCCCTGCATTGGACTCTGCCCTGAGCGTGGAGTCTGCTTGAGATTCTCTCTCTCCCTCTCTTTGGCCCCTCCCCCGCTGCATACACACACACTCTCTCTCTTAAAACAAAGATACCGCCTTTCATCTTCTATTTGTAACCCACTGATACAGTTCATATAGCAGAGGTGGGATAAATGCTTGATTCTTTCCTCTTATTTACCAATTTTCAATATAAGATCAGTTCCTTACTATCATTCTCTGAAGATGAGCATTTTTTTTAACATACCCACGTGTGTGTGTTGACTGTTAATTCTTAAGAGTTTTACAAAGCATTTTCCACAAATATCAGTAGGACTCACCCAGACTAAATCCCGTAAGGACTAGACTTCTCTGCTGGGTGCCTGGCATGAGGCAGGCTTGGAGCAGGTGTGTAGTGGTCCCTGGCCGATGGGTGGTGCTGGGCAGACAGGCCTTGGCTCACTTCATCCCCACAGCAGCTGTATTTTAGAGATGAGGAAACACGGCCTTAGAGGTATGGAATAACAAGATCCCACGGTTCATAAATAGCAGAACCAGAATTGGATCTGGGGGTCTGACAGACTACAGAGTCATGCCTCTAACTGGTTGGCATCCTAGGGTCATGCCGATGGGGCTCTTGCTCCTTTGCCCCCACTTAGAGAATGTGTGACTTTGGGCAGGTGAATCTGATTCTCTGGGTCTCAGTCTTTTGTAAACGGGATAATCCAGCTTTCAAGGAGGTGGTGAATGAGGACTCCTGGATGAGACATGTGATGGGGATGGAGAGGCGGGGAACTGTCCTTTGGTTCCTTTGCTTGGGTCCTTCCTACGTGGTAGGAGGACTCGGTCACTTCTTGGAGGAGCCCTATGCCATGGGGCTCATTAGTCCCATTTTACTAATGGGGTAGGAATCGGGGTTCAGAAGGGGCATGTGACTTACTTGCCAGTGGTCATCCAGAGGGGAAGGTAGTGGGGCCAAGTGCCAAGCCCAGCTAGAGACTCGGGTTCCATTCTCAGGTAAAACATCCCTGTAGGGGCACCTGGGTGGTATAGTCACTTAAGCTTCTGACTCTTGGTTTTGGCTCAGCTCATGACCTCAGGGTCATGGGACCGAGCTCTGTGTCGGCCTCTGGTCTCAGCGTGGAGTTTGCTTGACAGTCTCTCTTCCTTTCTTTTTGCTCCTTCCCCTCATGCTTTCTCTCTCTCAAATGAATAAATCTTAAAAAAAAAAAAACATTCCTATGTGTGCATTGATAGCAGTCTGGAGGGAGCACACCACAGAGCCTTGGGTCTTCCTGGAGATGGGGTGCTTGGCAGAAGGCTGGCACTTTTTTTTTTAAAAGATTTTATTTATGTATTTGAGAGAGAGAGAGAGGGTTGAGAGACAGAGGGAGAAGCAGACTCCCTGCTGATCAGGGAGCCTGATGCGGGGCTCGATCTCAGGACCCTGAGATCATGACCTGAGCCCAAGGCAGACACTTAATCCACTGAGCCACCCAGGGCCCCAAGGCTGGTACTTTATTGTCAATACTTCTCGAATATTGGAGGGTTTATTCTAAGTCCCTATTCACTAGGAAGTTTTCAAATTAAGAAAGATGGTGTCACTTAGAGTTGGACGTTCGGGTGCCTCAAAATGGACCCAGCACTACCTCTGAGGGCTCTTGCTCCCCGTCACAAGTCATCTGAATCTAATCAGGCCGCTTGCCACACAGTTTCCCAGAGATGCAGTGGGGAGAGTATCAGCCAAATGACAGCAAGAGGAATTGTCACGTCTATAATGGGGGACCTTCAGTCAGGATGGTGGAGGGCAAGGGCCGCTTTGGCTTCTGATGCCAACAAGCCAGAAAAACATACTGTCCGACCCAGAGCAGTCAAATCATCGAGACCGAAACCCAAATGGTGGTGCCGGGGGTGGGGTGGGGGTGGGGAGATGGTGGTTAAAGGGGACAGAGTTGGGATGCCTGGGTGGCTCAGTTGGTTAAGCCGCTGCCTTTGGCTTAGGTCATGATCCCTGGGTCCTGGGATCCAGTCCTGCATCAGGCTCCCTGTTCATCGGGGAGCCTGTTTCTCTCTCTGCCTCTGCCTGCCACTCTGCCTGCTTGTGCTCTCTGAAAAATGAATAAATGAATAAAATCTTAAAAAAAATAAAGGGGACAGAGTTTCCAGTTCTGCAAGACTAAGTAAGTTCTGGTGATGGCCTCATAATGTGAGCGTTTAATGCCACTGGATGAAGTGGCACTTTGGTGTTGTGGGTTTTTTTTTGTTTTTATTTGTTTGTTTGTTGTTGTTGTTTTTAACCAATTAAAAAATGAAAAAAATAGGAGTTCTATTGTAAATATTTAAGTATTCACAGGGGAAATCAGATCCTGCCTGGGATTCATTTTGAAATATTTTGCTCCCCCTCCCCCCAAAACCTTTAATGAACAAAACAGACCAATCTTAACAGGGTTTGAAGTTGGGTAATAGGTACATGGAAGTCAAATACCTTCTGTATTTGTTTGAAAATTTCCATAAGAACTTAAAATTTTGAATGAACACTCAAAAGCAAGAGCCCCAGTAAGTAGATTTAAGCAACAGGCAGCTTTAAGTGGATTTAAGTCCTGCCTGTGTGACCTTGAGGGGATCTCACGTCCCCTCTCCAAGACTCCATATCTCACCTATAAAATATGGGGATGCCCCAGTCCCTTAAGTCTCAGGCTTCTCAGGAGATGATTTTTGTCAAAGGCCTGGTACGTTGAGAGCGGGGTGCATGGAGTAAGCCATTCGGTCCCTCCCTGACTCCAGTCCCGGTGTCACTGATGGCGTGTCACATTTCAGGAATTTGCACCTCTTGGGGATGCAGCCATGGACTTCACCTTGGACTGGGAGCACCTAGGGCTGGACCAGGGGGACCTGTTCTGGGACACAGCGCTGGACAACTACCAGAACCTTTTCCTTCTAAGTGAGTGTCCCCTCCAGCTCTGGGGGCCCAGTCACTGCCCTGCCCAGTGGCTCCTGTCCCCCAGGATAAACTCCTGGCTCCTGAGCACCAGGGAACCAGCATGATGTGGCCCAACAGTGCTCAGCCAGGTGGTTCTGGCCACAACCCCCACTCCGGGGACATTGGCAATGCCCTTGCTAATTGTCGGCCCTTGGGAGTGGGGGGTGTGCCCAGGCTCACTGCCACACGTCCTGGAATGCAAGGACAGTCCCTACAGCTGAGGATTATCCAACCCCAAATGTCAGGAGGTTGAGAGACCCCGATTGGCCTCCACCTGCCCCTCTGGCCTCGTCAGCACTTTTCTCTTTGTCCTTGTTGAGCTGACACACAGGGTCCTCTCATCTGCCTTCCCCTCTGCTAGAATCATCCCCTCACTGCCCCCAGGACAGCCTCTGAGCAAGTCCTCTTCTGTCTTCTGCTCTGCTCGCCCACCTCCCCTGCACTTGCTAACTGCTCCCCTGATGCTCTGTCTCCTGAAGCTGGGATGGGTACTCCCCGAGGGCGGGAGGACTCAACATGTAGTCATACTCCTAGCTACGACATGGGACAGAGAAAGGACCCAGCACAGGCGGCCCAGGGGAAACCAGAGCCAGCTCCCAGAGCCCTCTCCCTGTGGACTCCCACGGGATGCTTACCGAGGTGACAGCACCTGTGAAATGTCTACCAGGAAACGCGTGTTAAGGAGACCCAGCTCCCATAGTCTTTATTTGGGGGCTGGTCACAGACGCGTCCTCTGCCTGGAACATGACAGGATTCTAGACTCCCAGCAGGAGAGCAGAAGTTCAGCATGACCGTGGAGGCACAGCTCATCTTGGTTCGGGAGATCGGGCACCCACCTCCAGTCCAGGTTCCCAGACACCAGCACGGGCCAGCCTTGCAGATTTTCTCTCAGCTCCGCTCGATGTGTGCGACACAAGCGGCTCGGCTCAGACCTCCGCGTCTTTTCTGTTTTTAAACTAGGGCCCCCGGTAAAGGCACGTTTCCCTTGACTCCCCCGTGTGCTTGTGTGCGTGTCTGAGTGGCGTACTAGCTTCCTGTGGCTGCCCTCCTGCCACGCACACCGCAGTGAGATAGTTCTTACAGTTCTGGAGGTTGGAAGTACAAAACGGGTCTGGCGGGGCGAAGACCAGGGTGTTGGCAGGGCTCGATCCTCTGGGAGGCTCCAGGGAAGGGTGTTTCTTTGCCCCTTTTCAGCTTCTAGAGGCGCCTGCGTTGCGTGGCTCACAGCCCTTTCGTTTCAAACCAGGAGGGGCTTTTCCTCCACTGTAGCACGGTCCCCCCTGGTATTATGACTCTGCTCCCTTCCTTGAACAGTCTGCAGAGGGCAGAGCACGGGGCCGACTGGTCCGTGGAAACCCAGCATGCTCCATCCTGGCCCGGCCCACGGAGGCCTCGGGTGATGTACACTCCCTGGTGAATGCGGGAGCCACAGACGGTGGTATAAGTGCGAGCCTCTCTCCACCTGGCAGACCACTCATTTCTCAAGAGCTGCGGCAGGTCCTTTGTATCCCCAGCCCCGGCTGTCACAGCTCTGATCACCCTGGATTGTGACTGGGTCCCTCTCTTCCACCGGACTGGGAGCCCAGCAGGGCAGGTGTCCCTGGAGTCACTCAGTGCCATGTCTGGCCCTCAGGAGCAGTGTGCTGAATAAAGCACTGGCTGGGCAGGACAGTCAGAAGGTTGCCACTATGCAGCCGGCTGGCCCTCCATGTCCTGGTGGATGACGGTGCTCTTCTCTGCCTGCAGACCCTTCCAAACCCAAACTGACCTCCCAGCCAGATGGCGCCGAAGAGCAGAAGGTGCTGGAGAGAGAAGGCCCAGAATCAGCGGGCCCCAGTGAGTGGGCAGGGACGGGAGGGCCCTGGGCCTGTGGGACCTGGCCCTTTGTGTACCACCCATCTTTGGAACTTCTGGCAGACCCAGAACGTTTATCTGGACATCTTAACCCTGGGCTGATGAGTGCCGCTCTGCTGTGTGCTGGCTTCTGTCTGCTTGTCCTGGTGGGTTGGGACCCTCCCGCTGCGGACCTGTCTTATCTCTGTCTCCATCAGTGTTCAGCATGCGGCTGTCTGGTGGCTTTCTTTTGTTCCCTCTTTGGTCCTTTCAGGCCCTGAGTTAGTCTGTCCACCTTCCTGCGTGTGCCCCTTGAGGCCTGCGAACCCCCAGTCTGTTTCACCCCTCTTTGTACAGGTCCGCCCCACACGGCACGGTGGGTGGCTGCATCTGGGAATAAGCAAGCCCAGGCCTAGAGGCAGCCCAGAACATTTGTTTGGGTCTCCCCTAGGCCACAGCTCCTTTGGCGGGGAGCAGGTTAGGCATTGAGGCTGTTAGCCTCGTCGAGATGTCCCCAGTGGGAAAAGGCAGAGGCAGGGGCCTTGCCTGGGGCACAGAAGGCTTTTCTCATGGTCATATCATTCACATAAGAAGGGCCCCTGAATCAGAGACCACAGGGTAGTGGCCGCATGGCTCAGTCTCGGCCTCCACCACCCAGTCAGGATGCAGCTCTGTTCTTGGCTCACTGCTTGTGAGCTCATGAGCTCGGACCCTCTGTAGCCTCCTTTTGAGTGCACCAGTGTTTGTACAGAGGTGACTGGCCCAGGCACAGAATCCCAGTAACTTAACAATATACGCTGTTTCCAAGCCTGTGTAGCCGTGCCTCTGCCAACCACATCTGTCCTCCAGCGGTAATAACTGTACTGCATTATTATCATCTGTATCTCCTGCCCCTTCTCCAGGAAGCAGGCCATAGCAGATGGGGGTGGTGGCAGAGACTATCTGCTGAGAGGCTCCCGTTCCCAGGGGAGACCCCGTGGCTGCCCAGTTCCCTGCTTAACTGTCCTGGAAGTGGGCTCTTTATTTCCTGTGATGCCGGTTCCAGCCAGGTCACCACTTTGGCCCCTTCTCCTTCATTGCCTTGAGGACAGGCTTACCGGGGAGCCATCACCCGTTCTCCCTCTTGTCTGTGTTCTCACCCTGCACCTCCTGACATTTTTTACCCCAGGGAATGGGAGACATTTGCATTTTACCTCTCTTTCAGACCCGGCTGAGGTCCAGAACTGTTTTCTGGGCCAAGACTTCTTGGAAGAAGGACTCTCCAAGGAGATCGTGGAGACGTTTTCCGAGGATGGCCTCTGGAACTCCAGTTGGGGGAAAGCCTGTGTAGGCGAGAGTTGGTTAGATAGTTTCCTAGGAGATCCAGAAAGTTTTCTGAGGTCTGACTTTGTTACCAACAAGGAAAGTCCCATAGAAGGCAGGAGTCACGATCTCAAGGGAGATCTCGGTCCTGAGTCCCTCCTTTCCACAGGAGAGGATTCTGTGATACACGATCTTCCTGAAAAGAGCCCGGCACCAGCTACATCTCTGGAACATGGGAATGACTTTGGCTGTGACTTAGACCAGAGCCGACAGGAGACTGTCCAGGAAGAGGAGAAACTGTATAAATGTAGTGAATGTGGGAAGAGCTTTGACCAGAGTTACCACCTTATCCAGCACTGGATTATTCATACTAGAGAGAAACCCACTGTGCATCAAGAGTATGAGGAAGGTTTCAGCCAGAGTTCTTGCCTCTTTGTGCCTCTGATGACTCATACAGGCTACAAATCCCACGTGTCTACCAAGAATGGGAAGACTTCCAGTCAGAATATACACCACCTGTGGCATCAGAAAAGTCACACTGGAGAAAAACGACCTAAGAATGAAGATGGTGACCAGCCGTCGGATCTCAGCTTACAGCCTGCTGAGCATCAGAAAACCCACACAGGGAGTCAGTCCTACAGATGCAGTGAGTGTGGCAAGAGTTTCAGCCAAACCTTTCACCTTACGCAGCATCAGAAGACCCACACCCAGAAACGCTATGAATGTGCCAAATGCAAGGCGACTTTCAACTTCCGTAAATACCTCCTCCGACACCAGAAAATCCATGCTGCAAACACTCCCGCTGAGTGTCAGGAGGGTGGGAAGGTCTTCAGGCGGAGCTTGCTGCTCGCCAAACACCAGTCTGTTCACACCGGAGAAAAGCCTTACAAGTGTGATCAGTGTGGGAAACCCTTCAGGAATATCTCAACCCTAAAGATCCACCAGAGGGTTCACAGTGGAGAGAAGCCTTACAAATGCAGTGAGTGTGGGAAAGCCTTCTACCGGAACACTCACCTTAATGAACATCAGAGGATTCACACTGGTTACCGGCCCTACAAATGTCACAAATGCATCAAGAGTTTCAGCCGGCCCTCCCACCTGATTCGACATCAGTCCATCCATGCCACAGAAAAGCCCTACAACTGTGCTAAATGCAAGGAAGCTTTCAGCCACAATGAACACCTTGTCCAACACCAGAAAATGCACAGTGTGGAGACCCCTTATGAATGTCAGGAGTGTGGTGAGCATTTCATCTGCAGTTCCACCCTAACTTGCCACCAGACTGTTCACACCAGAGAAAAACAAGGACTTGGGGAGAGCGGGAGGATCTTGAATCAGGACTCAGAGCAGAGGGAGCAACCAAGGATAGGCGAGAAGCACTTTAAATGTAACAAATGCGAGAAAACCTTTAGCCGCAGCAAATACCTGACTCAACACGAGAGGGTTCACACCAGGGTGAAGCCCTTTGAGTGTAACCAGTGTGGAAAAGCCTTTGGCCAAAGTACACAGCTCATTAGCCACCAGAGCATCCACTCTGGGGCAAGGCGGTATGAATGTGGGAACTGTGGGAAGGCCTTCATCCACAGCACTTCCCTCACCAAACATCAGTCTGTCCACAAGAGTGAGCACCCCTTTAAATGTAATGAATGTGGAAAGACCTTCAGTGAGAGCGCACATCTTTCAGAACATTGGTTAATCCACACTGCAGAGAAACTCTTCCAGTTTAACAAGTGCGACAAAGCCTTTGCCCACGGTAACTACCTTACTGAGGATCAGAGAGGTCATGCTAGAAAGAAGTCCTTTGAGTGTAACGAATGTGGAAAATCATTCCATCAGAGCTCATGCCTTTCTAAGCATCAGAGAGATCACACAGGTGAGAAACCCCACAAATGCCCAGATTGTGGGAAAACCTTCAGCCTGGGTGCTCAACTCATTCAACACCAGAGAGTTCACACCGGAGAAAAGCCTTATGTTTGTCAGGAATGCGGGAAAGCCTTCAGCCAGAGCTCGTGCCTTTCTGTTCACCAGCGAGTTCACACCGGAGAAAAGCCTTATGTTTGTCAGGAATGCGGGAAAGCCTTCAGGCAGCGCTCGTGCCTTTCTGTTCACCAGAGAATTCACACTGGAGAAAAGCCTTATGTTTGTCAGGAATGTGGGAAAGCCTTCAGCCAGAGCTCATGCCTTTCTGTTCACCAGAGAATTCACACTGGGGAGAAGCCTTACGTGTGTGCTGAATGTGGGAAAGCCTTTGCCCAGAAAGCAAATCTGATGCAGCATGAGAGAATTCACACTGGGGAGAAGCCTTATGCCTGTAGGGTATGTGGGAAAGCCTTTGGCCTCAGTGCGCATCTCAGTCAGCACCAGAGAGTTCACACACAAGAGAAACTAGCAGTGTCAACCTTGTCAGCCCTTTGCAGCAGGTCTCAGCAGACATCAGCAAGTTCACACTTACAGGTAACAAGGAGTTTAGAAAGTAACAAGTAGCAATACTTCTTACTACTGGGTGGCAGCAAAGCCCCAGACATCTGAACACAGTTCATCTGAGTCCTAAAGTTGAAACCACATTGTAAGCTCCCTGCCCCCAAATAAATACATCTCTTTATCCATAAAGAGTGATTAGAAAATTTGTACACAAGTTTCATGAAAACACAGTAGTTGAGAACATGGGAATTCAGAGGTAGAGCCAGTTGGCTGATTGAAATCTCAGCTCTGACACCTGCTATCTGAGTGATCCTGGGAGAGTCATGGGACCTCCTAGGGCCTCAGCATCCTCATCTGTAAAATGGGCACAAGACCTACCTCAGAGGGCTGTTGTGAGGATAAATAAATAGATGTAAATAAGCACTTTGAACTGAGTGTCCAGCACATATTGAGTGGCCACCAAATGTGAGCTACAAGTACTTATGAGATACAACGAATATATATATATATATAGCAATCCTCTATTTACTGCAGTTAATGTTCTTGCTAATACTGTGTGGTGGCTTTTATTTTTTAAAAAAGATATTTATTTATTTACTTGTGAGAGAGCATGAGCAGGGAGCCCAACCTGAAATTCGATCCTAGGACCCTGAGATCATGACCTGAGCCAAAGGTAGATGCCCAAATAACTGAGCCACCCAGGTGTGCCTCATTTTTTTTTTTTAAAGACTTTACTTTTAAGTAGTATCTATACCCAATGTGGGGCTCAAACTCACCACCCTGAGACAAAGAGCCATATGCTCTTCTGATTGAGCCAGGTGCCCTTATGTCACTCTCATTTTTTTAGATAGTTTTTTTTTTTTAAAGATTTTATTTATTTTAGAGTGAGTGGGAGGGCGAGGAAGAGAGAATCTGAAGCAGACTCCACACTGACTACAGAGCCACAACCCTGAGATCACAACCTGAGCCAAAACCAAGAGTTGGATGGTCAACTAGCTGAGCCATTCAGGTGTCCCATATAGCTTTCATTTTTAAAAGTTTTCTCCAAAATGGCCCTGGCTAAATTTAGTTCCCCAAACCCAGCACCTTGCTCTTTTCTTTAAAAAATGTCTAGGCTTTTCGTTCCCTTTCCTCTGTTGTACTTTCTTAACCACAGAAGCTAAGAAGAGCATGTAAACTAACACCAAATAGCTAGAACTTTCTAATCCTCTAACCTCCCAAACCTCCCACTCAGAAGGACACCCTCCCACATATACATGTCACCTCTTCCCATAGTTCCCTTCCCCCATTTAAAGTTGGTTATACAGTATGAGACCCAGTTTGCTGTGGGAGTTAATGGTACTGGAAGCAATAGGATTCATTTGGGAAAGCTGCATTGTATATTGCCACATGGTTCACAGAAGATGTGCTTGATGGTAGAAATTGTGGTATACGGAAATGACAGCTAGAATGTTCTTCATGTACCATTTGTTCAAGCCAGGTGCTTTGTCAGGCTCCAGGGTAGGGAATACCAATGTGGTAAGCCCTGCTCTGGCCTTGAAACTTCTGGAATCAAAGGGAAGTGGATGGCCCCATTTCCACAGAGAGGTACCATTCATTTACAAGTGACATCTTAAAATGCCACATTGCCTCATGTCACAGCAAGTTCTGGGACCATGGAGGAGTGCTAGAGAGCCCAGAGAGGACACCATCCTTCCTGTTGGAACTTCAGGTCAGCTGCTTGCCAGGCCTGTTCTACAGCTGAGACACGTGAAACCACACGGCTCCCTCTTGATGACACCTTCTCAGCTCTGGGTGTTTGTGTCCCACCCACTGAGTGACCAGTGACAGGTTTCCTGAAGCACAAACAGAATCTAATGAAGACACTGACACTTTGGGTATCTTTCATGTTTTTGGCGCTAAAAAGCTTAGGAATATGTGCTCTGTGCTCTTGAGCTTTTTAAACCTTGCACCTTGCATTGTTCTGGTTGATTGTTATTGTTGAAACTGGGAACGGACTGGCTGACCACTGGGGCCCACACCACAGTGGGGAACTTACTAATTTTCAAATGGCCAGAACAGCGAGCTTGCTGCCTGTGGTCCCCACCCTCCGATCACTGTGTAGTCTCTGCAGTGGGCCTGTTCTCTACCAAAAGGGCAGCGCAGAGGCAGGAACTCAAACTGATGAGTGTGTTCAGTGAGAGTTTTGACACTAGAGAGAGAGGCGAGAGGCCTTGTGGAAAATTGGCAGCCCTGCTGGGGGGCAGACTCTGTAACTACTGACCTGTATTGCCGGGGGCCAGTGTGGAAGTGCCCTTCATGTGTGCGTGTTGGTTCTCTGATTAAAGTTTTGTCTAAAAAGTGTTGGTTTCTTCTTTTAGCCTGGTGCCGTGTATCTTACCAGATGCTGGGCACACAAGAGCCTCCATGCCAGCCAAGTGCTTATGTACTGGAGGAAGGCTTCTAAGGGTGAAAACTGCCCCTCGAGAGGGGATGGTTATGTCTGTTTCCCCAAGTGTGGGTGGGGCATGGACACCAGGGAGCCACACAATTTCCGCTGGTCCTCAGATACATCGTCAGACCACACTTCCTTCTAGTGTGATCCTGACTGAGGAGGAAACATGGACCACATGTCGTTCACCCCTCTCTAGTTACAAAGACCTAGGCCTCAGGCTCAGGCAACCATTGCAGCTACAAATTAATTATTTTCCCCTCAGCATTTTAGTTCCTTTCTCCCCCTTTTTCCTTTACTGACAAGAGATACTAGTTTCCCACTCATGGCAATATAGAAAGTCTTCCTTAAAAATAAACCAGTTTAGGGGCGCCAGGGTGGTGTGGGTAAGGGTCTGACTCTTGATTTTGGCTCAGGTCATGATCTCAGGGTTCTGAGATCAAGCCCCGTGTCACACTCCATGCTCACGGCCATGACTCATTACAGCAAAATCATGCAGAGCAAAATCAGCAAAGTGATAAGGCCCATGGGGTGAAGTCCAGGGGAGACCAGTGCCAGCTTCCAGAATCCTCTCCCCATGGAGCCACACAAGTCACATTAATTCCGCCAGCAGTGAGGTGTGACGATGCGTGTGGAATGTTCTCTACCAGGGATGCTCAGTAGAGACCCAGCCATCGCCAGAGTTTGTACTGGTGGCTGGTCCCCTAGACGCCCTTGGCCTGGGATGCATCAAAATTAGAGACTCCCAGAAGGAAAGCAGATGTTCAGCAGCAACCAAAATTAAAAAGTCACCTATTGTGTGATTCCACTTATACGAAACTTCCAGAATAGGTAAATCCATAGAGACAGCAGATCAGTGGCTGCCAGGGGCAGGGTTGTGGAGAATGGGGAGTAAATGCTTAATAGGGAGGGGGTCTCCTTTTGGGGTGATGTAAATGTCTCAGATCTAGATAGTGGGGATGGTTGCACAACAGCGTGGGCTGTGTGCCCCATAGAGCAAAGGTGACCCAAAAAACTCAGTATAAAAATAATGACAAGGCCAAACACCCAGGCGTGACCCCTGCACTCTTAAGGACACAAAAATAAGTGGAAGTTTGTTGTTAGGGGCCCATGGCACTCAGTCCTCCCAGGGTTATGTGACACATCTGTGACAGGCTGCTTGTGAAGAGTGTGGGCCAGGGCCTGGCTCCCCTATGTGGCCCAAGATGGGTCAGGCCTGCCCAGGGAGCCGGGTGCCCTTCATGTTTCTGTGAGATGCCCCCCCTGGCCCATTGTGCCAATGAACTCTCCCATGGTTTTGTCAGAAGAAACCATTAATATTCTCTTGGTCCTGAGACTTGCTACACAGCAGAGCCTAAAAACTGCATGTTGTGGGGAGGCTGGGTGGCTCAGTCGGGTAAGCATTTGACTCTTGATTTCAGGTTAGGTTAGGATCTCAGGGTTGTGGGATCAGGCCCAGCGTCTGGCCCTGTGCTGCGTGTGGAACCCACTTGGAATTCTCTTCCTCCCTTTCTTCCCTCGGCCCCTCCCGCTGCTCATGTTCTCCCTCTCTCTCAAAATAAAAAATAAAATAAAATAAAATATAATAAAATAAAATTTACATGCTGTGAACTCTAGGATGTCTGGGTTTCAGTTTTAGTCTCCTTTTCTACCTACTAGCAGTGGGACCACTAGTGAGTCACTTGGCTCCTCTCGGCCTTAGTTTCTGCATCTGTGGAGTGGGTGATACGGTTGATGTGCAGTCTTTACACTTCACTGAAGCTGGGCGTTATATTCATAAGACACTGGACTTGGGCTGGACTCTCAAAGTGTGAGCCAGGATGTAAGAGTTCTGACTCAAGCAAACCCTTTGTTGGGGTCCATTTGAGGCAAGTGGTTCAAGTGGCCTTTTATTGGCACTAGCTGTCTTCCTATGCTGTGTGCCCCACAGTGGCTGGGGCTTCTGTCTCATTCTCCTCTGTGTCTCCTGTGCCCAGAACCCCCAGTACACCCCAGGGCCCAACACCCACTGGTCACCGACTGCTGTGTCTTCTTGAGCCCTGGGTGTGGGATGTACCCTGCTCACTGCTCCTCTGACTGGGCTGGGTAAACCCAACATTTGAGGGCCTTTCAGGCAAGACACACCTGAGTTCTGGACATCCACACAGCCCACCAAGCTGCCCCTTCCTCCTCAGAGGTCCCCTTTTACGGAAGGGTAGAGCCCTGAGCCCACAGAGTTGAGGGAAGGAAAGTAGGAAGACCAGCCTGGCCTGCAGTCCCAGGAATGCTCGGTGCCAGATCCCCTTCCTCCATTCCATGCATGCTGGTCTCCGCTGGGCTCCAGCGTTCTCAAGGCTGCTGGCAGCTTCCAGGCTCTGCCTGGTGTCAGTGAGTCCCTGGCCATGAGCCACCTTGGGTCTGAAGGGGTAGGTGCAGGAGTTTACCACGGGACTGGGAGTCAGCCAATCTGCTCTCTGCCTACTTCCTGCCTGTGCGACTTTAGGTAGTATCACCTCTCCATGCCTCAGTTTTCTGCATCTATATAATGGGTATGATATATGTGCTGCTGAATTGAGCACTATAACAGGTATGAAAGCACACAGGGTAACATGAGGATATCACCAAGCACACAGGTTGTAAGCGCTCCTTAAACGTGTAGTTTCCACATAGTTTCACAACATCCCTCTAAGGTAAGTTTTGCTCAGCCTGTTTTGAGACAGAAATGAGACCTTAAAGAGGTTGGGTGACTTGTCCAAGGTCTGCCAGGAAACAGCAAACCCATCCACACCCAGCCTTGAAATTCCATGATCTTACCTGCTTTATTTGTATTTTCTTTCTTTTTTAGAGAAGAGTGTGAGTGGCAGGGGTGGGGGAGAGGAAAAGAGAGAGAGAGAGAATCTCAAGCAAATTCCACATTCAGTGCTGAGCTGGATGGATGCAGGGCTTGATCTCATGGCCTTGAGATCATGACCTGAGCTGAAATCAAGACCCAGACCCTTAATTGAGCCACCACTACTTCTTCAGGGACAGTCAAGTATAACAAAGAAGGAATTTAAACCCAGTGGATTTTTGACAAGGGTGCCACAATTCAAGGGAAAAGAACAATCTCTTCAACAAACACTTCAGGGACAACTGGATAACCACGTGTAAAAGAGCCCTACCTCACACCATATACCCAAATCAACAACAAATCAAAGCAGTGATGATATCTAACATTCACTGAGGACTCACCATATGCCACGGGCTTTCCATAAATCAAAGTAGCCCCCAGAGCTGCACTATGAGACAGATATTGGTATCATTCTCACCATATAAATGAGGAAACCTAGGGACAATGAGGTTAAGGAAACCTGACCCTGTTGGTCAGTATGGAATTTCTAGAGCCAGAATTTGAACCAGGATTTTGAACTTCCACACCTGGACTCCTAACCACTATGTGAAAGGGGAAGACTCCCATCTCTCCTAAACATCTGGTGACCCTGGGCTGGCGCCATCACCCCTGCAAGTCTGCATTTCCTCATATACAACACGGCAAGAACAATGTTGGGACTCCACCAGGAGGCTGTGAGGGGTAAATGCTGGTGAAATGTTTAGAGCTGTGGTTGGCTCCCAGGACGCATACATATTAGCTGTTTTGTAATGTAATTACATTGTATGTAATTAATCATTTTTAGTAATTATTAGCATTAAAACTAAGCGTTAAAACTAAAACTACCCTTGGCTCATAATAAGCACTCAACCGATTTTATTATTATAAATTTTAGTGATTTATTTTGTAAGGTTAGCATTTCTAAATTTGGAACCCTACTCTTAACCTCGACCATAGCACATCACCTGGCAATTAATAAGTGACTGAGAAATGTATTACTTGTAAAACAATAATAGTGGTAGATTTTATTACTAAGCATTTACTAATCACCTTCCTTAGAAAGTGAGTTAGAAACTGAAATAGAGCTAGTTCCACACCATTCAACTCAGCCAGTGAATTCCTAAACCAATAGCAGGAGAGGATCGGTTAACAACCCTGGTCGAACCCCCACGCCCTCTGACCCTGTTTTTTCACTGGACTCAAGAAGGAGCCCGGGCATGAGGATTCTCAGAACAAACGCCAGCATCTTCTGCCCAGCCTGCTTCTTTGGCTGAGGTCTCCCCGCTTTTTCCCGGGCACAGGCACGCCCCGGTGCTTACCCCAGCCAGTCCTCGCGTTAGCCCCGCCCACAGCCCCGCCCCGCCCCACCCCGCTTGAGGCCAGTTGCCAGCCACGACTCTGGGGCTCCACTGGAAGGAGCCGGTTTCTCGCGCGTCTTCGTCCCCGTTAAGTGGCCTAAGTCCTCCAGATCCCTCAGAACCACTTTTCTGGCCAAAGAGGGGAGGATGCGACGAGTGTCATTAACACTCGGGGCCCTGAGTACCTGGCAGTTGTGTCCTGGACCTCGAGTGGGCCTCCCACGCGGAGCTCGCTCGGCACAGGGCGTCCCCACCGTGGCGGCGACCGTGCATGCGGCGCAGCCCCAGAGCTGTGCATGCGTCTGCGCCTGCACCGACTCCCCGACTGCCTACGCTTCCCAGATCCCTGCAGCATTCGGGCTCCTCTGGGCTACCATCCTTCGTCGTTCAAGGAGGAAGAAAACCCGGAGCCCCCCCGCGGCCTTCGCCAGGGATATACAGATGTCCGAGTTCTTCTGCTTCCGTAGGCGGAGTGGAGAAGCATCGCCAGCGTCTGTCTCCAGTGCAACCGTCAGCTGGCATCGACGGGTCTGTCTCCATGGCAACAGCCTAAGCGCTGGCGCTAGGAGAAGGCCCCTCATTACAGGCGCTTTTTTTTTTTTTTTTTAAAGATTTTATTTATTTATTTGACAGAGAGAGATCACAAGTAGACGGAGAGGCAGGCAGAGAGAGAGAGAGAGGGAAGCAGGCTTCCTGCTGAGCAGAGAGCCCGATGCGGGACTCGATCCCAGGACCCTGAGATCATGACCTGAGCCGAAGGCAGCGGCTTAACCCACTGAGCCACCCAGGCGCCCAACAGGAGCTTTTAAGTAGCAGGGATGCTCAACAAAACAGCGTGCTCTGTGCATAAGACTTAATGGGAAACATATGTTCGAGCACGAAGAAGGGTAGGAAAGAGTTGATGTGAGGAAGGTTTCCCAGAGGAGGGGATCTTTGAATAAGGTTCTGAGGGATGAATAGGAGGTCACCAGGAAGAGAAGAAAAGGAGGAAAAAAATGCCATCTTTATCTCTCTGGTCAAAATTTGAAGCTGTATGACATAGTCTTAAGGAGGGTGTGGGGAAACTACCATTCTCGTACCATGCAGGGAGGGGAATGACTTCAGCCTTGAAGTCAATCAGACAATTGAGGACTATTTTTTGAGAACCTACTCTGTTCTACACAGTGCTCCAGGCGCTAGGGATATAGTGGTAGACGACCGCACATGGACCCTGCCTTCCGGGGTCAGGGAGCGGGCAGTACATAGGAGACATATAAAGGGAAATTATGATTTGTGCTGTGAAGTAAACAGGCAAGCGGCTGAGACCAATGAAAGGACACCTCTGTGATCAGGAAATATAAATGTTTGGGAACATACACGTGCAATAAAAACCAAATAAATCTCGGGCGAATTGTAAAGAGATATTAGTGTTTAGCAGCTAGAGGTTGCCCTACCTGTAGATTTCTTCTTTCTAGAGTTTGTGAGGATCTGAGTTGGGGTTTTCTTTTACTTGCCATTGGAGGCATTCTTAAGTACCAGGATAAACAGGTTAAATGCCTAGTCTTTTTGATCACTTAGTAAGTAAATCATCTCTCTTGCTTGAATTATTCTGAGTTTTCTGTGACTTGAAATCGAAAACATCTTTCATAACAAAGTCATATTATTCTCCTTTGAAAAATAAGGACACAGGGGCGCCTGGGTATCTCAGTGGGTTAAGCCTCTGCCTTCAGCTCAGGTCATGATCTCAGGGTCCTGGGATCAAGCCCTGTATCAGGCTCTCTGCTTAGCAGGGAGCCTGCTTCCCCCCTTCTCTCTCCACCTGCCTCTCTGCCTACTTGTGATTCCTGTTGATCAAGTGAATAAATAAATAAATAAGAAAAATAAGGAAACTGGATCAGACAGTAAGACAATGGCAAAGACAAGATTCAAAATTAGCTTCTTTTTATACTAAAAAAATTCAAGAGCATTCTAAATTATTATGTGAATAAAAGGGTGAGGGTGAGTCTTTGAGAAGGAAGTGGACCAAATGTGCTGAGAAAGGTACATATGTGATGGAAGATATTAGGAGAAGGCATTTAAAGATACTACCCTGCTGACTTTGAACATGGAGGAAGGGGTTACAAGCCTAAGAATGCAGGTGGCCTCTAGAGAAAATTCATACCATAAGACATTTTTAAAAATGCACACAGAATAAAAATTTAATTGTTAAAAAGTCATAAAAGTACTAGAATACAATATAGGATAATCTTGGCAGTGAGGAATGCCTTTCTTCACATGACAATAGGTCCAAGAATGATAAAAGAAAATACAAATAGATTTGAATACTAAAAATTTAAAAATTCTATGTAACAAAATACATCATAAACAAAATTGCAATAACAAACCTGGAGAAAATATTAGTGATGTATATACCAAAGGGTTAATCTATGTAATACATAAAGACTTGCTCCTATAAATCAATACACAAAGGCAGCCCAATTCAAAGTGGGCAAAATACATAAATAAGCAATTCCAAGAAGACAAAACCCTAACAAACATATAAAAGGTCATTAATCTCACTATTGCTAGGACATCTTTACTTACTGGATTACAAATATTTTTTAAAACTTTTTAAAAGATGTATTTATTTGAGAGAGAGCAGAGGGAGCACACAGAGGGAGAGGGAGCATGGAGAGAGAAAGAGAAGCAGACTCCCCACTGAGCAAGGAACACAATGCAGGGCTCAATTCCAGTACCCTGAGATCGGGACCTGAACCGAAGGCAGACACTTAATCGACTGGGCCACCCAGGTGCCCTTAGAAATAATTTTAAAAGGATAATACTGAGTAATTTTTGAAGGAAGTTGGACAACAGAGAAATAGGCATTCATATACACTTTCAGGAGTCATGCAAATTGGTTCATCCTTTTTTTGGAAGATTATTTAGCAGTAATTATCAAAATTTAAACGTGGACATTTTTGGTCCCACAAGTTTATTTCTAGGAATTTATCTTATGGAGATACCTTGCACAAGTGTCAAATAGTAAATGTCCAATGATGGAAAAGAAAACAATCTCAATGTCCATTAATAGGGATTGGTTAGGGATGCCTGGGTGGCTCAGTCAGTTAAGCTGCTGCCTTCAGCTCAGGTCATGATCCCTGGGTCCTGGGATAAAGTCCCACATCAGGCTCCTTGCTCGGCAGGAAGCCTGCTTCTCTCTCCGCCTCTGCCTGCCACTCTGCCTGCTTGTGTGTGCGCTCGCGTGCTCTCTCTCTCTCTCTCTGACAAATAGATAAATAAATAAATAAATAAATAAATAAAATCTTTTAAAAAAATAGGGATTGGTTAAATAAACTCAAGAAACCCTAGTATGAAGTATTATTATGAGGATACACATATATGTTTCTATATATATGTTTATATACAAACATGTTTGCATTATCATGGGAAAATATCCACATTATACTAACTGAAAAAAGTCACTTCTAAAATTGTATGTGTGGGGTCGCCTGGCTGGCTGTGGGTGGAGCATGTGACTCTTGATCTAGGGGTTGTGGGTTCAAGCCCCATGTTGGGTATAGAGATTACTTAAAAAAATAAAAATCTTAAATCATGTGTGCATATACCATACAACTTCTTTTAAGATATGTCTCCAAAGGCAAAGGAAACAAAAGCGAAAATGAACTTTTGGGACTTCATCAAGATCAAAAGCTTCTGCACAGCAAAGGAAAAAGTTAACAAAACAAAGAGGCAACCCACGGAATGGGAGAAGATATTTGCAAATGACAGTACAGACAAAAGGTTGATATCCAGGATCTATAAAGAACTCCTCAAACTCAACACACACAAAACAGACAATCATATCAAAAAATGGGCAGAAGATATGAACAGACACTTCTCCAATGAAGACACACAAATGGCTATCAGACACATGAAAAAATGTTCATCATCACTAGCCATCAGGGAGATTCAAATTAAAACCACATTGAGATACCACCTTATACTAGTTAGAATGGCCAAAATTAGCAAGACAGGAAACAACATGTGTTGGAGAGGATGTGGAGAAAGGGGAACCCTCTTACACTGTTGGTGGGAATGCAAGTTGGTGCAGCCACTTTGGAAAACAGTGTGGAGATTCCTCAAGGAATTAAAAATAGAGCTTCCCTATGACCCTGCCATTGCACTACTGGGTATTTACCCCAAAGATACAGATGTAGTGAAAAGAAGGGCCATCTGTACCCCAATGTTTATAGCAGCAATGGCCACGGTCCCCAAACTGTGGAAAGAACCAAGATGCCCTTCAACGGACAAATGGATAAGGAAGATGTGGTCCATATACACTATGGAGTATTATGCCTCCATCAGAAAGGATGAATACCCAATTTTTGTAGCAACATGGACAGGACTGTTAGAGATTATGCTGAGTGAAATAAGTCAAGCAGAGAGAGTCAATTATCATATGGTTTCACTTATTTGTGGAGCATAACCAATAGCATGGAGGACAAGGGGAGATGGAGAGGAGAAGGTGTTGAGGGAAATTGGAAGTGGAGGTGAACCATGAGAGACTCTCCATTCCCTCAGCCTTCTTCCTCAGCTGCCCCAAAATTTATTAAAGCATCTATAATATTCTATATTATTTTTTAAATAGCAGAAGTGACCCAAATGTTAACAGCTATCTCTGCAGGACACTGGACTTTGGGTGAAATCTTCTGGATTTCTTGAATCTTCTAAATTTTCTATAAGAAGCATGTATTGAGTCTTATAATAATATTACTTTAAGAAGGAAATGTTATATGTGAAATGTGTTCAATCCCCATAGCTGTTCAGAGCATAGCTTCTGAGCCTGACTACCTGGGCTTGAATCTCTATACTCCACAAGCTCATAGCCATGAGGTTTTGGCCACTTCATCTCCCTGTGCTTTGGTGTCCTTACCTGTAAAATGGGACAATACAGTCCTGAACAGGTGGGATTGTTCAAAGAAAGAGAATTCATACATACCAAGGGCTTGGGACAGAACTTGGCACATAGTAAGTTACTAAAAAAATGTTTGTCATCTCATATATTTGACAGAGGAAAAAATTATGGATGTTCAGTGCTGGTAAAAATGTGGATGGCAGGGGCGCCTGGGTGGCTCAGTGGGTTAAGCCGCTGCCTTCGGCTCGGGTCATGATCTCAGGGTCCTGGGATCGAGTCCCACATGGGGCTCTCTGCTCAGCAAGAAGCCTGCTTCCCTCTCTCTCTCTCTGCCTTCCTCTCCATCTACTTGTGATCTCTCTCTGTCAAATAAATAAATAAAATCTTAAAAAAAAAATGTGGATGGCAGTCCTTGTGCCCAATTTGTCCCAGGCAGACTGGGTCCGGTCGATTTGGAAAGCAATTTGACAAAATGTTCCAGTATTCAGGAAAATCATTAGAATCGTGCTTCTCCTATTTCCATCCTGGGAATATGACTTAGAGAAATAATCTCCTGAGAAGAACAGAGGAAGCAGGTGTGGAAATACTCATTCCAACATTCATAATTGGGAAAACTGGTGAAGCACCTGTGTCAATGAGGGCCTTAGAACAAAACCCATGTGGGAGAATGGACTTGTAAATTTTACACCCCCCAGTGAAATATTATTAGCCCAAATGATGAGGAGTATGAAGTGTATGGGATTACAAAAGACAATGCTCAGGGTGTAACAGGGGCAAATCAGAGAAGCCAAAATTGTTTTACACTCTGATTACAATGAAATAAAAGAACACTTATTTTAAGATAATACTTGAAAGGGAATAAAAAAAATCAAGACCATAGGACTTCTGAGGGTGGCCAAGTTGAGGGTGAATATATTGCTTTTGTTTCATGATTAAAAATATGGATATGGGGCGCCTGGGTGGCTCAGTGGGTTAAGCCTCTGCCTTCAGCTCAGGTCGTGATCTCAGGGTTCTGGGATCGAGTCAGCAGGGAGCCTGTTCCCCACCTCCGCCTGACTCTCTGCCTACTTGTGATCTCTGTCAAATACATAAATAAAATCTTTAAAAAATATATATTGATATGGAAGACAGAGTAAAACAAAACCAGGAAGAAATACATGCAAAACGATGGGCTCTCCCTGGGCTATGTGGTTACAGGGAATCTGTATTTTATTCCATACTTCTTGATACTTTCCAAATTATCCTTTACAATAAGCATATGTTATTTTACTTAAAAATGTTTCCTGTTATAAAAGTATGTGCATTATTTTTATAATAAAATATAAACACTATGGTTTTTTTGTTTGTTGTTTTTGGGTGGTTTTTTAGAGAGAGAGAGAGAGACAGAGGGAGAGAGAGAATCTTAAGTAGATGCCACATTCAGTGCAGAGCCTGACTTAGGGCTCAATCTCATAACCCTGAGATCAAGACCTGAGCTGGAGTCAAGAGTCATACATTTAACGGACTGAGCTATCCAGGCACTACCTGCCCCCTTTTAAAATATTATGTTTTTATGATGAAAATATGATGAAAGAAAAACTTACTTTGGGGCATGAAGAAAAACAGAAAATGATGCTTAAGGCGGCAATTCCTTTATAAAGCATAAATCCTGGACTGAGAAAGATGCACAAAATAAGCCTTTAAAAATGACTGTAAATAGTGGAACATACTGTGTTTAAGCCAACTGCAGATTTGGTCATGAAATTTGTAGCTTGAAGTTTTGTAGGATACTAAAATCTAGTGTTGATGTTCAGCTACATAGACTTGTACTCTAAAGGGTTAATCTTTCCAGTTGTGATTTTTTTCTTGAATTTCCAAGCTCCAATTTAATAACTGATCGATAAATTTAAAAAGTTCACAGAGAGGCACCTGGGTGGCTCGGTGGGTTAAGCCTCTGCCTTCGGCTCAGGTCATGATCTCAGGGTCCTGGGATGGAGCCCCGCATCAGGCTCTCTGTTCGGCGGGGAGCCTGCTTCCCGCCCACCCCACCCCCACCCCTGCCTGCTTCTCTGCCTACTTGTGATTGCTCTCTGTCAAACAAATAAATAAATTCTTAAAAAAAAAAAAGTTCACAGAGACCTTGTTAAAGATGTCAGATGATGTCTCGTTCCATTTACACCACCCTCTGGGGACGCCATAAGACTGAAAAATAGGGGGGAAGCTGAGATTTTAGGAGGGAGCTCCTAAAATGATCAGAAGGTGTCCCAGCAGGTGATCAATGGCACCAGCTCCTTGTAGGAAACAGAGAAGCAACTCTCTCTCACAGTATACCGTGTTAGGTTTCCTCTCTGGGAGGAAGTTACTGGTGCTGATGAAGGCTGCACTGAACCCAGCATCAGAATCGCCCACCTGCTAATTTCTTAGGCTTTCTGGTCAGCGAGAGTTCTCGGAATATCAGCAAGCTGTGTGCTCCATGCAAAGGCTTTCTCAAAATCGTTGCAGACGTAGGTGCTGTGCATAGTGTGAAGCCTCCGGTGTTCAGTCAGGTGTGAACTCCAGCTGAAATCCTCCCCACATTCCTTACACACATAGCGTTTTCCACCCACGTGAACCTTCTGGTGTTGAATAAGGTGTGAAATCTGGGTGTAGGTTTTTCCACAGTTGTTACATTTATAGGGCTTCTCTCCGGTATGGGTCCTTTGATGCTGAATAAGGTGGATGCTCTGGTTGAAGGCTTTCCCGCATTCCTTACAGGCATAAGGTTTCTCGCCAGTGTGAATTCTCTGATGTTGGGTGAGGGAGGAGTTGTGACTGAATGTTTTCCCACATTCTCTGCACTTGTAGGGTTTCTCGCCTGTGTGGATTTTCTGATGCTCGATAAGGTGGGTGCTCCGGCTGAAGGCTTTCCCACAGTCGCTGCACTCATAAGGCTTCTCTCCAGTGTGAATCCTCTGGTGTTGGATGAGGTGGGAAATCTGGGTATAGGACTTCCCGCAAACTTTACACTCATAAGGCTTCTCCCCAGTGTGAATCCTCTGGTGGCGGATGAGCGAAGAGTTCTGGCTGAAGGTTTTTCCACATTCGTTACATTTGTAGGGCTTCTCACCAGTGTGAATTGTCTGGTGTTGTGTGAAGGACGAGGTGTGACTGAAAGCCTTTCCACATTCATTACATATATAGGGTTTTTCTCCCATGTGAACACTCTGGTGCCTCATGAGGTGGGAAATCTGTGTATAAGCCTTCCCACACTCGTTACACTCATAGGGTTTCTCACCAGTGTGAATTCTCTGATGCTGAGTCAGGGATGAACTGTGGCTGAAGGCCTTGCCACACTCGGAGCACTCATAGGGTTTCTCTCCCGTGTGAACTCGCTGGTGCTGGGAGAGGGATGAGCTGTGGCTGAAGGTTTTCCCACACTCGTTACATTTGTAGGGTTTCTCTCCGGTGTGGATGGTCTGGTGCTGAGTCAAGGAGGAAGTGTGACAGAAGGCTTTGCCACACTCAGCACATTTGTAGGGCTTCTCTCCTGTGTGGATTTTCTGGTGGCGGGTGAGGTGGGACACCTGTGAGTAGAACTTCCCGCACTGGTCGCATTTATAGGGTTTTTCCCCAGTATGGCACCGCTGGTGTTTAATGAGGGAGGAGCTCTGGGTGAAAGCCTTCCCACATTCCTTGCATTTGTATGGCTTCTCTCCAGTGTGGATCCTCTGATGCTCAGTAAGCGATGAGCTCTGAGTGAAGGTCTTGCCGCACTCACCGCACATGTAGGGCTTCTCTCCCGTGTGTATGATGTGGTGCTGAATGAAATATGAGCTGTTGCTGAATGCCTTCCCGCAATCATTGCACTTGTAGGGTTTCTCTCCTGTGTGAATCCTCTGGTGCAGAATATAGTCTGAATGATAAATGAAGGTTTTCCCACATTCTACGCAGTTAAATGGCTTCTTTTCTATGAAGGTCCTTTGGCATTTCAGGATCTTTCTTGGTCCATTCCTCTTCCGAGTTCTCTCTCCCACCAGCCCTCTTTGCTTCTTGATGAAGGCTGAGGTCTGTCTGAAGCTCTGCCCCAGCTCGAGACACCCCATGTCTCTCTCCCCACAGATGGTTTCCTTGCGAGGAGCAAACAAACACCTCAAACGCCTCTCTTGCTTTCCCTGGTCCTCCAACTGACAGCTCCAGGCCCAGGATCCTCCCAGCCTGGCATCTCCAAGCACTACCCTTAAAACCCCCTCCTTCTTTCCCACAGGGGAAGTAGCCTCTTCAGAAACGCTCTCTCTCAGAAGTGTCTCCTGAGGTGTTGCAGAGCTGGTATCCAAGGCTGAAAGACATGGAAAATGTGACTATCATCTGCATCGGACCAAGGACACTGATTAAGTTGAACTGACACTGGAAAACTTTAAAAGGCAAGTTTCAAAGTTTAGGTAGCTCTTTCAAAAGGCAGGAGAGATTTGTGTTGTGACATGGAAGGATGGCTTCCAAATATCCTAAAAATAAAAATATGGTTTTTTAAAAACTTTTTTACCTATTTATTTGAGAGAGTGAGCGAGCAAGGGCATGAGCATGGGGAGCAGCAGAGGGAAAGGAAGAAGCAGACTCCCCCGCTGAGCAGAGAGCTTGATGTAGAGCTCGATCCTGGGATCATGACATGAGCAAAAGACACCTAACCAACTGAGCCACCTAGGCACCCCCACCAAGTTGGAGCATTTTGAACTTATTATTATTAACTTTTTTTTTAAAGATTTTATTTATTTATTTGACAGAGAGATAGATCACAAGTAGGCAGAGAGGCAGTCAGAGAGAGAGGAGGAAGCAGGCTCCCCACTGAGCAGAGAGCCCGATGCGGGCCTCGATCCCAGGACCCCGGGATCACGACCTGAGCCGAAGGCAGAGGCTTTAACCCACTGAGCCACCCAGGCGCCCTATTATTAACTTTTTTATTGTGGTAAAATACATACAACATAAAATGTGACACTTAGATCATTTTTAGGCGTGCTGTTGGGTTGCATGTGTGCACTCACGCTAGGGTACAATCATCACCACCACCATCACCACCATCCACCTCCAGAACCTTTTCATCTTCCCAGACTGAAACAGTGTACTCATTAAAAACTAACGCCCGCTGCTCCTTCCCCAGCCCCTGGGCACCACCATTCAACTCTGGCTCAATGAATTTGCCTCCTCTAGGCACCTCATGTAAGTAAGCCAGACACAAAATGACAATACTTGTCATTTTGTGTCTGGCTTATTTAATTTAGCATCATGTCCTCAAGATTTTTCATGTTGTTATTATTTAGTTTTGTAATTAAAAAAAGGTGGGGGGCTCAGTTGGTTAAGTGTCTGCCTTCGGCTCAGGTCCCGATCCCAGGGTCCTGGGATCACGCCCTGCATTGGGCTCCCTGCTTGGCAGAAATCCTGCTTCTCCCTCTACCACTCCTCCTGCTTGTGTTCTCTCTCGCTGTGTTTCTCTCTGTCAAATAAATAAATAAAATCTTTTAAAAAATATAGTAAAGCTTTGGGGTAAAATGAGAAAAGTAAATTTTTTTGAGAGAGAAGCAGCATTATGGGGAGAGTTTCATTTCCTGCCTTATTCTTATTTAGATTTTCAAAGTTTCTGTGATGAACACACATAACTTTAATTTGATCAAGAGATATTAATAAATAGGGTGCCCGGGTGGCTCAGTCAGTTAAGTGTCTGCCTTTGGCACAGGTCACGATCTCAGGGTCCTGGGATTGAGCCCTGTGTCAGGCTCCCCACTCAGCAGGGAGTCTTCTTGTTCCTCTGCCCCTTTCCCTGCTTGTTCTAGCTCTCAAATAAATAAAACCTTTTTAAAAAAAGGTCAATAAATATTAAATGTGTGTGAGGCTTTTACAGCACAATATTGCAATTTGGAGAAAGGGAAGTATAGAGAAGAGATGATAAGCAGGAAGCATATCCATGTGGGATTTGTTGAAGGGGATGGATTTTTTGATGCTAGTAGATCTGTTCTTGGGACCCCTATTAATTGCAAATCTGTTCTTGGGACCCCTATTAATTGCAAAACTGTGCTAACCACAGTGCTAGGGTTTGCTGTCAGGGGTACTAGGGAGCCATGGGAGGGCTGTGAGTAGGGGAGGAGTGGGATTAGCTCCGGGTGTGGAAAAACCCCTCTCAGGCTGTATGAGATGAACGGGGGGCTGGGAGGTGAGGGAGGAGGCTGGGCTGAGGGTCCGGCCAAGGGAATCTGAGGCCTGAGCCAGGGCTGTGGGAGACAGCACAGCAGTCTGGGAAAAGTTAGGGGCAGGAGGGCAGCCCTGGGGACCAATGGGCTGTGGTGAAGGGGAAGGAGGGGGCAAATCTCACCCCACAACATGGTGGACAGTGATGGAAACAAAGAAGCTCCAACCCCCTCCCCTCATGGAGTTTGTGGGCCAGTGGGGGGCAAACATCTGGACTCCTGTCCCCCAGCATGTCCAGTGGGGTCCCACTTTTGGGTCCCTACACAGATGATTCCCGATAAAGAATCACCGATCATCATTGTAGCCTATTCTGACCAGGGGGGTTACCATGTGCCAGGTGCTGGGCTATACTTTTATGTGTTCATTCATTCATCTTTCCTAACCCGGGGTACTATTACTGACCTCATTTTGCAGGGAAGGAAATCAAGGCACAGAGGGGCTAAATGACCTGCCTGAAGATCACAGAGCCAGGAAGTTCTGGAGCTGAGATTTGAGCCCACTGCCCACGACTATGGCTGCGTGTGACGCTGCCTCATTCTTGTCACTGGTCCAGACAGACAGGGTAGGCAGATGGCTCACATCTGCTGGATGAACTCACCCACCTGGACAGGCAGCTAGCTCGGCTTCCCTCTTCTCCATTCTGGGCTCCTCCCCTCGCTCCAGACGGGATATCACGTCAGGTTTGGACCCAGGAGGCCTGGCCCCTGGAAAAGATACCAGATTTGGCCATGGCTGGAAGTCATCAGGAGGCCTCAGAGCTCAGCCCCAGGCCCTGGGTCTGCAGGGGAGCTGTATACATTGGGTGCCTAATGATGAGAAACTCTAATGTTCCAGGCATGTGGGCGGCTCAGTCGGTTAAGTGTCTGACTCTGGGTTTCAGCTCAGATCGTGATCTCAGCGTCCGGGCTCCACTGGGAAGTCTGCTTGAGATTCTTCCTCTCTCCCTCTCCTTCTGTCCCTCCCTCCACTCGCAGTCTCACTCTCTCTAAAATCCATCCATCCATCAATCAATCAATCTTTGGTTCTGCGCTGTTCAAGCTGAGTGTGAGGTACACACTGAACTTTAAAGACTGACTTACCAAGGAGAAAAATAGAAAAATATCATCAATAATTGGCACATTGAGGGCGCCTGGGTGGCTCAGTGGGTTAAGCCGCTGCCTTCGGCTCAGGTCATGATCTCAGGGTCCTGGGATCGAGTCCCGCATCGGGCTCTCTGCTCAGCGGGAAGCCTGCTTCCCTCTCTCTCTCTCTCTGCCTGCCTCTCCGTCTACTTGTGATCTCTCTCTGTCAAATAAATAAATAAAATCTTTAAAAAAAAATAATTGGCACATTGATTATCATCTCAACAGGTGTCAAAATGACCATCTTTTGGATGGGCCGGGTACAAGAAAATACATCCCTAAAATTAATCTCATCTCTTTCTATCTCTTTTTTTATGCCTGCTGTCTTTGAGACCACACTGACTTCCCTTTTCCCAGAGTGGGTTGAACAGGGCTCTCCCAAAATTTTGTCCACAGAAACTGCAGAATGTGACCCTACTCGGAAACAGGGGCTTTGCAGCTGTAATTAGTGATGAGGTCCTCTGGGAGCAGGTTGGGCCCTGAGTCCAAAGATCGGTGTCCTTGTTTGAAGAGGAGAGACACACAGACACACGTGGAGGGAAAAGGTCATGTGAAGATGGAGGCCAAGACTGGGGTGAGGGGGTACAGGGCAAGGAACAGCAAGGGCCGCCAGGAGCCTCCAGAAGCTGCATCCAGGAAGGACTCTGGCCTGGACCCTCCAGAGGGAGCAGGGCCCTGACCACAGCTGGATTTTGCACTTCTGGCCTCTGAACTGTGAAGAAATATATTTCTGCAGGGGACAGGCAAAAGCAACCTCACTCTTTACACCTAACTTGTGCAGAAAAGGGGTCACACAGCAGGCTTTCCTTGGAAAGGCCTGCTCACAAGGCAGCCTGCGGCCGGTGTCTGGGCAGCTGGGTTTCAGGAGGGTTCTCAGTGTTCCCTGACCGACAGGAGGGCTCCCCGTGCCCAAGCTGCTGGGTGCACAGCATGGTTTCTGCTGAACCCCTGCTTTCCTTTGGGGAGTCTAGAGTTTGGCCGCTGACGTGACAGGACCTCAGTGAAAACCCTGGGTGCTGACGGGGAAGGGTGGGGGTGGGAGGTTTCTAACGAGCGTCCCCTGGTGGACAACACCTCACACGTACTATCACATCCTGCTGGATGTTCTATGTGACTCTTTGGGGAGGGGACTCTGCCTGGTCTCCCCCAGACATCGCCCCACATGGCTTATCTCTTAGCTGACTGCGCTCGGTGTCCTTTCGCTGCAGTGTGAGTACAACTGAGGCCTGGGGGGGGCCTCCCTCCTCAAGTGCCCAAACCTGGGGGCTTTCCTGGGGTCCCTGATGCAGAAGTTTAAGCCGGTTTTTGGTGAGTTGTCCAGTGAAAGTGTGTGAGTGAGGACGGCTGAGGAAGGAGCTTCAAAGCACCAGAGCTTACAGGGAAAAGGCCAGATAGAAGAATCAGAAAAAGAAGTTGAGGAGAGATGGAGGTGGCCAGACAGATAGCTGAAGAGGCCAGAGTGGGTCAGGGCGGGGCTGCAGGGACAGAGAGGAGGGGATGGGCAGAGATTGTTGGGAGGCAGAGAGGATGTGGGGGGCTGTTGAGGAGGGGGTAGGGAGGAGCAAGGATGGGGCTGGGGGTGTCTGGTCTGGGGGCAGGGGGCCCAGAGGAGGAGGAACAGGACAGCATGGAGATGCGGAGCTCAGGGTGAGGGTAACAAATGTGAAGGCCGTTGACGGGGCGCAGTAGGTGGGTGGGTGGACAACACAGGACTAGGGAGACATATTTGGCGAACAGCATTTCTGTGCCTTCGAAAGATGGAGACAGATGACTGGAGGACATCCAAGGATGCATCTGGAGTCTGAGGTTCTAGAACATGCATTGCAGGGAAAGCCTGAGGTCACCACACATGGAAAGGGAAGAAGAGAAAGTGGGGGCACAGGCTGAGGATTTTTTAGGACAGGCAGAGGACTTGGGGCCCTGGGGGACACAGGGACTTTAGGAGAAGCGGCGGAGAGACAGAGGGACAGACAGGCGCCAGGCAGGGGCGACCAGTGAGAAGAGCAGAGAAGGCACCCCA
The DNA here is from genome assembly GCF_902655055.1 of Lutra lutra. Classification (NCBI taxonomy): domain Eukaryota; kingdom Metazoa; phylum Chordata; class Mammalia; order Carnivora; family Mustelidae; genus Lutra; species Lutra lutra. Next base: position 53,121,456 of record NC_062294.1, read on the forward strand.
TGACCTCAGCAAATGCCCACTGTTGAGCAGTGAGTGAGAACAAAAGAGATGAGAGCAGAAGGGGGGCCATCACCCCTCTTCCTGGGAAGGCAGGGGCAGGGCCTCACCCAGGGAAAGAAGGTTCCGGTAGTTCTCCAGCATCACATCCCGGTACAGCTCCCTCTGGCCAGGCCCCAGCTGGCCCCACTCCTCCAGGGTGAAGTCCACAGCCACATCCTTGAAGGTCAATGATTCCTGCAAGGGCCAATTTTACATGGTGGAGGGGCACATCCTTCTAGAACTCTGGGCCCAGAGAGGTCATGGGTCAAGAGCCTACCATTGCTAGTGGTTCAACCAGCTCTAACATTTCAGGCTGGAACATATGGACTCAGTAGGTTTGAGAAAACTGAATTAAAATGGCCCACAGGAATGTAGAAGATCTGGGGCAGCTACTAGCCCAGAGGTTCCTTGGCAGAAGGTGGAGAAAGCTCCCTTTTGCGTGACTCTTTACTGCCATCTGTTGGAAAGTCTTTATAATATGCCAATTATTTTAGTAAGTCATTGTTTACTGCCATCTGCATGAAAACCACCATTATGTACCAGTGTATGAGGTATATGATGTGAATCCCGCCACTGAGATGAGGCACCCTTGTGCAGTGCACAACCTGCACACCTGTATATGAACATCCCTAAGAAACACTTTTTTAAAAATCAAGACATGTGTGCAAGAGTGATAACTAAGTGGCACTCCATCCCAGACCTGCACTGGGATCCCAATCCCCATCCCTGACTCCAAGGATAAGGCTCCAGAGTGAAGCAAAACCATCCACTTTCCACCTCTCCTGGCAACTCAAAGTCCGCTGAGCATTAGAGTGGTTTTTAGACCAGGTCATAAAGTCCCAGCTCAGGGCATCCTGCCCTTCCTTCTCTCCTCCTCCCAGCACTTCCCAGGCCCAGAGCCCCTCCCGCCATAGTCTCTTCCCCATGCCTGGGGGGGTGGGGTCGAGAAATCTTCAGCCAATAGGCAGAAATGCAAATGGCCCTCTGGGGTCCACAAAATCATCCTGGGGATGGGAAAGCCCGAACTCACCTGGTCCTCAGCCATCAGGGTCCTGTGCCCCTTGCAGCGTCCTGGGCATGTGTCTCCAGGAGAAAAGACCAGGCCTGAGTCTGCAGAGCTGGAGGAGGAGACTGGAGCACAGAGGGGGTCAGTTCTGGCCCAGACAGACAGACAGATAAACATTTTCCCAAAGATGCCTCATAACAGAGGGGACCCTCCATACTAAGAACCGCTAGCAATCAGGCACCTCGGCTCACTGCACCCACATAATAGCTCCAAAAGACGACACTAGAATTATCCCGAGAGAAGGAAATTAGAAGAACAAGAGGTCAACGCCCTTGCTCAAGGTCAGAGGTTTCAAGTGTCAGACTGGGACTCACACCCAGAAGTCTGGCTGCAGAGCTAAGCCATCTTTTTATTCTTACTCTTTTTTCCTTGTGGTTAAATGCATATAACATGTAACATAACATCTTAACCACTTCATTTTTCAAAAAAAGATTTTATTTATTTATTTGTCGGAGAGAAAGCAGAACCAGGAGGAGCAACACGCAGAGGGAGAAGCAGGCACCCCGCTGAGCAAGGAGCCCGATGCAGGACTCAATCCCAAGACCCCAGGATTGGGACCTGAGCCAAAGGCAGACACTTAACCAACTGAGCCACTCAGGTGTCCCCACTTTAATCACTTTAAATGACACAGTTCAGTGGCATTTAGGATGTTCACAATGTTGTGCAACCATCACTACAATCTGGTTCCAGAACATTTTCACCATTGCCCTAAAAGGAAACGTTAACCAGTCACTCCCAAATCTCCCTGTTCTGTCCCAGCCCTCCAATGCCAGCCCCTGAAAACTACTCATCTTTCTTTCTTTTTTAAAAAAGATTTATTTATTTTACAGTGGGGGTAGAGGGAGAGGGACAGAGTCCTAAGCAGACTCTGCACTGAGAGCGCAGAGCTCAATCCCATGACCCTGAGATCACCACCTGAGCCGAAACCAATCACTTAACTGACTGTGCCACCCAGGCACCCCTCATCTTTCTTTTTTTTTTTTAAAGGATTTTATTTATTTATTTGACAGAGAGAGAGATCACAAGTAGGCGGAGAGGCAGGCAGAGAGAGAGAGCGAAGCAGGCTCCCCACCGAGCAGAGATCCCAATGCGGGGCTCGATCCCAGGACTCCGAGATCATGACCTGAGCCGAAGGCAGAGGCTTTAACCCACTGAGCCACCCAGGTGCCCCTCATCTTTCTGTCTTAATGGATTTGCCTATTATGGACCTTTCCTATGAATGGAATCATATAATATGTGGCTTTTTGTATTCGGCCTCTTTCATTTAGCATACTGTGTTCCAGATTCATTCATGTTGCACCACGTATCGAGTTTTCATTCCTTTTTTTTTTTTAAAGATTTTATTTATTTATTTGACAGAGAGAGATCACAAGTAGGCAGAGAGGCAGGCGCAGAGAGAGGAGGTAGCAGGCTCCCTGCCAAGCAGAGAGCCCGATGCGGAATTCGATCCCAGGACCCTGAGATCATGACCTGAGCTGAAGGCAGAGGCTTAACCCACTGAGCCACCCAGGCGCCCAAGTTTTCATTCCTTTTTATGGCTGAATAGTATTCTGTGGCATGGATCTACCCTTTTTTGCAGAGCTCGTTCTTTAAGAAAAAAAAAAAAAGGTGTAGAGTCCAATGAGGTTCTTGAACTCATGACCCTGAGATCAAGACCTGAGCTGAGATCAAGACTCCCAGTGAGCCACTCAGGTGCCCCTACAGAGCTCCTTCTATCTGCCTTACAAATCCAGCATAAGGATCCTGATCTCTCTTAAGATGTTGTTTGAAGGAATGTCCCACCTGTTGAAATAAAGTTTAAAAGTCCCTGCAAAAAAAACCTCCCAAAAAACAAAAAAACTCTGCCAAAGAAGAATTGGTGTTTGGACTATGGTCACTTCTGTTCATTCATCAGATATGCTGAGACTCATGTGAGAGTGACAGGCTCATCTGAGGACAGAATAACAAGCGAGATGAGGCTCTGCCCTAAAGGGGCTCCCCACCTGGTGGGGGGGACAGGCCTGGATATAGGCCAGATGGTTGGTGGAGCAATGGCCCCACTCTTGTATCTTGTGCGATGAACCTGTGATGTGATTAAGTTAAGTGCCTCTAGATAGGAAGATTATCCTGGATTATCTGGTGGGGCCTAAATGCAATCATAAGTGTCCTTAGAAGAGGGAGGCAGGGAGGTATTTGACCGGGAGGAGAAGGCCAAGTGAGGGAAGTAAAGAGGAGCAGAGTCAGACAGAGAAGACACTGTCTCTCTGGCTTTGAAGGTGGAGGAAGAGGCCTCATCTAAGAAACAAGCAGCTTCTAGAAGCTGCGGGAATATGGCAAGGAAACGGATTGTCCCCTAGAGCCCACAAGGGAGCACCACTCTGTTGACACCTTGATTTCAGCATGGTAAAACCCACTGCAGACTTCTGACCTCCCGAACTGTAAGAGAACACATTCGTGCCATTTAAAGCCACCAAGTTTGTGATCACTTGTTACAGCAGCAACAGGAAACTAAAACAGCCGAGAAATAAGACGCAGCCTCGCACCTGTTTCCAGTTACAGAGGAACGCCAGCAGCTGAAGGCTGAAACCAGTGGGCGAAATTCTGATGAGGAAATGAGAAGCCAAGTCCTACAGACACTCCCCCCATGTCCTCGCAAGTTACTTAATAATCACAAAAAGAAGGTAACTTTAGAGCAGAGACGCCTGGCGGACACCACCGCAGCCAAGTGACCAAGACGCACATGACCTGTGATGGGCAAACATGAGGGGCTCCTGCTCTGATGAGGACACAGCATCGCCCCGAATTTAGGTATTCCCGCCAAACCTAAGTCTAATCATGAGGAAACACCGAACAAATCCAGACCAAGGGACATTCTAGAAGTACCTGGTCTGTAATCTTCAGAATTGCCAAGATCATCAAAATCAAAGAAAGACTGGGGAACTGCATCTGATTCACGGAGACTAAAGGGCCCTAACAACTTACGCAGTGTGTGGTGTGGGCTTTGCTTTTGCCATTAAGTACATTACTGGGACAGTTAGCAAAATTTGAGGGTCTGCAGATTAGCTAATAGTTTTTATCGATGTTACTGTCCTGCTGTGTGATCATGGTGCTGTGGTCTTGGAAGATAATGGCTCTGTTTTTAGAAACAAACACAGACTCGGAAGAGGGGCGCCCAGATACACAGAAAGAGGGACTGAACGGGGTTTGGGATGGTCGGGGGAGAACACAGAGCGATTAGAGACCCAGAGAAAGGGTGGCATGCTCAGGATAAGGACAGAGACGAGGGCGTGACTTGCAGAGTACGCGGTGGGCTTTCAGGTCAAACACTCCAGGCCGACCACTGGGACCTGCGAGAAGCCGCGTAGTCTGTTTCTTCACCAGAAGTATGGAAACGCACAGTCTCCCTCCTGGGAGACCGCACAGTTCCGCGCTCGCTGACTCCTGGCAAACAGCAGGAGCCCAATTCCTGCACGCTGAGATCCTCGGTGTGGCAGCGGCGCTCTGGGGCCGCCTCGCGAGAGATAGGAGGGGGCGGGATACCGCCCACAGCACGCCCCCAGGCAAGACTCGGGCCCGCCGCCCTGAGCACCCACCAGCCTGTCCCGCTCGGCCGACACCCACCCGCTCCAGCTCCCGGCAGCTAGGTCGGGACTCACCTGAGCGCCCCGCGGGTTGCGGAGGGTGGCCAGGCCTTCCCTCCCTCTGGCGGGCCGCGGAATGCGCCTGCGCGGTAGTTGTATCGGTACTATCAAACCCGGGTTCTTTAAACGCGACTTCGCAGCTGGACTACATTTTCCAGAAGTCATAGCGGGCTCACGCTCCTCCTGGCCTCAGGTCTCTAAAGCGGGGGAATGTTGGGAAATGGAGTCCGGGAGAACGATGTGGGGCAGGAGGGAACCTGGTATTGAGAAATGTCTGGCTGTACTGACACAGCGAATACACCCATTTTAGCCAGTCTTTTCGCTGCCCTTCACAGGAGGGGACATCATAGCCCATTTAACCCATCTAACAAAGTTACCCCTGTGGTTGAAGTACACAGGACACAAAGAAGTTGGCCCCATCTAAACTGATGGTGAATGAGTTGAGCCTCTGTCGCTTAATTACTTGCTATCCAGGGGAATCCGCTTCCTGTTTGCCTCAGTTTCACCACCTCTTAAAGGGTGGTGTGGTAAGGGAAACAGACCCCTGTAGTGGGAGCTGGGAGATATATGTCCAGGAATGCAAGGATGGTTTGATATTGGGCTATCACAGAATTTGCTAATTGATATATCAAAGTAATACCATCACATCCATGGCTATGAAAAGGGTTTTGAGAACCTCCAGTAATAAGCCATGTCTACATAAACTTAATATATTTAAGAAGAGGCCCATCTTGGGGCGCCTGGGTGGCTAGGCGGGTTAAAGCCTCTGCCTTCGGCTCAGGTCATGATCCCAGGGTCCAGGGATCGAGCCCCGCATCGGGCTCTCTGCTCATCAGGGAGTCTGCTTCTCCCTCTCTCTCTCTGCTTGCCTCTATGCCTACTTGTGATCTCTGTCAAACAAATAAAATCTTAAAAAAATAGGCCCATCTTGAATAGTAATGACAATAATTTTATTTATTAGAGAGAGGGAGGACTAGTGGAGGGCGGTGGGGGGGCAGAGGGAGAGGGAGAAGCAGAACCCCTACTGAGCAGGGAGCCCAATCCAGGCCCCATCGCAGGACCTTGAGATCATGATTTGAGCCAAAGGCAGATGCTTAACCAACTGAGCCACCCAGGTGCCTCAATAATGACAACAATCTTAAGGAGTTACTTGCCTCTCCCTTGTTTTTAATTATATGCATATCATTAAAACCCCAAATCAGGCTTAATGCTAAAAACCAAAAGATTCACCATTAAAGTCAGAACAAACTGTCAGTCCAAACAAAACAAACTGTCTAGCATGGCCACTTTTGGAAGAACTATCAATATAGTTAGACAAGAGAAAGAAAAGTTATCATTGGAATGGAGAAATCTGGGTTTTCATCCTTCTTTAAATGTGATATGATTTTTATCTTGGAAATCAGAGAATCAAAAGAAACACTAAAATAAACCACAAGATAATTATATAAAATTACTGGGTACAAGATTAATAAAATCCCATAGGTTTTTGGTTTTCAAAGAAGAATGATGAAAAATATAATGAAAAGGGGGGCTATTTGGATTTTAGTGCCATATTTGCCCTATAGATTGTAATCTCTTTGTGATCTGGGGCAGTTCTCTTCCACTGTCTACGAGGTTTTCTTCTCTGTAACCCCTCATTGGGGTAATGTGAGGCAGATAGCTCTTCTTCAAAGCCTTTCCCCTACTTTCTCTGCACACAACTAGACTACATTTTCCAGCCTCCCTTGTAATCTGGGGTGGTCACATTACTAAGTTCTAGCCAATGAAATGAGAGAAGTGAACATGCATGCCATACCCAGACCTGGCCCATTGAAACTTCTCACTTGTCACCTCCCACAGTCTTTTCCCTTCTGTGGCTGTAGATGAAGACTATGACCCTGGAAGTCCTATACTGAAAATGGAAGGAGCCTAACTCCCTGAATTGTTACTGGGGTGGGGGGCAACCCCAATCAGAAACCAAATAACAAAAAGTTATTTTCAGTTATATGAACTCAGGGGATTGATTAAATAAACAATGGTATATCCGGCCTATGAAACGTTATCGATCCTGAAGTAATTATGATCAGGACACAATAACATGGGGGAAATAGTTACGAATGAACATTAAAAGAAGAAAAATCACAAAGTTATGTATCTTTCATGTTTATAAAGATGTAAAATCTATGTATACACATGAGTAAAACCTAGATGAACCACTGTCAAATCGAAAAAGACCAGCTGTCACTTAATGACAAAATGCAGAGGGCTTTATTAGCTTAATTAACTCATACAGCTACCCTGGGAAGATGTGTCCAATAGCCCTAGGGAGACCTTTGCAACCCCAAGGCTCAATGATCCAGCCAGCGACAGTGGGTTCAGGGAAACCCCTCTTCTCACCATCAGGCTCCCCAGCTCTGCTGCCCTCTCCATGCCCATGAACTTGACCATGGCTCAAATCTTGTCCTCATCCTACAACCTCACTGCAATCTCATCTCAAACTTCCTGGCCCCTAGTGTCTCCCCTCTAGTCTGCCCCCCCTTTCTTTTTAAATATTTATTTACTTATTTATTTGAGGGAGAGAGAGAGAGCGAGCATGCACAAGTTTGGGGAGGGGCAGAGGGATAGGGAGAAAAAATTCCAAGCAGATTCTGTGCTGAGCTCAGAGTCTGACGTGGGGCTTGATCTCACAACCCATGGGATCACAACCTGAGCCCAAATCAAGAGTCAGATGCTTATCCTACTGCACCACCCAGGAGCACCCCCCCCAGAATGGTCTTTTTGCACCCAGAGCAGATCCAGTCCTTCCTCTGGCTTGGCACTGCCCTCAGCAAAGTGTCCAGGCCTTAATCTGGTACCTGAAGCCCAGTGAGCCCGAAGACGGCCTTCACTTCATGATGCTCTTTTTTAAAAAAAATTTTTAAAGATTTTATTTATTTATTTGACAGAGAGAGAGAGAGACAGCGAGAGACAGCGAGAGGGGGAACACAAGCAGGGGCAGTGGGGAAGGGAGAAGCAGGCTTCCCGCTGCATAGGGAGCCTGATGTGGGGCTCGATCCCAGGACTCTAGGATCATGACCTGAGCCAAGGCAGCCGCTTAACGACTGAGCCACCCAGGCGCCCCCATGACACTCTAGCTTAATCAGCTCAGGTGGCCATAAAAAAATTCTGAAACGGAATGACTTAAACAACAGAAACTTACTTTTCTCACAGTTCTGCAGCCTGGAACTCCTAGATCCCAGAGCCAGCATGTTGATTTCTGGTGAGAACTCTCTTCCTTGCTTGGAGATGGCCACCTTCTTGATACATCATCACATGGTTTTTCCTTGGTACAGGATCATGTGGAGAGAGAACTCTGGTGTCTCTCCTCTTTTTAATAAGGACATTAGTCCTGCTACTGTCCTTGACCAACTGTGGGTCTTGTATGGGTTACTTAAATCCTCCTTCTAGGTGTCCTTCTCTCTAAAATGGGGGAGCAATGCCTTCCTCACTGGGTAGTCATGCAAGTTAAATGAGATCAGTGACATATGTCACTTTCATCCACATCTCATTGGCTGAAGCCAATAGTATGGTTGCCAACTGAGTTCATATAGCAGTCCCAGGGAGTGGTTCTGATTGGTCCTTCTTGGGTCCTGGGCCCACCCCTTGGGCCAATCACTATTGCTAGGATTAGGGTACATAATAACGGCATGGTTACAGGCAGTTGGCCCTAGTGTGATATGTGTGCTTGATGGGGGTAGCCCAGGGCATCGTATGAGCACAGAGGAGGACCTCTAACCCGCTCTGGGCAATCAGGGATGACTTTCGGAGGAGGTCTCACCTTGGCTGTAGGTTGGAAGATAAGAACCAACAGACTAAGAGACATAAATATGACGAGTGAAGGCACAGAACGAGATGGGCTGTTGGAGGCAGAGGGAACAGAGTGTATGGAAGCCTAGAGTGGGAGAGAGATATATAAGTAGCTTTTTGAGTCTGGCATGCAAGTGTGGGTGTGGAAAAGTGCTATGGATTGAATGTCTGTTTTCCCCAAAATTGATATGTTGAAGCCCTAACCCTCAAAGAGACTTTATTTGGAGATAGGGTATTTGGAGAAGTAATTAAAGTTAAATGAGCTCAAAAGGGTAGGATCCTGCTCCAATAGGATTTGATGTTCTATAGAAGACAAATGGCACAGTGCTTTGCAAGTAGAACCCATTAGCAAGGGCCACACAGAATAATGATTACTCCTACTTATTCACTGAAAGTCATTAACCTCTCTATACCTCCATATCCTCATTGTACATGGAGAGATAATAGATACACTAATAAATAAATGACATTTGACTAGGTTGATATGACTAAAGCCATTAAAACAGTATGGTACAGAAACCACCTTCTGTTTGCTATCAATATTATTGACATTAAATACTGTTCTTAAAAGTTATTAATACTCCCCCCCCCCCTTGACCTTCCTACCTGCTTTTCCCTCTGTCCAGACGTTCTTTTCCTCTATTGCTCTTGGAAAACTCCATTTCTTGCCACTAGCGCTTACAGCCATTCCTATAGGAAACTTTCCCCTACACCAACCCAGCCCAGCTGGAGCAACTCCTCTCCCTTCCGGGGTTCCACCCGAACCTAACGCTGATATTATAATTGTATTCTAATTATTTGGTAACTGTCTCTCCTGCCCCAGATTGTGCCCTCAGGGAGCATTCATCACACTACAATTTCTGCACAACTTAATTATCCGTTTATTGTGCACTGCTCCCCAGGAGATTCACAGAAAGTTAAGGGAGTAGCTGGACTTGTAGCAGGAAGACATTTTAAAAACAAAACAACACTGTTACCCAAGCTAAAAGCACTTTAGGGCCACCAGCTTATGACCCCCAGGCCTTCACCAGAATGGGTTTGGATCAGCTTTAAGAAGTGAGCGTGGGCACCTGGGTGGCTCAGTGGGTTGGGCCTCTGACTTCGGCTTGGGTCATGATCTCGGGGTCCTGGGATCAAGTCCTCCGTCGGGCTCTCTGCTCGGCGGAGAGCCTGCTTACCCCTCTCTCTCTGCCTGCCTCTCTGCCTACTTGTGATCTCTCTCTCTCTTTGCAAAAAAAAAAGAAGAAGAAGTGAGCGTGAAGGGGCGCCTGGGTGGCACAGTCGTTGGGCGTCTCCGCCTTCCGCTGGGGTCTTGATCCCAGGATCCAGGAATGGAGCCCTCCAGCGGGCTCCACGCTTCTCAGGGAGTCTGCTTTTCCCTCTCCCACTCCCCCTGCTTGTATTCCCTCTGTGGCTATCTCTCTCTCTGTCAAATAAATAAATAAAATATTTTTTAGAAAAAGGTAAAAAAAAAAAAAAAAGAAGTGAACTTGAAGTCGTGCTGCTTTGACTTGCCCGGTGTAGCCTTGCCTCCCAGCTAGCGCGCTTAGTGAGGGTGACGTCATGCGTGCCAGGAGTGACGTCACCAGGGCGACAGCATCCCGTGGCCTCCACAGAAGGGCGCCTGCGTGGGAGGGGGATGTGGGGGATCCTGGAAACTACCATTTCCAGAATCCTCTGGGTTGGAGCCTCTGCTCCTTCTTTCCCGAACCTCCCTAGTCTAAGCGCTCCTTACTGCGCATAAACAAGATTGGTATCTTGGCAACGGATGGCTGGAGTGGAACTCTTCAAGTGCATACCCCCCTACCTTTAAAGAGGCTCGGTAGTATCTATGGCAACGAACGCAAGTTGTAGGCAGAGAGGATTCTGGGAAATGTAGTTAGAGAGTCCAGCGAGCTCTAGCTACACTTAAAGCTTTACCAATAGTCTCTAGCATAAAAAATATGAGCAACACTCAGCCTCAGAGGTTTCTCCTGTCACCTCACAATGATAGCAATGATATTTTTAAAAAATATGAATTTCTGGGGACTCTTGAAAACTCTGAAGATCTGAAAACACTGGGATGTTATTTCACCGTGACTGCAATAGAATGGAGCTGGGTATTTTCTATCCTCCATGGATGCGGCCTGCAGTTCACTTTATCTTCCTGGACCCATCAGTATTTGGGGTTTCAATCCCTGGGAAAAACCACCGAGCTCCTTTCCCTGACGTTTAAAGGACCTCAGTGTATGGATCAGTATCTTTTTTGCAGGCTTCCTCCCCTTCCCCCAACACCACCATCCTCATTTATTCAACAAATATTTACTGAGCGCCTGGGTCAAGCCTTGTGCAGGGCACCGAAACTGCAGTAAATTTTGTTTTTCTTATCAATGCACATTCTTCCCACCAAACATCTCCATTATCCAGATCCTGAATGAGATAACAATAGTTTTGCTAGCAAGTTCAGAAACACAAGGATACCAGTCATCCAAATTTGCTTCCTACTTTGGGTTAGCAGGTAGCAAGAGTTCGGACAGCAAACGATTTACATGACAATGTATCTGAATCTATTCAGGAACACAGCAGGGTGAAAATTTAGTTCAGATAGGGAGGGGAACCTGTGTTCTCTGCATTAACTACTGCTGTTCTTCCGTCACACCATCCTTGAGGGTCCCACTATGGTGTCATCTCCTTTAGGATGCATTCCTCCTCAAAGCAGGAATGGCTGTCCTTTCAAGCTCTCATTGTAGGCTGTCTATTCCTCTTGAAGATCCAAATCTCTTCTACTTTGATGTAGGGTCATTGGTACCTATGGATGAGTGAGACCTGGTCCCAACCCTTGACACCCAACTGGGAGGAGGGCCCTCCAGAAACTGACAGAGACATCAAGGAATTTGTCATAGACTTTATTAAACTTCTTTTCCTTTCCCCTTACAGACCCCAAACCACCGCCCTACTGCAGCAGGAGTTTTCGGTTTTGCCTGTACGTGATAGCCCTGGTAAGAGAGAAAAAGCCTGGAGGTTACAAAGAGAACTACAGGTCCCTCCAGGTCCCTCCATGCCACCCTCCAATCATCAGCCTTATTTATTCCAGCCTGTGACATCATGGGTATCTGGGCAGATTTCCAGGGTTCCCAGCCATTCAGTGTTGGTACATGAATGAGGAGGAGAGAAAATCTGGGACTGGGAGTGAGGGTAAAATGTGAAAACAGAAAGAGTGGGAAAGACTGAAGGAGACTCTGAAAGACATAGACATATAGGGCAAGAGACTCATGGAGAAGAGAGAGAAAGAGAAGGAAATGAGGAAGAGAGAGAAGCAAGTGTGCTGAATTGAATTGCGTCCATCTACACACACACCCCACCCCCACCCCTTCATATATCCAAGTCCTAATCCCCAGGACCTGCAAATGTGACCTTGTTTGGAAATTGGGTCTTGGTGGATGTAATTAAGATCATTTGGGATTTAGGATGGACCCTACATTCAAAGCCGGGCGTCCTCATAGGAGGAGGTGTCGCAGAGGAAAAATCCATCTGAAGATGGGAGGTGGGTTGGCAGAGATTGGAGGGAAGCCATGAGCCAAGGAATGCCAAGGATGCCAAAGAGATCAAGGAGTGAGACAGACCTTGGGCAAGAGGCTTAGGGAGAGAAAAACAAGATTCAAGACAGAAATAAAGACTGGGGTGGTGGTGAAGGGGTTTGAACATGGGGGAGTGGGAAAGAGCAGTGGGGAAGGTACTGGAGAAAGAGAGGGGAGGTGGGAGGGATTCAACTTGGGAGGTGGGGGGGACAGCAGGATTGAGACAGGGACGGGGAGGGGAGGAGAAAGCCCAGTGGGAGAGGCAGAGAGAGGGAGAGAGAAGGGGACACAGACTGAACAAGCTCACAGTGGGAGCAGACATTCATTGTGCTGAGTCCTGATTTGACTCACCACTAGGCAGTGGGAAAGGAGGGTGAGGGGCAGGTGGAGGAAGCAGGGAGGACACCTGGGTGAGAGGAGAGGAGCTGGAGGGGGAACAGGTAGGCAGAAGTGGGAGAGTCCCTCAGAAGGGCAAAGAGGAGGGTGAGGTCCACTTCCCCCCTCGCACCCTGGGTTCAGTGCTTGGGACCCATGGAAATATTTTCATTTTAACCACTTTGAAAAGCAGAACAGAATAAATTACTATAACGATGATGGTGAAGAAGAATTAATAATGAATTCAGCTCTGATGACATCTGTCTTCATACCATGGCACATGCACGAAATACAATTATATATATATGTTTATATTTATATTTGTATTTATAATTATATTTACATTTTATGGAGGAAGAGATCCAGAGAGGCAAAAGTGCTGAGGATCCAAGAAAGATAAAAGGTGGTCCAGGGGTGAGAGGAAGAGGAGGTGTGAGAGGAGGAGAGATGGACAGAGAGATAGAGATGAGGGTGGGGAGGAGAAGAGATGGAGAGAGAGGAGGAGAGGCACAGACAGAGTGAGTGAGGAGGAGATTCCCAAATGACACAGGGACAAATACAGGGCAGGGACATTTTTGTGGGGCCCAGTGGGGCATTTGGAAGCCTCAGGAGAGGGCAGAGATGACTCACGCAGCCACGATGACCCCGAAGGCAAGAAGAGCGAGAAAAATGGAAATGATGGCACCTCTATCCTTCAGGCTCTCCTCCTCCTTCTGGTACTGCAGAGCCACGCGGGGCTGCGCGTCAACTGGTGGGGTGGGGGAGACAAACCTGACTTCCAAGTCACCTCCCCTCCTTGGCTTTGCACCCTCTCCCACCTGCTCACCCAACAACCTCAGCCTCTCTCTCCCTGCTCCCTACCTGTCTGCTGCCCTCTCTCCTGGAGTCTGACTGCATTCCTCCATTCCTCAAACTCTGTGTCCCAGGCACTGTTTTAGGTGCTCTGCATACTTCTACGAGCCCCACTGGCAAACAACTCTGCCGTCGCGGCACCAGCTGTCTACACAGCACATCCCAGTGACAGCGAAGAGCTCAGCGCTAAATACGACTCATTGGCTAGGGGGTGGGGCGGGGCAGACGTGTATCCTTCGACTGCCGGTGAACATCAGATGCAATATTCTGACAGTCTCAAGACAAGATGAAAGTCAACATGCATCTTAGCTGGGGATCCTGAAGATCCTTGAGAGTCCCATTCGGCATCTTCAAGTCGTCCCCTCCCCCCGACTCTTATTCTGTCAGCAGAGCCTCTTGGCTCCACCTTCAGAATGTATCCAGAGTCTGATCTACCTCCTGGATACATCTCGTGGGCTACCGACCTGGTCCAGCCCCCTATCAGATCTCTCGGGAGGGTGGGCGCGGGGGTGAGGGGGGTGGTGGTGGTGGGCTTTCTCCTTGCCCTACAGTTCCCCATCTGGCCGCCAGAGGGCGCATGTTAACACCTAAGCCCTCTCCAGTGCCTCTTCCTGCAGAGCCTCCCCTAAGCGGGCCTCTCACTCAAAATAAAGGCCTAAATCCTCATCACGGCCCACCAGGCTTTGCACAATCTGGTCACCATGTGAGTTACTACTATGCCCTTCTTCATTCATTTGGCTCTGGTCACACTGGCCTTCCTCTTGTTGCTCAACCATGTTGGATCCTTGCACTAGCTGTTCCCTCTGTCATTCACACTGTTCCTTACTTGCTCACTCCCTCTAGATCCCAAACACCATTTCTTTTTAAAGATTTTATTTATTTATCTGACAGACAGAGATCACAAGTAAGCAGAGAGGCAGGCAGAGAGAGAGGAGGAAGCGGGCTCTCTGCTGAGCAGAGAGCCCGATGCGGGGCTCGATCCCAGGACCCTGGGATCATGACCTGAGCCGAAGGCAGAGGCTTAACCCACTGAGCCACCCAGGCGCCCCCCAAACACCATTTCTTTAGAGATGTCCCACTGCCTGCACTCTCTAAAGTAGCACCGTCCCTCCCTTTCTCCCAGGCACTTTCTATCAAACTTTCCCGTTTTGTTTTCATTAGAACACACTTGCTATCTAGAATCAGTCCATTTATTCCTTCATGTAATTTGTTCCTTCATGTAATTCCTTCATGTAATTGTCCAGCGGTTCTCAGCTGAAGACAATTATGTCTCCCACGGGATATTTGGAAAGGTCTGGAGACTAGAAATGATTGTCCTGACTTTGGCGAGGGGAGTACTACTGGCATTTAGTGGGGTAGAGGCTAGGGGTGCTACGCAACCATCCTGCAATACACAGGACAGCCCTTATAACAAAGACTGTCCAGCCGTAGCTGTCAGTAGCGCTAAGAGAAACCCTAGTTAACCCTTCACTCCATTAAAATGCAGGCAATATGAGACATTTGTCTTCCATTCTGCTGATCCTCCGTTTGGGAGCATAATGGGGTCCTCAAAATATCTATTGTAGTTAACCACCGTCCTAAAGGAGCCAGTGGACAAATTCCTTCTTTGCAGCTAGTAAGTGTCATGAAGGGGGAGGGAGGAACTAATGAGAGACTCTTCTAGATGAAAAAAAGTGGGAAAAAACCTACAGTTGAATTATATGAGAAGTCCTATAATTGGGTCCTGGTTTGAATGAATCAGTGTGAAAGATATTCCACGGACAATTAGGGAAGTTGCAAAAGGACTTAGAATTACTTGATATTGAAGAACTGTTGCTAGGTTTTTTGGCTGTGAGAATGGCAGTGTGGTTACATAGGAAATGTCCTTATTTTTAGAGGCACACACTATGTATGGGTGAAACTTCACAACGCTTGATTTCTTTTAAAATACCATGGCAGGGGCGCCTGGGTGGCTCAGTGGGTTAAAGCCTCTGCCTTTCGCTCGGGTCGTGGTCCCAGGGTCCTGGAATTGAGCCCCATATTGGGCTCTCTGCTCCGTGGGGAGCCTGCTTCCTCCCCTCCCCCCGCCTGCCTCTCTGCCTACTTGTGATCTCTGTCAAAGAAATTAATAAAATCTTTTTAAACTGTTTTTTTTTTTTTAGATTTCATGTATTTATTTGACAGAGAGAGAGATCACAAGTAGGCAGAGAGGCAGGCAGAGAGAGAGGGGGAAGCCCCGATGCTGGGCTCAATGCGGGGTTCGATCCCAGGACCCTGAGATCATGACCTGAGCCAAAGGCAGAGGTTTAACACTGAGCCACCCAGGCGTCCCTAATTAAATAAATAAAATCTTAAAAAAAAATACCATGCGAATGGGGTGCCTGGCTGCCTCAGTGGGCAGAGAATGTGACTCTTGATCTTGCAGTGGTGAGTTTGTGTGTAGAGATAACTTAAAAAAAAATACCATGGCAATAAATAAGTAAACCAAATGTGGAGGCATGTCCACTGTCAACATAATTTGATAGAAAGTGCTACTTTAGTGAGTGTGATCAGGGAGCCTTTGAGGAGGTGAACTTGAAGACTTTTCTGAAATAAAGGAGTGATAGGAACAGTGTGACAGAGAGGGAACAGCATGATTTTTCAGTCTTGACGGATATATGGGGGTTCACTGTACTATTCTCACTTTTATGAGGATTTACATTTAAAAAATCTCTGGGGGTACCTGGCTGGCTGAGTCAGTGGAGCATGCAACTCTTGATCTCAGGGTTGTAGGTTCGAGCCCCATGCTGGGGGTAGTGATCATTTAAAAATTTACAAATCTTAAAAAAAAAAATCTCTGAATGAATGAATGAGTGAGTAAGTGAACAAATTCAGCAGATTCTTCTGGACTCCCCAGGTGTGGCACTGGTGAAAAAAGAAGATGTTTTCTTAGCACCTGCCGTTCTGGTATTAGAGGCATTTTAAAGTTACAGCAGAATCTTCCCAGTTAACAGTAGGCGGAAAGTGAATTTCAGAATGTGGAAGCAACATCTGGGTCACACTGTAAGCAAGTGGTAAGTGCAGGATTCAAGGTCATATGTGGGAGATCTCAAAAGCCCTATCTGCTGGGTCATGGCTGTCTTCATCTCTCATGCACCCCTGTCTTCCCTCACCTGCAGGAACTTACCAAAACAGTACTTTTTTTTAATGCACCTGGGACTGATCTTCTGGCAATGTAAACAGTCTAAGACTTCTTCTCTTAGCAAGCCTGAAAAGGAGGGAAGGGAGAAGTGCGATAAGGGCAGATATCAGAGGACTGGCAAGGGGCAGGAAGCCAGGGGGGAAAGAGATGGGAGTCTTTGGCCCTCCTGAATTTGGAGGTCTCATGCACAGCACGGGAAGATGAGAAAAGTGCCCTGATTCACATTAAAAATAATTTTTAGGGGTGCCTGCTTGGCTCAGTCAGTGGAGCATGTGACTCTTGATCTCGGGGTTGTAAGTTTGAGCCCCAAGTTGGGTATAGAGATGACTTACGATTAAAATCTTAAAAATGAAAGAAAAATTTTTATAGAATCATTGAAGAGTTGAATTGAGTTGCAGTTGTCCTGTTGTCCAACATTTGCTTGTAGACATCTAATTAGTTAAACAAATGTTAGATTTGTCGATTGAATGTCTGCAGATCATTTAATTTGTAGATATCTGTAGATTAAATGTCCACAAACAGAATGCTTGCATTTCTACATTCCCCTTTTGCAGGCCCCTGTGACAGATAGTGGGTAGATGCTCACGAATCTGTCTCCTCTTCTTCCTGACTCTCTCTCTCTTTCTCTCTTTCTCTCTCTTTCTCTCCACTTCCCAGGCTCCTTTGCAGTAGGTTGCAACCATGTGACCAGAGTTCTGGCCAATGGAAAGTGGGCAGACGGATGCGGCCAGTTCTCAGCCAGGACAAACAAGTTCCTGTCGGAGTTCTCCCTATTCTCTCTTCCTTCTAAAGCTAGCTTAGAAGCCACAACACAGGTCTGGGCTATATCCCCGGGCTACCACTTGGAAGAAAAGTTCAACTCTCAAAGAAATTTGAGTAAGAGAGAAATCTTTCTTTTGTTAAACCACTGAGACGTGGTGTTTATTTGCTCTATGACCTGGCCTGTCCATCCTGACATCCCCCAAAATGTTTTGCAGGTTGCAACCACTTCCATGAGCCCTCAAAAATCAGATATCCCTAGATATTATAGCTTTGGGGAGGAGGAGCCACCAGATGGAGTAGATGATAGTGGAGCTTGATTTGGGGGGAGACAGGGTAAAGAGGTGCGGAAGGGTAGAGAAGGGAGGGACAGAAAATAAATCCAGGACTCACGGCAAATTTTGCGATGGCAGGCTGCAAGAGAAAAGAGCTGAAGTGAGTTAAGTCGGGAAAGCAATTTGAGAATTTAATGGGAAGGGACCAGGGGAGGGAGAAGTGTGTCTGGAAACGAGAGCAGGGAATATTGGGGAGAGGCAGAGAAGACTGAGTCACAGGGGAGGTGAGCAAGGAGTCTGGGAGACAAAGTGGGAGAAGGGAATTGAGTGATAATAGGGGAGGAGGGGCTTGGTGGAGAGAGATGCTGCACCTTTCTGTTCATACGATTTTAAACCTTTCTTGAGTTCCTTGATCACTCTCTCCCTGAGAGCCACCAGCTCCTCCAGCAGAGGCCCATCTGAGGAGAGAGAGAGAGAGAAAGAGAGATACAGATATCCTTGTGGGGTGGGAGGTGTCCAGCAAGCCCACCCCACCTGCAGCTTCAAAGAGACGAGGAAACCCCTTTTCATTCACCAAGAGTCACCAAGACCGGGTATTACTTAAGTTGTGGCCTGGGCAGTCTAGCATCTAGCTTCTGATCCACTGTGGGGCTCCAGGACAATCCACCTTCCTCTAGCCTCAGTTTTCTGATCTGGTAAGTAGTAGAACAGACTTGGTTACCTCTCCCTTCCTTTCCTCTGACCTGTTCTCCTCTCCTGTCTACACTCACTCCTTCCTCCAGCTGATCTCATCCAGCTTCATGGTTTTGTATATTACCTAGACCTGCACTGTCCAATGTGGCAGGCACTAGCCCGCACGGCTATTGAGTGCTCGAAATGCGCTAGCCTGAATCGAGGTCTGCTGTTAGCATAAACTGTGTGTTGGGGGCGCCTGGGTGGCTCAGTGGATTAAAGCCTCTGCCTTCAGCTCAGGTCATGATCCCAGGGTCCTGGGATCTAGCCCCGAATCGGGCTTTCTGCTCGGCGGGGAGCCTGCTTCCTCCTCTCTCCCCTCTTTCTGTCTGCCTCTCTGCCTACCTGTGATCTCTGCCTGTCAAATAAATAAATAAAATCTTTAAAGAAAGTGTGTTGGAGTTTGAAGACATGGTGTGAATAAAACAACTGAAAAAAAAACACCTCAGTAATTTTTATGTTGCTTGCATGTTACAATGGTCATTTAGGTATTGGGCTAAATAAAATATATTAAAATTAATTTCACCTGTTTCTGTTACCCTTTGAAACGCGCAGCTACTAGAGAATTTAAAATTACGTGTGACTCCTACTTGTGCCTCACATCGTATCTCCACCGGACAGCACTGTTCTGTGTACACCAATTTCTCCCACATCGATGTCCCTCACCTAGACCGCTCACTGCCTGAGCGCTCACTCCCTGAAGTCCAGATGCACGGAGCCAAATACCCACTTAGGAACTCCACTCTGATGTCTGATGGGCATCTTATAATCAGTAAGCCCAAAATGGAACCTTGACACATTCCTCCAAGCCTACTCCCAACCCTCGAGTCTTCTCCACCTTAGGAGATGGGAGGCGCCTGATTCTAACTGTTCATCCCCGTCCTTGGTGCTTTGCCTCCTTTTTCCTCACACCGAGCATGCAGTCTGTCAACATGCATGTTATATGAACAAAACCTGTCTGTTCAATATCCAAGATAGGGCGCCTGGGTGGCTCAGTCGGTTAAGTGTCTGCCTTCGGCTCAGGTTGTGATCCCAGGGTCCTGGGATCGAGCCCCACATTGGGCTCCCTACTCAGCTGGGGGTCTGCTTCTCCTCCCTTTGCCCCTCCCCACCTCTCATGCTCTCACTCAGATAAGTAAAGAAAATCTTTAAAAATATATATCCAAGACAGATCCAGGAATATGATCGCCCTCTCAACCCTTCCCCAGCTACCACCCTGTTCCAGCCACAATCATGTCTTTCCTGGGCCACCACGGCCACTTCTTGCTGGTCTGCCAGGCTCCCCCACGTCCTGCTCAAATCTCTTCTCCACAACCAGAGGTATGCTCTTAGAACCACAGTAAGCTCACCCATATCCCCCTTCTTCTGCTCAGAGCCCTCCCATGTGACCCAGAATAGAAGCCAAAAGTCCTCACCATGGCCTGGAGGGCTCTAGCCCACTTGCCCATCCCCGCCCCCTTACCTCTAGGACCTCATCTTCCACAACTCTCCCTCTCTGCACTCCAGCCTCCCCGGCTTCCTTGAGGTTCTGTGAATATGCCAAACAAAGGCCCATCTCAGAAATGTGTTCTAGCTGTCCTTTCTGCCTGCAGTCTCCTACCCCAGCTGCTTCCTGAGGCTCCCCCTGTCCTTCAGGTCTGCTCACATGCCGACTTGTCGGTAACATCCCTTTGGCTGCTTGACTTCATACTGCGGCCCCCACCCTACTCCTAGCACCCCCTATCCCCTGGCCCCTGCGGTATTTTCTCCATAGTATTTGTTCTCATTTATGTTATGCATAAAGGGTTAAAGTGTTAACTCGGCAGGTCTGGTTTGTCCAAACCCTGCACATTCCAAAAAAAAAGGTCTGGTTCCTCTAAGTCCTTGGACTATCCTGCCTGGGAAGGATGTCTTTCTGGGGATGCCTGGCTGGCTCCTTAGTACAGCATGCGACCCAGTCCCAGGGTCGTGAGTTCAAGCCCCACATTGGGCATGGAGCCTACCAAAAAGAGTGTCACATGGTAGCGGCTTGACCTCCGGAGAGGCCGGAGACCAAGCAGCTACGTCAGCCACTTGAGTTCTCCGCACCAACATGACCGAGCCCCAAATGATACAATAATAGTTGGTAAAATGGCTGTCCAGGGGTCTTCAAAAATGTCAGTGTCATAAAGAGAAATGAATGCAGTGCGTGATCCCAGAGCAGATCAAGGATTGAAAGAAAGGTAGTGATGAAAGCCACGACTGTGACCATTGGAGAAATTTGAGGACTGGATATCGGATAGTATGGAGCTGGCATTAAATTTCCTAGGTCCACTCATAGTGCCAGAAAATACCCTTCCTTGTTCTCAGGAGATCCTCCATTGAAGAAATTAATGTTGAAGTGTCACTAACTCTTAAAAGGTACACACACGGAATGAACGAGGCAATGTGTTAAGGTGAACAAATGGTGTATAGATGTTCACAGTACAATTTTGCAACTTTTATAACTACTGGAATTTTCTCAAAATACAAAAATCACCTTTTTAAAAGGTGAGAGCTTTAGCTACTGCTTTCAATTAGAGCTTTAAAATTACTGATACTCGGGCCCCACACCTGATATTCTAATTTTCTTGGCCACTGTCCAGGCTTCTGGAATGTCTTAGAAGCTCTCTAGGGGATTCGAATGTGCAGCCTGAGTTGAGACTTGCTGCTCTAAACCTTGTGTGTTAAGGTTCAGATACTAAATATGTTCAGCTTTGAGGTCTAAATGGTCAGTGTCACAACTATTCAGTTCTGCCTTGGAGAGCAAAAGCGGTGGAAGACAATCTTTAAATTATTATTGTTCTAATAAAACTTTATTTATAAAACAGGGGGCTGGCAAAAGGCTTTGGCCCCCAGCTGTATTTTGCCAACCTCTGTTCAAGGCAGGGAGGCTAGATGTAGCATAATGATCTTAATAGCTAACATTTATTGGGCACTTACTGTTTGCCTGGCTTTGTTCTAAATGCACATGCACAAACTCATTTACCCTTCTCAGTGACCATGAGGTAAGTGCGATTATTCCTATTTTACAGATGAGGAAACTGAGGCACAAATAAGTCAAACATCGGGGCATCTGGGTGGCTCAGTAGGTTAAAGCCTCTGCCTTCGGCTCCTGGGATCAAGCCCCGTGTCGGGCTCTCTGCTCAGCGGGGAGCCTGCTTCACCTTCTCTCTCTCTGCCTGCCTCTCTGCCTACTTGTAATCTCTGTCAAATAAATAAAATCTTAAAAAAAAAAAAAAGGTCAAACATCCATGGGGCCCTCTACTGCCCTCTACTGCCCTCTACTGGGGAATGTTATAAGGCCCTTAAATGACTAACCCCCCTGGGGCCACTGAATACAAAACCAGAAGAGACACCCCATTGGTGGTGGTTAGGAATTAGTCTGCGCTGTGTACTTGGGACAGGTTACCTAACTTCTCTGAACCTCAGTCTCCCGCTCTGTAAAGGGCAGATCACAGTAGCGCCCACAGTGATGAACTGTCCCTCGACTTTTTTGAGTAAAACACTTAGAACCCTGACAGACACACACTAAAGGCTATACTCGTGTGTTTTGTTTTGCTTGTTTTGTTTTTAATATCAAGGGAACGTGTGGTGGACTCCTGGAAAGGGAGGACAGAAGGGGGTTGGGAAAAGGTTTTCCCTCTTAGCTCCTACCTCTTAGAGAATTAACCATTAAGTGGCTTGTCTGGTTCTTGATAAAGGCCGTCACATGATCCAGGTGATCTATCCCTGGGGGCAAGACGGGAGGAAATTCCAGTGGGTCCCTCGGAGAGCCAGGGGACACCCCCATCTTCATCCAGGAATGGTTCCACCTTCCCCTCTCGGAAAGGCAGACCCCAAAGCGTCTGCTTCCCACCCCAGCCTCGGGCTACCCCACGGGTCTCTCCCCCTCCCCACCAACCTCCCGCAGTGCCAGGAACCCTGCCCTCTCCAGCACGCACCCACTTTCCCCACAAACGCGTTCAGAGCGTAGTCTCGGAAGAAAGGCCCCTCCATGCCCAGGAGCACGGCCTGGGCACGCTCCAGCAGCTGCTGGAAATGGAAGCGTTTGGGGATGAGGGCGGAGTGCAGCTGTCTCAGGGCCTCCTGCACTGAGCGGTCACACTGCAGGCAGCCCCAGCCTCCGTGGGCGCTCAGGCCCAACAGCAGCAGGAGGGCCGAGGCCAGAGGCATGGCAGGGTCTTTGTGACGTCACAGAGGAAAGCTGTCCAGCCCCACCCCCCCAGGTAAGGGCAGGGTTAGGGAGGCGGTGGGGGAAGGGGGAACACTGCGCAAAGGCACGTGTTTGCTGAG
Source organism: Lutra lutra (assembly GCF_902655055.1). Lineage (NCBI taxonomy): Eukaryota > Metazoa > Chordata > Mammalia > Carnivora > Mustelidae > Lutra > Lutra lutra. Next base: position 53,144,009 of record NC_062294.1, read on the forward strand.
TACCTACTACGGCGTCAGGCATGGTTCTAGAAGTTAGGCAGAGAGTCTAGAAAAACACAGGTCCCTGCCTTGTACCCCTGGATCATTCATTCATTCATTCATTCAACCTGGGAGGGAGAAGCAGACTCCCGTTGAGCAGGGAGCCCCACCGTGGGCTGGATCCCAGGACCCTGGGGTCGTGACCTGAGCCCAAGGCAGACGCTCAACCAACTGAGTGACCCAGGCGCCCCTTCTTTTTACTTTCTTAACATGGCCAGCAGAAATTTTGAAATTACATGTGGGGCTCACATTATATTTCAATTGGACGTCGCTGGTCTAAGCACATAGGTGATGCGCAATACATACCATTTGAATTGATTAGATGTGATTAAATTAGCTGGGGGTTGATGCGGGGAATCACGTAAAGTGTAATGAGAAAATTGACCACAAGGGGGCGCTCACACCCGGATGAAATTCTCCCCTCACTCCCACCTGAGTCTCACCCTTGACTTCCTGTCGCCCACCCAGAATTAGCCACCTATAATCCTAGCTAATGCCATGGAGCCATTTGAGATAAGAACTGAGCTATGAACTTGATGGTCTTCCCTCTTCCTCCATTACTACGCCCCATGCAGCCAGTGAGTCAAGGGACTATTTGCCCAAAGAAGTTTTCAGAAGGGGATGGAAAACAAAGGTAGGAGAACAAAAACTGTAAATTCCCCAGCTTCTAAGCACCAAATCCTCAGGTCCAGGTGCAAGGCAGGAAGAATCAGGAAGCAGAACCGGTTTTGTTTCTCTGGTAATGCCCCCACGTTCAAGTGCAATTTGGTAAAACTTAGTTAAATCAAGCATTTCCAGATTTCAGAGTCTGGCAATTCCACTTTTTTTTGAGGCGGAGGCTGAAGAAATTCTCACACTCACCCACTAGGGGGCAAAGTGTTCATCACAATGTTGTTCATGGCAGGTGTGTCAAAGGCAACCTGGTGTCCCTCACCAGGGAGGAGGAGGTGCCCCAGAGTGTCCAGGGCAGAGGACTCTGCAGCCACCAGAAGCAACAGACGTGCCTGCAAAAGAAGACTGGGTTGGAGTGACAATAGTAAGAAACAGAGCCAGACCTCCCACTCAGTGCTGCTGATATAACTTTAAGATCCATCCATCCCAACCAAAAATACACAATGCGTAAGAACACCTACGAACAAAAGGATACAATAAACACGACAGTGGCAGCTCTAGCAAGGAAGCAATGCGGAGTGACTAAATAGGAAATAAATCAAACTAACACCTGCTTTGTGTGAACCAGGTGGTTAAGCGTACTGCTGGGGTCAGACTGCCTGTGCTTGAATTAATTAATAATTAAGCTCTTTCACTTAATCACTGGGTGGCCTCAGGCAAATTAGGTAACTCATGGTGCCATAGCTGCCTCATCCATAAAATGAAATGACAAGTGTCCCTACATTATGGGGTTATTCCAAGGATTAAATAAGACAGATAGTGTTTAGAGCAGTACATAGCAAGTGCTATCTAAGTGCTGGCTATTTTTATAAGCTTTATGAAATGAAGATTATGATTTACTTAATCTTTGCACCTGAGGTTATTAAAAATGGAAGGAAGGGGTGCCTGGGTGGTGCAGTTGGTTAAGCCTCTGATTCTTAGTTTCAGCTCAGGTCGTGATCTCAGGGTTGTGAGATCAAGTCCTGCTTTGAGCTCCACGTTCAGTTCAGAGTCTGCTTAAGACCATTTTTCCTTCTGTCTCTCTCCCCCAAAATAAGTAAATAAATAAATACATACATAAAAGTTTAAAAAGTAAAAAAAGAAAGAAAGAAAGAAAGGGAGGGGGGCCTTCGGAGCTGGGGAGGGGAAAGAGATTCGAGGACAAGGGGAAACAATAGATCTGGAGGTGAACATGGGAGCTTCTGAGTGTGGCAGGGGTGAAAGGACATGAAGGATGCCTGTATTAGGGCGGGCTGGATTATGCTGCTGTAACAGGCAGTCTCAAAATCTCAGGGGCTTAAAACAGCAAACTTATTTTTCACTCATGTCATTATGTCTGGCTGGTCAAGACTCTGGCAGAGGGGAAAAAAAGAAGAAAACCCACATTCATTCTTAAAAGTTTCCACCCACAGATGACACCTGCTCGTTGGCCAAATTGAGTCTCCTGGCCATACCACACTTCATGAGCATGAAGAAGAGCGACCTCTCATGCACCCAGAAGGACTGAGAGTTGAAATATTTGTGAGCAGCTTGAATGACTGGCTCGAAGCCCGATTTAAGCTTAGGGATCTGAGAGCTGAGACGACTTGTCCCTCAAGTCTGGGATTGGCTCAGCGAAGTTCTATCACACCACCATGGTGGGCAGTGTAATAGCCCCCTATCACTGTAACAAAAAAAATCTGAACACAGTGCCTACAAATAACGATAAGCGTTTGTTATCTCACAGTTACTGTGGGTCAGGAATTAGGAAGTGGCTGAGCTTTTATACCATGCTGGCTCAGAGTCTCATGATATCAGTCTGGGCTGTAGTCATCCAAAGGCAAGACCGGGGCAGGAGAAACTTCCTCCACTGTGGCCCCCTCACAAGCTGGTACTGGCCCTTGGCAGAAAGCCTCAAATCCCTGCTCTTACAGGCTTCTCAAAGGTCCAGAAGGTATACCAGCTGGTTTCTTCCAGAGTGAACATTTCAAGAGAAAGCCAGACAAAGGGGCCACGTCTTTTGCGACCTAGCCTCCAAAGCCGCACACCATTACTTCTACCACGTTCTATCGATTGGAAGCAAGACATGGAGTCTGGCTCACATCACAGGAAAAGGCGATTAGCTCCACCCTTTGAAGGAAGGAGGACCCAGGCAACCAGGGGGAATGGTGGAGTATGTCTTTGGCCATGGGAAAGCTCTGTACCTGTTGGATAGGCTCAGGAGCATTATAGGAAATGTGGTAGAGATTGCTAGTTGACACCAAAATCTGGTCCCCCTTGAGCACATACAAGTCCCACACATTATTCTAGTTACTCATGTTTAATCTAAGTAATTCTTATGACAACCCCGCGAGGTAATAAAACAACACCTAACATTTATGGAGCACTTATTACATGCCACACATTGTCCTAACTATATTTTACATGCTTCAACTCATTCAGTCTCACAACAACTCAATGAGACAGGGACGGTTTTGACCTGCATTGATAAATAGGAAAACTGAGGACCAGAGAGGTTAAGTAATGATTCTAAGGTGGCACAGCTGGTGAGTTGCGAGAGCTGGGATTTGAACCCAGGCAGTCCGAATCCCGGGGCCATGCTCTTGACCACTACACAACATTAGAAAGAAAACAGGGTATGCTTTGTGCACACATTGCCGCTGTAAAAAGTTGCACCTGTGGCTCCAAAATTTTCGGAGAGTTCACTCTGCTCCATGAACCTCCTAGAGTAATTGACATAATGTAGTGTATCGTCTAAACAAAGGCAATCTTGAGCACCTTTAAGCCGCACACAGCTTTAAAAAAAAATCCTTATTTTACAGATGCGGAAACTGAGGCTTAGCAGGGTTGAGCCACTCCCGCTGGGCTGTGTGGGTAGGGACAGGAGCAGGAGTGGGGCCAGGCAGCCCAGAAGAGGTCACTACAGTCCTGGGGGGCCATGCTAATGGCCTGGTTTGGCGTTGGTGGGAGACTGAAAGGATGCCAGGGAAACCGTTGGAGGGATTTGGCGTTGAGCCCAGAAGAGGAGGCGGAATTAGAGGAGGCAGCTCCTGGGTTGGGTGGGGGTGGGTTGGGGTTGCAGGGGAGGAGGTTGGGGAACAGTGTTGGTGAGGTGGGGAGGGGTGGGGGGAGTGGTAGGTGGGTGGGGGAGATTTGGGGTGCAGTGGAGGAGAGGTGGGTTTGGTGGGTGGGTTGGGGATCCGTGTTGGTGTGGGGGGATGCAGTGGGGGTGCTGTTCCACAGTCCACTGCCCGGGCCCAGCCCCCTCTCCAGTCCACACCACGTGGTTACAGAAGCAGCCGTTTGTCCTCATGTGCTGGTGTGGGAAGATAAATTGGGACAATTACTTTGGAAACGGTCTGGCAGGACCCAGGAGGTCTGGCCAGTGCCCATCCCCTCGCCCTTGTGTGCTCTGTGAGAAGGGTGTGCGCAGGTGTCCGCATACCGGGCGCCCACAGCCACACCCTTCCTAAGGATCCCAAGCCAGGAACAATCCAGATGTCCATCACCAGGACACTTGCTGCGTAAACGCACAGAGCTTTTGTAGATTAATAAAAGGGCATTGCCGTTCCTCAGTTTTCTAGTGACTGGTTGGCAAAATCACGTGTTGCAGCTTTGTGGTTCTTAAAATATTTCAGACATTCGTGAACTATGAATTATCTTAACCTCACTGTGTTGCTAGATCGCCGGCGCTGTACCTTCCCTGATGCCGGCCCTTCTCTTCACACGGGGACACATACTTCCTGTCCGCTCTGCCTAACAGTGTTCATTTGGGTCTCCGATGTTCTATAAACACTGCCTTCTTCCCGGCGGGGCCCTGGACCCCTAACCCATGGGTGAAAATGGTCCAACCTTGGACCATTCAACCACCAGAAGAAAATTGTTTTAATTGACAGTTGCAGAAACGTGGCATGATTTTACATCGATCGTTTGCTAATGCAATCGGCTCTATTTTGCATGTATGACAACACAACCTTGGATCATAAAAACAGAACAAAATCTGCACGGTGGCACGTTCCTCCAATTCATTCATGCCCCACGGCGCTGGGACAAACCTTCACCAGACGCACACCATGTTAGAGGCATTTCTTACACATGACTTCATGCCAAAGAAGTCACAGAAAGGAAATGAAATCGGAGATTCCGTTGACGGAAAGCTCAGAACAGGCCAAAGCCAACCACAGGACCAGGTAAACGGACCAGGAAATGGGGGGAGGGGCCAAGAGGAGGGGGCGCAGGGTTCCCTTTTGTGACCAGCTGGTGACTACAAGGGTTTTTCATTTTACAGCCGTCAACTAAGCTACAACTTGTGACTTCTAAAATCAATTACATATTTTATTCTTAGAGGAAGGATAATTGCCTGCCATGATCCGATCTCCATTTTACAAAATTGTAGTAAAACACACACAACACAGAATTGACCATGGGGACCGTTTTTATTTATTTATTTATTTATTTAAAAGGTTATTTATTTATTTATTTTGAGAGAGAGCGAGCGAGGGAGCACAAGAAAGGCAGGAGGGTCAATGGGAGAGGGAGAAAGAGAATCTCAAGCAAGCCCCAGGCCCGGTGCAGAGCCCTATTCGGGGCTCGATCTCACCACCCTGAGATCATGACCTGAGTCGGAATCAAAAGTCAGGTGCTTAGCTGACTGAGCCACCTGGTGCCCCTATTTTTTTCCTAAGTTTTATTTATTTAAGTAATCTCTACACCCCACATGGGGCTCGAACACACAACCCTGAGATCAAGTGCCACACGCTCTTTTGACTGAGCCAGCCAGGTACCCCCCCCCATTTTTAAAAAAGATTTTATTTATTTATTTGACAGAGAGAGAGATCACAAGTAGGCAGAGAGGCAGGCAGAGAGAGGGGGGAAGTAGGCTCCCCGCTGAGCAGAGAGACCGATGTGGGGCTCCATCCCAGAACCCTGGGATCATGACCCGAGCTGAAGGCAGAGGCTTAACCCGCTGAGCCACCCACGTGCCCCCAGGTACCCCCCATTTTAACCATTTTTTACATTTAACCATTTTTCACTACAGTGGCCATTAAGTACATCACCACCATCCGTTTCCAGACCCATGAGATCCTAATTCTCCATTCCCGCTCCCCTCAGCCTCTGGCATCCAATATTTTATTTTCTGACTCTGTGAGTTTAACTACTCTAAGTACCTCATATGAGTGGAGTCAGGCAGTGTTTGCGTTTCTGTGACTGGCGTATTTCACTCAGCATGATGTCCTCAGGGTTCTTGCTGTTGTGGCAGGTGGCAGAATGTCCTTCCTTTTTAGGTGGATTACTATTCCCCCAGATGGAGAGACCACATCTTGCTCATCCGTTCATCCGTCAACAGACACTTGGGTTGCTTGCTTGTACATTATTTGTTCTATAGCTTTCTGGTTCTGTGTTGCATTTGGCAACAAAAAAGCTTTAAAAAAATAATGTGCAGGGGCACCTGGGTGGCTCAGTGGGTTAAGCCTCTGCCTTCAGCTCAGGTCATGATCTCAGGGTCCTGGGATCGAGCCCCGCATCGGGCTGTCTGCGCGGCAGCGAGCCTGCTTCCCCCTCTCCCTCTGCCTGCCTCTCTGCCTACTTGTGATCTCTGTCTGTCAAATAAATAAATAAATCTTAAAAAAAAAATAATGTGCAGTGCTGTTTGCTGGGTAAAGAGCATGCACGCGCGTGCGCGCGCGCACACACACACACACACATACACACGGTGGCTTGGGCCTGGGTGTCACCCTGAGACAGAGGTGGGGCCCGTGACCTGTCTCCTAGGGCATTTCTCACACCTACAGGGTGGGGCAAGGTCACACCTACCCACCAACTTCTCTCCACTTCAGTCACCCGCCCTGAGGGAGCTACACCACCTCTGCTCAAACTTCAGCTCTGGGTGGCCTCTGGGGCCAGGACACCTCAGGAAATTCAGCACCCTCCCCAGCCCTGGGGCTTCTCTGCAAACAGCTGGGGTAGTGAGGCGCCCCCAGGCTGTCTGCCCTCCTACAATCCCAGCTGTCCTCCCTGTTCCTCCAGCTCCGTGCCTCACTGTTTTTCTCTTTTTGTCTCTCCCTCTCTGGGTCTCTGTCCCTGATCTCTAGTCGCCATCGTTTGGTGCCTTTTTTTCTTGGCTTGCTTTTCCTTTTCCTTTTTCTGCCTTCCTGCCTTGCTTTGACCTGTGTTCAGGGAGCCACCCGCTCTCTGTGACTTTGGGCAAGACCCTTGGCCTCTCTGTGCCCTCCCAACTGAGATACTACTGACATTGGGGAGGCCATCCTGTGCACTGTCATCTCTTGGCCTCCACCTGCCAGATGCAAATAGCACTCCACCCCCTCTGTGACAGCCACAGAAGTCTGTAAGCTGTTGCCAAGGTCCCCCATTTAAGAACCAGTGGGTAAACATTAGTCCCCAGAGTGAAGTGATCAAGAGAATGGGGGAGTGAAGACCTAATCACAATGTACAGCTTTGGGGTTTCAAATGACACCACCAAAAAAGTGAAAGGATGGGGTCACCTGCCTGGCTCAGTCAGTAGAGCATGCAACACATGATCTCAGGGTTATGAGTTCAAGCCCCACACTGGGCATAGAGCTTACTTAAAATTACATTATATTTAAAAAAATGAGGGGCGCGTGGGTGGCTCAGTGGCTTAAAGCCTCTGCCTTTAGCTCAGGCCATGATCTCAGGGTCCTAGGGTTGGGCCCCGCATAGGGCTCTCTGCTCAGCAGGGAGCCTGCTTCCCTTCCTCTCTCTCTGCCTGCCTCTCTGCCTACTTGTGATCTCTCTGTCTGTCAAATAAATAAATAAAATCTTCAAAGAAAAAATGAATTCCACCCACAGGATGGAAGAACATACTTGCAAATCACAATTATGATAACAGACTTGACTTATATCCAGTATATATAACAGACTCTAACAACTGAAAAAAATAAATAACCCAATGAAGAGATGAGCAAAGAACTTGAATAGACATTTCTCCAGAATAGATCTAGAAATGGCCAAGAAGCACATGGAAAGAGGCTTCATGCCATTAGTCATCAGGGAAACACTAACCAAAACCTTGGCGAGAGACCATCTTTCACCACTGGGATGGCTGTAATCAAAGAGTCAGGTGCTCCTAAGTGTTGGCCGGAATGTGCAGAGACTAGAACCCTCATGCATCGCTGGTGTAGGGGTAAGATAGTGCAGCTGCTCTATAAAAATGGTCTGGATCTTCCTCAAAAAGTAAAATGTAAAGTTACCCTATGACCCAGCAGTTCTGCTCCTTGGTAAATATCCCAAAGCTTGGAAAGCCTATGTCCACGAGAAAGAGTGTGCACGCATGTTCACAATCGTTGGGAGGTGAAAACGGCCCAAATGCCCACTGGCTGATGAATGGATAAACAAAATGGGGCCCATTCATGCAGTGGAATATTATTCAGCCACAAAAAGCAATGATACCGTGACACACACTGTAACAGGAATGAATGGTGAAAATGTTATGCTAAGTGAAAGAAGCCAGACTTGAAAGACTTTGTGTTGTAGGATTCCATTCATATGAAATGTCCAGAATAGGCAAATCCTTAGAGACAGAAACCAGAATCATAGGGACCGAAACCCTGGTGGTCAGGGCCTGGGGGCTGGGGGGACTGGGGAGCAATTGCTATTGAGTGTGGGGTTTTTTTGGAGATGATAGTTCTTTCCCTGAACCTCAGTGTTCCCATCTGTAAAATGAGGCTGTATTAGTTAGTATCTCTACAGTACTTTTGCTGTGAGGGGCAAATGAGATGATGCTTTTAAAGTCCTTGTCCCATAAGTGTGAGCTGGAAGCAGCAGGAGAGATAATCTGTTGGATCCCCTCAGCGATTCTGATTGATGGGACGCCTGGGTGGCTCAGTTGGTTAAGCATCTGCCTTTGGCTCAGGTCCTGATCTCAGGGTCCTGAGATCGAGCCCCGTGTCAGGCTCCCTGCTCAGCAGCAAGTCTGCTTCTCCCTCTCCCTGCTGTTCTCCCTGCTTGTGCTTTCTTTCACTCTCAGATAAATAAATAAAATCTTTAAAACAAAAAAAAAAAAGAAATTCTGATTGGTGAAGACTCAGCCTCCTTCCTCTCCTTCTCTTCCTGGCCCTAGCCTCCTCCCTGGCTTTGGTCTCCCCACTCCACTCTATTCCCTCCAGGGCTCCAGAGCTGACCCTGCTCCTCCTTTGTGCATAGCCCTCCCATGGCTCCCTACTGCCCCCAGGACAGAGCCTGGTCTGGCAATGGAGATACCCGGCCATACACTCCCTTGCATCACATTCACTGTAGACCCAAGCAATCAGGGATGGCCTGACTCACAACCCTACACCCTTGACCATGCAGGTTTCCTCTTCCTTGAATGCCCTCAGCATTCCCTCCTTCCCCACCCGCCCAGTGAACTCAGTTCTGAGCTGAAGTCACAGCCTGGCACATGCCCTTTGAGCTAGCGATTCCAATTCTAGGAAGTCAGCCTTCAAATAAGACCCACACATGAGCTCAGAGAACTAGGCACAAGGACCTTTGTTCACTGTGGCTAATCATGGTGGAGGAGGGAATAACCTAAACGTTCATCAGAAGGGGATGGCCAGAAAAATCCCAGGAGGAGGCTGTGAAATAGGAGAATGGGATAGATGAGCATGAGTACAGACAGGCACCTCTTCAAGATGCATTACTATGTGAAAAATGCAAGGCACAAAACCCCATATATTCCGTGCTCTGCCCCTCCCTACCTCACTGTGTGACCTTGGGAAATTACTTTGCCTCTCTGAAGCTCCATTCCCTCGTCTATAAAGTGGTATGTTCATAATGTCAGAAGTCGCAGTAAAGATTAAGCAACAAAACATGCAGGGAAACATACAGCTAGTTAGCATTCAAAAATAGAGCAAATAGTTAGCATTCAGAAAATGTTAGGGTTTTTTTTTTCCCTTTTATTTTTTTTTCAGAGGGAGGGGGTGGGGCCCAGTCAGAGGGAGAGAGAGAATCTTAAGCAGGCTCCATTCCCCGTGTGGAGCTCAATACTGGGGCTTGATCCCACGACCCTAACATCATGACCTGAGCCAAAATCAAGAGTTGGATGCTTAACCACCCAAGCGCTCCAGAAAATGTTAGCTTTTGATATTAGGGCAGAGACTGGAAATTTTTTCTGGGAAGGGCCAGAGAGTCAATATCTTTTCCTTTGTAGACCATCTGGTCCCTGTTGCAACCACTCAGCTCTGTTATTGTATTGCACGGACAGTCACAGACAGTGCATCAGCAAATGGATGCAGCTGTGTTCCAAGCAACAATTTAATAGGACAGACAGCTGGCCCCTAGGCCATCATTTGCCAACCCCTGTATCAGAACTGAAAAAGAGGGGCGCCTGGGTGGTGCAGTTGGTTGACTCCTGGTTTTGGCTCAGGTCATGATCTCAGGGTTGTGGAACTGAGCCCCATGTCAGGCTCCAGGCTCAGCGAAAAGTCTGAGGAGTCTCTCTTCCTCTGCCCCTCTTCCCACTGTGTGTTCTCTCTCTCTCTCAAATAAATAAATCTTTAAAAAAAAAGAATTGAAAAAGGGACAACTATTTATTTTTATAGGCTTTGTGTGCCCCTCCAACCTTTGAACTCTTGTCTCTCACAGTCTTCATTAGACTGCATTGTGCTACCCTGTTTCTCTTTCCCTATGAGGCTCCAACCCTCCCACCACCAGACATTGAACTCTCCCAGGACAGGAACCTTATCTGAGCTATGTGGGTCTCTAGAACCCAGCCTCCATCCCTGTTGTAGGAGCACGACAGGAACATTTGTTGCATTCTTTCATTCATAGAGACAAAACATGCCCCAACTACATGCCAGGTGCTGTTCTAGACCCTGAGACTATAACACAGACACGAACTCCTGGAGCTTATGTTGTAAAGGGGCAGACAGTCTGCCAGTCAAATAAACACCCAAAATATATAAGCTATTAGATGGTCTCATGCATCAAAGAGAAGTAAATAAAGCAGGAACAGAGGATGAGAGGTGAGGAAGGTGTTGCTAATTTCCATGGTTTGGCCAGTGGAGGCCTCACTGTGATGGTGAGGTCAGAAAGGAGATAAGGGAGGGAGTCATGGGAATTTCTCAGAGATGAACCTTTGGGTGGATGGAACAGGAAGTGCAAAGGTCCTGAGGTGGGAACAAGCCTGGAATTTTCAAGGAACAGCAAAGAAATCAGTGTGACAGCAACTGAGAGCACTGGGGAAAGAGTTGAAGATCCAAGACAGAGCACAGGCTTGATGGGGGCACTACAGGGACAGTAATCCCAGTCATGAAGTCTCCACCCTCATGACCTAATCACCACCACCCCTCCCAAATTCTCACCTCCTCAGACCTTCACTTTGGGGATTAGGATTTCAACATACAAATTTTAGGAGGACACAAACATTCAGACCATAGCAAGAATCAAAATTGTCTCCAAACACTGCCAAGTGTCCCCTGTGTGACTTGATTGCTCCCCATTGAGGATCACTGATCTAATGTGATCATGCCTGTAGCAGTCAGAATAAAGTGGGGTACGCTGCAGTAACAAACCAGCCCCAACTTCCAGAGACATAAAACAGCAAAGGTCTGCTTCTTACTCACACTCATGACTCTCACTGGCAGCTGAGGACTTCACCTCCAAATTCCCATAATCCCCTCTATTAAACTCAGGCCAACCAAGAAGCCACTCTTGGGGGCATTGCTGCCGGTTAGAGGAAGAAGGCGATGTGCTTACTTCCTTCCAGAAAACAGGAATATTCCTACTGTCATTTCATTGGGCCAAGCAAGTCCCGTGACAGGAAGTACAAACTTTCCGTGTCCTCCAGAGGAGAGAAAAAAACTGAACATCTGTGAATACCCTACTATATTGCTTCAACATTGGCAGATTGAAATTCATATATTTTACTATATGTTATTTTCACTGTATTTTTCCTTTATTTATTTATTTATAAAGATTATTTATTTATTTATTTATTTGACAGAGATCACAAGTATTCAGAGAGGCAGGCAGAGAGAGAGGAAGGGAAGCAGGCTCCTTGCTGAGCAGAGAGCCCGATGCGGGGCTCGATCCCAGGACCCTGAGACCATGACCTGAGCCAAAGGCAGAGGCTTTAACCCACTGAGCCATCCAGGCACCTCTGTTTATTTTTTTAACTAGGCTCCACACCCAATGTGAGGCTTGTAATAACTTGCCCGAGATTGAGGGTCCCATGCCCTACCGACTGAGCCAGCCAGGTGTTCCTCCTTTATTTTTTAATTGATATTTAAAAATAGATTGATCATGTCTTAATTGATATTTTGAAATTACCTGTACAGATAGGTAACTGACTTTTTTAGGTAATATTATTTGTGAATTCATTTCAGCAGGGTAAGAGGCTATGAGAAAAATTGTTGACATTTTTCAATTTTGAAAATTTTCAATTTTGAAAATTTCAATTTTGAACTTTTTCAAAAAATGAGAAAAATTGTTTTTAAGGATTTATTTATTTTAGAGAGAGAAATAGAGCAGGGGGAGGGGGAGAAGGGGAGAGAGAGAGGGAGAATCTCAAGCAGACTCCACACAAAGAGCACAGCCCGATCCGGGGCTCGATCCCATGACCCTGAGATCATGACCTGAGCTGAAATCAAGAGTCAGACACTTAACCAACTGAACCACCCAGGCGCCCCAAGAAATGTTTATTATAAAAAGAGAACATAGTATACCCAGTAACAGTGTGGGACAGATGTTCACCAAAATCTGCATACAGAGACAGGGATTGGCAGACTACAGCCTGCAGGCCAAATGCTGTCTATGGCCTGACTTTGGGTGGCCCAGAGCTAAGAATGGTTTTATATTTTTAGAGTCGTAAAAAGGAAAAACAAAAAGAAGAACTAGAGGAATAAGTGATAAAGAGCATATGTGGCCCCTGAAATCTAAAATATTTACTATCCGGCCCTTTACAGAAAACATTTAACAACCTCCGGACTAGAATGTTCTTAGCAGCCCTATTGTAATAAACCGAAACTGGAAACCACACAAACACCCATTCACAGTTGGATGAATAAAAAGATAGTGTTGTATTTGTACAATGGAATGCCATCCAGCAGGGGTTGACAAACTTTTTCTGTTAAGGGCCAGATAGTAAATATTTTCGTCTTTCTGGGCCATATGGTCTCTGCCACGGCCATTGTAGCAAACAGCTATAGACAACTGTGAATGAAGAGATGTGGTGGTGTTCCAATAAAACTTTATTTATAAAACAGGCAACAGGCCAATATTGGCCCCCAGGCAGTAGTTTCCCAGCCCCTGAGGCACAGAAATGAGCATAAACAATCTACAACATAAGCCCACGTGGGTACATTACGTAAAGCCAAAGGAAAACCGGCTGCACAATTCCCTTTATGGGGAATTTGAGACCAGGAACGTTGGCCTCTATGGTGTTTCAAGTGAGGATGGGGCTGGAGTGTTCTGCTTTTGAATCTGGCTTCCCCAGCGTGCTCACTTTGTGATAAAGCCTTGAGCTGTGCACTCGGGAGGCAAGAGCCTCTTTTGTGGGCGTGTTCTTCCAAACAAAGGCTGGCAAGGGCGTTGGCTGGCATGGTCTGCAATTTCCCATGGCAGCTGGAGCACAACAGAGGGGCCCCCGGCCTCTCTCTGGAGGTGGGATCTGACCGGCTTCTCGGCCTCGCAGCTGTTGGAGCTTCTCAGAGCCGCTGATGGAGTGAATTTGACGTGGTGGAAAAATTCTCAGATTCTTAGGAGAACCACGCCTCCCTGACTACTCCCTCTTCATCTCGCCAGTTTCAAACCAGGAAATGAGCAGGGAGAAGAAGAAGAAAAAAGGGGCGCCTGGGTGGCTCAGTGGGTTGAGCCTCTGCCTTCGGCTCAGGTCGTGATCTCAGGGTCCTGGGATCGAGCCCCGCATCGGGCTCTCTGCTCAGCAGGGAGCCTGCTTCCCCCTCTCTCTCTGCCTGCCTCTCTGTCTACTTGTGATCTCTGTCTGTCAAACAAATAAATAAACTCTTAAAAAAAAAAGAATTAAAAAAAAAAGAAGAAGAAGGAAAAAAAAACAAGTTAAAATACCTCCAAGAGGCCAAGGGAAATGTCACAAATGTCAGGCGGTGAAATTTACATTCATCATTCCTAAGAGAGCGTTGTTGACTCCTCTCCTTCAAGCTGTGACTCTAGTGTCCCCTCCACAGAGAGACCTTCCCGGGCCACCTGATGGTCGCCTGTGACTATCAGAAGCTGGGAAGAAGCAAGGAAGAGTTCTTTCCTTTGGATTTTGAAGGCAGCATGGCCCTGCCAACACCTTGATCTCAGGCTTCCGTCCTTCCCCAACCGTAGGCCTATAACACATGTCTGTTGTTCTAAGCCATCCAATCTCATGGCATTTTTGCATGGCAGCCCTAGAAAAAGGATCCAGTGTGTGTTACCATCTGACTTGTTATTTATCTTGTTTATTCTCTCCCCAGTGGGATGTGAAATCCATAAGGGCCAGGATTTGTGTCCATCTTGTCCACTGCCGCCTCCCCAGGGACTAGCCCAGAGCTTGTCCTCATAGGTGATCAATTAGTGTTTGTTGAATGAATTCGTTTAGGCATTCTAAAAACACAGAATGAGCACTTTCTTTGTATTGATGCACTGTGGGGTCGGGTCAGAGGGGGTATTAGGCGTGGTTGATACTGCCCTCCTCATGCTGAGAGGACAGACCTCTGTCCTGAGAGGACAGTCACAAAACACAGACGAAAGTGAACGGACGCATCTGTAGGAATTGGGTCTGGAGGAGGGGCTCTGTGGGTCAGCAGACAGATTAGTGAGGGTTGGGCAGTGAAGAAACACTTTCAGGAGGAGCCACGATTTGAGTTGAGGATTAACAGGTTGAATTCTGTCTCCCTAAAATGATACTGACGTTTTGACCCCCAGGACCTACGAATGTGACCGTATTTGGAGGTAAGGTCTTGGCAAATGATCAAGTTAAGGTGATGTATTAGGGTGGGAGGTAATCCAATAGGATTGAGGTCCTCGTAAAAAAGGGGAAGGTTGTGGGGCACCTGGCTGGTTCTCTTGGTGGGAGCCTCTGACTCTTGATCTCGGGGTCATGAGTTTGAGCTCCATGTTGGGAGTAGAGATAGCTAAAGCAGCTGGGGCAGGAACTTGGACACAGACACACACATACAGAGGGAAGACAACGTGAAGACAGAGAAAATATCATGTCCAAGTCAGGAACGCCTGAAGCCAAAGCTGCCAGAAGCTGGGAGAGACGCCTGGGACAGATTCTCCCTCAGAGTCTCACAAAGAACCCACCCAGCCGACATCTTGGTTTTCAGCTTCCAGATTCCAGAACCGTGAGACAAAAACATGTCCGATGTCTGGGCCACCCAGTTTGTGGAGCTGGTTACAGCGGCTCTAGCGAGCAACTCCAGGTGGGTAAAACTCAGATACGTGGGGAAGAGAAGGTAGCCAATGCTCCGAGGTTGAATATCTCTGCCTCCATTGTACTTCCGTTTCCTGTTCTCAGAGTTCATCTCCTGTCTGTCTGTGTTCTCTCTTTCCTTTGGTCAGCATTTTAAAAAACTTACTGCCACCTGATACCATATCATACATCATATATTTTATTGCTTGCTTGTTCATTGTCCATCTCCTCTACCGCCAGGTGAGATCCAGGAGGAAAGAGACTCTGTGTTGTCCGTGGCGGTATTCCCAGAGTGGAGTAGGTGCTCAAAAAAATTCCTGTTGGGTTTTTAAGAATGCAGGCACTGGAGTGCGATGCTGTGGGCTCAGGCCCCAGCTCTGCCCCTTGCTTCTTTCTCTCTGAGCCCGTTCCTACATTGGCAAAATCGAGACAACGGTATCAAGAGTGTAGACCAAGACGTTGTGTGTGAAGTTCTCGCCACACATGGCTCATTTTCTTTGATCATTTTGAGATCATTTCAGACGTCACCAAAAAAGTGGCAAAAACAATGTGAAGAAGTCCCATAATTTCTCACCCAAGTTTAATCCAAAGGTTTAAACCCAAGTTTAATCCGAAGGTTAACCCCTTATGTCACCACAGTCAAATGATCGAAATCATGACACTAACCTTGGAAACTAACTGCCTGTGAACCAACCCGCGAATCTTATTCTAATTTCCCTGATATCCCAGTCCTGTTCTTTTTCTTTTTCTGATCCGGGATCTCACATTACAATTAGTTGTTGTGTCTCCTTAGTCTCCTCCAACATGTGATGCTTCTGTCTTTTTTTGTCTTTCATGACCTTGACCCTTTTGAGGAGTACTGGCCATTTATTTCATAGAATGGCCCTCGGTGTGGATTTGTTTGATGTTTTCCTTATGATTAGATTCAGGTTATGTACTTTGGGCAGGAACACTGTGGAAGTGATGCCATGTCCTTCTTGGTGCATGATGTCAGAAGGCCCCTGATGTTGGGAGGTCTCATGACCGATCATATTCATTTTGATTACTTACTGAAGGCACTTTCTAGTGTCTCCTCTGTAAACTTACTATTTTTTTACAGTGTTCATTTGATGCTAACTATTATTTATTATTTTTTCCAACACACATTTACTGAGTGCCCACACTAGATGTCCAGGCCCTTTCCAAGAGGTTACGGCGACCAAGATGAGTAAGACTTTTTCCTGCTGGAATGTCACACTGTCATGAGGAAGATTGAAAGGTAGCCAGGAACTCACAACGGAGAGAGACCAGTGGGTGATTAAGGTCTTGAAGGGTACTGCAGGGGTACAGGAGGTGTATACTGGTCTGTCTGAGGGAGTCAGAGAAGGCTTCCTGGGAGAAGGGATATTTGAGTCGGGTATTGAAGGATGAATAGGAGTTCACCAGGGAAGGGGGAGAGAATTCTGGGTAATGGGAGCAGTGTTTGTGCAAAGATGAAAGAGATATTTTTGGTGCCAATTGAAGGGCTGGGATATTATCCTAGAAGCACTGGGGAGCCATGGGAGGACTGTGAGTAGGGGACGAGCAGGATCTGCTCTGGGTTTATAAAGACCATCTGGTGCCATATGGGGGACAATCCAGAGGGGAGAACCTTGAAACCTGGAAGGAGAACAGGTTAAGTGTTCAAGTTGGAGAGAAGGATGCCTGAATTGAGGCTGGGCCAAGAGAATGGTGAGAAGGGCAGGGTGGGGGGGCAGCGGGGAGAGCTGAACAAGGAGGAGAGAGACAGTGATGGGGGTGCTCCTGTTATCTAACCTAGATATATGGATATACAGAGAGGCCATTTATCAAGAGGGAGAATACAGGTATTAGAGCAGGTTTGGCAGGAAAGATAATAAACCCTATTTAGTGTAAGTATGTGGCACATTTTTTGCTTTTTGTAAACTCTACACACAACATGGGGCTTGCACTCACAACCCCAAGATTAAGAGTTGCATGTTCTTCCAGCTGAGCCAACTGGGATCCCCAATGTGCATGGCATATTTAAGAAAGATTTCCCTAAAAAAAAAAAAGGAAAGAAAAGGAAAGAAAAGGGAAGGGAAGGGAAGGGAAGGAAAGGAAAGGAGGAAGGAAGGGAGAAAGACTTCCTGGATGGTTGGCTCCAAGAGGTGTGTGGAAGTTAAGAGTTAATCCCTCTGCAATTTGGGAAAGAAAGGGCTTGGCTGGAGTGTCTTTTTCTCTTGCTCCTCCTCTTTCTCTGAGGATAAACATAAGTCAGATAACATGGTCAAGAAAGTACCTGGCACTCAGTAAATACTCATTAGCTGGCAGTTCTGTGTGTATTTTTTTAACGTAATGAGTACCTACCAAGTGCCAGACTATTATTATTATGGTTGGATGTTTTTCCCCTCATTCTTGCCTCTTCCTTCTTTCTTCTTTTCCTCACCCCCAGTGGTGAGGCAGAGCTGTCTGGCACAATAATGCATCTGTGTCATCTTAGGAAATGCAGTTACTTCTGCAAGAGACGGGTTGGTTTCCCTATAGATACTTACAGAACTTTCTGTGATGATGGAAATGCTTATCTGTGCCTTGGAAATGGTAGCTACCAGCCTTGTGTGGCTCCTGAGCTCTTGAAATATGGCTAGCAAGACTGAGGGATTGAATTTTTTTTAAGATTTTGTTTGTTTATTTGTCAGAGAGAGAGAGAGATAGCAAGCACACAAGCAGGCAGAGTGGCAGGTAGAGGCAGAGAGAGAAGCAGATTCCCTGCTGAGCAAGGAGCCTGATGTGGGTCTTGATCCCAGGACCCTGGGATCTGACCTGAGCCAAAGGCAGCAGCTTAACTGACTGAGCCACCCAGGTGTCCCTGAATTTTTTTTTTAAGGGTACCACTGACCCCAACTTGGGGTTTGAACTCAGGACTCAGATCCAGAGTCACACGCTGCAGCAACTGAGCCAGCCAGAAACTCCAGGAACTTTAATTTTCAATTTGTTCAATTGAAACTTGAACAGACTCATGTGACTGGCAGCTACCATGTTGGACAGTGGGACCCCAAAACTAAGGCTCCCTTCCCCCAGGAACTGTAAAAATTTGCCTTGTTTTCCCTAAAGGCACAAAGTCTCAAGGATTGCTGAGGTCTCAGGGGAGTGGGAGCTGAAGAGGGAGAGAAGAATAAAAAAGAGGGGTAAATTGGGAACTTCCTGTGTGGGTGTCGGGAGTATAAAGTGAATGAGTCAAATAAAAAAGGTGGGGTGCCTGCGTGGCTCAGTCGTTAAGCATCTGCCTTCAGCTCAGGTCATGATCCCAGCCTCCTGGGATCGAGTCCACATCGGGCTCCCTGCTCAGCTCCCCCTGCTTGTGTTACCTCTCTCACTGTCTCTCTCTGTCAAATAAATAAATAAATAAGGCATGTATCCCTCTTGGAACGCAGTGAAAAAAGACCAACAACCTGATTCAAATATGGGCCAAATATCTGAATAGACACTTCCCTAAAGAGAAATGACAAGTGGCCAATAAGCACATGAAGAAAATGTTCAACATCATTAGTCATCAAGGAAGTGCAAATTAAAAACCACAGTGAGACACAACACACCCACAATGGCGAATATTAGACAGTGTTAAATGTCACAAGGATGGGGAGCAGCCGGAACTCTCAAAAACTGTTGGTGGGAAAAAGACAAGCATCGCATCTCATCTCATCCCATCACAATGCTATCTAATCATATAATAATATCCAGTAATAATAATAATAATAATAATCTGATAAGAAAGATATCCACAGTCTAATCTCCAGAAACTGTGAACATCTCTTTATGTGGTGAAAGGGACTTTGTGGATGAGATTCAATAAGGGTCTTGAGTTGGGGCAATTATCTTGGATTTCATCCTGGATATTATCTTGAGTATCATCACAAGGGTCCTTATAAGAAGGAGGTGGGAAGGTCAGGGTCAGAAGAAGGAAATGTGCTGGCTGAAGCAGACGTTGGAGGGCTGAGGCCACGAGCCATGGGATAAAAGCAGCCTTGAGAAGCTGCAAAGGACAGAGAAACAAATTCACCCTTAGAACCTTCTGGAAGGGGCATGATCCTGATGGCACCTTGATTTTAGCCCTGTAAGTCCCCCCTCGGACATCTGACCTCCAGATCTAGAAGGAAATAGATTTCTGCTGTTTTAAGTCACTGAGTTCGTGGGAAATTGTCACAGCAACAATGGCAAGCTACCGCAGCCACCGTGGGGGAAAAGTCTGGCATTTCTTCTAAATTAAACCCACACCAATTCGATGACTCAGAAGTTTCACTCAGGTGTTTCTTCAAGAGAAATAAAAATGTACACCCGCAGAAAGGCTGGTGTAATAATATTGAAAGCAGGTTTCTTCACAATAGTCCCAAACTGCAAATATGCCGGCTATCCACGAACAGAAAAATGGATAAAGCCACGGGTACATTCATACAGAGGAATAGTACTCAGATCAAACCACTGACTCATACAATAACACGGATGAGTTTCAAAACCATTTTGCAGGGGCACCTGGGTGGCTCAGTCAGCTAAGCTGCTGCCTTCGGCTCAGGTCATGATCCCAGGGTCGTGGGATGGAGCCCTGCATCAGGCTCCCTGCTCAGTGGGGAGCCTGCTTCTCCCTTTCCCTCGACCCCTCCACCTGCCTGTGCTCTCTCTCTCTCAAATAAATAAAATCTAAAAAAAAAAAAAAAAAGCGTCTTGCAGAATGAAGGAAACCAGACACAAAAGATCACCCACACTGGGATTCCATTTATAAAAAGATCTAGAACAAACAAAACTCATCAATGGTGATAAAAAATCAGGATAGTAGTTGCCTGGAGTAGTGTTGTGGGGATTGACAGGGAAGGAGCAAAGGTAACTTCCTGGGGTGTGGAAATGTTCTGTATTTTCTTCTTCTTCTTTTTTTTTAAGATTTTATTTTTAAGTCATCTCTACACCAAACATGGGGCTCGAACTCACAACCCCGCGATTGAGAGTCGCACCATCTACCAACTCAGCTAGCCAGGCAGGCACTCCTGCCCTGTATTTTCTAATAGTTGTATGTGTAGTTGTCCAAAGTCATGGACCAGTCGGTATATTTAGGAGCTTTACATTTTACTGCTTGTGAATTCTACCTCCAAAGGGAACCATAAACCGAGAATGAACTGTAGCTAATAAAATGTGTGATCAATTATTTAGAACTAAAGAGTCTGAAGTCTGCGAAGTATTCTAAGGAATGGCGAGACAGCAGGGTTTCCCAGCTTTGGTACTATGGACACTTGGGGCCAGGTCATTCTTTGTCATGGGGCCGTCCCAAGCACTGTAGGATGGGGCCCAGCACCTCTCTCCCCCTCCACAGTTCATCACAATAGAAGAGTCTGTTTCCAGACATTGCAAGATGTCCTCTGAGCGGCCTGATTTGTCCCTGGATCAGAACCGCTGAGATAGAGGGAGGGATACATGGATATATTTGTCATAAAATAAATACAGAAAATGCCAAGTGTAGAATGTAGCCAAGGGCTACCCCTGTGTCCACTGGGCACTCCCCCCCACCCCCCACCCCCTGCCACTGCTTGCAACATTTCTACATGCTTGAGATGTTTCATAGTAAAATATTAGGGAACAATTCACACCCCAAGAGCCATCAGCCTTGTTAGTGTCTACCCTAGTGAGAGACAATTGGTCCGTGTTCACAAGAAGGATTCAGAGGGAACATTCATCTTTCCTCTCGTTTCCTTGTTTATAATAGGAAAACCCTGGAAACAGCCTACGTGCCTGTCAACCCCCACCCCCCGCCATGGATTGGCTGGAATAAACTTGGATACATCCGCGTCGCGTTGTCGAGTTCTGTGCACTTGTTTTTGGTTTGTTTTTAAAGAGAAAGACACGAACATGCTCACATATCGAGCCCCAGCCGCCGCGGACCTCAGCAATGGGACAAATGTCACGAGGGCCTTTCAGGGCTGATGGCTCCGCCCTGTACCTTGGTCCTCTTCTTTCCATTTGTCAGAACCCGTAGAACCGTGTGCTAGAAAGGGCGAATTTCCCTGATATAGGTGTCTGTGATATAATTATACATTTGCATATGGATTATACCTTAAAATGCCTGACTTAAAAAAAAAAACAGTTGGGGCGCCTGGGTGGCTCAGTGGGTTAAAGCTGCTGCCTTCGGCTCAGGTCATGATCCCAGGGTCTTGGGATCGAGCCCCACATCGGGCTCTCTGCTCAGCGAGGAGCCTGCTTCCCTTCCTTTCTCTCTGCCTGCCTCTCTGCCTACTTGTGATCTGTCTGATAAATAAATAAAATCTTAAAAAAAAAAAAAAAACAAAAAACAGCAATGATTCTGTGGAAGAGCTTTTGGGTTTTATTTGATGGTGGAGGGAAGAACGGGAAGGCGCGGAGGGCAGGTGCGGGAAGGCAGGCTCCCAAGGCTTAGGCGTGGGCCCTGAATGTGCAAATCTCATCTCGTGCCACAGTCTGCATGGGAAAAGGGGCAGGGAGGACATCCCAAGGTGAGGGCACTGCCTGGCTTGGGCTGAGGCTTGGAGGTGGGTCCTGGGGCAGGTGTGTCTACCACGAGGCTGGAGTGCAGGGAACGTGGAGGCGAGCGGTAGGGGAGGGGGCAGGAGGTGACTTGAAACCAGATTGGGACTCTCAGCGCTTACGGTTTCTACCCTGTCACCAGGCTGTTAACATATACAGCCTGTCATATATTCGTTAATTATACACCTGCCTTATCTGCTCTCCCAGCCTGCGTTCTGTTCAGGTGGGCAGATGATTCCGGAGGCCTGAGAGACACTGGGAGGCTATGCTGGGCTCCGAGGAAGGCAAGGTGACCCGGTTCAGGTCTGTGCCATCGAGGAGCTCCCAGGCTGGCGGGAGAGACCAGCAGGTGAGCAGGCAATGCCCGCACCTGGGGGAAGAGGCTGCCCATGAGGGGCCACAGACATAGGCAGGGCTCCTTACAAGAAATCCTGAAGGCTTCCTGGAAAAGGAGGCATTGGGGGGTGAGGGGAGACCTTTCCCAATGTCGGGGAAGCCCATCTCAATAATAGCGATGATATTAATATGATAATAATAGCTGGCGACATTTATCGAGTATTTGCGACGTGCTAGAATCCCGCACTAAGCACAAAGTAGAATCAATTTAACCCTCTGGTAACTATGGTGGATACTCTTAGCATTGTCATGATCCCCCTTCTTGTGGATTAGGAAATCGAGGCACGGACTTGGTTTCCTGCCCTCAGACTGTCTGTGCGGGGGTTGGGAGACAGTCAGAGTCTCAGTCTAGGGAAATGCGTGATTTACCGGAGGCAGCCAAAGGCGCTGCTGGGAACCGAGAGCCGGGGTGACTGCTTCGGGCTGGGGGAGGTTGGGGAGCCTCCAAGAAGAGAGGGACCCCTGAGATGGATCCTTTGCGGATGGGTGTGTGTGAAGCTGGGCGCATAGAGTTATGTCATATTTTCAGTTCTTGTCTTGCTGTCCTTTGTCCGTATCCCTGTTTTTCCTTCTTTTTTCTTTCTCCCCCTCGGTCCACCGGCCCCACTCCTGGACAAACCCAACTCATTGCGTTCATGCCTCTCTGGGTACCAGCTAACACTTGCAAACCAGCCAGTCTGCTTTGTGTAACTCTATCCTCTACATTGATATGAAAGATGCATTTTATCTTTTAAATTGTGCCGTCGGACCCAGTTCTGTTTCTTACTTTTTCCACTCAGCGTTATGTCACCCATTGTCATACGTAACACTGATTTATTGCTTCTAGAAACACCTGGGGGAATCACTCCCTTTTACTTAACCCCTCCCAAGCAGCAGGGCCCGTGATCGTGATGGTCTCTGTGTTCCCAGTCCTTGGTCAGTTTTGGACACACTCTCGTATATCACCTGTGTTCGAGTTCTGTGGGTACTTGGAAACGCAGTTGCTGGGCTCTGGGATCAGTGCACAATTAATGCCACAAAATTCCATCTGATCATCTGGGCTGGATCTTGAGGCCCTCACAGCATTTCGCCAGGTAGACAAGGGTGGAGAAGGACCAGCCAGTTCAAAGGTCTGAGCAAAAACTGAGTGTGTTCGAGGGTCAGGAAATTACAGGTGGACCTCCTGGAGGTATGGGACCTGTGGCAGAATAGCCCATCATAAATACCTGACTGGTTGGTTTCTTTCCTAAAAAGGAAACTAGGATTGTTGTGGGTGGCAGTTTGGCAACATGTATGAAACGCTTAGCTGCTTTATATGCTGACTCAGCAATATCTGCGCATGTGCATGAAGAGGCAGGAAGGGTGTTTGCTGGATTGTCATTTGTAGAAGGGCATGATGGAAGGCCATGGAAAGCCCCATTTGGAAACAGGTCAATGGTCCTACAGACTGATGTTGGAATGCCATGCAGATGTGAAAAAGATTAGAGTGAACTTAAATGTAGGGGTCCAGAAAGTTCCCCACAACATATTGTTAAATAAGAAAAGTGAGTTCTGGGCACCCTGGGTGGCTCAGTCAGTTAAGCATCTGCTTTGGGCTCAGGTCATGATCTTGGCATCCTGGGATTGAGCCCCACGTTGGGCTCCCTGCTCAGCAACCAGTCTGCTCCCTCTGCCTCTGTGATCTCTCTTGCTCTCACTCTCTCTCAAATCAGTAAACACATAAATATCTTAAAAACAAAAAGAACAGTAATTGCGGTATACCAAGTATGATCCTATTTCCTAAACACAAGAAATCACAGGAAATATTTTTCAGTTACTTGTTTATCTATCTATATAAATCAGAGGTTGGCAAACTTTTCCTATAAGGTGTATAATAGTAAATATTTACATCTTCGAGCCTTGTATAATCTCTAGCATAACTCCTCAGCTCTGCCTTGGTGGCGTGGAAGCAGCCATAGATGCACCAGCCAATGAGCATGGCTGTGTGCCAATAAAACTTTATTTACAAACACAGGTGGGGGCTCCCAGATGTCAATAAATAGTATGTGGTTTTGGAAGAGTACACACCAAAATATTATGAGGGGGTCCATCTGAAAGGGGACCTGAGAAGGAAGGTGCAGGTCAAAGGAAATATTACCCTCTTATTTGAATGTTTTCCCACCTTGCGTAATTAAAATTGTTTTAATCTGAAAAGGAAATAATGTGTAAAAAATAGCTTCAGTGGCCTTTTCTCCCTTCCTGGTTATAAGGTCATGATTTTTGTTTTAGAAAATGCAAGCAGCCTGTAAAATTAACCAGGAAGCAAAAGTTTCCCATCATCCTACGGCTTGAGCAGAATTTCTTTTTTTTTTTAAGTTTATTTATTTATTATTCTCTATTATAAATCAGCATAGGCTAAAAGAGATCAAGTAAAATACCCAAGGGCACACAGAAAATAAGTTTATTTATTTATTATTAGTAATCTCTATATCCAACAGGGGGCTTGAACTCAGGACTGTGAGATCAACAGTCACATGCTCTTTCAACCGAGCCAGCCAGGCACCCCTTGAACAGAATTTCTTTTTCTTTTCTTTTTCTTTCTTTCTTTCTCTCTCTCTCTCTCTTTCTTTCTTTCTTTCTTTTGTAGCCACGTTTTCTTTTGAAGATTTACTCATTTATTAGATAAAGAGAGTGCTAGTGAGTGGGGGGAAGGGCAGAGAGAGAGAGAGAATCTTCATTATTTTTTTAAAATGATTATATTTAATTTATTTATTTGAGATTGGGAGAGAGAGTGAGCAAGAGAGAGCACAAGCCTTGGAAGGGGAAGAGGGAGAGGGAGAAGCAGACTCCCTGCTGAGCGGGAAGCCTGATGCAGAAATCGATCCCAGGACCCTGAGATCATGACCTGAGCCAAAGGCAGAGGCTTAACTGACTGGGCCACCCAGGCATCCTTAAGCAGAATTTCTTAAAGGGTTTATTTCAATCACACAACAGATATTTATGGACCACTCACTGTATGCAAATGTCAGGTGCTGGGAACAGAGCAGTAAACGAAGCAGAGTCCACACACTCTGTAGGCTGGAATTTTACAGTCAAAGACAGACGGACAATAAATAACAAACACAGTAAATAAGTAAATGATATAATATGTTGGAAATATGTAAATGATATAATATGTTTCTAAAAACAGAAACAGGACCGCAGGTGAAAGAGATGGGGGCTACCTGGGGGCTGGTATGCTATTAAACAAAGTGGCCAGGGAAGGTATCATTGCCAAGGTTACATTTAAGCAAAGACTTGAAGGAATAGATGGAGCGAGCCATGGGGATTCTGGGAGGGGACACAGCCTGTGCAAAGGTCCTGAGGTGGGAGCATATTAGTTGTGTCCAAGGAACAGCAAGGAAGTATGGATGGAGTAGAGGGAGTAAGGCGGAGAGGGAGGGAGGTGAGATCAAGGAGGGGATGGGGCTATATCCTTCTGGGTCTTGCGGTCAAGACAAGCACTTTGTTTTTACTTGGAACGAGCTGGGAACAACTGGAGGGCTCTGAGAAGAGAAGGGGCATGAGCTGACCTGGGGAATAGCCCAACGGAGGCAAGTTGCTGAAGCAGGGGCACCGGAGAGGAGGTGACTGCAGGGGTCCAGGCAGGAGACAATGGCGGGTTGGTTAAACTAGAGCAATGGCAACAAGGGGTCAGACTCTGGATATGTTCTGAAGGTCAAGTCGACACTCCCTGCAGCTGGACTGGATGGAGGGGTTAAGGAGAAGAGAGGAATCAAGGATGATGTCAAGTGTTTTGGATCGAGTGTGATCTAGAACCATCAGGCCACGAGATCTCCTGGGAATTTGTAAAAATGCAGATTCCCAGGCCCACCCTGGTCTCCTTAGCTGGTGCATCTGGGGTGAGGCCCAGGAACCTGCCTTCTGAGTGAGCTGTCCAGGTGCAGACTGGGGACTGGTGGCCCCGAGGTCACGGTAGTGGGCCCCTCTTGGGGGGACGGGGGTCTACTGAGGAATAGAGTATCAGTGGATGAGAGGCTCCCTACTCCCAGCCTTCCCCTGTGATGTGGGGCCATGGACAGAGCCCGCCTCCCAGCGCTGATGTGCCATCTGAATGAGCTCATGTGTGTAAAAGATTTAAACTGGAGGGGCACCTGGGTGGCTCAGTGGGTTAAAGCCTCTGCCTTCGGCTCAGATCATGATCTCAGGGTCCTGGGATCGAGCCCCGCATCGGGCTCTCTGCTCAGCGGGGAGCCTGCTTCCTCCTCTTTCTCTCTGCCTGCCTCTCTGCCTACTTGTGATCTTTGTCTGTCAAATAAATAAATAAAATCTTAAAAAAAAAAAAAGATTTAAACTGGAGCCGGTGCATACAGGCTCCCAGGAAAGGGCAGCTATAATTAGCACCCTCTTCCAGAGACATATGTACTTAGTAAAGGATGAAATTGATCATAAACAAGTCACAGTTTCCGGCAGATCCTAGCACACCTGGCCCCGTGTTGGGGAACACAGGGACAAGGTGCTAAATTGGATCCAGTCCGGGCCTTCGAGAGTTCCCAGTCTTGAGGGCCAGGCACTGCCAGCCCCAGATGGGATGACCCAGGGGAGTCAGAGTTGGACAGGGGAGGGGCGGAGCTATGGGACCCCAGAGTGGGAGCGGGAGGTGCTGGAAGGGGTGTCTGACTGGCGGTGAATACATGAGTTCTAGGCCGGTAAGGTGGCCCAGAGAAGAGTGCTAGGGACATTTGTAATGGCTAGAGATGCCTAGTATATTTGTGTGAGTGTGACGGGCTTAAAAAGCATCAGAGCAGTATGATTATGTGCATGAACTTTCGAGTCAAGCGGCCTGAGTTCAGATCCCGGCTCTGCCCCTTTCTAGCTGTGTGATCAGGGGCAAGTTTCTTCACCTCTCTGTGCTTTAATACCCAAACCTGTATTAGTTCTCTATCTGCGCATAGCAGATGATCCCCCAATGGACAAAACTATGTGACTTAACACAACACACATTTGTAATCTCATGGTTTCTGTAGGTCAGGAAACAGGAAATTATGTAGTAAATTTTTTTTTTAAGATTTTATTTATTCATTTGACAGAGAGAGATCACAAGTAGGCAGAGAGGCAGGCAGAGAGAGAGGAAGAAGCAGGCTTCTGAGCAGAGAGCCCGATGCGGGGCTCGATCCCAGGACCCTGAGATCATGACCTGAGCCGAAGGCAGCGGCTTAACCCGCTGAGCCACCCAGGCGCCCCTGTAGTAAATTTTTTTTAAAGAAGAATAGACACCCAATATTATCAGGGGTACGTGTAGTTTGGAAGGGAGATGTAGGATGCTGGTCAGGTGAAATGTGACCCTATTGTTTAATTTTTTTCCCCTTGAAAAGAAAATAATGTTTTTAAAAATAGTTGCAGTGGGCGCCTGGGTGGCTCAGTGGGTTAAAGCCTCTGCCTTCAGCTCAGGTCATGATCCCAGAGTCCTGGGATCGAGTCCCGCATCGGGCTCTCTGCTCAGCAGGGAACCTGCTTCTCCGTCTTTCTCTGCCTGCCTCTCTGCCTGCTTGTGATCTCTCTATGTCAAATAAATAAATAGAAAAAAAATAGTTGTAGTGATCCTCTGCTTCAGGGACTCCCACAAAGCCGTAATCAAAGCATTGCTGGGAGCGCACTCATCTCATGGCTCAGCCAGAAAGGGTCAGTCTGTGCTGGTTCTCATGGTTGTTTCAGGCTGCTGGCTAGAGACCAACCTCCCTTCCTTGCCCCTCGGCCTTAAATGCAGCCATTTGCTTTGTCAAGACCACCTGGAGAGAGTCCGCTAGCAAGAGAGAGGTCCCAGTATTTTAAAACCTCATTATGAAAGTGACATCCCATCACTTTGGCTGTATTCTGCAAGTGAGAGAAATTTCTGCAAGTTAAATGATGCAACATATAAGTATAAGAAAGCATTTAGGATGCCTAGGACATAACAAGTATCATAAAAATATGAACAGTTATTATCTGGCCAGGCAGGGGGAGTCAGAAAGGCCTTCTCGGAGGAGGGAATTTTTGAGAAGTGTAATAGCTCGGCAGGTGACAGAAGTCATACATCCATTCATTTTCTTTCTTTCTTTTTTTTTTATTTATTTGACAGAGATCACAAGTAAGCAGAGAGGCAAGCAGAGAGAGAGAGAGAGGAGGAAGCAGGCTCCCTGCCGAGCAGAGAGCCCCATGCGGGACTCGATCCCAGGACCCTGAGATCATGACCTGAGCCGAAGGCAGAGGCTTAACCCACTGAGCAACCCAGGCATCCCACATCCATTCATTTTCTTAGTCAACAACCTTCTTGTGAGGCATCATGTGTTCCAGATCATGTGCTGGGAGATCCCAGGAACCCAACAAATCTGACCTTGACCTTTGTGGAGATACTGGTATCAGGGACATTGGCCAAACCCAAGACTTGTCCTCTAAAGTCTCCAAGCTGATAGAGGAGGCAGAGAGGGATACAATCCAGGGTGATCAGGACAGCAACACAAGAAGGAAGAGAGTGGGTGAGGACTCTGAGAAGGTTGGCATTGAACAAGGGCCTTGAAATGGCTGGTCTGATTCCTTCCATTTGCTGAAGCCCAGAGAGGGAAAGGCCGTTGCCCAAGATCACATAGCATGGAGGAGTCTATGGATCCTGGACTCTGGGTATTTTGAGGACCAGGTGAGATGCAAGAGATACAGACCTGCCTCTTTGGAGGCCCTTCACTCAGAGACACCCAACACATGCAAGCCCCAGATTCAGATCTACACATCCCCCAACAGACAGCAATGTTGTCAGAGTCATCTGACTCTAGACTTTATACCTCCCCATAGGCACAGCATACATCTCTGGAGACCCTCCTCACTTCATGTACCAGTGGGATGCTGGCTATGATGGGAACACAGACATGACTTGGAGTCAGTCCAGCTCCAGAGAGGCTGCTGGTCTGTGAAGCTACCAGCAGGACAGATCGTTCTAACCTAGTGTGATCAGAGCATCAATATGAGGGAGAGGATATGGTGGCCAGGCAGAGGGTGGGAGTGGAGTGAGACTAGGGAGCCTTTTTTTTTTTTTTTTTAAGATCTATCTATTTATGGGGGGTAGGGACAGAGGGAGAACATCTTCAAGCTGACTCTCTGGTGAGCATGGAGCCAGAGCTTGATCTCACCATCCCAAGATCATGACTTAAGTTGAAACGAAGAGTTAGATGATCAACTGACTGAGAAACCCAGGTGCCCTGATTAGGGAGCCTTTTATACACCCAGCAAAGACTGGGCCTTGGGAAGTTGGCCTGGAGTTCTTGGAGTAGAGAGATGAAGAGAAGGAATAACAAGCAGAAGGTATAGCATATGCAAAGGTACAGGGGCACGAAAGACCATTTATTATCCATCCATCTGTCCACCAGTTCATTCATTGATCTGTTGGTCCATTTATGCATTAATTGATTCTTCTGTCCATCTGCCCATTTATTTATTTATTGATCGTGTATACACTCCATTCATTCACATTATCCCCCCATCCAGTTATCCATTTCCTCATTTATCCATTTATTTATTCACTCATCCAGTTATTCATTTATTCCATCAGTTACACACCTGTCCATTCATTCATTTACTCAGAGTACCAACTGTCCCATCATCCTTCTATTCCAAATGTCACCACCGCAAGAAGCCTTCCCTGACTCCCTTGCTAAAATACAGCGCAGGCCCATGCCTTCTTTCATCCTCTTCGACTTTTTCTTCATAGCCCTTTCCCTGATTTGCCAATGTTCTCTATAATTATATGTTTGCTCGTTTCAGTCTGTGTCTATCACCAGAACACACTCATTATTCAGCAAGAGTGTATTGAACGTCTCCTGTCTGCTAGGCTCTGTTTGTAGGCACTGGGGATGGCAGAGGACAAGATGACCAAAACCCCCACCAGCACAGAGCTGACATTCTAGTTAGGGGCATCAGAGAATAAATAATGAATGTAATAAACAAACTACTGGCAGGATGGAGGTAGATACTATGGTGAAAGGAAGGAAGGAAGGAAGGAAGAAAGGGAAAGGGAAAGGAAAGGGAAGGGAAGGTAGGAGAGGGGAGGGGAGGGGAAGGGAAGAAAAGGGGAAAGGAAGGGAAGAAAAGAAAAGGGAAGGAAGGAAAAGAAAGAAAGAAGGAAGGAAAAGAAAGAAAAAGCTGAGCAGGTGAGAGGTATCAGGAGTCCAGGGGAAAAAGTGCTCAGAAATGTCCTCACAGGAAAGGTAGTATCTGAGCAAAGACTAGAAAGAGAGGAGGGGGGCCACATGGTTAGCTAGGGGAAGAGCATACCAGTAGAGAATGGCATATGCAAAGGCCTGAGGCAGGGCTGAGTTGGGTTGTGTTTGGAGCAAAGGAAGCCATGGAGAGATGGCAGGAGATGATGTCAGAGAGGGGACAAAGGGGGCCAAATGGTGTAGGGCCTGTGGGCCCCGGTGAGGATTTTGCTTCAACTGAGTGAGACTGGTGCCAGGGGTGGATTTTGAGCAGAGGAAGGATGGGATCTAACTTAGGTGTGAGCAGTTTCCCTCTGCCTGTGTGTAGTAGATCGTGATCTGAGTTCTGTGAGGGCTGGGATTATGTCCCTGTAATCTCCATTTCCTCAGCTTCCAGAACAGGGGTCTGCAAACTCTGGTCCACAGGTCAGACCCTCCCACGTCCTGTCTGTGTAAGCAAAGATTTAGGGAAACACAGCCAGACACATCATTTACGTATTATCTACTACGGTTGACCTGCTGTAAGGGCACCAAGTGTTACAGCAGGGACCACGTGACCCTCAAAGCTGAAAATATTTACTGTCTGGCCCTTTCCAGAAGAAGAGTGTGCTGACTCCTGCTTTAGAATAGGCCTGGCACATAGTAGGCGCTCAGTAAATATTTGCGGTTGCAGAACTGGACCTATCATTCATCTGCGACCCTCGAGAGGCTGCCAGCATGCCCTTGTCTCAGAGCCACTTCTAGCTCTGAGTCACATGCAGGAAAACAACAGCCCAGCAACCAAAAATAAAATACTGGAACCATTCAGATCCTTACCATAGAGAGAAAATGTCCCAGGCAGGATTATAGTCCAGACCCACTGTACATTTAGCATGCTCTTTGTCCCTTCTTTTTCTCTAGTAAGGACTTGGGACACCACGACTCTTGGCTTTGGCTCAGGTTGCCATCTCAGGGTTGTGAGATCGAGTCCCACCTGGGGCTCCGTGCTCAGTGGGAAGTCTGCTTGAGACTCTCTCTTCCTCTCCTCTCTGGCCCCTCCCACTGCTTGCTTTCTAAATAAACAAATAAACAAACAAACAAATAACCTTTAAAAAGTAAAAAAACAACAACAACAATTATTAAAAGAGAAAGTAAAACCCCTTATTCCACCAGCCACAGGAGCTGCCCCCCCCATTTTTTTTCTGGTTCAGTCGGTAAAGCATGTGACTCTTGATCTTGGGGTTGTGAGTTGGAGTTCCACATGGGTGTAGAGTTACTTAAGAATAAATCTGACCAAGATTCTCTTCCATAGAGCAACCCCTTGCTGGTTCTCCTGTCTCCTCCCCTCTCAGCTCCAACATTTTACTTTGGTCCATGAACTTAGCTCCCTGATGACTTTTATCCCACACCTGTGCTGCCCATTACTCAGATTCTGCATAACAAGGCAATTATGAATTAAGAATAATAAGGTCTGTGCTGGCCTGCGGAAATCCCTCTCCTTGTCTGGGAACTTGGAATGCTCCTTTATTCCCATTTCCTTTTTCCTTGATACATCCATCCTGATATTCTATCACCCCCATTTTCTGAGTCCCCTCTCTAGTACAGCTTATGCTATACCCACAGAAGAGTCATATCTGGCCCCTGACAGCCCTAGGCTCACAACTTAATGGGGACAATTCTAGTGCTGGGGTGGAGATGGATGCCTGGTGGAGATGCCTTGACTGTCAAGGGAATGAGTTTGGGTTTTCTCTTGAGGACCCTCAGTGGCAGACTTGGAATGGAAGACAGATGGAGGGCTCTGAATTGGTTTCCTGGGTCCCAGCCACTCTCCTGTAGTTTCATAGAGTGATTCACATTCCAAGCTCAGGAGCCAGACTGCCTGGGTTCAAATCTGGGCTCTGATGATTTCTAGCTGTCCAATCTTGGGCTGCCTTCTCTCAGTGTCCTCATCTGTAAAATGGGTATGACACTAGTACCTACTACTTAGAGTTTAATACAGTAATACATTTAATACAAATATATTAATACATTTAAATACTTAGCATTGTGCTGGGCACATAGTAAGTGCTAAATATCTATCACCAGCTATTAAAGTGCTCACTTAGTACAGGCATGCAGCTCATAGAACATCCTCAGCAAAAGGAAGCTCAATATTACCAGTCAGTGATGTCATCAGTTACCCTACAGATTGAGTAGAACTAATGACATCTCCAATTTAGACCCTTAGTGGGAATAATGACATCACCAGTTGCCAGGTAGATTTAACCCTCACCGGCATTGATGACATCACCAGTCATCAGGCAGAATATGGTTAGAATGCGAGTGCCAGAGCCTTTCCTGTTTGAATTTCTGTGGTGTCCCAGTTCACACATTCTTCCCTGGGGCCCACAAGTACACAGGATTTCATCTGTTTTAGCCTTAGTTTTCTATCAGTCAAATGGGGATAATGGCCTTTGCCATTGCCAAGCAAATGTGTTTCCCTTTCTCTGGCT
Organism: Lutra lutra; assembly: GCF_902655055.1. Taxonomy (NCBI): domain Eukaryota; kingdom Metazoa; phylum Chordata; class Mammalia; order Carnivora; family Mustelidae; genus Lutra; species Lutra lutra. The sequence goes on from NC_062294.1 coordinate 53,176,621, forward strand.
TCTTTCCCTTGTGGTAGACTTTCTCTCTCTCTGTTGTTGTTTCTCTCCTGCATGCTATCAGAAGGGTTTGTAGGGCAACGAGTAACAACTGTAATAATAATTACTGTTTATTCAACCCTTTCCTGATGTCAGCTGCACATAGCTTTTTGCATGCATTAACTCGTTTAGTTCACACAATGCAAGGATTTGTTACTATGGATTCAACAAAACCTTGAGCGCCTACTGTATGCCAAGCCCTGAGGATCCAGCACTGAACAAAACAAAGACCCTTGCCCTCTTGGGACTTATATTCTAGTGAGGAGACGGATGATAAACAGATAAACGCATAAAAACTTCCAGTGCTATGAAGAAAAACAAAGCAAAGTCAGGGGAGAGAGTGACGAGGGGAATTGGTTTATACAGAATGATCAGGACAGGCCTTCTGGAGCAGGTGACATTGTAGGAGACCTGACATTGGAGGAGAGGCAGATATTCATGCAGAACCTGGTTGGGGGTGGGGGCAGGGAGAGGATTCCTGGTGGAAGAAACAGCAAATGCAAAGGCCCTGAGGCAGGGCCATGCATGGGGAGTGTTTCTGGAAATGAGGAACACCCAGGAGGCCAGGGTGGCTGGAGAGGAGCGACAGGGAGAGAAGAGGGAGATGAGATCAGAGAGAGTCCCAGGGGACACATCACACAGGGCCTTATGGGCCACAGTGAGATCTTCAGCGTTTACTGAAATGGAGCCGTGAAGCACAAGTTTCTGAGCAGAGGAGGGGTACAGTCTCAATAGAGTTTGACAGGTCACCCCAGCTGCTCATTCCTTCAGGAGCTTTGGTACACACCCATAAAGCGGGGACACGGCTCAGAAACCAACCATGCAGGGCTTTCCAGCAACAGACTAGCTTCAGAGGTGGGCTCCACCTCAGGGTTCAGTGGGGCCTTTGCTTTGTGAACTTGGGAAGTCATCTGCCTTTACCTGAGCCTCAGTTTTCCCATTTGTAAATTGGGAAGCATTAACTACCATTTGGGTGTATCATGGTGGTTAAGAGCACGAGTTCTGAAGTCAAATTTGGCAGGATCCAAGCCCTTGCTCTGCCACCTGCCAGCTCCATGCCTTTCGACAATTAACACCCTCTTTCTAAGCTTGGGTTTACCTCATCTGGAAGATGAAGATCTTAATTCCAAGGGGTAGTTGTAAGGATTAAATGAGATCATGCAGGTAAAGCGCTTAGCATAGCTTCTGGCATGCATTGGGCACTCAATAAATGATCATATTATTACCGACGGTATCGCCCACACCTCCCGAGAGAGGGGCCTGGTACGCGGTCGGAGTCCACAAAAGTGTAATTCTCTCTCCCGTCTCTCCTGCCCGCCGGCTCCCGGGGGACCCAGGCATTCCGGCCTCCAGCTGCCCCCCCCCCCCCCCCCACGCCGGCCCTCACAAAGGCCCCCATTCATGCCGCGCGCACAAAGCGGTGCATTCACCGGTGTCCCTCGGGCCTCCCGCCCCCGGCCGCCCCCCGCAGCTCGCCATTGGTTGCCTCCCCTGCCCGTCAGGCCTGGGGTCCTGCCCACGACCGCGCCGCCTGGCTCCGCGCTCGACGCCGTTCTTTTCCCACGGCTGGCACACTCCGACAACTTCTGATTGGCCCGGCCCGCCAGCCTCTCCTCTTGATTGGTGGGAGCATCCCCCACGGGCGGGGCCGTAGCTTGTCGCAGCGGGGGCCGATTGGCCCCTGCCATGCTCATGTGGGCGGGGCTCTCCTGGCGGGCCCGCCCCTCTTTCTCCCCAGGCCGAAGCCTCAGGACGGCCCTGGAAGCCGGTGAGTGCCTGGGGCTCGCAGCCCTCGGGAGGTGGCGGAGCGGGACTGGGCCTGGGGAGGTTGGAGCCTAGGGACTTCGGACAGGGGCCCCGAAGGCCGGCGCGGGCGGCTGGGGAGAAGCGGTGACGCGGCCACTCACCTTGAGCGCTCAGCGGGACAGCGGCGGGGTGGGGGGGGGCGTCTACACTCACCCCCAACTCGAGTTCCTACTGTGTGAAAGGCCGGGTCCGGGTCCTCGCTGGGGGTCCCGGGCCTATTCCGCAGACGAGGAAACTGAGGCTCTCTTTGGGACCTTGGACGCTCTAACACCTGAGTCATGGCCTTCAGCCCTCCGCCTCCAGATAACATGTCTCGGTTCTCACGTGTAAAAATTGCAGCCCAGAGACAGGGGTCACGACTGGCAGAGACAGAAGGGTAGGGAAAGACATATTTGAGCACTTATGATGTACTTGGGCGCTTTTATTTTTACAAGTAAATAATTTATATTAACTCGAGAGGGGTTATATTGTACCCATTTTACAGGGAGGGGAAAACTGAGGCTGAACAGAGGCAGTGACTGAAGAGAGACGGGGTTGCGACTAACACTTTGGAGACTGTGTGCTGGGTCCCTTAACCTTTTTAATCTCGTAATAGTCCGCTAAGGACGGCTGTGGTCCTGTGGTGGCGATGGGGAAGCAGGTTCGAGAGAGTTAACCAATGAGAAAGAGGAAATTGATCCCTTTGAGTACCCAGATTCCTCTGACATAAAACGGTATGAGCTTGAATCCCAGCTCTCCCTCTTACTGACTGTGCCCTTCAGCGCATTACTTCCCCTCTCTGTGCCTCACTTTCCTCGTTGGACGAATGGGGAGGCTGATCGTCCCCATCGTATTGTTTTTTGTTTTGTTTTGTTTTTTGACAGAGAGAGAGAGAGAGAGAGAGAGAAACAGCATAAGCAGGGGGAGCAGCAGAGGGAAAGGGAGAAGCAGGCTCTCCGCTGAGCAGGGAGCCCCAGGCGGGGTTTGATCCCAGGACCCTGGGATCATGACCTGAGCTGAAGGCAGATGCCTAACAGCTGAGCCACCCAGGTGCCCCTCACATTGGTTTTTGAGATCATTCTATGAATTAAAACCCGGAGAGCTGTTCTAAACGTAGAAAAACACCGGCACAGATTAGATGCGCTTACCCTTCCTTAGTCCTCATTCCACCCATGAGAAAACCGAAGCTCTGGAGGCCAGAATAACACTTTGTGGGCTTCTTTGGTACTCTTAGTACTCTCTGTGGATTGTGTTGTCCCATTTCTGGGGTTAGGGAAACTGAGGCTCAGAAAGATCAGACGATGTCGTGAGGCACTGCTTGTTTATTAAGCACTGGACTGGGGGCCTTTTCTCCCACATCATCTTATTAATTTCTTTGGCCGCAACTCACGCAGAGGAAAGCTGAGGCCCAGAAAGCTTGAGCGGGATTCGAACACCGGAGTCTTCAGCCCTCTCCGCCGCGCGTGTCCTTGGTTTTTGCCTCCCGGGAGGAGGAGGGAGGCCTGGGGCTGCCACTGCAGCCCCTCTGGCAGAGGACTCTTCCGCGCCTCCCCCCACCCCCCCATCCTCCTGTGAAGGGCTTTAGCAGCTCCAGGACCCAGGCCCCCCCCCCCCCCCCCCCGCCCCCGGAGCCGGGCAGGTGCTGAGTGACATCAGAGCCGGGCTCCCTCCGGGTGACGCGACGTGGCCCCGCCCCGCGCTGGACCGCGGAGGTAGTCGCACCTGAGAGCTCAATCGGCCAGGGGATTCCCGTGCCCCCTCCCCATCTTCCGGATTCCCGCACGGACAACGGCCCCAGGTAGCCCCGAGGATTCGCGGATTAAGGGGGCGGCCACAGGGCGCTTGGGTCTCCGGGAAATGGGGGTTGGGCGCTCGGATTCCTGGATCTGAGGAGGGGAGTTGGGGGCCAGGAATCCCAGGTCTGAGTGAGGACAGCACTGGGAGCCTGGGCTTCTAGGCCTTGAGGGACAAAGGCACTGGGGCCGGGACACTGGGTCTGGGGGGCCCGACTCCTGGTCTTGAGGAAGGAGGGGGCTGGAGGCCCGCATTCCTGGGTCTGAGGGAGGAGGGGCTGGGTGCCCTGACTCCTGGATCTGAGGGAGGAGGGGGCTGGGGGCCGGACCCCTGGGTTTGAGGGAGGAGGGGCTGGGGGCCCAGATTTCCGGGTCTGGCCATGGAGGGGACTCTTGAATACTACTAGCACTAGGCTGAGGTGAGAGGGCTGGATGCCAAGAGCCCAGCTCCTGCCCCAGGGGCGGATCCCTGGCTCCTTTTCCTTTTCCAGCCCAGCAGTCTCTGCCCCTCCCAGGGCAGGTGAAAGCACCTGTCCCGGTGACAGTAATGAGCCCAGGCAGAGGTGATCCTGCCGGCTAAGGAGGGGGGGGGCTGCCAGAGGGGCTCAGCCATTGGGAGCCAAGGCCTGCGCCACCCCCCCCCCCCCCAATCAGGGCTGTTGTCAGTCCTCAGGATTTGGATGTCCCATCATCCTCACCTCTAGCCCAGCTGCTCTAAGGTGAGGGGGTCCCCGGGCTCATGGGTCCAAGGGAGGAGGGACTGGGGGCCCAGAATCCTGGTTCTAGGGAGGGGAGGCATAGGGCCTGCCGATTACAAAAATTCCCAACCTTTCCTGGTCAAGGCCACGAGCTGGAGAGGGAAGTTGGTGGGTGGGGTAGGATGAGGGTAGGTGCAAAGTCCCGGGGATGGGGTTTGGCTCTGGGTGGATCAGGGCCGCACTGAAGGCTGGTGGTTAGCCTTGGCAATTGGGAGCCTGGGGAGTGGGTGTGTGTGTGGGTGGTGGCGGGGGGCGGGGAGAACCTTGCTGCTT